>NC_091821.1:371737197-372387197 GCF_038994185.2 Dermacentor albipictus
GTTTTTACTATATACTTTCGCACAAAAACTTTTGTACTTAACATGACAAAGTCTCGCCGAAAGTTGACATGCCGGTGCGAAGGTTGTGTAGAAAGCACGCAATTAAGTTTATTGTAAAGTGCAGCAATTTTGGTTATGTCCATTTTGGAAAATCAGTCATCAATTTCCTCGATAAATACATCAAGTTTGAACATTTTCGTATAAATAGCAAAGCTAAAATAATTTTTGATCTTTAATAACTTTCAATAGCAGTAATTTAGGAGAATTGATACCGTTCTGTTAGACCTTCAGACCTAGCACTTACATGGATGGATGGATGGATACAACTTTCTTGTACGTCCGGCAAGGTTTAACGCGACCCGGGCTCAGGTCTCCCATGGAGGAACGTCAAGGCCCTGCCTCAACGCCGCCTCACGGGCTTGCTGGACTGCCCACGTCTGGATTCCGAGGTCTGAGCTGCGCAGAGCGGCGGCCCACCTCGACGACAGGGTCTCCGGAGTAACTGCCATCCCTCCTATAACTACATTGCACTCCCACAGCATGTGTTTGAGTGTTGCTGGTCCTTCCTGGCACAATTTGCACGTGTCGTCCTGATGCTTATCTGGGAAGATTCGTTTGAGACGGAATGGATTAGGGAACGTGTTTGTCTGGAGTTGTCGCCAGGCGACGGCCTGCCTCCTGTTCAATTTGGGACTCGGCGGGGGGTATATCCTTCTGGCGTTCAAATATGCACTGGTGATGTCGTTGTATCTTGTGAGCCTGTCCCGTTCTGCTCGAGAAGCGTTCGCTATCGTGCGAGAGGCGTTTCCCTGTTCGGCGCGGCGGGTCATGTCTCGCGCCGTCCGGTGCGCCGTCTCGTTTAGGTTCGGGAGCGCGTCGCCTTCCGTGGTGACGTGCGCGGGGAACCATATGATCCTCGAGCTCGCGGTTTTGGATCTGCCCGCTTTGGCCAAAATGGACATGGCTTCCTTGGAAATTCGACCTTTGGCATAATTCTTTACTGCCGTTTGCGAGTCACTTAGTACGACTTCGCATTCCTGTTCTGTGAGGGCTAGCGCAATCGCTACTTCCTCCGCTATTTCTGAGTGTTTGGTGTATACACTACATGTGGTTCTGATTTTTGATTCTGCGTCTATGACTACGGCGGCGTATGTTTGGCCGTTCGCATATTCGGCTGCGTCGACAAAGCGCGCGTTTCTGTCCCTGCCGAATGAACGGAGCAGAGCCTCGGCTCTTGCCTTTCGTCTACCTCGGTTGTAATCGGGGTGCACGTTTCTTGGGATGGTTGCCACCGTAATGGTCTCTCTGATTTTGTTGGGGATCTGCATTTTCTGGCCGTGCTGGTTGTGGTACGTTATGCCGAGCGTTTTCATAATGTGTCTTCCCGTCGTGGTGGTCGACAGGCGTTCGAGCTGCGAGATGCGTTGTGCTTCGGCTATTTCTTCTATGGTGTTGTATATGCCCAGCTGAGTCAGGAGCTCGGTGCTCGTCGATTCCGGTAGGCCCAGGGCTATCTTGTACGTTTTCCTTATGAGCGTGTTAATCTTGTTCTTTTCCGCGACGTACCAGTTGTGGTAGGCGGCTACATAGGCGATGTGGCTGACAACGAATGAGTGGATCAGTCGAATGACGTTGTCTTCCTTCATGCCCGCGTGTCTATTGGTTATTCTCTTTATGAGTCTCGTGGCGCTGATGACTTTGCCTTCGATCTTCCTCACGGTTTCACCGTTAGCTCCGTTGGCCTCAATGATCATTCCGAGGATTTTGATCTTGTTCACTTTGGGGATTGCGTTTCCGTCTTGGGTGTACAGGCGGATTTCCTCGTACTCCCGGGGTTATATCGTTATATCGTCTGTATATATAGCGTGGTGGATTCCTTCGATTTCGCGTAGTTTGCTGGGGAGACCCAGCATGACTAAGTTGAAAAGGAGCGGAGATATAACTGAGCCCTGGGGGGTACCTGCACTTCCCTGGGCTCGTTCTTCGGACTCGAGGTCGCCAACCGTAAGGGTGGCTTTGCGATCGTTCAGAAAGTCCCTCACGTAGTTGTAGGACCTTTCCCCCAGGTTCAGATTAGACACTTGTTTAAGGATCGACTCGTGAGCGACGTTGTCGAATGCTTTCTCCAGGTCTAGTCCTAGGATGGCTCTGGTGTTTCTTGTCTTGTCGTCAAGGATCTGGTTCTTTAGTTGTAACATGACGTCCTGCGTGGACAGGCGGGATCGGAAGCCTATCATGGTGTGGGGGTAGGCTTCCGTCTCTTCTAGATGGCTGTTGATACGGTTCAGGATGGCGTGTTCCAAGACCTTACCTACGCACGACGTGAGAGAGATTGGGCGTAGGTTCTCCAAACTCAACGGCTTTCCGGGCTTGGGTATGAGGATAGCCTTGGACCTCTTCCACTGCTCCGGGATGCGGCCTTCTCTCCAGCACTTGTTCATATAGCCCGTGAGTTTGGTAACAGATTTGTCGTCCAGGTTCTTGAGCGTTTTGTTGTTAACCCTGTCCGGTCCTGGGGCTGACTTGCTGTTGAGTCCTTGGAGTGCCGTTCTGATTTCCGCCTCACTGAAGTCTTCATCTAACTTGGGACTAGGACTGCCAGTGTACCGGCCGTGCTCGACCGTCGGTCGTTGCGGGAGGTATTTGTCGCAGAGTTTCATGACGATTTGCTTCTCGCTCGCCACCCCTTTTTCTTTGTGCAGAAGTCTCTGCATGTCGGCTCTTTGCTTGGATTTGCACTGGGTTTCGCCCAGTAGGTGCCTCAGCAGTCGCCACGTATTTCCGTTGTGGAGTTGGCCATCCGCGGCATTGCAGACTTCGTCCCACTGTTGCTTGCTCAAGGTGTTGCAGTGCTCTTCGATTTGTTTGTTTAAGTCGGCTATCTTTTTTCTCAGCTTTCGATTGAACCGCTGGCCTTGCCATCGGGTTTTTATGGATTTCTTGGCTTCCCAGAGGTGGGCGAGGCGACTGTCCATCTTCTCCGTCAGGAAATCGGGAGTGATGGTTTGCGTGGCCTCCCCGACATCCCTGGTCAAGTCTGCGATCCATCTGTCAATGTCACCGATTGGCTCGTCGTCTTGCCTGATATCCCGGTGCTTGCGGAACTTCTCCCAGTCTGTCCATTTGAAGCTTTTGACTGGGAGGGTGGTTCCCGCTCGGGGGATCGTGATCTCGATGATCATGTGGTCGCTACCTAGGTCTTCTAGGGTGTTTCTCCAGGTAGCCCTCTCGATGTTTTTGACCATTGTTAAGTCCGGTGTGGTATCTCTTGCAACCGAATTGCCCATACGCGTTGGGGCGCTGGAATCCGTGATGAGCGTGTATCCCAAGTCTTGCGAGTCCTGCCATAACTGTTTGCCCTTGGTTGTGGTGTGGCCGTATCCCCAGGCATGGCACGGCGCGTTGAAATCCCCACCCACTATTAGCGGGTTTAGGCCGGCGAGCTCGGCTGCCTTTTTGAGCAGGGCGAGAAAACGCTGCCGTCTTTTGGATGGGCTACTGTATATGTTCAATATGAAGATGCTATTCTTTTGCGTTCTGTTAGAAATAATTTCTATCATTATATGCTCGGCCTGCGGGCCTGTAATCTCATGTTCAATGGATACTAGACCCTTTCTGATTATTGTGGCAATGCCCCTATCGTTTTGGAATTTAGGGACGAGGGCGTGGTATAGCCCGGGATGTTGGCCGACGCGCCCACGGTTTCTTGAAGCATTATCACATCGGGTTTGGGTTGGATGTTTCTTACGTATTGTTGTAGGTCAGGTTTTTTCCCGGCTATACCTCTGCAGTTCCACTGCCAGACCAATAACTCTTTATCGTGTCTGGCCATCCTGGAGTCTTGAAGAAGAAGCTGTTGAAAAAGTGGAGCGGTGCACGGGGGGCGGTGCCACCATGGGAACGTCTGAGATTACGGGATTTATATTATGAGTTCCCATGTTTGGCTGTGGTGATTGCGACAGAGACGGTGCCCACATCGCACATTCTTCGAGCTTGACCACCCTGGTTGTGAGGCCGGATATGGCGGAAGACAGATTGCCGATTGCACTTTGTAGTTCGGTAAGCATGGCTTTTATTTCCGATCTAGCCTGTTCGGCGCGGCTGGTGTCTTGGCTTTGTACGGCTCGCTTTTTCGCGGGTGGGGTTGCTTTGTCCGGTTCCTCGCCATTGTTGCTCGGAGCAGGAGTACTGACGGGAGTGGGTATGGGGATTTGCGCGGGAGGCGCGACCTTTCTCAGTTCGCGTACCTCTTGGGTTAGCTGTTGTACAAGGCTCTTGAGCATGGCGTTCTCACGTTTTATTTCTGCAATTATCTCATTGTCTATGTTCTTTGTGACTTGCGGTTCTGAGGCAGTTACTCCGTATACCCTGCGCCTTGGCGCACCCTTGACCACGTCTGCCCAGCTCACCTTTTCTGGGAGGGCCTGGATGGATCTGGACCTGGCTCGGCCCGGTCCTGGGGTGCGACTGCGAGCTCTGCTCCTCGACTGGCTGTGCTGGCGGGAACGAGGGGTCCCGGTAGCCGACGTCGATCTGGACCTGGCCCGGCCTCTGGATCTGGATCTTGGCTTTTGCAGTGCGGGGGCTTGATCTTCTCCGGATTCCTTGACCGCCTCGAGTTCTGCTTCCGCTTCGGCTCTTTTCCTTTCCCATCTTCGTTTCTTAACTATATACGGGGTCTTGAATTTTGCTCGGCAGGATTTGTCTGCCGTAGGGTGTTTCCCTCCCCATAAGCGGCAGTTTGGCGTGCACTGGTGATTGGGGTCTGGGTTCTTGGCACCGCAGCCCCTGCAGATCTTGTCCTGGGGTTTGGGCAGACGTCCATACGGTGCCCCAGTCTACCGCATTGGTGACAGATGTCGACCTGCTTCCTGTACAGCGAACAGCGAAGCAGAGTGCCTCCATACCTGACGAGAGTGGGCACTTTTAGGCCTTCGAAGGCGATGATGACTGTGGTCGTGTTGCTAAGACGCTTGGCTGCCAGGGCTGTCGGGTTCCTGTCGTTCACGATTTTGGAGTTAATTGTCCTGGAGTCTTCTTCGAGTGGTATGCCTCGGATGACCCCCTTGGCCGTATGATCGGGCGCCGTTTCATAGGCGTTGACTTACAAACATTGCAAAAAAGACCTATCTTTCCCTACTTCTTGGGGGCACAAAAAATAATCAGGTAAGGTATGGAGAAACTAAAACCATGTTCGAAAATAGATTAATAAAGCTCCATGCAAGTAGTTTGAATAACAACGAAAACACGGTTCTAGAGCGCAAGTCCTCTTAAACTTGCAATTTACCAGCGCTTTCTTTTTCACCGGCACTACAATGTGACTATAGAATCTGAGATAACCAGTCATACCAGTAATTATTAAACCCGAACAATTCAAGTGGATAAAAGATACATTGAATATTGACAGCACTCTTTTGCAGCTGTTGCGATTGAGCACAAGTAACAAAAAAAACCATCACCATGTGATGTTCAGCCAGATCCTAACATGAAGATCCTGTATTAATAACATTGATGTCACAACTAAAATAATTGAAACTTTACAAGAACTTTGGAGCAGATGACTGGGGCTATTCAGGTCACAAAAATTCCCCAAAAAGCGGACAGGAAGATACCGGATGCAATAGGTCAATAGTGAGAATTGTACGCGTAACGTAAAAGATGCACGTTCGGCTCCAACCTGCGAAAACTTGTTCTTTCTTCCGCTTTTGTTCCCTTTTTTTTAACAATTCCCATACTTAAATTAGGCAGAACAATTTATTCCCTATATGCTTTCCTTGACTTTGTTGTATGTTAGCTTCATGTGGTTGCTTGTTACCAGGTTGCCAAGAACTTAGAAACTTGTGTGACCCAATCATACTAACCTTCACAGTAGCGGCAAAGAAGATATTGTGCAATGAATGTTTTATAGCATAAGCCATCCACCGTTCTTGCAAGGTCGAACTTGCATCACGCCTATTAGGCCCTTAGAATTCGCTAATTGAATTGTACGACACCAGGGACGCATTAGTGGCGCCTAAGTGGTTGACGCATACCGGCTATTTGCTACAATGTTGAAGCAATCTATCGTGCAAATAACGAAACTTAGAAGTAAATCAGTGCCTCGGAAGTTGAAACGCATAAAATTAAGGTGAACCAAAACTAAAAAGCTTGAACAAACGAATAACAACTGGCAAGCAGGACGCAAGTTAGTGAGAGCAGCATTCCGGGCAAGTTGGTAATCCATTGCTTAAAAAGTTATTGCGCGACATAAAAAACGACACGGACGTGAAAGCGCTTGGTGTGTCGTCTTCTTTCACGTCCGTGTCGTTTTTTATGTCGCGCAATAACTTTTAAGCAACGCAAGTTAGGCTTTGCCTGTAGACATGTTTTAAAGCGAAAGTTTCACTGGCCGCGAACTTGTGATTTCGCCGTGGCCGTGCTCCGAGGAGGCACATTACGTCGCACCGCGTTCCTCGTCACACCATGTTCCTCGTCGTTGCGTTCGCCTCCGCTCGTTTCGCCAGCTGCGTCGCATGCCTGATAACATGTCGGATGATTGAAAAGGAGAGCTCGCGTGCGCTGAAACCACAGTTGAGGCGGCAGTATGGACGGCGACAATTCTGATAAGCAGGAGGAGTCCTGAAATCGACATCGGAACGAAATGAAGAGGAAACGAATCGCCCAGGAAACAGACGAACAGCGCGCCGAACGACTGGCTAAACGCCGCAACATAGCTAGACAACCAGACTAACCTGGACTTGCAATCAAGATTAACCAAGGCTAACCATGTTATGCCTTAGCTTTCTCTACGTATATCCTGGCACAGCCGAGCTAAGCCACTGTCAATTTTTTCATCTTAGATAGAGGAACTAATAAGGTGGCGTCTGGTTTCTTTAAGATTAGCGATTCTCATTTGTAATAGGTGTCCCCTATCGGAATTAATTGATTATGAGATAGACTACAACAAGCACTCCGACAACAGTTCCTGCCGAGCATTTTAGTAGTTTGGAACGCGATATCACGGTGTATGAGGACGTGCCCTACAGGATTCGCGTTTTCCGTATGTATAAACGCCCCTGAGATTTGGCTAATGTAGACCTCTGCCCACTTGCCTCGCTGAGCGCGACCCGGGTCATTGACTGCTTCAATCTATCACCCCTTGCCAGTGCCTGTCCACTGCTTACGACCTTCTCCTTCGGTGCGTGACGATCCCCGACAGAGGCAGATCCTGTGACGGCAGCCATTACTCCTACAGAACGGCAATTCAGCGGTGCTTTTATTCTTGTACTAATGTCTGCGGCCTGGATCATGCGAAAAAGATCGCTCAACGAAGTTCACACAAACGAAGCCCGAGTGCGGTAGAAAGCTTGTGGTCTAGACCCCATTGCAGCGCCGTCAATTCCAGCAGCCATTGAAGCTTCCTACGTTAGATTAGCACTTCATATAGCCAAGAAACCCTTTGTTTGTGACAAAGTCTTGTTACTGATTGTGGATGACGACGAAATTTCAAATATGGGAGCAACGCATTCATGATGCACACTGATGTTTTCCGTTTTTATTTTAGAACTGTTTGTGGCTAAAATTCGATTTATGCATAAGCCGTGTACGGTAGTTGGTTGACTCGGATCGTTGAAGTAACCGAGGCCAAACTCTTCCACGAAGTGGGGCAAACACTGCTGTATTTCCGGTTTTGAGATGTCAACGTTCATGTCTCCGACAATGACCACTGGTAAGAGATTGGCGGCAACGTATGTTGATCAACGCGGAAGTGCACATGACTCATCATGAATCATGTGGTTTGACGGCTTTTCTGACGTGTGCGTTTCGTATTGAAACGAAAGATGTGCTGTATGTGCGCTTCACACCTATGCCTTACGGGGATATGAGCCATTGATCCAGAGCCCACACTGACGCCGGGATCGGCACACCTGGATTTTCTGTCGACATCATGCAAGCGGAAAAATGTCAAGGTCCTAGCCACAAACAGCTTCGCTGTAATAATCCGAGAGTACTTATGAGTCGTCAATTCGAAAGAATTTATGTCCAAGTGGACGCCACTGTGTGGTCCTTAGAGTTATAAATTCCTCGCAGGCGAACAATCGCGCTGAGACGCTCGGCGCGTTTTGCTTTGCCCCTACCGAGGTGCAGTTGGAACGCAGGCAAGAGCTTCCCCGAACAAGGAACGCGCGAATAACACAGGCTTCCGAGAGTGAGAGCGAGGCTGACGTCGCATCGCGGAGATGTCCTCCGCCTTCACACAACACCTGGCACTGCATCAGTTGTTCCCTTTCGCCCACTCTACTCAGTGTAGGTGCGCTCGTGACACGGCGTTGCAGCCAATGGGAAATGAGGTGCCGCTACGCTCCTACATATGACAGACGCTCTTTTGTGGTTGTTGTTGTTGTTGTTGTTGTTGGTGGTAGTGGTGGTGGTGGTGGTGGTGGTGGTGGTGGTGGTGGTGGTGGTGGTGGTGGTGGTGGTGGTGGTGGTGGTGGTGATGGTGGTGGTGGTGCTGGTGGTGCTGGTAGTGCTGGTGTCGGTGTAGCAGTAGGGGTTAACCTAACATATATAGCCGACAATTGTTCCGCCTCAGCCTCCTATGTGTTGTGATCGGGGTGCGTCACCAGGTGTCGATGAGCCCCGTGTCTCGCAAGGCAATCAGCAGTCTCCCTCTCTTCGCGATTGCCGCAGGCCCTCCAGGGAAAATGACGTCTGCAAAGGTGCGTAAGACCAGACTTTTGCAGCCTGTCGACAGTCGCTTTTCTTTCTGTGTCGAACTGCAGGCATAGCGAAATAAAATGTTCGATGTCGCCGATATCACCCCAGAGAGCACAAAGCGGGGAAGCACTACGTCCAGTCTTGAACAACCAAGCCGGAGTTTACGCGGAGTCGGTTCTGATGCGGTACATTAGCGTTGCTTACTTGCGAGTACGTCTATGGATCACACAGGTTTGGCGTGTAGTCTTCTGAATCACTTTAATGTGATTACAGATTGCGTTCGAAAAAAGTTCCACAAAGTGTTTGACGCTCTCGCTTTTGGGACAC
This sequence comes from Dermacentor albipictus, assembly GCF_038994185.2. NCBI lineage: Eukaryota > Metazoa > Arthropoda > Arachnida > Ixodida > Ixodidae > Dermacentor > Dermacentor albipictus. The sequence goes on from NC_091821.1 coordinate 371,746,222, forward strand.
ATGTCAGCGCTAGGCGTGGAAGAGCGCAAGCTTTATCGTTTCCTTCAATTCCTACGTGGGATGGGATTCATTGAAATTTTACGTTATATATCTTACTCATTTGATTTTTTATTAGTGTCAGAGATTGCCTTGTAAGCAACTATCGAGGTGGGTCACGATGTAGTCATTGTAACGCTGACTTTAAGTCCGTCGGCACCACGACTTCTCGCGTCGAATAGGCCCGTAGTTTTCGCAAAGCCGCGGTAATTGCGGCGCTTTCTACAGTCGTACACGAAACTACGCGATTGAGGCGGCCAGACCATGACACATCAAGGGAAGGCATGCAGATTTCCGCTACACAGCTATCTGTTTGTGCAAACACCAACCCGTCTATGTACACTTGTAAGGTGACTGATAACGCTGGGGTCATGTGGTCCACTACAAGAAACCTTTCTTGTCAGTCGGAATGTTGCGTTTCGCCGGGTAGCTGGAGTACACTGAGGCTGTAGTCAACGTCCGGAAAAGACCACGGTGGGTCGAGACGACTCCGTTTAGGTCATTCCAATCCTAAATATTGGAAAGTGTTCAGCGCCACATGGAAATGGCAGTGAGGAAATGGGAGCCACTGGAGAAGCGCAGTGCCTGTGGCGTACTCGCCCATCTTTAATAGCTGCGTCAACAAGGCCTGAAATGCCAAAAGGCGAAATGGAAGAGACTCTGCTTCATCAGTAAGCTTCTTGTTTCAAGCCGCTCTAGGAACTCTCATCGCCAAGCGAAGTCACTTTCTATGTACTGCCTCCAAGCACTCGACTTGGTGATGGTGATACCAGTGGCAGCTGACAGAAAATGCGGCTTAAGCATGGACATAGGATAACTTCCCGGCGTACACTTGCCCTGCAGTGAAGTAGGTTGACGCTTCTGCGTCAATAATTGAAATTAACGCAGTACATGCAACCACCTGGCCACATAAAATACGAGCGCAGCGGAGCGTGCGCAACGCTCTGCTAAAAGCTTCCAATACTTCTTGGACATTTCATCTTTGGCACGAAATCATCGCCATTGCATCGTCGTCATACGGCCACCTTCATGTCATGCATTATGGTCGTTCTGTCGTCGTCATTTTGTTGTTGCCATTCAAGTATCATCCTTTAAGTATCTTACTAACTTCTTCCGGTTGGAACTAGGTCTGAAGAAAACGAGTAACAGCGCTTGACAATGGGGCGTCAGTGAGACAGACGAAGCGCTTCGCCTGTCTCAGTCACGTCCCGTCGTCCTGCGCTGTTACTCGTGTTTTTACAGCGTACCATGCCATCTTCGTCATTCCATAATTCCACAGTCGCCGCACAGTCGTCGTCATGCCACGATGCTCGTTCTAGTCATTTCAACGTCGTCACGCCGTTTGCGTCATAAACTCGTCGTTAGTGGGCGTCGTCATTCCTCCAACGTCATGCGCGGGATCCGCATGTTTGAGCGCCACAAGTTTATAGGTTGAGCAATACGTTTCCTCGTGAAAGCGTGTCCGACTTGTTCGTGGGCTCTATATTTACAAATGGTCGCTGAACAAGAATGGCGTTCTTCGCAAACACCGATTAAATCTTCACTTCCCCCTCTCACCCCAGCGTAGGGCAGCAAACCGGACCTTGCAGTCTGGTTCACCTCCCAGCCTTTCCCCTTTCTAATTTCTTTCTCTCTCTCTCTCTCTCTCGCTCAAACCGACTCCCGAATCACTTGATATCCACATATGTTTTGCTCCTGTAGTAATAAATAGCATGAGCAAAAAAAAAAAACAAGTATCGCAGTGGTTTGCGCGTACTGCTTCCTACGGCATATTACTGCAGGGACACAAGACCAAGGCCCAGTGTCAGTAGTCAACAAAGTTTTGTCTTTCTTAACCGTATGGTGTGGATGAACCTGAGGATGAGTAGGGGGCGTTACGTCAACAACATGACGATGTAAGAAAAGCAAAAAAAAACAGAAAGAAAGAAAGAGAGAAGGAAAGAAAAAGAGAAAAGGCAAGAAAGAGGCAGACAAGCTTAGCCCATTGTGAGGAAGCGCAACAGGTCGGGACTCCGTGTATAAAGACGGTGGTACTTCCCCTTTTGTGTACTATGCAGAGTAGCAGACTGCTTCGTTTGGCACAATGCGGTCAATCTTAAACAGTCTCAAGCATACCGTAGAAGCGTTGGAGGCTTCTTCGAAGTAGATGGAGCCGAGTACAAACGAAGGAGGAATCCCCCCCCCCCCCCTCCCGCTTCCCCCATTCACTACTATTCACCGGCGCGCCGTCGTCTCAAGCCTCGACTTTCGCGACAAGCTCGACAAAGACCTTTTGCATGCCGCCTTGCATTGAGTGCATTCGAGTACCCGCTGCCCCATCAGACGAAGAGCTCGCCAGAGCGGCAGCCGTTCTCAGCACTATCTATGCAACGAGGCGAACTGGTTCAATCTGGAGAACCTGAATTCACAACAGACACGGTCTTTGTGTTCATGCAGAATGCTTTAACGCTTTCCTGACTTTTATGCGAAGCATATTACGAGGGCTCAACCCAGCTCCTCAGGCGCGGCGGTGACCATGAAATCACGTGACACCGTGACGTCACGACAGAGGAGAAGTGGCTTTGGCTCAACTCTTGCAAGACGGGCTGGGTGGGAATCGAACCAGGGTCTCCGGAGTGTGGGACGGAGACGCTACCACTGAGCCACGAGTACAACGCTTCAAAGCGGTACAAAAGCGCCTCTAGTGAATGCGGTGTTGCCTTAGAAACGCGCTGTTTCTAAGGCGTGCGTCTCTTGCTCAGGCGCACATTTCGTTGCCGCGCCGAACGCTGCTTTGCTCGACGCTCACCGCGTCCAATGCGGGGCGCGTAGTCGCTGCCCTGTAGCCCATTGTCTTACACCCCTTGGCGGGTCGACGGGAACGCTGTCGCGTTCCACTCTTGAAGGCGAAGAAGTAATGCATGAGTTGTTTCTTCGTCTAGCCGAACCAAATATAGCCAAGCAACAGCAGTTCACCAGGCTAAACAGTGGTTCAACAACTAAAATAAAGGCTAGTATGCTTCGCATCCTGGGCTTAACCTTACCTAAGCCACAGCCATTTTTTTTCTCATTAATTTTGCACACGCGCCATTTTCAAGTTATTCCGTTCTTTTTGCAGGGTGTTCCGTGTAATTCGATGCAATCTTCTCGAAACTAGAGGTGCAATTTAAATGCAGCATAATTTGCTCTTCGGTAGGATATTGTCCGCATGCTGCTTGTGTATTTGTGCAGGCAGGACCAATTACATACCTTCTTCAAAACAGATGTATTGTCATTTGTTGAGTCTGGAAAGTTGTTTACATGGGCGCAGCGAAACCCGAAGTTCCGTGAATAAAAAAGAGATTTATCGACACGACCAACTTACGATAACATACAGCACAACGTTCTTTTACATCGTTCATGCTGTATCTTTCGATGTTTTTCCTATTCAGTAGTGGATGCAGCACCGAATCCATTTGTTCTCTCCGTGCTCCCATGTATTTGAATCAGACGTGGGGAGCAAATTGTGCATGCCCTCATTACGTAAGATTTCAATGCAAACTTATACCTCGGTATTGTTTCTCAGAGTGAAGGTAGGTACTTTCTTTTTTTTTATGCACGTGTCTCTAAGATGTGGTGAGACAGGCAGAGCTCGACCTATTAAAATAAAGAATGATTGGACTATCAGTTGATACCTGAAAGCTTGCTCGTGTACGTACACTTTGGTTAAGCAGTACGCAAACGTATTGCCAAATTACTACACCCTGATGGACGTTGTACGCTAGGTCTTTCTAAAGGAAAAGCTGATTCAATAGGAAATTGAGTCCGATAGTCTTCTAGGCGCGTTGCAGAAATCTTCATACAAAAGTGCCTTGTGGATTGCAACCTATGCATGCACGTTATATAGCTAAAGAAGAGCGTTAGGTTATCTACCTGAACGGGAAAGTTGAATTAGTGCTTTTGTCATTGCTGCGAGATAGGTCTTATTACGAAAAGTTATTAATGGAAAAGAATAGGGGACAGAGTAGAGCACTATAGTCTTGTCTTGTGCCCGTAGCCCTAGCGCCCTATCCTGTCCCCTCTCTTGTTCCGTATATTTTTTTAACGCTAAGCACTGTGCCACAGCAAAGGCCGTTATCTGCAGCGCAGTTTACTTCTACTTGCTTATTTTCGCTACCACAATCCTGTAAGGCAGAGTGGCACTTCGCAGATTTGAAGGGTAGCGACCTACGATCCCAGCCAGGGATGTACATGCTCAGGGCGAGCGGCTGCCTTTCATCTGTAGTCAGAATCCGCAACATGCGTTTTCTTACTCCAGCAACTCCGCGCCCGCTGTCATATTTATTGGAGCAGCCACCTCACGTCTCCTGGGTTTATTCCCAACGCGATAGCGAGCTTAAAATACACGAACACATCGAAGTTGCTGGGAAACGCCAACATCAGTAACAAAAACTTTGTTGAATGAACCACTTTTCAGTAGCCATGAGTAAGTTATTTGGTCTCCGGCTAGAACAGCACCCACGCAACCTACGTTTCAAACCGTTGGGGTATCTGCTAGAACGAGTATCCAACGGCAAGTTCTCAATGGCAAGCTTGGCGGCTTAATCGTATACCTCCAGGATAACTGTTTTCTTTATAGTTTTCCTCTGCAGCGCACACACTCCTCATTGATTATCGTTAGTTCGAGACAGTAAATCACAATTCATTAAGTCATAGGAGAGGCTTACATAATTGAAAATTGCGTAAGTATAAAAATGCACTCAGAAATGCCACACTACGAAGCGAAGTATTTCGACAATTCATTTTTTATTTCTTGTTTACGATTACACTTCAGCCTACTTCAGACCTCATTGAGGAGTGGTGGGAACATAAGTTACACTAGAACTTGTAATTCTGACAAAGCAGTGAGGGTAGAAAGAACGGATCGAATGATGCATACCAAAACACAAAACATAGTTAACAGGAACGCTGGTCGAGTACACGCGCTTACATCACAAAGCTACAAGCAAGAAGTCGCAATAATGTCAAAACACTGCGAAAATTAAATGCTTGATGTTTCATAAAAATCGGGATGTAAGCGAAGAAATTGCTTGCAACAAGGAATTTCTGTTTGTATATGTGACCGCATCTGTAGACAGAACATTCTAATAGTGATTGTGCGCGAAAAGTGCGTTTGTGACGGGGGGGAGGGGGGGGGTCTTCAAAATTATCCTATTTTTATGAAAATCCTGCAACTGTTCGGCGTAAGAAAGCACAGAGCAGTGGTTTACATGGTTGATGAACACGATTTGGCAGTTTGTATAGTGCATCCCGCTTTCAGCTTTTGTACCTGTATGCGTGTATTACCTCATCAACATATGATTATCATCTGTGTGCCTGTACACCATGAATTACAGAAACCCTCATATGTTCGTCTCCGGCGTTCAGTGAGCAACATACTATATAAGGCGTAGCCTTTTCACGCCTTTTATGTCTAATACTATGGCATACCTGGTATGCCGTCGGGACATAGTTCACTGCTTACAGCCTTCGAGCTCCATTTTCTTTAATTTGTGATGTTCCTTATTTCGTGATATTATTTTTACTGTACAACTATTTCAAAGGAGCACCCATCTCAGCCATCACCAATGCAAGTTGGCCAAGATTACTTTTGTTTATTTTCATTTCAGTAAAGAGAACACATTGCTCCGTCAGTTGTTCTTCTAACATAACATAGTACTTTTCTTTAACTTAACGCCGACTTAATATTCCGAAGAACAAGAGTAAACGACGTCGTATTTCTAGCCAGAAAGCTGGCGAGAGCAATACGAGCGAGCGAGCGAGCTGGACAGGCACTGCAAAAAAGCGCACAGTGCTATTCGGCACGAGGGAGCTTTACTGCAAGCCCAACGAATTGCAGGAAGAGAGGAAAGAGCGAGTACAACCGGCAAAAGTGGTCGTGAATCTGCAGCCGAGCAGTAAAGTTGTGCGAGGAAACGAGTGGACATAAGCGGAAATGGCCGAGTAACGACAGAGGGGAAGCGACTTGACGATGCTCGACATCAATCTAGGGAGGAGTGGATTGACGGCGAACTGCGATACAGGCGGACCAGAAGCAAGGAGGACTGGAAGAGCAACGCCCTCGACCGCCACGTTCCTTCGCCTTGACACACTGGTGAGAAAGAAAGTTGTGGGGGGGGGGGGAGCAACCCGAAGAACGCAATGACTGCACATGAAAGAAAGCTAAATGTCAAGAGGAGGCTGCAGGTTGTACACACGCAGCCGCGCCATGCAGAGCACGTCGACAGTAGCCGTAGCTCTGCAGAATGCCGCGGCTCACAGGAGGCCTTTGAACACCCCTCGCATGGAAGTGCGGCCGTGCGCTAAAACACGCATTCGGAGCACGGCCAAGCTTCGCTGACGAAACTCGGCGTGCACTTCAAAGATTTACCGTGCTGCTGACGCACGGGAGTCCGAGGAAATATGCGAAGAAGAAAGGGAGGACATCACCTGTCCATCGTAAGTCGTCTCCGCAGAGAAAACAGCATGCTTGCTCTCCTACCACATGACACGACTATTCACAGAAGTGCCGACACAGCAGCACCGGCTGTTTTCTAAGAATATAGTTGCGAGTTGACGCCCTTTACTTTCGCAAGTCTTTGCCTTGGTGTTTTTGTGTCTTTTTCTGTCTATGAAGCGATAATACGTCGCGTTGCAAAAGTGCGGCTCCTATGGAGCAATATTCTTGAGGTGTATTAAGGCTGTGTTAGAAATCAGGCCTCGAATGGAGAAAGCAGATCGAGACGCACCGGAAGTGATGGTCGCCCACTAAAAGCTACGAAAAAGGAAAAGAAAACGGGAGCAAAAATAATTCACAGCCCCAATTTACTCGATGAAGAAATTATTTGAGCCCGGTGAAACAAGAAGTTGCGGAGAAACTTGAAGTTTCGAGAGTATATTTGCTGTCAGAAGCTAACCAGTGGAATGGGACAGATTCGAATTTACGCTTGTGCCAGGTTATTTCTTCCTGGCTTTGCCTGAGCGCATGCGGAAGGTCCTGATGTGTTTGTCAGTCGCAGACAAAACGTCGAGGTGCACGGGAAATTAAATTCGCTGCTAGCGTTCAAATAACTTCCTCTCGATTTTCCTTGCGTCTTCCGTCCCTTCTTTCTGTTTCTTTTTCCTGTAAATTGGTTTGTTAAAGACGCAGTTTAAAAACAGTAGAGCTAAGCGAAGTCGTGGAGGACTTTCCTTTTCTTTAGTAAATCACTTAATTGCCATTGACAAACTCTTATGCCGAGTTGAGAGCGACGAATGGAAGAGCTTGAATTTATGAGGTTGCAGAACATCTCGTTCGACGGAGCCGACCATCAAAGACATTATGAGTCATGCTGACAGAAATGTTGTCACCATTTATCTCCTTTTAAAGCTGATACACGTTTTCACTAATTTATTAACACACCCATGTATTTCAGCTATAGAATTCACTTGTACTCACATTCACAACCACATGAACTTCCTCAGCCTGAGCACCACACAAATTCAAACTTTCTCGGGCTCAGTCAGAATCTTCAGGCTCAAAAGACTTAGTGTGCGCGTCTGCAAGTAAGCGCAAGTCAGCGAACTAACGAGTGAGTTCGCCTATGCCTATGAAGAAAGGGCAAAACTAAGCGTCAGTAAGCACCAGAAAGTGAACAACGACTTCTCTGTGACGTAAGCTTCGGTGACTAGACCACCTCATTCACTTGCGTCATAGGGTTCTATAGACGTACGCACGTGCACGCCATATAATCTACTTCACACTTCTCGCTCTCCTTCAGTGTGCCTCTGTCTCGGTAAAAGCGATCAGTACATTCTGCGCAGCAGCTCTGGGGGATAATTCATTATAAGGAACTCACCATAAAGGGTTTTTCAAATCCAGACTAGATAATCCTCGAGCGTTTGCAGCGTATTAAGCTTAGTATGTTATAAATAAACGATATGCCCTCCTCTCTTGGACACAACAGCATAAACTAGGCTGTTGACGTACCGGTAAGCACCGAATGAAGACCATACTCAAACACGAGAGCTTTTAAGTAATTATTAATTCAATTTCGTCATTGCAGCCACCGGCAACTTAATAAGGAGTTCAAAGTGAGCCGAGGAACGAGCAGCCGAGCGCAATTAAGCTAGCGCCTGCACCGGCCTTTACGTGATATCGGGGCCGTTTCAGCCGACCCAGCAAATGTCAGTTCTAAAAACGGCGACGTTGCATGCATGGCCCGGTGTGCTCTCCCTAAGCTGAGCCCGTCGGCGACATGGCGTCAGTGGCGAGCTCGAGCGCACTTCTTGGGCTGTTCAATTAGGTTGACGTCGGACGTTAGGCTTAGTTAAAGTGGCCGAGCGGGCGCGTTCTCTCCGCTCGAACGATGATGAATTGCTTGTTGACGTTGAGCGTGGGCGCCCTTATAATAGTTTTCTACTATACGCCAGAAAATGAGGAAAAATGAGTAAGTTCACCCAGCTACACTGGATCGATATTAAAAACGAGGGTATGGCAAGCAAAGTAGGATGGAGATAGCATAGTTTTTGAGCGGGGACGTGAAGGACGTTTGATCAGCGCTATCGCATATGAGGGAAGGTTTGTTGTAAATACTGAAGGCAGTTATGCATCCTTGAGGGTCACTGGTCTGTGTCGTAAGTGGCGTGTTGAGCGTGCGGTGAATTTTCTCTAGCGTGTATAATTAGCGTATACAGATTCTGAACGAAACAAAAACGTCCTACTCGGGATACAGCTTTGAATATATCTTTGTTTTATCTTTTTTTTTCATCGATACAGAAGTTAGTGGCGCATAGTTTGGTATAATGGTTACTTCAACCTTTAATATATTGACGAATTACCAGAATAAATGGAAGTGATATCGCAACTCAAGTCTTCAGGTAAATTACTTTGATAGTGTTGCAGAATTACTTATAAATACGCAAGCCAACTTATCAAATCCTTGCCTTTGTTCTGCCGGGGCACTGGGAAATATTAGCTTGTTGTTTAGTTATCATATTGCACAAAACACTAGGTAGGGGTTTTTCTCCTTAATGGGAAATCGCTAAAGTTCTGCCGATACATAAAAGTGGACCCTAATGCTCACTTACTCACTATCGATCAATATTACTCAAAAATATATGTTACAAATCACTGTAACACATTATTTACCCGCGGTAATGAAACACTTGGAACAAAAAGAGCGACATAGCTGTGTCTGTAGCCATAACATTTATTATATTGTTCTATTTTGTATTTAAAGGAAAAATAAATTTGCGATTGCAAATGCCGAATTAAGTATACTTTTTTAGATTTCGTATGCACGAATACACGAGAAGTTTATCATTAGCCTCAGGCTTCTCTGTGACATTAACAATTAAATGTCCCATATGGATGATCAGAAATATAAAACTATGGTGACTGAGGCACGTGTAGGAGGAGCAATGTGTCAGTCGCATCAACAGCTGAACCAATCCTAGGATTCCGTAACTCCGTACATAGGGCTTTGTGACTTGGTGAACTCGAGCAGTACTCGGACAGGAAAGCGAGCCTCCATAATGCTACTTTGATGTTACTGACCCAGGGAGTGCGCTTAACAGTCTCTATTTCAGAGTACGCTTTCAACGACCACAGCCTTTAGAACTGGGATCGCGCAGCTATTTATTTGTACGGCTACTGTCGGATGTAGGATTCCCTTGTTGTCTATCACTTTGATCTCTGCAAGGACCTGCAACGCTTGTACTGAACAGTAATGTGGCTGTTTGGGCGTGTTGGTAAGACATGAGTAAAAGTTGTAAACGCACAACCAGATGAGGATGGCGAAAGGAGCGCTCGTGTGTTTCCCGTCTTCTTTCACCGTCATCGCCCGGTTGTGCGCTTAGATTTTTAGCTTGTATAAAGCCATAGATTGACAGAAAATACTTTATTCCAAGTCAATATAAGACCTATAGATATTCCTCCGCCAGGAGGACTATGGTCAACTGGTCGGCGAAGGCCGGCGACGCCAACCGCATCCGCCACTGGGGAGGCGTGTGGAGGTTAGGGTACAGAGAGTATTGTAGGGCTGTGGGACAAGAGAAAAGGATGTGTTCTGCATTTGCGTACGTAGAGTGGCAGTTGCGACACGAGGGGTCGGAACGCTAACGCTGAAGGTGTAAGTTGGCTGGCGTGATCAATGTATTCAGTTGGATAGCCCTGAGTGTTGTGCGTACTTGGGCTGTGGAGAGGAAAGGGTGTCGTGGCCGAAGAGTCTGTCAAGCATCCTTGTAGCTATTGGGTAGGAATGCTGTTTAGGACACTATCATCCCTGTCTTCTTTATTTCCTCCTCATCATCATTATGACATTCTGAATGCAGGATAGCCTACTCCAATCTGTATAGTTTAGCTGAAACAAATTACAGAATTAATTAGCCGAAAGAAGTCAACTAAAAAAACTGTAATAAAGGACGCTATGTGCTGGGCGAGTTGCATGATGAAGTAGGCGAGGAGTTAAGCCGGGAATGTTTGCTATATGTCCACATACGTGTGTCATAATAAACCAGATTAAGCTTCATTATATCTCAGTGGGAGGCGGATAGGTCCCACGCATAGGAAGAACACTGCTTTGTCGTCACTATACGTGATAATGCATGTACACAATTAAAGTACCACCCGCTGACTAGAGACTGTGTCATTAGGTGACAGTATCGTCTGTATTTTTGAGACTTTTATCTACATAATTGTGGAGACATTTACCTTGTATATTGTATGCACCTTGTGTTTATTACGTCATAGTCTTTCTGTGAGAACGTTGCGTGATAAGCTGGTGTTTCTGTGAAAAGATTATTTCATATGTAATCTTGAACCCTGTAGGTTGTATGATGGAACCATTCTAGAGATAAGGATTAGCCGGCGCCTTCAATTGTGCGTCAACATCTACTTATATCATATCAATAAAAAAAAGAACACATCATCGAAAGGGCACAATAAGATTATGTTCCTAAAAAAACAGCAGTTATCGGTCTTCTGCAATAAGTAAATTGTAACAAATAATGGCGTCATTCTTACTGCGCCGTATTTAGATAGATGAAAAAAAGTAGAAAAAACGCAGACAAATATGTTTCGTAGATGGAACAGTACAAACCTGTAACAAATATAAAAGGAACTCTGGACTGCGTTTGCTCCACTGCAGCAGTCAAGCTTGCGCTGCAGGGCTCCGTCACAAGGAGTCATTAATCATGGAAATTTGCGCGCATATCCCAGTTTATATTCATCTGTCTTTCCTTGAGTGGCACTGTCAGCGATGGCCCAGAGGCGATAAACACGGGACACGCAGGGTGAAATGTGAGGTCGCTCAGCCTCTTGGGGACACGGAATGGTTTTCGTTGTCAAAAAAAGAAGAAAAAGAAAGTAAGAGTCTGTAACCCTGCATTCTCCTGAACTTCATCGCATACAAGCTTGCGTGAAAGGGTTTCCAAACACAGAGAACCGCTTCCAGGTATTTACAGTCGGGAAAATCGGGAACGCATCGCACATATTTGTCTTTCCTTTTGACCTTCTCCTCTTGCTCATGAATCAACGTCTCGCTTCAAGCTTTGCAAAGGAGCCGTTAGCTGGTATAGTATCGAAGCCTTCGTGAGGAATGCATATGCCCGACATCCAATACCCATGAAGCCCCACAACGTCTCCATGTTCGGGACTTCCAGAGCGTCTTCTCGCGTACGTAGAAACTATAGACGAGATAGTTTCCATCGTTGTTCAGAGTCTGTGAGTATACCTGAGAGGGGTTTTCCTGCGTGGCAATGAAATGCTCCTGCAAGAGGTTTATCACAAGAACAAAGCGGGATGTATATATCGCCTATTTCTAGGATGGTATTCTGTGTCCACGTCAAGAACTCCTTCTGCGAGGAGAGATCGAGACAACGGGGGACTGAGGCGTAAGGGCCCCAGCGTGGATCCTCTTTCAGGATAAATCCACTCAGCTCCCTAGCCCACGCGTACACTGACACCGCGTGAAGAGCTGGCTACTTGAGACGTCGAGAAACGAAGCGAGCAGGGGTCAATTCATCTTGCTTGAAGGTGTGGAGATTGGAACTGAGTGGCGGAGGTCTAGAGCACGCTCATTTTTATGGGAACACAAAGGGAGTTGTAAGGAAAACTTCTCCATGTATAAACGTGATGACAACTCGGCACGCGATAAAGTAGCAATTACTTCAAATGTATGGTGCAGTGACAACAACGACTGATTTGTTCCTTAACTAGGTTCGTTGCTCCTCCCGTAAAACTTCTCTGCAACTGCCCTCTGCGCCTCCGGACTCGAAAATATATTTCCTGAGAGACGCTGATACAGACGAAAGTTCGTCTATGCTAGAAAGTTCGACTACACTAGAGAGTTCGACTGCACTGTCTAGAATATTAGCTAATTTACTGCCGCATATATGTACAAAGTATATTTGAGACACACAGTAGTGTACGGGTCACTGCAATCTCTGGTTGTTACAGAGTAGCTATAGAAAGAGTGAGAGAGAGACATTATTAATGTAATAGGGGAGAGGTCGGTCTAAATAACGTTCATCTGACCTCCTAGTACATTCTGAAAAAAGGCGAAAGGGAGAACGGTGGAGACACAGGAGACGAGAGTAAGTACGAAGAGAACGAGGAAACAAATGCGCAATATCGTACGAATGTTCCCGACTATTGACTAATTATTAAGTCCTGTTAATCGAAAAATATTCGCGCGCTATGATTGGCGGATCACCATAGTGGCGCGTGCTCTTACATCACTGGAATTTCAAAAATCCTATGCTAAACATTGATACACTGGAGACATTTATTTCCTCGCACATTCGCGAAATTATGCTGTAGCGTCGCACTGTCATAGGAAGTTTCGAAAAGCCATTTTCTTCTTTATTTTTTTTTGTCCTACGCGGAAATATGGTATTTTTGTTCGAGCACATTGCTTAGGGACAGATTGTTTTCCCTTGGCGCCGCTTTCTAAGGGGTCAACATTTCGCAAAGATTTTCAGGAGTTGAGATATCTGCAAGTGCCGGGCCCGCAGATACGTACAGGGTGTCTCAGCTAACGTTAACTAAGTTGTTCAGAAAAAAATAAAGATTAAAAAAAACACGATGCAAGATATGCTTTTAAGACCTGCGGTGTCCGATTGTCAGTCGCATACGACCAAATACCGCAGGTCTTGTAACTGTACCTGGCACCGCGTTTTTTTTTTAATAACGTCCGTTTTTTTTTTCTGCGATAAGTTTGGCTAACATTAGCTGGGACAAATGGTAGGTAGATCGGTATACTTCACGCTGGTTGTGCTTTTTTGCAGTTTGGGAAACGTCCAATAGAGGTACTCAATTATTCATGAGCGTATGCTCAGTTGATATGCTTTTACGTAAAGGCGAAATGTCAGAACCCTTACGAAAAATTGTACCAAATTAAAAAATTTGAACCAATCAGCAGATCGAGGTCGGAATTGAGCAGGCAATCCACGATGACGTTCATGTCTCCAGCCGCATTTTTATTGGCCCCCCGTTATCATACATCGGGAGGCTTCACCGGGAAGTTCGGGAGACGTGAACGCTGCAAAGTCTACCCAAGAAGGGATCGATAGCCTTACTTTCGGTTGTTATCGCAATACTTCATACACTGTGATGGCCAAAGGCTGCTACATGACTTCATTATTCAGAATCTGAAACAACAGTTTTACAACACCAACGCAACCTTCGCAACATTGTGTATATATAGACAAAATTGATATATATAGACGCAAAAAGTATCATTTTAGAACCACCTATGGTAAGCGAAATTACGCAGTGACAGCTACTGAGAGTCTATATAAATAAATAAATACAGACTACCAGAATGTTCGGGAAACAGGGCATACAAAGAAACTACACATAAATGCTGACCGAGTCATAACGAGTCTTGACAAATGTTACACTGCAGGAACTTGTAAAAACACCTTCTTACGTTTGTAATGTGTGGGCCCTCCCTGCTCCCCCCCCCCACATATATATATATATATATATATATATATATATATATATATATATATATATATATATATATATATATATATATATAACGTGCACATAGATAATTTGCTTATTTGGAGGGGCAGCGTGCTCACCAGTGTGATCAGACGAAGCGTTGAATGATGTATGACGGAACCACCCAAGAGATAAGGAGTAGCCGGCGCCTTAAATTGCGCGCCAACATCTCCTTATATCACATCAATAAAAAAAAAAGCGTTGCATTTCTGTGGCGAGGATTCAATATACTCCAATTTCAACTTGACCAAAGGCAAGCATACAGTTCCCATTTACATTTCATGCCACCTAATTCAAAGGTAGGCCTACACCATCGTCGCGGATAGAAAATTACCGATGCTTAAGCATGCAAATCTCGTTTCATGTCTGCCTTAGAGTTCGGCGGGAGATACACTTATTGTTCTTTTTATCCACCTCTCTTTCTATGCGTGTTCTTTTTAAATTTTTTTATGTCTCCGTACCACCGCACTGCAGGATGTCCATATTCCGCTTAACCTCCCTGCGTTCCGCACCTCACCGATCTCTCTCTCTCTCTCTCTCTCTCTATATATATATATATATATATATATATATATATATATATATATATATATATATATATATATATATATATATATATATATATATGTCTGCTTAGTGTTATATACGGTTGCACTTGTACCCCACCGAAGTCTCTGTCAGACACGATACCGATAGTACGCCTTCCACGTACAAGCGCAAGGAATTAATGTACAAATTTGCTTGGAGTCCACAAATTAGCTATTCAGCGCACACTCCGCGTACATCAATCATCTTGCTTATGCAACGCCGCTACCTCGCACAAGATGACGACGGCCGCAGCTGCTGGGCAAATTATGTTCCGGTTGGCAGGGCAACTTCTATAGTTGCACCGTAAAACTTTCACGAAAGCCACGGCGCTGAGAGACAACAGGCCAACTAAACAACGTCGAACGCCACCTTGCGCGCTGGGAGCCCTTTTTTATAATTATTCTATGGTTCATAATAAATTACTCCTGCAGCAGACGGTCGCATGGTCTTTGTGCGGCTTCGGCTATCGCACACTTGTCATTTCGTTACTCAGTTACACATCCCACATACGCGATCTTCTGTCTGCGGCGGGTTTAATCATCTATAATGGGACCATGCCGCATCCGTCTCGAGCAACGGGCTGGTGGGTGGCAGGTACTAGCTGTACGAGGATTGCGAACTAGGAAATAAATAAGGAATGGGTGTGACGTACTCAGTCACCCGACCAAGCAGCCAGCTCTCTTCTTCTACCGCTACCAACTACCATTGCACCAACCCTTCGAGGATCCGAGGCTGTCCGAGGATCAGGTTTTAGTCACGAACTCGCCAGCTTCAGACAGTTCTGGAACAACGGCGTCCCTAATTTTTTAATGTGTTCCAACATATTAAGCGAGTTGTCTGACGTAGTAGTTCTGCAGAAACCCGCAAGGTGTAGATAAGTATATAATTAAGGAAAAATGAGACATCCACCCAATCGTAGCTATTGCTACAAAGGAAACCCGTACGGCTTCCTCTAAAGAAAAGCCTTGCAGTTGAAGAAGAATTCGCCCTGGTCCGGGACTCGAACCCGGGACCATCGCCTCCCCAGGGCAGCCGCTCCACCATCTGAGCCAAGCAGGCGGCTATAGCAGATGGCAGGGCGAAGTCGAACTTGTCAACAACTCGAAGCAAAGGCGAGAGTTCGACGTACTAGTTCTGAACCTGCGATGTGGAGAGAAGTAACAAATTAAGGAAAAATGAGATATATACCCAATCCTAGCAATTGCTACAACGGAAACCTATAAGGTTTCCTCGAAAGAAAATTCATTTGTAGCAATTGCTACGATTGCGTAGATGTTTCATTTTTCCTTAATTAACCGAGTTGTTATGGCGCATGCACGCGATACAAGCGATAGTTCGCAATTTGCAAATGTCACTAGATTGACGAATATCATGCTTCCCCAAACGTTCCCTGAAGGCAGACGAAAGCATTGTGTCAACAAGCACGGTGCCACCCTATAAAGCTTTGGAAAACCACCTAGCCCCAAAACCGATAAATCCTTGCGCAACTCGCACCATTCTTAAACGAAAAAAGCACATGGGCTGTCGTTTTTGTTTTTTGCATCTCACAGAAACCACAAGGTTGAAATGGTAAATTACCTTTGTTCCTGATATCGCACGTAGATTCTGAGAGCTTGAATATTTAAAATGGAAAAATTTTTGTCGTATAGCTCGTCCAACTCGTCATACCATCGTGTACGACATTCCTTTTCCTTCCATCTCGGCTATAACTCAATCCCCTATTCTTTAATTTTTGTGTTAGAATACTTCCATAGCGGCACTTTGCAACTATTGTAGTGTGCAAAAAATTTCTTCTCAATTTATTACAATTTACGGCAGCCTGGTGAAGGACTCAGGGCAGGTTAAAAAATTCACATCGTTGCAAACGGGATGCACGTGAAATTCATTCATTCATTCATTCATTCATTCATTCATTCATTCATTCATTCATTCATTCATTCATTCATTCATTCATTCATTCATTCATTCATTCATTCATTGTGTTTTCTCTAAATTGCTACAGCGTAAAACTACAGAACGCCTCTGTGCTACGCAGTTTCGTGCGGCGTGTGCCTGGAAGCTACCGCATTGCTTCAACATGCGGGGCGATAATTTTTAAGCTTTCCGGAATATTCGAAGATCGCCTGTGTTAGATAGCACCATGTTTGTTCTTGAGCTGGATAACCAGGTCTGTTATTCAAACAAATGGACATTACTAGCGCGAGAAATTGGAACATGTATTC
This sequence comes from Dermacentor albipictus, assembly GCF_038994185.2. Taxonomy (NCBI): domain Eukaryota; kingdom Metazoa; phylum Arthropoda; class Arachnida; order Ixodida; family Ixodidae; genus Dermacentor; species Dermacentor albipictus. The sequence continues at coordinate 371,763,058 of NC_091821.1, forward strand.
AATTATTGAACAAAAGCTGACTAATTAACCCTTGAAATACTTTGTGGCGCATATTGCGAATTACAAATTGTAGCCGGCGAGTTCGCAAGAGGTATCGACATGAAATGAATCTGCAGGATGACGTCGCTCCCAGCTATGATTTCCTAAAGTGTGGTACGAGATGCATGGGCTGTCCAGTTACTTTTGTGCATCAATGCATAAAAGAGAGCTTTGTTAAAACATATCCGCCAATCCACTCCTGTGAAGTGAAAGTGGTTGGTCGGTGAAGCTGTGGATTTGTTGCGCATAATATATGGCAACTTGTCATACACTGATCCCATAATGTGCGCCCATTAGGCACATTGCCCTTCAAAGTAATGCATGACACAAACACACGTATCAATGCAGTTTACAAAACATTTATTTTATTTCTTACTTGCAATTTACTGCTATAACAGCTTCGTGGTCCCTAGGACACACAAACACATGTTTTAACGCGGCAGCGTTAAGGGACTCCTGTCGCAGAAAATCCGGCGTCGGTGTCCGCGTCGGTGCCATCGACGGTGGAATTGCCCGTGAGCGTAAATTTTCGTGTATATTTAGGTGTATGTATGTGCCATGCCTTGTATATGACATGCTGCATATGCGGGCTATTTTGCCACGCTATTCTATCACTGAAGTTGCTCACACCTTGGCTTACATTATTCACAAAGTTATGCCTTGGAATTTTCAGAATGACAGCTTACAAAGCCAGGCAACAAAACGCCGACAGAACATGCCTTTTTTGTTAAACCTTCTCAGACTTAAACATTCAAAGTGCAAAAGAATAACAAACGCTTGAAAATGATCTCACTCTGTGTTGCGGCTGCGTATTACCTCCGGGATCGGCCGACACGAGAGGCCGCGTTTATACGAGAAAGCTCTCTTTTGTACATAACGTTCGCCACCAGCGTTTCCCGGTAAACATTGCGGTTACATAAGCTGCAGTTGCCGGGAAATGTAAGAAGCAGTAAGGGATATTTAAATGGAATCGCATTCCACTTATAAAGGCGAAGCTTAAGCGTCATCCTATTTTTTCCGTCCTTGTGTCAGAAATGGTTTTTGGACAAAGTTAAATCGATGTATGACCCGTGTACGGTATAGTTGGTTGAGAGAGAGAGAGAGAGAAAGGCAAAGGAAAGACAGGGAGGTTAACCAGAGATTATCTCCGGTTGGCTACCCTGTACTGGGGGAGGGGAAAGGGGAAGCGATAGGTGAGAGGGAGAAGGATAAAAAAAAGAAACTACACACACACGCACGTACACACAAACTGTTTCTGTGGGCACTGTCACGCAGCCCGCAAAGGCGTTCCTACTGTGATGCAGTGCACCGTACAATCCTGAGTCACATAGTGAAGTCACAATCTGTCAGAAAGTCCAGTGTCTTTTAAATACCGCAGCAGTGCCTTCATAGCCGATCGCGCTGATGTTCGCGTAGGCCAGTGTCCAAGGATCTTGTTTTCTGACAGTGGGCGCTTGTCCAGTTTGTCTAGGGTGGCTGAGAGGACTGCTCTTTGCGGGTTGAAACGAGAGCACTCACAAAGAAGGTGCGCGATTGTTTCATTGCACCCGCAGAAGTCACAAAGTGGGTTGTCGGACATTCCGATAAGAAAGGAGTACGCATTTGAAAATGCTACTCCAAGCCATAGACGAACTAGAAGGCTACAGTCGCGTCGTGGAAGTTCGGGCGGAATACGGAGTTGTAAAGTAGGGTCCAGGGTATGAAGTCGTGCACTTCTGAAATCGGATGAATTCCACTGAGCTAATGTCAGGTCGTTTGCCAGTACGGCAAGTTTTTTCGCTGCGTCGGCTCTCGAAAGAGGAATGGCAACGCACCTGACGCCGTCATGGGCAGATCGGGCAGCTGCGTCTGCTCGATCATTGCCGTGTATGCCACACTGACTAGGCAACCACTGATATATGATATCGTGTCCTTCGTCAACTGTGCGATGGTGTACTTCTCTGATCTCTGCGACGAGCTGTTCATGTGATCCATGGCGCAGTGCTGAGAGTACACTCTGTAGGGCTGCCTTGGAATCACAGAAGACTGACCATGCATGCGGTGGTTCCTCCTGAATGAAATGGAGAGCCGCACGCAAGGCTACCAGTTCAGCAGCTGTCGTTGATGATACATGCGACGTTTTTAGCTGTATTTCGATGGATCTTGTTGGTATCACCACAGCAGCAGCTGAACTTGCAGATGTGACTGAGCCATCGATGTAAACGTGTACGCGGCCACTGTGCACCTCATGTATAAGTTGTAATGTGGCCTGCTTCAGGGCAAACGACGGCATGTTAGCCTTTTTAGTGATTCCTGGGATGGTGAGGCGTACTTCAGGTCTGTGCAGGCACCATAAAGGTGTGGATGGTCTTGCTGCAGGCATGTAGTTCATTGGCAATGAGGTGCGATTGGCAACAATCATACGACTGATAGCTGCGTGTGGCCTTTCTGCGGGTAGAGCGGCAAGGTGGTGAGAAGGTAGTCGGGCAACGTGGCGAATATGCGCTCTCAGAGCGTCGGTTACCAAGTACGTTGTTATTGGGTGATCTCGAGCTATGACAATCGTTGCCGCTGTAGACGTACACCTCGGAAGGCCGAGACACGTCCTTAGGGCTTGAGCTTGTAGTCCCTGGAGTACACGCAGGTTTGTTTTGCAGGTGTTTCCAAGCACAGGGAGGCTGTATCTTGCGAATCCGAGGAACAAGGCGTTATAAAGCTGCAGCATTGATCGCACCGATGTGCCCCATGACTTTCCGCCGAGAAACTTGAGGAGATGTATTATTGTCAGCAACCTCTTCTTTAGGTACGAAACGTGCGGGCTCCATGATAGGTCGCGGTCGATAATTACCCCTAAAAAGCGGTGTTTACGTGCATGTGCAACTGCTTGGCCGTTGACACTTACAGAATAACGCTTCATTTCCTTCCGAGTGAAAGAAACAAGGCAGCATTTCTCTGAAGACAGCTCTAAGTTCTGTTTTCGCAAGTACAGTGATGTTAAGGTAGCTGCCTTTTGTAGCCGTGCTCGTACCTGCAGTCGTGTTACAGCAGACGCCCAAATGCAGATGTCGTCGGCATAGATTGATACTTGAACTGTGTTGGGCAAGCATCTGACTAGGCCAACGAGCACTAGGTTGAATAGCGTCGGGCTCAACACTCCGCCTTGCGGTACTCCACAGAACGTTTGGTGTTGAGTCGTGGCGCCTTCTTCGGTCATCACGAAGAAATGCCTGTCAGTCTGTCAGCCTGTATAGTTGGTTGAATCGGATCATTGAAGTAGCCGAGGCCAAAGTCTTCCACGAAGTGGGTGAACCACTGCTCTGTTTCTGGTTCTGAGATGTCTATCCGACAACACCCACCAGCGAGGGATTCCATAGCAGCAACGTACGTTGATTAAGGCGAAAGCCGTAGGCGCGGCTCAAATAGGAAAATTTGACCGTCCCGCGTTATGGCACCGAAATTCAACGGCTCCAAAATTGGGGGTCGAACCTTCGACTTGTGGTGGTAGGCGAACACAAGACCTTTGATTAAGGCGACGCTGACTAAGGTACCATTAATTAATTTAAGGTAATTAAGGTACTCAAACTCAAGACCTTTGGTGGGAGTCGAACCTACTTTGATATATGGGCAAACCGGCGATACCACCAAGTTGGTTTCCAATTGAGATCGTGAAGGTCGAGATTCGGACCCGTAATCTTTGGTGGGAGTTTAGCCCACGACCGTTCGTCTTAATTAAGGCGAACTTAATTTAGGTGCTCAAACTCACGCCCCAAAATGAAGATATGGGCGAACCGGCCATATCTCCAAGCCTGCTTCTCTGAATAATCAAGCTCAAGGACTAGGATTATATTATCTGTAACAGGTGATGTTTAAAAATGTCCGGTAAGCTTAAGCATCATCACCCTGTATAGCGTTCTCGACTGATGTGCAACGGATTTATTGAACTGCGATGTGAGGTCGAATTTCTTTCGTATAGTGGTGTATTTGGATTACGGCAATCAAAGTCATGTACAGTCACGTGCAATATGACCTGCAACACCGGTACCCGTAGTCGAAGGGGCTCCAGAACTGCACGGCTTCGCAGACACAGGGTAAGTTACAGACCTAAACACAGCTTCAATTAGTGGTATTTATTAAACCGCTATTTCACGTGTCCGAGCCACTGCGCCGCCTTGAGCCCCTTCGACCATGAACAAGGGTGTTGCAAGCCATATTGCACGCGACTGTACATCACTCAGAACCAGAATAAAGCCTATAAAAGCGTTATATCTTAATACGGCCCCACTGACAGCATAAGTGCAACGATAAAACCACGGCACATTGCGTGGACTTTTTTAAAGAATTACATTTTACTGTAGCGTGTATTAAAGTTGAATTAATAGGGGTCACTCTGAGTCGGCCGGGTATGAGCGCAAAAACGATGAATGGGAATAGAGAAAGAAAGGCTCTTTCTTGGCAGCGATACCAAGGAAAAGGCTGAGATACATGGGGGCGTGGCATCGCGTTCGGCTCTAATATTTTTCAGCTATCAAACAGCATTTATTTCGTTTTCTTATTTTACTGAGAGGTGTACCTGCGCGCTGCTACTGTGATTCAATATTTACATCCACCCACGTCTTGCGCATAGCCTATGAGCACGTTCGAGTGTCTCCTCTTTATAAACCCCCGTTGCGAAGCGGAATAAGGTGTTATATGAAATAGCCATGGCACATCAGATGTAGTACATGACATACGAAACTCAAAGCAGTGTTGCCACTGAGAAGTGAGTACTCCTTTGAGATAAACGAACTTCCTGTGTTCACAGCAGCGGAATTTCGCTCCTCTTGTGTGTGCAACACTTGCCATTTCTCAGGTGTTGATATGCGAAGCCTTTTTTCCACTGTGTTTCCAGAAAAAAATCGCGCACCACCTCTGCAATCATAGGAAAGCACCGCCGGTGTCACGCTCCTTTCTTTCTTTTTTTTTGTTACTAAGAGCCAAACTTAATTTGCGTGCAACAGCAGCAGCTCTATCTCTGACCACAGAGCGCCTCCAGCGTTCCACATTCCCGGTGTAGTGAGCGAACCGTCAGTCACACGCACTGCTTGAATCCGCACAGCGTGCTCGCTTTAGGTGGTACTTCCTTCTTAACTCCGGTGCCCAAATTAATCGGCAATATGTATATGCGGGGCACGTAAGCATTAACGCAGAAGCGGTCGCGTGTTCCCCATCCATTTGTCCTTTTCCCACTGCTTTCTCCCGCTGTCGTGTTGGCACGCGTGTGCGTTTCCTCACGCGCAATGCTGGGCAACATAATTAGCCTTCCAACCCCACCTGCTCCTTCTAACTAAAACCCTTCTCCTTTTCTGGTTAGCTGCCCCGCTACTTGTTCTCCACTTCTTCGCAAGAGAGAAAACTCGCACTCACCACCACCCATATGTGAAAGGCAGATTGTATAAAACTTCACCGCCATGATGGTCTTTAATCAAAACATCTCGGCGGTGTGCCACTACGGATGTGAAGACAGCCGGCCGCTCTGTGTCGGCGGCGTGCAGGCGCTCGACGCCGCCTTAGTTGTTCGTTTTCCTGCTATCGCGCTCTCTTTTCTGAGCCTGATTGAAAGAAAGACCCAGCAGTCACACTCGTTTGAATAGCCGCTCGGGTTGGTAGGCTTTGTGCTAGTTTGCAGCATGCGCGACATAAGCAGTTTAGAGCTATAGCGCTTTTCAAGGTGACTGGAAAGCGGGTCGCGCATGCAGATGTCACCGTTTTGTTTGCGCTGACAGCACCTCCTTTCACCAAGATCTATCCTATATATGTGCGAGCTTCAAAAGAGTTCTCAATTTTTTTCTGAACTCTCTTCGGAAATGTCGTGCTATCTACAAACATTTGTGCTTTAGTAACTCCCTGACCACAATAGAACAGTGAAAAAGGATTAAGGAAATACGAAGGGGTTATAGCCATTGTAAGCACTGGCTGACATTGTAAGTATCGACTGACTGGAGAAAGGGGTAAATGTAATAAAAGTTGCGGCAGAATTAATGAAAAATAATGAGGGTAAAATGCACAAATTAACGATGCATTGAGCTACAACTTTCAATGTCGGTCCCGCAACGTAAAAGTATTTAAATCTCTGAGCAGAGCATTTAAAGCCCTGCATGCCGAAACCCGTCTGGATTTTTCCTCCTGGGACCTTTTCCTCCGTCAAGGGGTGATCGTCAAGTCTTTCGAGCATGGTCGCGAACACTTTTCTTGGCACACTGTAACAGGACGGCCACAGAGGAGCTGCTTGATCGTCTGCTCGAAGCCACATTTGTCGCAAGTAGGACTGTCAGCCACTCAAATGCGGAAGGAATGGGTGTTCGCGGATACCACGTCGTGGCACAGGCGGCACAAAAGTATTGCTTACGCTCGTGGTAACCCTGGTTGAAGACGGAGTTGTAGACGTGAATTTAATCTATAGAGACCTCGGTCAACTCACTCGTATTTCACAGCGTCAGTGTGAGCTCGCGCCCGCACGAGCGAAGCCGCATGGCTGCATCTGTTCTCGACAATGGTATAGGTATATGCAGAGAACACCATCGTTGGCCGATGGGGCAGTGTGATCCGTACTGTCGTTGCCAGAAATTCTGCAGTGGCGCTCTTTGGCCATACCTGGCCCTTGCACCATTAAACCTCAAACATCATCATCAAATTCTGCAGTGACCCGGTATACAATAAAATTATTTATGGTACATATACCTCCAGTGAGCGTCTAGCAGAGCTTGCTATATTGTCATGCACGCCATATGCGGTGATAAAAAAAAAGGTCAAACAAACGTAACATCCGCTTGAAGTCAACGTTTCGGCACATATAGACGTGTCGTCATCAAGCACTTGTCTTTGGGCCGTCACTGGGGCAGGGGTCTACGTCATCTGGTTGGCGTTACATCCACTGCATCTGATGTTCTCTAGATTGCTGCCGGGCTTTGGTATCAGATGTTGCTGATTGGGCGACAGCTGGCAAGAAAGCCAGTCGAAGAAGCCCCTGGAGATGGTTGATAGTTAAACAGAACACAACGGCCGTAACGAAATGACAGCACCAATGAAATATATTTCATACTCTCTGCCGATTCCAGCATAACGCAGGATGTAGAAGTGTTAGGGTAAAGGGCAGTGATCATACTCAATTTGAAGAGAAAAATAGCGAAATTAGTGAAGAAATAACAGGCTAACCTAGACACAGCAAGGGTAAAAGCAGACGAATTCTGGCTGGAGCTCAGGAAACAAATATGTAGCTTTAGATCAGCAACATAAAGATATCATAGATGCAACGAATGAATGCGTAACTAGGCTTTTTTCGGAAGGAGCAATTTAAGTAAGAGGTAAGGCACCAAGGCAACCAGTAGGTAAGCTATGCCAAGTCACAAAAGAAACAACAAAGCGTGCACGTGTCTTACTTAAGAAGTCAGGTAGAAATTTCTTAACTGCCAACGTTGAAAAACAAGAAGAAAGTAAGTGATATTCGAAATTATAAATCGCAAACATTGAAGAAGTAAAATATGACTGCAGCACGAAATGAGTGAGAAGAAAACTTGGCATAGGACAGGGCAATACGTATGCAGTGAAAGATAAGCAGGGTAATGTCATCAGCAATTTCAATGAAATAGTGAAAGCAGAATTATTCTGTACTGGCCTATACAGTGCCCACAGCAGCCACGAAACCTTAATTAGAAGTAATGAGGAACACGATACAGAGGCTCCTTAAATAACTAGCGATGAAGTAAGAAGGGCCTTGCAATGCATTTCTCGGTGAATAGCGGCTGGATAAGCTGGAATAACAGTCAAATCAATAAAATATGGCGTAGATATTATGCTTGAAAAGCTCGTGCCCTTTTCAGCAGATATCCGTTATAATACGTTCCCTATTTTCAATGATGGTCATATCCCCACTTCCAAAATACATATAGAGAGGGGGACTTTAATTACCGAGGTATCGAGTGGTCGACGCCAACCTTGAAGGCAAATAACAACAGATCTTAATGTCTTTATTTCCTACAAATATTGCACTTTCGTAAATTAATTCAACTTCGGCACGAACCAACACAGGGTGACCACGTGCTAGACTAGACATTCTTTGAACAAATCATCCATACCTCGCTGCGACACATGTACTAGGACGAGTGAATGATCGTGAGGTCATGCGGTGTTCCTGTGCATTGAAACCTTACGAGCAAAATGAGGGGAAAAATGCTTTCTCAACTACTCACGCGGTGACACCGGCAGAACAATTGGTATGTCAGGCTCATTTACAGCCGACTTTGCAAGCACTTTTCAAAACAGAGCGGTAAATGAAAAGTGATGCTTGTTCCGTGATAAACTGAAAATTGAAACTGTTTGTACAAAAATAACCATCAGCTGAGGCAGAACCATCCATGGCTTAATCCGGAAAAAAATAAACGCATAGACCAGAAAAAGAAAGTGTTCAGAAAAAAGCTGCCCGAGAAAATGCTCCAGAAGAGTGGCAACGTTGCAAAAGCATAGCCCGTCATAAAGAAACTGCACCTGACCAAGCTAAAGACAGATTCCTTTAATTGCACCCTTCCCTATATGATAAAAACTGACCCCTAAAACGTTTTGGCAGTTATTTAACCCAATACCGCATAAACACAGCTAGCTTACTAATTTCCGGAAATAGAGCAGTGCTTAGCTCAAAAGATAGCGCAGAGTAATTTAGCAAATGCTTCTCTGCAGTTTGCACTAACAAACGACCGCTTGGTAATACACGTATTTGAACAACCTTCTATTCGATTCACTTGTTCAGCCATCATCATATCGGAACATGGTGTCATTCATGTAAGTTACACACTTCCTTATAAAACCAGCCCAGAACCAGACGGTATAAGTGCTAAATACTTAAAATTAACCTCACACTGCTCCTACTTCTTATGATCTCTAACATTTCAGCAGTTCACATTGTAACCTATCATAACAAAAATTGCCTGCTCCTCAATAACCAACGTGGCTTTCGTCAACATCGCTCGTGTGAAACGCAACCATGTGAACTTATACCTGATATTCACATTTACTTGCACAAATTGCTCTTCACAGACACCATGTACATAGATTTTTTTAAAGCTATTCCTTCGGTACCTCATAATAGACTAAAACTGAAAGTTAGAAACATACAGCTTTTTATAACACTGCGCCAATGATTGACGAGTTCCTAACGAACAGATTTCAATTAATCCATTTAAACAACTGCTTTTCTAACCGCACTCATGTCAGATCAAGAGTTCCTTGAGGGTGCGTGCTCGGTCTACTACTATATTCAATTTACATCGATGGTATTGCAACTTTATTATAATGTTACTTCGCAAACACGTCTCTTCGCTGATGACTGCATTGTGTATAATGAAATAAGTTACCCTGCCATTGTCACTGTGCTGCAGTAGGTTTAAAAAAAAAACTAACTAAAAGGTGGGACACATGGCAGAGGGAAATTAACATAACTAAAACTAATAACGTTAAAATTCGCTTGCATCACTTGACTTACGTTTGATCAGTATAATAAAATACGTGGTATCACTATCGACTCAGCTTCTTCAACCAAGTGCTTGAGTGTTCCGTTCACCTCCAATTTAATCTGGAATGCCCACGTTGAACACATTACCACAAAAGCATGTAAAAAACGTGATCTCAAATTGCGCTTACGTCATTCATGCATACAGTTTTCTTATCAGGCCCACTTTAGAATGTGCGTCCATAATCTGCCACCCCCATCACTCTAATCTCTCCAATCTACTCGAATCATTCCAAAAAGTTTAGAGTCACATTAGCATACGCTAAAAAGGATGAAGGCGAGAGCCTGCGCGACATTCAATAAATTACGAGTACTTTGACATTTTCTTTCGGATGTGTTCGTACTTCCTATTACATTTCTCTATACCTGTTTTTCTCTTTGCTTGTTTTTTTTTCGGTCGCCTAGACTTCGCCAGTGGTTCTGCATGGTTAATGGCACGTTAAAACAGTCCTGACAAGTATATGAAGACCATTAAAATACATACGCAGGTTCACTGAATGAATTTTTTTTGTTTTAACAGTTTTATCGACGAGGGTAACTACATGGTACGTTCTACTTTCTTGTAGCACAGGCAGGATATGAGAGGGACACGGAAAGACACATTAGGTAAATACACATCGCTAACTTCACACACAGCACTGCTAACTTTCTTGGACTGTCGGTTTCCAGGTGACATTGCCCTGCTCAGCAGCACTGGAGATGAAGTGCAACAAATGATTGAGGACCATAATTGAGAAATTGTAAAAGTTGGGTTGAAGATTATTGTACAGACGATAAAGGCATGTTCAATATCCTGGCAAAGGAACAAGAATTCATGATCGTCACTCAGCCTCTAGAGTCTGTGCACTACCACGTTTACCGCTGTCGTTGAAAAGAAAAGTGTACAGTCATTGCATTCTGCTGATGCTAACGTATGAGGCAGAAACATAGGTTAACAAAGGAGCTCGAGAAGTTAAAGATGGCACAAAGAGCAAGGGAGCGTGAATTTTTAGAAGTAACTGTAACAGACAAGAATAGAGCGATGTGAATCAGAGAGCGAATGCGGATAGGTAGTATTCTAGTTGACATTAAGTAAAAAAAAAGGAAAAATAGACCTCGGCAGGCCATGTAATGGGTAGGGTGGATAACCGGTGGATGATTAGAGCTACAGAATGTGTGTCATGGGGAAAGAAGCGCAGTCGAGCACTACAGAAAATTAGGTAGGGTCATGAAATTAGGAACTCTGTAGGTGGAATGAGCTAGCTAGCGCAAAACATGGGCAATAGGAGATCGCTGAGAGGGGCTTTCGACCTTGCAGTGGACATAAAAATAGGCTGCTGCTGCTGCTGGTGGTGATTATTAGTATAATGAGTTATAGTGCTGCTCCTGTGTCCTTTCTTGTTCGCAACTTTTTGTCCTCGCGCTTTCCATGGCTTCATTCTGCTCGTCGTCTTCCTCTTGAATGATACCTTAAGCCATTTTGCCGTATACGGTCGCTTTGTGGTACAAAGCGCGCAGTTTGCGGTTTCCGCCTCGCTTTGTCGCTGCCACCATTGGAGCCTCGCCTTCGCGCTGGGCCCGGTGAATGACGCAGGTCTCTGCGGCGCAGATGCCTTCTTAATGAACGCGAAATCCAGAAGAAGCCCTACGCTGGCACCGGCTCGCATTCTTCGGTGTGCCCGCACGCACAATGCAGAACCGGTTATGACTGCGCGCAGCGTTTCTTAAACCTCTACCACCTCTTTAAAGCCAACGATGTGCAAATGAAGCAGCTGTGAACCATCCTAGAAACTCTGCATACTTCGGTGCGACTAACGGAGAACAATGTTTTGTCTATTCTGAAAACTGTTGCCGATTGCTACAGCGGCCATGTGAAGCCCTGTGAAGGGACTAGGCTTGTTCGTATACGGGCCTTATTTTAGAGCGCCGAAACTTCCGTAGTTTTCACACTTTGATATTCACCTGATGAGAACATTGTCCGTGGCAGCAGTTTGACATAAAACCTGGCTCTAAAACAAGTTGCGGCAGCAAGGGGCTGACCGCTTTCGTAACAACTATTACACCTTGTGACACTTCCCATAAAGAGGCTGCTACGGGCGTCTGCACATAACAAGAGCCATCCGAAGATTTTTCATAGAGGACAGTATTTCCATGCACCAGCCTTGTTCGACAAGAACGTCATGTTGCGACAAATTGGTTAGTGGAAGAATGTTTCCGGCAACTTTTTCCGAAAAGTTACCATCGACGTCAGCTCTCTACGGTTTTGATAAAGAGCCAAATTAGTAAAGAGATACGGTTAGTTGTGTTTAAGTGAGTAAAGTCCACACGGGGTTCGCAGACAAGGGTATGGTCGCGCTGTATTGGGAGCAAGGGTTAGCGATTCGCGAGCAATCCGCGTAAGTTCTAATATCGCTTATCTCAAAGTTTGTTCATCGAACGCTGTGTTTTCTTCTCTACGCACCTAGCTTTCCTGGGGTTTTAAATAAGCTCTATTGTCAATACCGTAACTCGGCTTGTCGGTATTTGCCCGAAACCTTTTGCAACCCATTGTAGAAATTTGTGCGTATCAAACGAATGGCATGTCCATCCGGCATGTCCATCACTATACACCTGCCCTGCATAGAGCGCCATTCAGACGGGTTTGAGATCCTTGTGGAAATTCAGCCATGGAGTATTCCTTGATAGGCAGTAATATGTTCACTGCAGTGACTTGCAATGTCTTAGAACCATTAACATTTGCAACCTAGACTGTGTGACACGAAGACCGAATAGAGTCAGCTGCTGTAAGTAGATCCTCGCAAGTCTGGCTGCCATTGTTCAAAATCCACAATTAGCGATCGGAAACAACGCTGGCCGGACTGCTCCGATGGTTATTTGCCGTGAAACCGCCTCAAAGCGGATCACGCGAGTGAAGGTCAGTCAGAATAGTGAGTTACATCACAGTTTCTTTTTGCGTAACTGCTTAGGAGGACTTTGCGGAGTGGATTGACACAACTTGGGCAGGGTTTCTTGCTGTTACGTATGCCACGTACACGGCGCGGTCTCGCACTTTTGAGGCATTAAAGATGCCTTTGAGCGTACAGTCTAACAGCATGACAAAATTATTCCACCGTCACATGTGATCATATGCAGTCTCCCTTGAAGACCAAGAGTTAAAAAGTGAATTGCGTCCGTATTGTCGGTAGCCGCTGTGACCAGTACAGCGGATGACAAACATTATGGGCAGAACCATTAACATATTCTACATATTTCGACCATTGTCGCGTCTCTGCCCTGCGAAATGTAAGTTCAGGCGTTCTTGTGCCGCCATCTGCTTGATTTGTAGGCCAGAACATCTTTCTGTGGGTTGAGACTAACATCCTCAACCTCATTCGACAATAGAGCTTCGAGTCAGGGGGAGCTATCTTGGCAAATCAGTTTCATCAGAACAATAAGAAGGAACGCACGGTAAGAAGAAACCGAAGAATGTGGCACGGGGGTACCACAGGTGTCCTTCATGGCTGGCGAACTTGCCGCTGAAGGGACGCCATGGGTTATCCTCTCCGCTTTGTGCTTACAAAAAGTGAACGTGAATGTCCGTTTCCTTGAAGTCGGGGACTGCCAAGTCAGGCGTATGTACTACATAAGTATGGTGTCTGGATAAACTGTCACTCACAAGAGAATGTTAACCCACGAGAAAGTTAGCGAAACATCCACATTAAGGAGAGAAAAACGTCCCACAGGAGAACCCTTTCGACGTCTTCCATGCTATCGAAGCGTCTAGAAGAAGGACATGTCACCACCGCTCCTTGTTTATAATTTGGGCGTCCTGTGTATAAATCCTTTTGAAACGTGAAATAAAGTAACATGTTTTACGGACAGCATCTAATGGGGTATAAAACCATTCGTGTCGCACGCGGTTCCTGAAATCGTTTTCCGAAAGAAAAAATGGTCAGACTTAGCTTGGTTAAGCCAAGAATGCGTTGCATATTGTGCGAGTTGGGGCCCAGCTTTTACTCCGGCTGTCGTGACGTCACGTCACGTGGTTGCGCTAAAGGTCAATGGTGGCTGCCCAGCCGCGCCCAAGGGCTGAACTGAGTGATTGCAACATGCAACGCATAAAAAAGAAATGAAAAGCAATTAAACGCTACGGTTGACCGAGAGAGAGCAAGGATGCATAGAAAGGCACGAGCAGAACAAAATGGAGTTGCAGAAGGGGTTTGACGTTTCGGCGTCCACAGGAGAGCCCTAATCAGTGAAACTTGTCTAACCTTGTCTAACGCTTTTCGACAACAACATTTTGGCCGGTGTTGTTTTGCGTTTCTAATGTTACCTATTTCTCCACTAGACGAGATGTCGTGCACTTATTTATATCAGGGCTGGTAGGTTAACTAAAGGTAGTTCCAGTTGGCTATCCAGCAATGGGAGAAGAACAGGAGAATAAAACGCGAGGGAGAGAAGAAGAGGAGAAAGAAAGAGAGACGAGCGAAAATAAAGTAACCGCGCTCTCTAAACAGTGATAGTGGGCGGCGCTCTGGACCTCTGTAATGAGCTCACGTAGACCTAGGGAACCTGAGTAACCTGAGTAACTGAGTAGAACTTACTGCGCGGATCGAGTTTCCTTAGGAGTGCTGGCCTAGAACGTTTTGTTCCTATAGCGGACGATTGTCCAGTCAGTCCAGCACTATGCACATCACTTGCCTCTCGGCACTACAGCGCGGACAGACACAGATAATGCGCATGCGTAGTCACAGCCGCAGTCGTCGCACTTGGGGTTGTCGGTCATTCCAATGAGGAAAGCACGGAAGTTAGCAAATGCCACCACATTTTGCGTTTTGTAAACAATAGAAGGTGAAGAAAGTGAAGCTGCATCATGCGCTCTGCTTTTTCTCCAGGCTGCAATTTGGTTTGCTCCCTCCCGACTTACCCTTTGGCCTAAATATAAGCATACTAGACCTGTGACTACACTAAGTGTCCAATACTCTAGAACGCATCGAATATAAGGATAGGTACTTCGCGTACTCCTGGATTTCCACGAACGATCACGTATACTAAATTTATTCTTGCTGCTTGCAACGCAAGTAGCGTGGAGCAAGTCTTGAACAGCTTGCTTCGAAATACAAGACAAGACGCGTACTTAAGCCTTTCTTAATCACTCACTGACAATTCATTCCTGCCTTCACACAAGGATGCTGTTACGGCTGGTTATCACTTTTTTACGAATATTATTGCGAAAGTTGTATCCTAAGGATACATAGATATCCATTGGTTGCAATTTTCGTGTTTCGTCATTGATTTTATGAAATAACATGCAAAACATCAGTATCTTTCCGAACGAAAGGAAGAGCAGCAACCACCAGCAGGTTCGACACTTTTCGTTCATTGATTGATGACATACGAGCTATGCTTTCAATGCGTAAGTCTGACAATAGAAAAACTAAAACAATTTTTTTTTCTGCCGCAGTGGCTGACCGCTTGTCCAAGCCGCAAGGACATATCACACGATTTGCCTGCGTTTAACGTATCCAAAGCTCAGGGCGGCTTTTTGTAAGGCCAAAATTTTTCTACAAAAATTATTAAACAACTGTGGCGCTGCGATCTCTCCGCTATGATTGGAATGATTGTAAGTACATGAAATGGTCTAATCGTCTACCTTGTTGCTTAAGACCTTCTTGTGGCGTTAATTATTACATGTTATCTTTCTGAATTTTCATGCGCTCATAATTTTCTAAACACAGCAAATCAATCAGTCGCTGCACGCGTATCAGTAATCCTTGCAAATTGTTGATCACAACGTCCAGTATATTCCTAAAAAGAAATCTATTTCCAATGTCACAAAGCTTTTGGAGCCACATGGAGAATGTTTAAGTCAATCCATGTAGTGCCCTTCATTTCACGCTGGCTCAGCCATCATGCTCGCAGCTCCTACAGACATTAGCGCCAGAGTGATTTCTAGTGATAATTTTTGTAGGAAACTCTACGTATGTGATCTGCGGGACGTCATGCAGCACGCCCTCTCTTATAAGCCTGTCAGCTGCTTCCTTTGCACGTGAGACTTGCCGTGTGCGCTCACAGTGCATTGCGCTGTGCGTATATGTCTAAATCATTTAGCACGCCGAGTCTCGCACTCGAAAACCTTGCCACGTCTCCTCTTTTTCTCCCTTTCTTTCAACTCTCTTCGCTTTGACGTTCACTGCTCGCTCATTTATTTTGCCAAGTTTTTCAAGCCGTTCCTGTCAGCCTCAGATTAACTGGAGTGGAAATTACATTCTTCGAGAGAAGGACGCCTCTCCCCAAAACGTGTCGGCGATGCCTGCTCCCGCGTACAAGAGTGTCATGGTAATGATTCCTCGACGATAGCTTCAGCAGTTTCAAGTCTGGCACTTTATGATTATTATTCTTTTTCTGCGTGTCCGAAACGAAGAGAAAGACTTGCCAGCTGTCGTATTTTGGGATACTGCTTCATTTCAAGCGACTGCTTGAAACTGTTGCTTTCCGTCCGCTCACTTCAGCGTTTTCATACTTTTAATATGTGCAGGTTGAACCGCGGAGCTCAGTGAAGAAGCGAGGACTCGCAGTCTGGTGCTCAACAAACAACTGCATCGAATGAGCACGACGACAGATGGTTCGACGCTGCATTACGCACAAAAAAACACGTGCCACACGTGTTGACATGCACCCATCCCGCTGCAAACAGGGGTTTCATTGGTTCCTTGCATGACGGGTTGAAATTGCACAGCCGACTTTGAAGCTACGAAATGGTTGGCTGTGTAAGGAAATGTTGTTTGTGTAAGGCCTGTTGTCTTCTTGTCTCGCGAATATTGACGGGGTAATTTTAATAAAGTGAATCAGCTGTCTTCTGCTTGCGATTAAGTTGGCGCGCCGATAAACCGGCTGCGCAGGCTACAGATTGCCAAGGTAACACAGCTGACGCTACGTGGTGTTGCAACGGTGCATTTCTGAGTTAACTAAGCATGAAGAGTTATTCGGTTCCACAGCTGTGTATGCGCACACTTTATATGTTTTTGTGATGCTCCTTTTCTTTTGCTAGTGTAGGAAAACATTTAGTTATCTTAAGTGGTAGAGCTTGCAATTTCACTGAAACGAATTTTATGACAGAGGCTACATGAACAGTTTTCAATTCCTTTGTCGACATACTTAGGAGTTCTTTAACAAGTCCACAAATTCTACTAATGATGGGGAATGAGAGGGAGGCGGGAGGATGGTGTATTCTTACATTTTTCCATTATCGCAAGATCTCCGCATATCGCAGCGTAAACTTAACAACCACTATCCTACAAAGGGAGTCGTAGAAGTTCAGCTGAGCAAGCACCTTGAAGGCGTTCTATATCTCTATCTGCCGCAGCACTGGTAGGCCTCCTTAAGCATCAAATTTTACTTTCTTTTTGCATTTCCTCTGTGAATTTACATTTCTTTGTGGCAAGCGGCATTTAACGTAGCCATTATTATTATTATTATTATTATTATTATTATTATTATTATTATTATTATTATTATTATTATTATTATTATTATTATTAAATTTGAAAACATATGCAGTCATCTGCATATCAAGAACATCCGCACACAAAAAAGGCGCCTTCAGTGAGCCTGTTCACTTGCTGTCTTATTTTTTTTATTTGTTGTTGTTGCTGATGCTTCTGCTGTAAAGATACACCAAAAGCTGAAGAGCCAAGAACCTTGAGTATAGAAACCTACAAAATAAGCATAGATAGAGAAATCTTTATTAGGAAACCAATACTGGGAGACCAATACTAATCGCTAACTCTGCGCTTTCTACGTTACACACAAATGAACAATTATTGCCCAACTACATTAACAAGTGCACGCAGCTTGCATTGTCAACTCAAATATCCTGCTGTTTCATTTTTTTCCTTGACATTCAGTATTTTTGTTCCAGATTAGCCTTTACGAGGCCTTTGTGTTGACAAAAGAACGCGACTTCCTCTATTATTACTTTTTCTGGTCCAGACGTCCGATCATCTACTGCTATATCAACAACCATCCGCAAAAATATGAGAAGAAATTTGCGGCACCGCAGCTGCATAGCTGAATCATCACATTCATTTATCTTTGTATATTCTTTAACTGCTGCTTCAAATGTTCTTGAAGAGCTCGTCAACACGCTGCCTGCTTAGAGGAAGCTTTACTTCTGGACCAACTCAGAGTTCTTCATTAAGATGGATGTCAAGCACAGAAGTGGTCACATTGAACGACCGCGCGACCGTATCAAACGTAGCTTATTGAAATTAAAAGAGAAATTGAAACAATGCATATTATTCGATGCAATATTTTTTTTTGCAATATTTGCCACAATCAGTAATCTAAAGGAAAATAGAAGTGTTGAATTTACACTAAAGACAGATATTAGAGTACTGTAAACTGTATGCGTTGCTGCTAAGAAGCCGCAATACAAGGATAATAACCGCTTATTTTTACTATTCATATCTCATTTTTCTCGTGAAGTACCGTTCGTTAAAGTGTGTCATTGTCTCCACTGCCCGATTTATTTCCCAGTGTCGACTGCTGAAATAATAATATTTAAAACAATAGAAATAAACGCTATGCAATCAGCTCACTGCTGTTGGCTTTAAGCAGTCACATTTATTCGGGCTACCCAAGAAAATAAAACACTGTAAACTCTGTAGTGTACAGAAGTTGTGTGTTATTATATGAAAAAAAAATTCCGCAACGGCGCTCTTTTTTTTTTCGTCTGTCTGATTTCTTCATGTATTCATTCATTTTGACAAGACATAAATGTGCCCCCGGGCCAAGATACAAGGAGTTTACTGGCCACCTGGCACAGGTCGGGTGCGAGCTCGCCAGTAGGGTAACAACACTTTTGCGCACAAAGCACAACATCATTCGGTGCATACAGTACCAGGCAGAGTAGGATTACGTCCGATTAAATAAACGCGACTCATTTCTAAGGTAACAATGTCGCTCTATGGTCATTGTAGCCTTTGCGCCATTGAACACTACCAATAATAATAATAAAGTTTACACAAAAAAATCTATTCATTATTAGCGTGTTTCCTGGAAGTAACAGCTACGTTCTTAACGGCATAAATAAAAACGAAAAAAAATTAATCAGACATCAAAAACTATGTGTGCCATGTACAAGAAAATAAACATAGTAAAAAAATTTCAGAAGATTTCACTTATATGCATTCAACCGCATAACAAACAAATGAATCAAAAGGACAATAGGAAGAATTACATTGAATTCAGCCAGCAGCACCCATGTCTTGACAAAATATTTAATTTACAGCAATGCAAGACAGAAGAACCACAATAATTTAGATGTAAAATTTTGAATTGTGTTAGATGTTACACGCTTTCGCCAGTTGAAGTAAATGAATTCATTGTTTGACAATGAAATCTTTGCTTCCCACAACTCCTACGTTCCCTACAACTGTGTAAGCGCTGCGCAGATTGTTACCAATCTTTCTGTTCGGGCAAGGACTGATGAAAACATTGCAGTCTCTATTACTTCCGCAAAAATGTACAAACATAGCTTTCTTTCCGGATAACCTACAAACACAGTTTCGCCCGAAACGCGAGCATCGCTTGCGTAACAAATTAGTAGACAGCTATACGAAGTGACGATAATAGTTTTATCGGACGTATAGGCTTGCACACATTATCTTACTAACTGAATGAGCAAGCATGGTGTCAACTGCACACAAGCAAACTTGAACACATCTCACTCGATGACCGCGAGCACTGGCATTCAAAACGCTGGAGTGAGAAAACGCGGCAGTAGCAGCGAGCGACTCCACCTTCGTGCAGTCTCTCCGTTTCCACGCGAGCTAAGCGGCAAGAAGACAGCGCACACTAAGCTATCGGCACTCAGCGCACTGTGTCCCCATCGCAGATAGCTTTCAAGATAGGACACGCACGTTGCCGCCGGTGAAGAGCACCTACTATCCCTCCCCTCCATCCGGTGTCTTGCGGGCAACGGAAGACGACACACTGCCTCACCACTTTCCCCCCTTGCGCGCGCGAGACTGAGCTACCATCGTCGACTCACCCTCGCATGCTTTCACTCGCACATACTGCGTACATTGCGCGCCGACCTTGTTATCGCCCTTGGATTTTATGCGGAACATCATCACGGCGATGCCGAGGGCGACGGTAAAAATGAGCCTGGAGTGTCTACGTATTTGCTATCGCAATAAAAATGGAATGTTATGCTTCATTGAAAATAAAGATAAGCCTGCTTGTCCCTCTGTGGCACATAGTAATCTGACTACTCTTATTTGAAACGAACTTAATTTGTCGTTATCAGTTTTATTTCCTGTTCTCCAAACCAGCAAACAGTAGCTGGAATGAGAATGAATGGTTGAAAACATAAGTGTTTCTTTAACCTAGATCACGTATCTCCATACTTTTTATTTAGAGGGCCGGACTGTATAGCCATGGCGGTGTTGAGGTCCGAACTACAAAGAATTAAATAAATATTATTACTAAATATTATTATTTGTTTTGTCAAGACATACATTTGCGATGAAAGGGAAATTGAGGAGCAGGCTGGCAAATGCCATCGGAAGGGGCACAATGTCTGCCTACTTTTTAGAAAGGTGGAGGAAACAGAAACGTAGAAGGCTTGCTTGTGAATCACGTACTGCAGAAATATTGGCTTTAGGAATCCACCAACTTCATCAGCTTTCATTATTTACCCTACGAGTCCCTTTTTCAACTGCGTACGTGTTTTGCCTTTGGTCAACAGTGACAGATTTTAGTTTGTTCCCACTGGAAGCTTCTACAAGTCATTCCACTATAGCTAATCGGATGGACCACTACACATGTTAAACAAAAGTATTATGTAAAAGAAAAAAAAACGGCAGCAGAACACATCTCACGGTGACTGTCGATGGTAATCCGTTAGGATTGAATCAATATAGAGACACAACGTATTTACACCGTCGAAAGGAGTCTTGTATCAGGTGTGTGCTGCAGCGGGACTCCTCTTTCGTGCCTCCCTAAGAACACTCCGCGCTATCCAGAACCGCCACCGCGAAGCCTGCACGTGGCCTGACTAATGCGTGGCGTTCCGGTGCGTGCGAACGCTGAAAAACGCATCCTGCAGCAACCCCACTACTCTCTCGCGGTTTTCTCTGGACACACCGCGCCATCTAATGGCACTGGCGAGAAGTCCGTGCGAGATCGAAATAAATTCCGCTTGTGAAATATTTCGTTGCGATGCTGTTGATGATCTTTTCTGTAATATGAATTAATGCCCTCTCCGCAGACCTGCCATTTTGAAAACTGTATTGTTGATTGACAGTTAAATTCTTTGATAACAAACATTTATTGAAACGTACGTGTAAAAGGCGTTCTATCACCGATGAAAATTACCATAGCACCTATATGGATCTGTAATAACGCTTACTATATATAATGTGATGTTTTTGCTGCTATCGCATTGTAAACTGGATGAGAGCCTTGGTCAAGCCTTGATCTGGCTTCTTGCTTGCACTTCACAGCACCACTCTTCTAGCTCTTTTTCCTCCCTTGGTGTTGAAGTAAAGGGACTTCCCTTGGGGACTCGGATAAGGTTAGATGGCGTGTGTGCCCTATGCGATTAGAATAACGATAACCTGCTTGATTATGCCCAAACGAGGGGCGTCTCTGCGGGCCCAACACAAAGTTTTCGTAGGCAGCGACTGCAGGACCGTAGGCGCGCAGCAAGCAAACGGACATTTTGGTGGCTGAACAAGCGCGTAAGGTCGCTCGGTGGACCGAGCCTTCCAGGCGAAAACACTCAACCCTCAGTTTTCTACTGTTACTTTTTCTCTCTTTTCTTCAGGTTCCCATCACGAATGGGCACCAACAAAATCGCTTCGAATGTACCGTTGCCTCTTGCTTTCTTCCTTTCGAGACGGATATAATATTCATACTTTAATATGCTGTGCAAGCCAGGCGTGTACTCCCCGCGCTGGAGTTGTTCTTTTATTTTTATTTATTTATTTATTTTTATTTTTATTTTATCTTTAAAGAGACAAAGCTCTCTGTGTCAAAAGAAAAACACCCGCGATGTCGTTTCGCAGACCCTTCAGTTTCTCTGCTGTAGACTTCTGGAAACGCGAGTTGCAGAAATGCGCTACGTCGTTACCGACGCATCCAACTCTCGTTACGCGGATACGTGCACTTGTACATATATGTAGCAATGCGTACTCCCATAATATCCACTCAACAAGGGCGCATGGGGCCCTAGTAATGACGCCACGCTGAAAACAAGATTTCCACAGCCCCTTAGGTGTCCGTACATAATTTGAATGCGACCATTCAAGTACATTTTAATCCGCTTTAATCCCCCTCTAATCCACCTTTTTTCACCTTCATTCACTTTACTTCACCTTAAATAACTTTACTCCACCTGAATTCACCTTACTCTAACTTCACAACTCTACCTTAATCCACCTTAAATTACTTTAATCCACATTTATTCATTTTACTCCACCTTAACTTCCTTTAATCTAACTTGTCCTAACTTTGATTCCCTTTGCTTCACTGTAATTCACCTTCTTTCACTTGAATTCAAATTAATTAAAGATACTTACTACTAATTAACGCTGTTATACCATTTACTATCTTATGTATTACTACTGCGGTCATAAAATGCGCTGATGACCTCACCTCCTCCCCATTGGCTACGCCTTCACGTGCCCGACGAGGCACGCGTCGCAGGTTTACTCAGCCAGACGGCTGCTACGTGACGTGCGCAATTGTGCACTAACGCAGGCACTAGGCACACCTTTAGTCAGCCAGAACCGTGGAACCTCCGTGGCGTCGGGCAAGCGTGCTCGTCTGGTACCCCGGAGACCCGGACTCGATTTCCAACTAGACCGAAATTTATCAAATTTTATTTTGCAAGGCATTAATTAACTTTATTTACAAGAATCTTCCTGGGAAATGTGAGTTCAATCCGAATATTTGTTAATGTGTTTTCGCTTTCTGCGCCGTCGGCCATTTTCGGCACCATCGCTTGATCACGCCGGATTTTTTCCCTCAAGGGATGTATGATGCTTTCGCATAAATAAAACCCTGAATACCTTCATAGTATGTGTGAGTTGCAATAATAATCAGCACACGCACATGGTTTCCGTTTGGAACGCTTCTGATGATACGCGAGACTTGGAGAGACACGTGCCGACATCGTCCTTGGGTGATCAGTGTTTTTAACTGAATTCTGGGGAGCAAGCGTCTTCACTTGGAAGGCCCCGCTCATTTGTTTGCATATTGTTTTGCGCGCGTGGGTGCGATCAGCAAGCAGAAAATGTCCTGTCAGCCGTGTCTATGTATAGCCCCACACACCCGCACAAGTGTCGCGAATACCCATACAGTCTTTTTTCCTTCTTTGTCTGCACGACCGGACATCGCGCCTTGCAGCATCTTTTTCGTACTCCTCATAGTATGCCATCTTTCCTCCACTTATTTCCTTACGCAAACATACAAGGATACATACTCGCCGCTTCCACAGTATACATTGTCGTGTTACTTTTTTGGGGAGGAGGGGGGCAGCTGTAACTTATGAGGAGGCATTTATCGTTGGTCTCCTCCAATGAGAGTGGAGGCAGAGTGGCTGTCCCGTTCAGTTGAGCGTGCTGGGTTGAGCGAGCGTGCTGGGTTCCTGGTTAGAGTGAGCGTTTTACTTTTCCTGTTTTCCTGTTGCCACTCCGGCTTACTCCCGCACTCACTGGGAAAGTAGCAGAAAAGGGAGTTGTGTGCCCCTAATGCACTTTCCTCTGCCGTGTCAATCATTCATTTGTCTTACCGGGACTGCGCCACTTTCTGTCGACGCTGGAATCCACCGTGCCATTAAAAAGGCCAAGAAGGCGACGTTTGTGACACGCAGAAAGCCAGAGCGAACGTTGGCGGCCCTCTTTCTGTTGTGCTGGCCCGTAACTCTAAGCACGTTCGACCGTTCGTTCGCGGCCCTTTTCCGGGGAAGCTCCTTAGCTTCAGTGGAGAGCTGAAAGCGTGGTTAGTGCTAATGTCATGTGTACACCTGGCGTGCTTCGATGAGATGGGTGGTCAGGGTTAAGAAAGACATACACGAGCAAGTTCGCAACGGGGTGGTCAAGCGGATTGTTGAATCATTAGGGAAAGCGAATATGAACGCCCTACGGTCACACTTTTCTGTAATGATGTCCACTGCAGGACGAAGGCCTCTCCCTGCGATCTCCAGTTGCCGTTGTCTTGCACTAGCTGTTTCCAACTTGCGCCTGCAAATTTGCTCATTTCTGCAATGAATATTCGTCCCAAGATGCGTCAGAGAGGTCCTCTCGATCATGCCACTCTTGACATTTATACGGGTAGTTCGCGCAATATAAAGGGATGACGCTTGCGCCTAGCCTAGCCTATGCTGCCTCTATAGCCAATCCATTTGTTGCCTCAAGACCTGCGG
Organism: Dermacentor albipictus; assembly: GCF_038994185.2. Lineage (NCBI taxonomy): Eukaryota > Metazoa > Arthropoda > Arachnida > Ixodida > Ixodidae > Dermacentor > Dermacentor albipictus. Next base: position 371,787,006 of record NC_091821.1, read on the forward strand.
CGTCACATTCGCGGTGATCTGACACCCGGTCGCGACGGGCGCGTTCGATAGGGGTGGAATGCGGAAAACGCTCCTGTACTTAGCGGCCGAAATGAAAGCGGGTACATAGACCTATACGACTTCCCTCGTAACCTACTGTGCAGTTTGAGGACGCTAACCGACACACTTGCTTTTCTTTTTCTTTTTTTTGTAGATAGGCTAAATATTATGTACGCGTACAAACTATAAGTAAGACTGCTTCCTCCCGTTTGCGGACTGACAACTGGGGCATTATAACACGACTCTTAGTGATAAAAGCCGATACGCTCGCAACGTTTCATGTTGACGATGAAGAAGCATTGAAAAAATATATGTGCCACTCTTTCGTGAAGTTTTACTGACTCCACTTTACTGTCGAACCATCATCTAACTCAAATCAAGGTTTTGATGTAGCAGAACGATAATGTGGTGATGATTATTTTTTATCAAAGAAATTGATGGCAAGATAGCACCGCAAATATAGTAGACACTGACTCGTGCTGGCAAGCATTATTTTTCTGGCCTCTACGGACGTCCAGCCCTGTGCGCTGAGGGTCACCGAGGCACAGAGTCAAATACTAGAATTGGGTGCCCTAATTAGCGAGTATCCTTACCAATGAGCGGTTTACATATGTTACATAAGAATACTCGAAGTTGAAGAATTTGCCACAACCCACAATAGGAATGAGTCACGAAAAATATTTCAGTTTTTTTTTTGTAAGCTGGGGCGCTATAACGTAAAACTATTCCAAAGTTTTCTATTCCAATTTTGCAATAAGCCCTCCGCGATTGGTCGAAAACTTTTTTTGGACCACCCCCACTTCACCTATCTGTCCGGCGACGTCACGAAAACCGCGATGGCTCAACAGCAGATAAGACGTGCACCTACTGATTATGCATTATTTGACCGAACGAAAGAAAAATAGTTATGTCTGATTCGACGCATTTTCGCCATTGGCCCTAGTCTATTGGTCAAGAGTTTTCGGGCTGCACACACTTCACCTGCCAGTCACGCGACGTCACAAAACCTCACGAACTCACGCGTCGAACTGACGTGTACGCATTAAAGCTGCATTAATATGCCAAACAAAACTGAATTTTCTTCTGAATAGCCGCAGGCTGCCCCGTTCCGAAAGGAGTGAAAGGTGGCTGCCGCCGATCGCTCAGGCACTGGCTACTCGCAACTGGCGGAGAGCATGTGTTTATTTGCGTGTAATAAAACTTTTTCCGTGGCCGTGTAACGATTTCGAGCACTTTCTGCACGTTTACGAGCTCGTTCTGTCCACTCTTTTTTGCTGAGGATCCGTTTTAGCATCATTCTTAAGCTTCCGTTGCATGCCGCCGCGATTGTCGACCAGCCATCGCAAGCTGTGTAAGGGAAAGCGGACCAATGGTTGACGCCGGCACCACCTGCATCATCCGGTTATCGATTTTCAGTGCAGTGGCTCGGCCCCATCGAATCTCTCTCCACTTGAGCGTGTCCCTCGCCTCATATGAGCCAATTAGATAAGACAAGCCGCTCAGTGTAGGCAATGCTATTCGTTTTTCAGGCAAACAAGAAGGACCTCCTATGTACGAGGAGAGCGTTTCATTGGTCTGTTGAGACAACCCTCCAGGTGACCACCCGATGCTTGCGTTGGCGGTTACGCAAATTTGACGTCAGAAGATTGGAATAAAATATATTGGAATAGTTTTACGTTATAGGGCCCCTGCTACAAAACACTAAGACATGGATGTTTTAAGTTCGTAGCATGGCATAAGGAAATCTAACGCAACTGACACATTCACGAGTGATTACACAGAAAAAAAATGCGAAAGTATAGAAAGTCAGCCGAGTTGGTACGGTAACATGATCTTGGATTGTAGCACGAAGTGACACGGACACAGACTAGAAGCGCTAGTAGAGCTCATCCTGTCGGCTTCTAGTCCGTGTCCGTGTCACTCCGCGCTACAATCCAAGAGAGAAAGAAAAGTCGCAGTTTCGCCCGAAAACCGAAGCACCGATTTCGATAGCAAATTATTAAATAGCTATACGAAGTAAGGATGGCAGTTTTATCGGCCGTATACACTAGTAAGCATTTGCTTACTAACTAAATTAGCAATGATGTAATATGTAAGCGCGACTGAACGAGTACGCAGAAAGAAACAGACACAGACAGCGCTGTCTCTGTGTGTCTGCTTCTTTCTACATCCTCGTTCAGTCGCGCTTACACATCCTATCACGGCTTCAAACCAACTATAACTCGCCAGAATGTTTTCACTAAATTAACAAGCACAGTGTCACGCGCGCACCGGTAAACATGAACGCATCTCGCTCGATCAGCACAGAAACTCGCTGTCAAAATGCTGGAGTGAGGAATCGAGGCAGCAGCAGCGATCGAATTTACCTTCTTGCAGTCTCTCGCTTCGACGCGAACGAAACTTCGGAAGCACAGCGCACGCGAAGTTGCCGGCACTTAGCGCGCTCTGCAAACATCGCAAATCGCTTTGAAGATGCGCGGGCGCGCACTTTAGCCACGTCGCAGTCGCTTTCAGGGTACGGCGCCCGCACAGCCGCGCCGTCAGCAACAGCCGCCGGAGGAGCCCCCCTCTCCCCTCCCTCCCTCGTCTTACTTCCGTGCCCAAGAGAGGGCACGTTTCCGGTCCGCCTTCCTCGCTCGCGCACGCGAGATTGAGTCGCGTTTGCCGGCTCACCCTCGCAAGCTTTCACTCGCCCATACAGCATTTGGCTCGCGGCGACGATATTATCGCCTTTGGGCTTGATACAGAACCTCGCCGCGAAAGGCGACGACGACTTCATAAATGCCCCTGGAGAGGCTATATAGTTCCTATCCCAATAATAAATAATGCAATCGCATGGCACCAAAAACAATACTGAATCAAGAACATGACACTTGTGGCTTCCAAACCATTGGCAATAAATAAATAAAATAAAATGCGCGATTGACACTAACCCGAAATGAAACAACGGCTGAAAGTACGCACCGCCTGAACCTTAGAAAACAATTTCTAGCCCAGCTTTCCAGCAAAGGCGTAGTACGGCAATGACCGTAGCATTTCGCCAAGGCGTAATGAAGTCAGAAGGATGAATATTTAAGGCTATATGCCTTCCGAAGTTTTCGCCAAATTTTCGTACCGTTCACGCCGTCGAAAGGCTATAACAATGGCTTGGTGCGCCTTACCGGATCTGTAAACAAAGCAGCGGAGGCCGGCTGCGGCAAGCAACGGACGTGGCAAGCAATGGACCACGCGATCTAAGACCGCGGCGCCCACGGAAGCATGGGGTAACGCGTCTACCTAGTGTTGCACGTAATTGAGAAAACCGAGTTTATATTAGTTGCCCAAATGTAGTTAATTGCTGTTCAGGCAACCTACTATCGGCGTCAAATGCAACGCGAATAGGGGAGCGCGTGCCAGGCGCATGCAAAAGAAGATCAAGTGCCGAATGACAAACTGGAGTATCAACGGAGGGCAAAATTGTGCGAATCCCTAGACCCCTGAAAACCTCTCTCTCACATATGGGGAACCATGCGAGGCCTACATGAACTTCTTGAACAACGCCTGCCATTCAAAACCGTCGCGCTTTTCTAATGCCGAGAGAAAGTCGAGGTAGGTGAAGATTTCTGCAGGAAGACTGCAGGTCAGTTAACGTACACAGGCTCCCTTGGTACGGATGGCATCATGCTGCATTGACGGGATGCTCGCATGGACCTGTCATTCACTACCGAGGAGTTCGATGCGGCTCTTGCTTTGTGGTCGCCATCACCTGGACCAGATGCCATTTCGTACCGCATCATGTGCCATCTGGGTGAGCGAGCCAGAATCGCGTTGCTGGATATATTAAATAAATCTGGCTGGATGGAAACATTCCTCAAGAAGAGAAGACAAGCTGTCTGGTACCGCTCCTTAAACATGGCAAGTCACCATTATAGCTCACGTCATACCGGCCAATCGCGCTGGCTAGTTGTGTAAGGAACATGATGAAACGCATGATCTTTGCCGGATTGGAGGGGCACATGGAACCCTACAAAGTTTATCCAAACACTGTGGCTTATTTTCCACGTCTCCGCTGCTCCATTAATAATGTCGTCGATCTGGTCAGTTACGTCCAACATAAAAGAGATGTAAGCGGTTATCTGTCGCCATGTTTCTGGACGTAAAAGGAGCTTATGACAATGTTGCTCATCACGCTATGCTTGATGCTATTGAATCGGTTGGTCCTAGTGGCTGAGTGTACCTATGGAACTGCAAATACTTACACATGAGCTTTATTTAATTGCAGACCGATGATGGTCCGACCTTTCATCACTACACGCGGCGTGATGATCCCCATGGTGGTGTCTTGAGCCCCACGCTACTGAATATTGTTCTTGTTGGTCTCGTGGAACGCATACCAAGTACTGCTCAGATATCACTGTACGCCAATGACTTCTGCATGTGAAGATCAGGTGTAACACGTCCTCGGGTGCGGGCGCGACTTCAAAAAGCCGCGACTTCAATAACGGTGTATCTTGGCGAACAAGGTCTCCAGATTTCACCTGAGAAATTTGCACAGGTCGCGTTTACGCTGAAACCAATGGTGTCCTACACCATATTTGTCAATGAGCAAAATCTGCGTTACGCCTGGACGCACAAATACTTAGAGGTGATCATTGATCAAGACTTCAGCTGCAATCCACATGTGGCCGACCTGACAAAACGCCTAACGGCCATTTCACACTTTTCGAATTTCTTGAAGGGAAAACGTGGGGTACGTCAGTACGCGTGATTCAACTCTACGGGAAGCTGCATCTCGGGCATCTGAGGTACAGCGTACCTGTATTGAGCAATACCTGCAGAAGTGTCATCCGTACAATCTAGATTGCACATGCGCAGGCACTCAACGTTTCTTTTGGATTGCTACGCTGCGCATCAACAGCGGAGACAACCGCGATAGCTCCAGATTACCCAGTCAACTCATATGACATTCGAAGTGCTCAGAGCACACATCAGGCAGGTTTCCCGCGTCCCTTTCCACCACTTCACCACACTGCCGAGAGACCGTCCCAGCGCCTCCTTGTGCCAGGAGGTATCGACGTACCGTGGCTGCCTCCTTCGAGATTAAACGCCTGCCGAGAGGGTGTTATCACCTCCCTGGTGTTTGGCTTGCCAACAAGTTCGACTCTCAGTACCAGGAATTCAAACGAAAGAAGGACTTTCGTCGCCAGCTCTCAAGCAGCTATCTCTACTCATGCTGCACGAGACCTACAAGAACCATCTCCAGATTTACACTGATGGCTCGACAATTCTCGACGGATCTGCAGGAGCTGTGATCTTTCCTGAAAAAGCCGTGACCATTCAGTTTAGAACATCTCACCGAACAACGTCGACTGATGCGGAGCTTGCTGCACTTCGCAGCGCACTTCGATCCATGAAGATCTACCACAAAGATGGAACATACTCGCCGACTCGAAGGCAGCCCTGCATTCTTTGCTATCCGCTCTACGTCGTGGACCACAAGAACTTGTGCTAGAAGTAAGGCAGATATATCACCATCTATCAGAGAAAGGACATGACGTAACTTTTCAGTGGCTCCCAGGCCACCGCGGCCTCAAGGGCAACGGAAACATCCATAAAGCTGATAGGAGGGCTCACGAAGATCCCGTGAAAGAACCCATCCCCTTATGAAAAACTGACGTAGCAACAAAGCTTCGCATACTAGCGCGTGATGCCACGCGATCCACGTTCCAACATACTCTACTGCGCCACCTGGACCCATACCTCCGACTACGCATTCCATCTGGACTATCCCGAATCGAGACAACTGTTCTCTGCCGACTATGGCTAGGAGTGTCTTTCACGAATGCATTTGCTTGCTGCATCGGAATCACTGAAACTGCTGCTTGTGATAGTCGCAGCAGCGAGGAAACAATCGAACATAGCTTCTGTTATTGTCCTCGTCACAGCTGCCTGAGACAGTCAATAGTGACGGAGTTGGCATGCCTCGATGACCGGCCGCTTTCTGAGCAGACGATCTTGGAATGCCGGTTGATGCGACCTTCACACCAGAAGGCAGTAAAGGAACTACTAAGGCTTCTCCGGTCAAATGAACTGCTTGACCAACAGTGACACTCCTGCGTTCCTTTGTGCGTTTGTTTCCCCTCTCCCACTCTTTTCATGAGCGTGCAATTTTTTTAAGACCTTTCTGTTTCTCTTTACCCCTTCCCCAAGTGCAGGGTAGCAAACTGGATATCTATCTTTCGGTTAACCTCCCTGCCTTTCTCATCTCTTTTATCTCTCTCACTAATATCCCGGAACCTCATACTCCTCTTTTTTCACTTTTTTGTTTTATAAGTAGCCTAGCTGCACGAATATGTGCACTTCTTGCTGACTTCGAAGTGCGCATCGAAATTCTTCCTAAAGATCAAAGGCGGGCGAAGCTGGAAAGCAGTGCGCTATTCCCGCTGAAGCAATTTCAACGTAAAATGGGTGAGAACTAAACAAAGAAAGAAATGAAAGAAAGAAGGAAGAAAGCGTGAGAGATAGAGAAACAGGATCTGACGAGTTCTTCGTGTTTCCCCGGTCAAGTAGGAGCGAATTAGGAGAACGAAAATATGTGTGTTTATTCAATATTGTTTCTTTTCTGATATTAACTATCAGTGGGCTTTCGTCGAGGTGATAGCCTGTAGATTCCTTTTGCCCTGCTTCGAACCGAGTTTGTCGTAAAGTGCTCAAGCCATTAGAATACAAGCCACTAACATGGTTTTGATGCCGATACTTTTGCATTGGCTCAAATGAAACGGCTCAAAGTTTTTAATTTGTTGATTCTATGCCTCTAAATATCACAACAAAAGACAGAGAAAAAAGAAACTGTTTTCAGTGTTCGCCGTTCCGAGTTGGAAATTTCGGATGGCTTTAACATATTCGGTTTTTCAATCCTTTTCTTTAGCTTAATAAAACGCAATTGCAATAAAAAATATATGAGGAGGCAATCATGGCTCCCTCGGAATCAGAATAAATTGTAATTTCAAATAAATCTTTTCTTTTCCTTTTACGCCTTATTTTCTCTTGATTGCGCAAGAAATAATCATGTTTTAAATTATACAACAATTTCTCTCAGGAGTAGACTGAGTGGGTGCCAGTATTTCTTAATGTGAGCCCCTCAATCATAAGCTTTCGTAAACTGAAGGCGGCTATGCTCAACGCTTTGTATATTTGAAACCAAGTTTATGGCTGTTTGTGTCACGCAATTTACAGTGATAGGACTGGTATTTATATCATTGTGAAATTATGACATTTTTTTATGTTTGTACGTGAAAGAAAGCGATAATTCAGAGACATGGAAGCGGTGAACAATGATGCCCAATAGCCTGTAGTGCACATATTAGGCAATTCTTGACTTGTGTAAGTAGTAACGTGCTTTGACACAGTTTGTAATTATAATTCTTTATTTGTGACCTCACCGACCTGAATTGATAGCAAGTGTTTAATCAATAAATTTATCCATCACTCAATGTATCAATCAAGCAATCAAAATGACTTAGCGATACGGTGATGAGTAATCAAGCGGATAATGGAAGGAATCAGTAAGACAGGAGACAACAATGACTTTAAGGAGAAAACTGGATTAACCCTGTATTCAAGAACGCTCCTCCACTAGGTTACTGTGCTAAATTATTAGTTACTCATAAGCTAAAATTGGCTGTCATTGGCTAGGAATGTGCGCATACGACATACATGTCCAGTGACAAAGTTGTCTACATGGCAAAACAGTCCCCGCAAAGTGGAAGGAAGAAGCTTCGGTTTAATAATTAAAGAACATATCTTTTAACGTGCTGTTGGAAGTTTTATGCCTTGCTTTAAAAAGTACAGGTATTCCTTTCCTTCTGTGCGAAACAGAGGAATGTAATATCCGTTCTAAGGATCATATTTCTGAATTATTTAAGAAGCGTATTTAAGAAGCATTTAAGATGTGTTATCCTGCACTAAGACTTCTACACCAGCGCTCGGAATCTGGCCCCCTATTCACAGAAAGATCTTGTGCTAGAATTGTCTATAGAACAAAATTTCAGCCAGTCGCAATGCTGGACAAAGAATTAGCGGGGGCCGCTTTTCGCATTGACCAGCCGCCTTCACTAACAATACGTCTATCATCACGATTGGGTGGAACCTTTCTTACGAACAATTTTAGCCTAAGAACGTCTTTGTGAATACTGGTCCAGAAAGGTACGCATGTCATTGAGAAGTCCCAACAGGTTGCTCTGTTCCTCGCTTAGTTTTTCATAGTCAAACTTTCACTAGTACTTTTCTTTTAACATTTATGCCTCGTTAGGAGTGCATTGTGCTGAATTTGGGTTGCGAATAACATTGAAGTCTGTAGCCGACGGGAGAGACTGAACATATCGTAGTGAAATCGCAGTTCAGAAAACTGTCACTACCATACGTTCCTTGTAGGAGGCGTATGAAAATCGCTGCCTTTCGATGCGTTTGATGGCTTTCAACGAAGAAGCCGCATTCAATTAGGATGGAGAGTGCTTGCGTGATACATTCAGCCTCATAGCATCCAATGAAAGGTGCCGCATCGCGACAGTTATAGAATGCTGCCGCGACCACACGCCCTTGCACACACTGTACCCACTTTGTTTGCTGCCCTTTTGAAGACAATGTTTTCATTGACGAGTCACCGCCATCTTTCAGTATCGGGTATGCCTGTTTCTAGGCTCTAGTCTATTTAGTATAAGCTGATTCATAACATACTACAGTCTGAAGATGTAACAAATGAGAGTGGCTATGAATATATGATAGTTACAATGGTGCTGATGATGATCGTGATGGTGGTAATGGCCATGGTTATGATAACTGATGACAAAAATTCGGAAGGCGATTCAATCTCTAGGTGACGTCTATCAAACGTTGTCGCTCCAGCGCGATTGGCGCAATAAATTATACTCCCCATTCTCACCACCAACTCACCCAGGAAGGCATTAAATTTCACCGTCTTCAACTAGAGGTTCAACTGCCGTCCAAGATTTTATTGCGATAGCAATTATATAGACACTCCAGGAGCATTCTTGCCGTTACCCTCGCTGTCGTTGTGATGTTCCGTATAAAGTCCAAGGACGATAACACGCTCGCCGCGCGCCGTGTGCTGTATGTGCTAGTGAAAGCGTGCGACGGTGAGCCGACGATCATGGCTTAATCTCGCGCGCGCAATGGCTGAAAGCGAGGAGGAAACGCGCCGTCTTCCGTCGCGCGGAAGGAACCGCGAGAGGGGAAGTAAGGGGGGGGGCGCAGCGTTGTACTTCGGCAGAAACGCACGGCCACGCACGGTCGCGCGGGCATTATTTTGAAAGCGATCGGCTTTGGGGAAAGTCTAGATTGGCCGATGGCTCGTAGCTTTGCGTGTGCTGTGTTCTCGCGGCATAGTTTGCGTTGAAACTTCGCTCGCTGCTGCTGCCGCGCTTCCTCACGCCAGCTTTTTGACATCGAGTGTCCGCGGTCATTGAGTGTGATGTGTTAATGTTTGTTTGTGCGCACTGACACCGTGCTTCTTAATTCACTTAGTAAGCGAATGTTTCCAAGTTTATGCGGCCAATAAAACTATTATCCTTACTTCGTGTAGCTGTCTGCCAATTTGTTATCGCAATTGATGCTCAGCTTCTTTGGCGAAACTGTGACTTTTCTTTTTCAATTCACTCACGCCTCCTCGATACCAACGGAGTCGCGGCCAATTTAGTGTCTAGTTTGGGAGCTGTGGGGCCCAACTGGGGCATGTTTTTTTGGTAGTTGGGCTGATAAGCCGTCCATGCTAGAAAGACATTCACGAAGCCATTACGGGTCCTTGCGTAAATATTGTCCTTTTCTTTTTATCTCCAGTATTTGTGCGCAATCGAGCCTACGTTCATATCATCGTGCCGTCTCAACGGATGCAGTCGAGTTGTTTGGTGCTACTAAGAAATTGCATAATTCGTGTCGTTTATCTTGCTGGGTGTCAGCTTCTGAGTTTCCCAGCTGCGCTGTTGGCTCCCAAGTCACTGCTCTAAACATATATGCATTAGGACTCAACGTTGGATGCCTATGCGTAAAGATCCTGTATTTAGAGCCTGCTCACAAAACGCAGGTTGGAATGGAGCCATTCCTCTTCAAGTTCTACCCAGAATCTTGGAGTGTTTGGGCTGCAGTGCGGCTCATGCAGCGTCAGCAGACCCAACAAAACCTGCGCGATTTTTCACAGGTGAATTAGTCCAGTGTATGGTGGTGTTCTGTCCATGTCCACTAAGGAGGGAAGATAGGGCTAAAAAAATATTGCTTGCAGGGCATCATGAGAATGGGGATCGCGATCGTGAGAACGCCGCAGAGGCCGAAGTGCAATCAGAGAGAGAGGGAAAAATAAAGGAGTAAAACAGGCAAATTAACCATAGTGGCGCTCAGCTGACTACCCCAAACGTGGGGTAGAGAAACGAGGAAACGAATTAGCTCAACGTATTAACCAATGCGCTTGACACCTGAATTATAAAACTTGTGCAAGAGAAGTTAACAATTGCGCAGCTACACTGAAATAATTGTACAAATAATTCTTATAACGCATCTTATATTCATAGAAGGGGAAGTTGTGGCTAGGAGTGGCGTTCACGAACGCTTACTCCTACCGTATGGGAACGGCCGAGATCCTGATCGATGTGCGACTACTGTAGGTATGAGGAAACTATCGAGCATCTATTCTGTACCTGTTCTGTCTACAACCTACAACGCTTCTCTCTCAAGACAACTTTCAATGGACTACACTCGAGACCGTTCTCTGAGTCAAAGATAATCGGACCTGGCTACACCCGTCAGTGACACAAAAAGCGACTCGTGCACTAGTACACTACTTGAAGTACAACCGTTTAAGAGACCGCTTATAGTGTCCCTGTGCATCATCCCACGAGCATTCAGTGCTCACTCTCTCCCTCTTTTTTGTCGAGGAGTGGCACACAGCCAGAGTGCTTGTAGGGGTCTGCCAAGTGGCCGCCGATGTTGCTGTTCACCGCCAACCGGTGCTCTCTCACTCGATCGTTCAAGCATCGTCCCGTTTGTCCCCTATACACCTTGCCACAACTTTACGGGAGTATTGTGAACGACATCTCTAACACAGTCGGTGTAGCGTGTGACGTGCTTCTTGGAACATGTAGCGGGCAGCTTATTCGTCAACAAAGGGAAAATTTTGGCCAATTTGCCTAGGCATACAGCTTCGCTGTAATATGGATAACTGCGTCCTCGCACTGCATATTTACGCTACGACACAACGTTGTAATACAGATGGACTCTGAGGAACATTTTGAACGCGAAATTTGTTTCCAATGTTTTTCGGCCAAGAGAATGTAAATACGTGAGTAATCCACTTTGAAGAAACGGCTGTGCGAACAAGAATTATATACGTGTGTTGTGTACGTCAAAACTTTAAAAAAAAGCCAAAATGTGACGGCAGAATCCAGAGCAATATTTCCAGAAGCGCCTTGCCATCTTATACAGCACCGTCTTTCTCCACATTTTCTAGAAGCCGAAGTGCACGGTGAATGCCTTAACACTGCGTCAACAACAAAATTATAGTTGCACTTTATATATAAGGGATTCCAGGGACCAGATGAGAATTTACGGCATTCATTCCGGAATGTGTCTGTGTTGGCTGTACGCAAGCAGACTAAAAGAACATGAAGCTTTCAAAATTAGAAAAGAACGCGCGAAAACCCAGCTATGCGAGCATACTCCGGTCGTGCGACGGGAGACGGGTACGGGGTAAGCGCATCTCGTAAGGCGCATCATGAGTGCTTTTATAGCGACGGCAGAGTGGTGACATTTGCCGAGCTTTTATTTTTTTTAAATTTTCTCATTCTATTTCGAAGGGAGAATGCTCGCTTTTGTGAATGTGCAGAGGTGATGGAAGCGCAGATAAAAAAAAAAGGCCGAGTCATGCTGGCATACCACCTATGTATGTGTTCAAAGCGCGAGCGACGTGCGGATGGGATGTTTTCAGTTCGAGAGACGTGCGAGCGGCTGCCGTGGCAGAAAGCGCCGTTAGCGAAACAAGCAAGACGCCGACTTCTCAAAGCGCTTTAGTTGATGCGATGTCGTAGACGTAGGGAAAAGGAGAGAAGAAAATGGCCCGAAAGAATTCAGACTTCGAGAATGCAAAGAAAAGGAGAGGTGGCATTGTACAATGCACATAAGTACGGGCATCTGGGACGAGTCCCACGGCAGCGCAGGCAGTACAAAAGCGCGATAAATGACACCACCCCCCTTTCCCTGCGGATGAAATATTGAGGGTCATTGAAAACGGGAAATGTCGCCGGCGTGTGTGTCTATACAGTCGGACGGCGTCGTCTGGTTCGGAACTTTAGTTCGCGCTGAGTGAATGGCGAACGACGCGCCATTTATAGCGACTGAATATCGGTTCCACGTCGCGCTTTCTCACTTCGGACGTCTTGTGCCGTTGTCCTTTCCAACGCTTTCAAAAATTCGCGTGTTTAGCTCGAGCCGCCCGGGGTGTACGAAGGAGGAAGACAGCGAAAAGTCCATGTGTCGTGGCCTCGCATCGTTCTTCGCCTCACTTTCGGGCGAGAGAGAAGTCGGCACCGAAAGTGAGAAGCTGTAGACGGCTTTCGGAATTATAACTCGCGAGCACTCAACACAGAGGGTAACACTGAATGGCGCTCTTAAGTGCCTTCCTGCGCGGGCTCACCGAGTACAACGAAACCGTGCCGCTGACAGCCGTCCGCTACGACTCAAGCGCTTTGATTTCAGGAGCGGGCGCGTCTTCTGCGGAGCTTAGGAAAGTTTACGCTGGCAGTGTGCGGTGTCTTTTACGAGGCCCAAGCATCGGCGTCCGCTTCACATGATTCTTCCCACAATGTTCTATCGGATGTTGACACTGTGTATAGTAAAACAACCAGATGCAATAAGCCAGCTGTAATTACATTCCTACGCAAGTATATGTAAGCGTGAGTATAAACGCCATTGTACGATAGGGTCATCTCGCACCTCCGAATAAATTGAACCATCTAACTTGCCCATTACTGTAACAAAAGACAATAACAATTCATGAAACTCTGTAAAGAGCGCCGCGCGCAATCGCCATCAGCGTGTTCCTTGAAGTTTCCGGATTGTGCACCACCTAATCGCAATCAATTCAGTCTTAATGTAATGTTTATTCTATACGTACGCGCTATTCATAGACCCTATTAGCGCATTCCTTACGCCCCGGCCTCACCGGCCCGTCCACATCAAGTGTCGCTCTGGGCCGTACATATCGCGTTTTCACTTGCTTCCAAGCGCAATCTCATCTTCCGTGCCCACTCTTGTATATACTGAAAGGAAAGCGACGTCGCATGTTAATATCCAGCAGAAAGTATGCTTGTTTTGTTTTTGTTTTCTTCTCTATTCTTCACTGCTGCTTGCATTATTCTTCGTTCCTACGAGTAGTGAAAATATGGTTCGTACGTCCAGCCTGCATATTCCATTTAGCGTGCACTCGTGTTCTGGGCTATAGCGCTGACCTCAATGGACAAATGGCTTATGCTGCGGTCCGACCGGCAAGTAAATCACCGCTACCACACGTGCGGGGGGGAAGAAAGAAAAGAAAATACTACTCAAGGGGCAATTACTTTACGGTTCTGCTTCGCTGCTGCTGGGCTCCACTGGGATAGGTTAACGCAGATTATACAATATGTAAAACGCTTTCTCTGTGTTATATTTGAAGAGACCGCGCAAGAAATGAATAATGAGTTTCTCTCTAACCTCCGTCCTGCGCCATCAATGGCGACCGCTGCTACGGCGCGGTTGAAAGCGCCCCGCATTCCACTTAATGTACGCGTCGGCGAATACACACGGAATTCACGAGGTGCAGTGTTTTCAAGGAATGCCCAAATAGAATAAATAGTGTCAAGAAAGGCCCATTTGATCCCGAGTCACTGGCTCAGCCGGGGGGTGGCACACCAGGCATGAGCCTCCGCCAGCCATCATGGAAGGAAGGAAAAAGCGGAGAAGGAAAGGCAGGGAGGTTAACCAGTTCAGCTTAACCGGTTTGCTACCCTACACATGGGAGAGGGATGGGGGCGATGAAAGATGAGGAAGCGAGAGAGAGAGAGCACATAGCACAGCACACACACATCGTCCGTTAGAGTCCATCAATCTGGCGTGGTACATGAAATCACTGTCACAGCCGCTTGTCCAATCTCGTCTCTTTCAAAAACCGAAGTAGACCCTTCGTCGCCTTCACCTGCGATGTCTTCTGTCGGCGGCATGTGAAAATCGTGTCGAGGGACAATGGTCTAGTGTCAAGGTACGCTAGAACGGATGCCAGGGACTGTCGCTGAACATTATGTTCAGGACAGTCGCACAGAATGTGTTCCAGTGTCTCCTCGCAAAGACAGGCATTGCAGAGAGCGTTGTCGGCAATTCCAATGCGAAATGAGTAATATTTCGTGAAAGCCACCCCTAGCCATAAACGATAAAGAAGAGTCGCCTCTCTTCGGCGGAGTCCAGTTGGCATATAGAGATGCATCAAAAGGGGCACGATCCGACGCAGCTAGCAGACTTCGAGTGCTTGCACAGGAGATCACGCTCTCTCTATGGTGCACACCAAATAGCCAGACCAACCGGAGCAACCGTCAATACAACCTGCCCATCAAGGAAATTTCTGTGTTAGTATGCATGCATCCTTTCCACCCTCCCAAGAAATTATAGAGGCATACCAAATCAGCATGAGCAAAGTCTATCAGCCGTTCTTCAATCTCCCGGCATAGAAAAGAGGTATTATTTTTAAAGGAATAGTATAGCCTATGATTTCTCTATTATTGTCTTGCGCCCCTAGTTTATCAGGATAGTCGATATACATATTCGAAGAGTGAGTCTATTAAAATGTCATTCCAAAGCCAGCGCACCTCCTTGTGTTTTTTTCTTTATTTATTTATTTTTCTCTGTGTGCGTGCCAGCGTGCGTGTGTGTGCGTGCGTGTGTATGTGTATGCCATCAGTAATGCGCGCATTACTGATGATTACACCACCACCGAAGCAGGCCAAGGCAAGCTCGCTAAAGAAAAATAACGTTACGCAGAACCTTACATTGCCATAGCAACTTCCTTGAGGTTGTGACTGAAAATTGGAGTCACTATAGTATCAACAAGTAGAGGTGGATTTGCAAGGTATCCTGAGCATTCGCATGATGTGACGTCTACCCGCCGTGGTTCCTTTGTGGCTGCGGTGCTTGGCTGCTAAGCACAATGTCGCGGGATTGAATCCAGGCGGGTATACGGTACGTAAAACCCCATCATATATTTTTACTATAACGTCTGATGATAATGACACACAGACAACTTCATTAGTGATATTTTTATATTAGACCAACAATTACCTCATGTACGAAAAAGGCTTTTGTATATGGAGACTCGCCCTTAAGAGATATCTCATTTTGCAAACAAGCTATAAGAAAAATCAAGAAAAGCTGTGTAGCAGGTTCAATAGTTGCCAAGAGGCGTTCACTGTGTTCGGGAGGTGGGAAATAGAAATATTGACCTCAGAACCGGCGCCATTTTTCTTTCTGAGGAAGCAAACTTCTCTCGTACGCGGGTTTTATGTTGTTGGTGTTTCCACTCCCAGGCCTTTCCAATTTCTCGAAAGAAATCAATAGGTGCTTTTGTTTCCTTCATTACTTCATACTTTATACATGTTAGGCTTTCATGGGTGGTGCGGTGACACAGAAGTAAGAAAATAAGGAGAACAAGGTGCGGCAAAGATAATCTCTAAAGAAAGGAATCG
Organism: Dermacentor albipictus; assembly: GCF_038994185.2. NCBI lineage: Eukaryota > Metazoa > Arthropoda > Arachnida > Ixodida > Ixodidae > Dermacentor > Dermacentor albipictus. Next base: position 371,802,794 of record NC_091821.1, read on the forward strand.
ACAAATATCATCTCCTGTCGCGGTTCATACAAAATGCTATAACGCAGAAGTCGCTGATGGAACTGCAATGGAAAGGGGACTTCCTCGAAATGTGGCATTGGCTCCTATTCTGAGTGTCTGACGAAACTGAGGGTGATAAGGAACGCGGGCGAGATCATAGCAGCTGTCGGGGAGTCACCGCATCACAATGGTTGGTTACCCCTGCAATCTCAGCTAAGGCAACGAATAAGAAACTTTCCATCTCGCTGTTAGTGTCAACTCCTCCTTCGTGTTTTTTTTTCTTGCTTAGTTCACCCTATTTCTCTCGTCCTTCAGCACTGAGAAGCGGGGACCACGTAGATTCGTGCAAACGCATTTCTGCCAGAAGACGCGAAATACAAAGGCTGAGTAGTGAATCAAGCGCGCGATAATGTGATAACCGTGGACCCCCCGTCTCTTGTGATCGATATAAATATCGTGACCCTTTCTTGATGTTTGTCGCAATGTTAGACTGTTTATACTTGTGCATCTCTTCTATCGTCGCTGTTCTCGAATTTCTTCTTTCATTGCATGTATGAATGTGTGTTTGTGCAAGGCGCCTAGTGCGAGGGAGAATGCAACCTTGGAAGAAAAGTGAGGAGATGGATTTCGCAGTGCCATAGACATCTCTTCGTGCGGAGCCAGGGTCCTCTGGTTTCTCGAGCGCGGAAGTACGTTTATGACGTACGAAAAGGAAGCAACAAATACTACAATCATTGAACTACTACGCACCGTGCTAGCAGCTTACTTTTCTCCTGTTCCGCCATTTTCTGTGTCTTCGTAAAAACTATAACTTCTTACGTGACAATTTTATCTTCTTTATTTCTTCCATGCAGTAATCAGAGCACACAGAACGCTTAAAACATTCTGGCAACGAGCATGTAGCCCACTACAAATTCTTAACTTTACCTTTTTGACCAGCATCTGTCGCTCTCGCGTAGACTGTTGCTCTACAGACATGCATTAACGCAGAAGTGGCGCGGAGGTCCTTACAGACTTGCAGAATGGTCAAGACAGCAATGGACAAAAATATGAGCAGTATCGCCGCGGTGGTAGCAACCTACTGTTCTTTTGGACCAAACGTCAAACAACACAAGAAACGCAACTGGGGCTCCCTCAGTGAATATCTCCAAGAAGCACAGTTGCTAATGTGCTTATACTTGTGGCCCCGCCCTAGAACTCCATGCTCGGTCCTCTCCTTCCCAGATGGTAACTATGCCAGCAGGGGCAGATGTATGCGCATTTAGTAAATGAAACATTTCTACGCACCACCAAAAACGTACGTGCATAGCAATACAGTTCGCCTGTAGTAATTACGGCCAGCATGCGATTATTTTGATATGAATTAACTTTGTTATACTGCCATAATCTCGTTCCACATAGGTACGAAAATATGTAAGTCGAATATTTTGCAGAACTTTGCTCCGAATACGCAGTGGAAGTTATGTAGCACCAGATTAAGAGTGTATTGCTGCCCTAGTGTTGGACCATCCCAACTTTCTCGCTTTTAGTACAAAAACATTAGAATCATCAGCAGGGAAAGGGGGTATACTAGGCCTTTCAGATGGCCTAGGTCTGTGCTAGAAGTGAGAGATCCGCGATTGTATCATTGCGAAAGACAGAGGGCACGAACACTTCGGAACGGGGAAGGGAAATATAGTGCAGATCAATTTTTTTTCTCTTTTTTTTGCTAACGAGTGTTGCGCGTGTACGGTTTTCAATAGGACTGTACAGGTTAGCCGATGCAACCGAGCAGTTCAAGTTTTTCTCGCTCAGCTTCACAGGCGGGCGTCCACTCGGGACGAATTACTGTTCGACTCTTAGCACGGTAACGTTTAAGTTTACCTTTCGTTGCAAGTAACATGCACTTTAGAAGAAAATTACACCATTTGGGTTGTATCTTGCCACACAACAATAAACGTCATCTCTCTTTTCACCATTTCCTTTCTTTAACGCTGCGAGCCCGGTACTTCCCAGTAACGAACGGCATGCCTGTTATCAGCGTGACATAGCATTCCCGACGGGAAAGTGGCGGGCGCTGCGTTTTTAAGAAACGAAACGCAAGCAAGGCAGATGACGATTATTGTTGCAACATAAAGGTTACTAGGTTACTAAACCAACTTGATATTTGTGTTTTTGTTAATAGCCGCGGGACGGAGGCAGGCTGCACTAACTTAAGATGTTATTGGTGCCAGCCGGAATATTTGTTTTCGCAACGTAAAAAAAGAATAGAAGTTTAAATGTTGCACGAGCGTATGCACAAGTCAACCAGCAGCAATTCAGTGGCCAAGGACCTATATTGCATACGTGCCATTATAATGTAAAAAAGCAAGCCACGTACAATGAACACACATCGCAGAATATTGTGGCGAACGATGCTGTGGCATAAATTATAGCTACGGTTCATCATGGTGGAAAGCCCCCACTTCCATTGCAGGCATATTATTTTGTGGTGTAAAACCTACCTGCACAAAAACTAAACGCGGATGCATCATGGTGATTGAACATACATTTGTGCCAAATAACTCTTTTTCCTCCTTGTGTATCAATGCTTCCTTTAGTCGCGTTTGTTATATGGTCTCCTGATACACGACACCCTTTGACAGCAGGACCTACAGTGAAGGCACGAGCGCGCGCAAGCTGGAATACCGTAAAAGTTATACGACCGACAGAATGAAAGCGTCGAGCAGGCACAATAACTATTCTGCAGGGCAGAAAAAGGCTTTGTAATAAGACTTACTCTATACTGCAACGGAATGTAATATGCCGCTGTGTATTTCTTATTTTTCATTTTTTGCCTTTCTAACGGATAAGAAGTGGTGGTACCCAAGTTGCAGCACATGTTCCGTTCCTTAGAGAACGCCAGACACGCATCACTTTTGCCCGCTCACTAACACGCGAGAAAGGCGCCCCTACATTCACATAACAGCGCGCGACGGCTGCTCCAGTAAGGTCTCGTAGAGACATGAATGGGTGCTCACGTTATGAGGCCACAATGGCGGCGGGCCAAATGAGTAGGGAGAAAATATACAAATGCAAACGAACAGCAACATCTTCAAACTATAGGATATTAGAATCTTGATACGGTTATGTGACACATTGACGGAGCTGTTGTTTATTATTTTTAGTTGCGCTCTATGGATGGATGCCATAATCAAACGCGATTCAGCTTCAGCCAAACATGATCGAAGTCATATCTCCTCTGCCACACACACACACACACGTGTGTGTGCGTGTGCGTGTGTGTGTGTGTGTGTGTGTGTGTGTGTGTGTGTGTGTGTGTGTGTGTGTGTGTGTGTGTGTGTGTGTGTGTGTGTGTGTGTGTGTGTGTGTGTGTGTGTGTGTGTGTGTGTGTGTGTGTGTGTGTGTGTGTGTGTGTGTGTGTGTGTGTGTGTGTGTCGTATATTTCCCCATCAATTCATGCTTACGCTACTCAGCTGCCGTTGTTCCTTTCTGTACTCACTTGAGCAGGTATGTAGCATGTAATTTTGAGGTAATTCTTCTAGTTAAATTACTGTAAGAAGTGGAAATTTCTTAAAAAAAGATCTAAGCATAATTGACTATAAAACTAAATTTTAATCTCATATTTATTGTATGAATATATCTAGGGCATGTATTGTAATTTACGTAATGTTTACTTTCATTGAAATGAAAATAAAAGAAAGACGTAGTCACCTTATAATGGTGACGGCTACTCCTTTTCTCAAGCGAAATAACAATATCAAAAACACATGTAAGAAAATGAAAGAAAAAAAAAACACGTGATAGGGTCAGAAATCCACAGCGCACAGTCCTATACACCCATGAACATATCAATATAAAAGTCAAATGCAAGCTCAAATGCAAAGTCAAATGCACCACAATGAGTCTGTAAAAACTCACAAACACCCACAAGTGGCCGTGATGTATACGGCGATGAGCATATAAATAGATGAGGCATTAGACAGAGTTAAAGTAATGCACGCACACAATACAACAAATATTTAACACGTAATATACAGGCGCTAATAAGTAAGTTGATTCTGTTATTTTTATTTACCTAACGAATGCACTTATTTCTCTTGGCACATCAACTCAGAAGGAATTTCAACCTTGCACAAGTTTTGAGAAAAGCGACGCCAAACTTGCGGTAAAATGCAATGGTGTTACACGTAAGCCTTGAGCAAAACGCATTATAATACATTTCAAAAAGTATATTACCAAGCGCTAATGAATTTCGTTGCGCACTCTGGAACCAGATATCTCATAACTAGTGCAAACCTTAGAATTTCACCAGTTCAAATTCGTAAATTATCGTATTTTACAAGAGACAGAGAGAGACGAAAGAAAGGCATGGAGGGTACCCAGAACAAAAATCTGGCTTGGCATGCACCCTACACTGGGGGTGGTGTAGGGGACGTAGAAAGGTAAGAACAGTCTGCTGAAGCCTTCAAGTGACTTTTACAATATATTGCAGGAACCTAGTTGGCAAACGGAGCAATGGTGCCAGAAGCCTTACTACAACAATAACTAAATATGTTTTTGTTTTTTTATCACAGTACTATCAGGTATACATGCAAAGTGTATACCACTTATATGTTCGGATGGAAACGCGTAGTACGTAGTAAAATTGGATACCATATCTGTACCAGTAGACAAAGACAGAAGGAAACGTAGTCATCACCGTGCGCTAACTTAAACAGTTTATTCCATGGAAAATTTGTACTTTTATAGATCATGCACAACAGTGCAACTCTTGGTTAAGATGTCATACCGCTCCATCCAAAAAGGCCGTCTATTTTTATCTAGCAAGTCGACAGCCGCAGTAGTAGCACATAATAATCATTACAGAGCTACAAGGACTAAACCATGTTGTCATATCACTTGGTAAAACACCCTTTATGCACATCTTTCATCACAGTGTACTAGAAAACCTGTACTTTTGCCCTCAAATTCTTCTTGCAAGCCAGCGAAGAAGGTTCTTTGGGCATTTCGAAGTTTTAACTGTTCGCTTAGTGAATTAGATGTTTCGCAATTACCCTATAACCAATAAAATATAGAGACTTAGCTTGCCTACCATGTCTCCCGTAGCACATCGGTGAGAAATTGCAGAGAAACAAAACCAAAACAGCAAATTGAGGTAGAGCTCGACACAGAGCACAGAAGGCCGGATTACGCCGCCAGTGCGCAGAGCACCTTCACTTTGTTCTCGCCGTCCTCTTGGGAAATTCGACCATAAATCAGTGACAACTCGCAGCTGGTATCGGGGGAAAACGCGGCTTTACAATTAGCCACTTTCTTCCCTCCTTTCACTTCCTTAACTTTATTCTCTATGAAAGTCGTTTCTTTTCTGTTTTTCGTATCAACCTCGGTTCCATTCCAATTCTTTTTTTCCTTCGCTCCTTAGTTCCATTAAATCTTTAATTCCTTCCCAACGCCTTTCTGCTACACCCGCCTCCTTCAAGTGCCGACAGCTTCTCTTTATTTTCCAAGATTAACGTCTGCAGAGTGGAGCAAAATCGGATTACGTGCTTCACTTTCTTTCTTTTGGCATTGCGATTAGAATTGCTCACTTTATTTTTGCGCACCCAACATACTACTCGAATTTAACGTTCTACGTAGTGCGTCTCTGTATTTCTTAATGATCCATTCCCTGGTTTTCGATTTTCCGACTTTGCGCAATGCGGCAGGCAATTCTCGAACAATAGTCCGAACTACAGCGCCGGGGTCGGAAGGAACCATTTGCGCAGCACGCGTCTTGTATTGCGTCGCATAGGTAGCCGCGTCATTCGAATCCCAAAGTGGTGCGACGTTCACGCATTGCGAGACCGGTTTGCCTGGCAGCTAATTAGGACTCCCCGCCAAGCGGGCTCGTGATTGCGGCTATGAATAAAACAGTGAACGACACAAGAGTGGCTTCTCTCCTGCGCAGTCGTTAACTATTCATGCACGTGCGAGCGCATTATGGCGGAGCCCGCGCACCGGTCTCCGTCAGTTATGGGAACCGATGCGACAATCCCTTAATGCACGGTCGTATAAGGAACGCGTGCTTCCGCTCGTGCCGCTGCTCGGCTGCAGTTGGTCGTATGCAACCTGTTCAGACTCCACGTTGCGCAGTTCGTACGCGCTCTGACATGAACCTTAATAGTCAGTGCTGTATAACAAGTGCGAGCGTAGGACGTCCCCGACTTAACTATACTGACGGAACATATAGCAGGAAATAGCAAAATATTTAAAGCAAATGTGTTTCAACATGCAGGTTGCCATGGAACACGCAGTAAACTTCTGTCATCTTCTATCATGTGAGCTATCTTTATTGCTGGTTACTTGTAAGCTTATAGCACGCGTCACGCGGATGCAATACAGGCGCAGCTCATCTTTCTGTAGGAACTCCAACACTCACCATACGCATGATGATAGAGGTTCACAAGAGATTTAATTACGAATGATCGCTTAGAAGGAGGGCAACAAAAAAAAACCATAGCGTAGCATTACCCGATCGACCCCTATCAAACTATTACTACCTCTGTTTAAAAGATATTGCGCGACATAAAAAACGACACGGACGTGAAAGAAGACGACACACCAAGCGCACGTCCGTGTCGTTTTTTATGTCGCGCAATATCTTTTAAGCAATGGACTACCAACTTGCCCGGAATGCTGCTCTTATTACTACCTCGTGAACAATCGGTGGTACAGTTGATATTATGTTGGCTGCATTCTGCCTCCAGAGCATCGCGTTATACCGCCTCGTTGAGGTAGCGTCGCGCAAGTGTTGCCGCTGCATATGTTATAGGAATAGAGGCGTTTGTGCTCACGCTACGTAAGTCCCACGCGCTCGATCTACGTTACCGAGAAATATTTGCGCTGCATGGTGATTGATTTGGGCTGCTGCGGGCGTTGGCAGCACGGCCATAGTGTGGCGCACTGACAACAGGCGCGCAGGAAGGCGGCTGATTCCCCAGCAGCTGTTTCCTATTGGCACAAACCGTTTTCCATGTACAGTTCGTATAGCGGCATTGAACTTGCCTCCAATAGGCATCATTATTTGAAAGAGTGTGTATCGGTGCGTCTTAACCAGCAGCCATGGAATGTATGGAGCGTGCAGCGTGCAGCCCCAGCCGGCATCGGCGCGTCCATGTCACGTAACGTAATATCTCCGCTCGTATAAAACCCAAAATCAATCAATCAATCAATCAATCAATCAATCAATCAATCAATCAATCAATCAATCAATCAATCAATCAATCAATCAATCAATCAATCAATCAACCGATCAACCAATCAATCAATCATTCAATCAATCAATTGATTATGCGTGTGTAAAGTAAGCCACTTTAATAGGGTAGCACACAGAACGGCCACACAGTGTAAGTGAACGTACCTTGCAAATATCGTGTACCTTGTCGTTTTACACAGCTCAAGATGGTACAATCTCTCTGCAAGATGCACAGTGTACCACTTGAGGGTGCATGTTTACTGCACATTCGTCACAGTAAGCGATACCATAGCACCACACATTTTATTTAACGTGAAAGCAGTCTTCGCGAGGGAATACAATCGCTGGTGATACTCTGTGTGTGCGCGCTGCCCATCAGGTAAATGCGGTTGGTAATAAATGATACACACAAAGCCAAGGGCCCGCAGGCAACAAAGTCTCGCCATTATGCTATCTGCTCTCCTTGTTGAGCAAGGGTACATTGCGTCTTGTTGCTTGCAATGTCTTCCGAATAATAGCGTAAATGCGTTCTTTTTCGGGTGGAGCATTAGGCAGGCCCTGCTGTCCCTTGGGAAATTGTTCTTTGGTAATGTAGGCTTCGCTTAATTTCAGACTCGCTTCGAGGTGAATAATGAAGAACACATTTCCAGCCAGGCGGCACTAAGCTGCCTTCGCCTATTTTGCGTATTTTTCTTAATGGGGTCCATTTGCTTAATGGAAATTGTTTCTTCTCCTACATTGATCTTTCTTTTTCTTTGTCGATTACCTATATAAGAAAGCAGGCAAGGAGACCGCTGTTAGCATATAACTGTGATAGTCCTGTTGCCCGCTCAACGTTTCCCACATGCTGCGAGATTTCTCTACGAGAACTGCGACTCTCGGAATAGCTGCCGGGAATAAAACACGAAAGTGAACTAATTTTTATCGTACGTCAGCGCGAACCGTGTACGCGTATATCTGTGAGTGAGTGCCTGCGTCTGTGTAGCCTACGTATTCATGAGGCTTAATCAACGTTAAATTAATGCAAATTTATGCACAAACCTGCCGGAACTCGTTTCAACATTTTTCCAAAGGCTCTTCTAGCAGCAGCTCGGGAAGAGACAAAATAAAAGTGTACTACCAATGTATATGTCACAAACACGTAGTAATGCGCTCTTACTGCTGGCTTCAAAGCTTATGCTGGCACCCTGAACATGCTTGCAAGTTCATGAATGCAGAAGCGTTTGAGCTTACAAGCACCGTATAATGAATGCACACAAGGAATTGAGAATGTTCGCCTCATTTATGCATTACAGTAGCTCATGAAACTTTCAGGAATGCTTCCTTTTTTTTTGTGCTCTCGCTTGTTCTTTCGGCTTCTTTGATATTCAATAGCGCATGATTTGAGCCGCAGGATTATCAATACTCAACGCCTTGTAACGCAGAGTGGTTTTGCAAGGCATATTTCGAGGAGTGTCTGTCGTTCTTAATCTATTACAAGACTGCCTCGTTGAGTAATTGACGTCGCATTAATTAACAGAAACCAAAGCACTCTGTATGGCTAAGGGAAACGGCATAAAAGTGACACTCAATATCACTTGTATAATTTTTAGCATGTCCATTACATTGCCGGTTAAGGTTCGTTGGCTTGCGTGCTGACTCTTGAGTAGTGATTACGCTCATGGTTATTCTTCGTTTTTATTAGCTGTAAAATATGATAAGTTTGGCCACTGTAAGCGTCTGCTATTCCTAACCCCTACCCAAGAAAGACAAAAATAAAAGGTAATAAACTTTAAAACATTGTCAAAGCAAGTCTGCAACGATATGGTCCTTTCGCGTTTTTAGTTCTCAATAAGTAAAATTAGGTTCAGGATTAGGTTCGCTTACTGATTTAGAGGGTCTGGTTTCAAAACTTGCTGATCTTTCGACCAACCCTAAAGTGCGTGATGCTAAATGCGTCATATTTTTGCACAAATACTTCAAAGTGAACAAAGCAGTCTCGATTATGTGTCTTTACCTAACCAGGAGTAAAAAGACTATGTGTCAGCTTCGATAGTTACACAGAAAGTTCAAATGTATACACTGAACCTTTACGTCTTTTCTAGCTGATTATTTCCTTTTTTCGCAAAATATTGTTATACCTAAAAAGAATGAACCTTGTGTAAGCAACCCACCAGGAGCGAAGACCAAAACCAAGAGACGCTTCCTTTTATTGAACTGGGATACAGGGACCGAGTTGACGACGGTTTTGTTTGTAAGGGGTCTTTGCTATTGGACGCGTGCCTTCGCTAACAATATAACCAGCATCAGGATTGCTGGAATTTGCTCTTCCGGACAAATCTAGTCTGGGAGCTTCTTGCAAATATGAACGCAGTTGTTTGCTGTAGCAAACAAATGCTAAGGGTTTCCCTGTAGAATTCAGACATTAGAAAATGCTATAGACGAAGAGATGGAAGCTAGCGTGACCTATTTCTGTGCTTATTGCTGCGATGCTCGTCTCTACATATTTATATATTTTTTTATTTTGTTTTCTTGTTGTTGTTTTCTAACAAAAATGACAATTGGACCGCCATTCCACAATTGCATTTACCTACTTTCGTTATCCAAGAAGCGAACTATGTGTACACAAACGTACTTCGCATACGCGTGTTTTTGTAAATTGTGACGTAGGGCGAGTCAGAATTGAATGAGCTCTAAGAACGAGCTCTAAAGGCCAAACTACACGTACGCTCGCACCCGCGCGCTTCGCATATGCCGCGCCTCGCGAGGGATGGTGGTTTGAACCTACAAGACGCGCGTCAGCGCGTGCTTTGGCTGACTATATCCACCTTGGTAGACACCGTCTCGTATGTTCTGAGTCAGCCAGAGCACCTATACTTGTATGGAGAACATATCTACCCGCGTGCCACGCTTCGACGCGTGCGAACTCTCCTGCAACATCTGCGCATGCGTGAGGCGCGTGGGCGCGTGCTTTCGCTCTCCGGCACGCGTCCGCGTAGTTTGGCCTTGAGACATTGCCGTATATGCACCCTATCCACGGGCAGTTGTTTGCTCAACTGCTTACTGCACCTCGAGACAATGTCAGGAAATGTTCGCTTGGTTTTGTTAACACTCATGGTAAGTAAAGTACAATGACAAAAGAAAACGACTGAGTGTGCGCTGACTTCCAAATACACTTCTTTTTGCTGGCGATGGCATACATAGTTAGAAAGGAAACACGAAAAAGCAGATACAAGGATCACATGTAATCGTACAGGAAGAACCGACCGACCGACCAACCGAAAGAAACAAACAAAATGGCGCCTTTTTCCAAGTTGGCTAACTCTTTTATTGATAAGAGGAGCGAATGCGCCGAAAAACGAAAATATTCCAAAGACAGTGTTAGTGTTACGCTTTCATTTTTTGTTCTTTTCGGTGGCTCAAGCTGTCCAATCTGTTACAATGTCACAACATTCATTTTCAATGGATTACATGTAATGCCTTGATCACACACACCATTTTAAACAAATAAACATAGTTTCTATGTGGTCGCTATTCTTTCAAGGTACAGCACAGGACCTCCAATACGTGTCCGTAATATAACTAAGTGAAAAATTGATCCGAAATCATGACTAATGGCACCGCTTCACTCCTAAAGTTCTCCGTGAAGGTGGAAGTCTGTCATTGATTTTCACCATAACAAACCCGTGAATTCTTGGAGGAAGAAAATGCACTTACACTGGAAAAAAATATATTTACCAGTACGCCAAACCACTTCTTTTTCCACTTCAACGTCGACACAGGTTTTCCTGTTTCCTTCTCCTTTCTTTTCATTGCTGCGCCTTCGTAAGGCATATTATTCATCTTTGTGATGATTTCTGCGGGGGAAATGTGGTGTATTCATATTTTACGAATGTGCTACATTGTACTTTGGTTTTGATTGCATTCTTTAATTTGGTAAAGTAAACACCTATGTTATTGAAGAAATCGCCCTATGGTACGTTTGCTTTAAGGCAGCACTGAAGAGAACTTTTGTGTTCCGTCTTCTTGTTTCTGACTAGTGCAAACAACTGTATGGATGGATGGATGGATGCAAAACTTTAATAAGGTCCTGAGGTACGCGACTCAGCGCGCTGCGGGCCGCTCCCATGCTTTAATAATTTAGCATGCCATTTTCTTGCGAACGTGCACCAGTTTATTACTATCGGAGTTCGGCTGCCTGTGGATACTTTTTCAGAGAAACGGGTGGGTATTTGACAGCAGCTGTAATTGCTCTCATCGTTGAACTCAACTTCCAACCTTGTGTCCACTTCTTACTCATGATTCATTTCGTTGGGTCCTTTTATTCGAGTTTTTGTATCTCGGTTGTTATCAACGCCGTATTTCTCTATCACGTACTGAATGAATTTACTGTTTTTCCATCCGCTAACTTGTCCCGCATGCTAAAAGGAGTTCTTGAGCTCTTCTCGGTTCACTTCTAGGCTCAACCAGACTTCCAAGATTTTCTTTTGCCTACTTTTTTCTAGCGTACTGCAATGAACGAGGTTTCGCATCACGCTTTAAGCCTGTGTCAGTCCAGCGAGTACTGCGAGGTTGTGACTGCCGAAGCCTGCTTGCATTCATTCTGAAGAATGCTGAGTGTCAGCAAAGTAGAGATGTCATTACTGCCTGCCTCTCACCAGCTTCTTCCAAGTATACTGTGAAAATAGGTGTTTCGCAGGATGAGAGTAGCCCCCAGCTTGAACCATCACGAAATGGTTCATTTGCCCCGCTTCCCAACCAGGTTCCAAGATTGTTTAAATCTATCAGATTGGATGTGTTAGATTGGACTCGTATTAGATGTGTTGTCTTTCTCTACCAATTACGATGATTGTATTTTTATTACCATAGCTGATATGATGGCGTTTTTCGCAAAGTTCAATCCTTGACCTTTATGTTTGTAGTGAACCCCCGTACGATAATGCCCAACTCGGGCACTCTAGGTATTTGCAACAAGTAAATAAAAAAATCTGCGCTAGTTGATGAAGGCTTATAAATGTGAAAGCACACAATAACTTGGTTCTGACTTTCATATTCTAGAACATTCTTTCGCGCGGCATAGTACCTCAACTGAAGAAAGTGAACGCACCAACCCTGCCCCTTGACAGAAGTGGTCAGTTCAGTTTCAATAACGATCCATCGTTATTCATGAGCGAATATTTTTGTGACTAGGCACTCTATACAAGTGAACAATAAATCATTGTACTCAAGGAAGTGACATTCAGAAGAAGGTCATTGAAAAAGTAAAAAAGTGCCAAGAAATCAACAAGATTAAGAGGTAGCGGATAAAATAATAGTTAAAAAAGAAACACGAATGAAAAAGAGATGAAAGGTCATGTAGAAGACTTGTGTTGGGGACTACGATTCGTTCTTAAAAGAGATCTGATAGCTAAGTGGTATCGGAGCAAGCTCGCTTGCTGATTAAGTACACAAACTCAAGGGCTGACCTTTCGTCGCACCATTTCACTCACGCGTGGCATACCACATCGCTGGAAGTAAATTGTTTTTCTCTTTCTTCGTTCAAACAGAAGAAGCTTGAGAGGAGTTCGGCCAAGTATGCGTGTATCAAGCGTTCCTCATGTCCTTTTGATGAAGACTCATAACATACGGAATATAACAGCGTCATCGAAGGACTCATGTGCGTCCTATGCGTCTCACTTCGGGTCATTCCGGCTATCGCTTATCGACACAAGTTATAGTTCCGGACCGTACAAGATCACATTTATTAAACCGAATGTCGCATTGTTCCTTCTTGTCTAAATTTCTTATTGGGAGTTTCCTTGATATTGTTGTTCTTTTTTTAATGGTTTGTCTAGTGTTTGTAACAGGAGATCTGTATGCTGCGTATTGCTTCAACACACACCCCTCAAGGATCGTAGGAGCTATTGTATTGCACAAACCAACTACAAATTCCACTGTTCTTAATGTTATCGCTTTATATTGTTTTTTTCTTACCTTACTCACCATCATAGTTACACTGACGGCTCCATTACATATGCATAATCTGCCATTGGTGTGTGGATTACGTCTGCGAGTGCTACCATCTCCGCCACTCTCAGTCACCGCACTTCTGCAAGTGAACTATAGATGCGCTACAGGCAGTTTTCGTTTCCATCATAGACGAAAGGTGCTTAGCCTTGGGTCATATTCTCTTATTAAAGAACGGCAGTGCAGCTCCCGAAGTCGTCACGCACGCAGGAAAAAGCTCGTTATGCAAATCAGCCGTCTATGCTTCCAACCCAGATAATTGCATCACGACCTTTTATTGCACTGGCTACCAGCCTATTGTGGTGTACAAGTCAATAACCAGGCTGACTGTGCAGCCAACGCTTCACACGACACTGCGATAGAAAGGGTCCCGATAACGGTCTCGAGAAAAGACGCAGCCGTACTCATATCCGCACAGACGCACAGGCTTCGCGTTAACAGCTATCCATCTGGAGATATGCAATGCATCAGTACGGACCCCTATAAAAAAACTCATCCATTCTGTGCCTTTTATTTTCTGCGTGGCCTCACTAGTAAAGACCAAACATGCCTTCACCATGTCAGACTCAATGCAGCCGACACGAACTACTTCAAGTGCAACATTCAACTGACGGACTCACCAATGTGCTCTGTCTGTAACATCCCTGAAGACTTGCAACACCTTCTGTGCGACTGCAGCCGCTGCTTGTCAGAGGCACAGTCTTTGAAGGTGGCATCACGCTTGAAAAGGGTTCGTGCTTGGGAGTGCGGCACGTTCTCGGCCCATAGCAAAACACCATCTGCGTGTTACGCGGCACGAAAGCGCTGCTGATGTTTTTGCGGGCTACAAGCTCTAAGGAAATTTTGTAAATATTGTTACGTAGTAGTGACGGTGAAAAAGCACCGCAGCGAAACTGCTGCGTTTTCAATAGTCAATAACTTAACTAACTTTTTATTGGGTGAAGCTGTGCCCACACAAGCAAATTACACTCAAAGCATAACGATTGAGGCGAACACAGTGGGCGATCGTCGAAAATCTGATCTGCCGGTCAAGTGCGTAAGCTTTTATGCATAAGTCATCGAAGTTTCCAAAGCAATCGCTGGTGCCCGTGTGTATTCCAGAAAGTACTACAGAATTCACGTCACGCATTCAATCAGATTACACAAGCTTATGTGACAACAGGCAATCCATAGAAACTTCGATAACATTCCCGTAAGTGCCAATAATGCAGGCGCGTCTTGCACTGAGCGATAAGTTGTTGAAACGCGGTCTCCGAAGAAAGGGCACACGTGTAAGTATCTCTATTGTGTGTCCGTGTTTCTTTTATTGTATGGTCAGTTCGTGTTGGTGCGATCACTGTATATATCATAATTATCACCGAGCACCTGAAGTAGCACGCCGAGTGTTCCACGAGGCTAATTTCGCCAGCATATCAAATAAAGTTTGCTCCTTACTCTCTCTCTCTCGCTTGAATATAAGAAGGTTATCATTATTACACCGACTCTCGCATCTACTCCCGCTGAAATCGCTTTCAGGTTAGCTTAAAACTGAAAAGCAAAATAAATAAAGCACAGGACCGTATACATCAAAAGTACGTTTCTCCTTCTTGGTCGGAAGCTGAAAGGCTTAATAGTAAAGTGGATTCTTGAGTGCAGAGCCCGAACAATAAAGAAGCGAAGTAAGACGTAGAGTTGTATCGGAGTGTCGTTTCTAAAGGGCGACCACGCAGTGAGGTGGCAGCTTGGACACTTCGGGAACGGGAAAGTGGACATTAGGGTCCTTGAGGACTCGAGATGCATTCGCTTTTTTTTTCGTTTGATCTCTTTTCCCCCGCGACCGTCGTCGCGTCTTTGAAGAAGGTGACGTACTCAGTGGAGTTGCAGCCATCAATGATTGTGTGCAAGGAAAAGAAAATAGAAGTGAAGTGTTGAGAAACGAAGAATGTCTATTTCGGTTATATTTACCTTTTATTTTGTGCGCTAAGGTGAAACGCATTGACCGAAACTAGCGGTACCATGTCTCTTTTTGCTCTCTCTTTGTGATGTGCCATGACAAGTGTTACATTCAACAAAGATAGCTTTACCTGCGTTAGCCAAATGGAGGTGAGTCGAACCTGTTTACTACAGATGCGTCTCGACCATTATTGGCCGGCAGGCTATAACTTGACTCGACCAGCTGCAAATCGTAACTATTGGGGAAAAAGCTTCCAAAGCTAACAGTAACCACAACTTCCTGACTCACCTAATCTTCTGGGCGGATCCCCATCGCTCCACCACGCAAGCGAGTGCTTTCTGCCGTCGCTTGGCATTTTTGGCTTTTTCTTGCACTTCCTTTTTTTTTTCTTTCTTTCTTATCTCTTTTAGGAAGGGGGGAGGGAGGGGTCGGTATGGCGGGATTGAGCATGAGCCCCAGGTGGCTTTCTGAATGTTCACGGACACCATTTGTGTACCAGGATTTTGGTTTAGTGACGTTCACTAGTGTACGCTGTCAGTGATAGTTTGTTCTTGATGCGAGTGTTGGATGTACAGCTGCGTATAATGCTGCGTCAGTGGGCATTAAAAAGTAGCACGTTGTCGTAAACATTTTTAGAAAAACTTTCACCAGAATAAAAGCAGCGTAAGGATCATAGAGCTCCAATGCTTACATAAAACATGAAACTAAGCTCTGTCAATGCATATAACAGAAACGTCCGACATTATTATATGCAGATATATTATTGTGATGTCTGAAAAAAAAAAAGACAAGTGAAGTCCACTCGACAAGTCCATTCTGCGAAGACGGAAAAGCAGCGAGAGCCCTTTGATTTTTCGTTTGAGTGCTTTGACTGTCGTCAACTTTCGCTGCCATTCCTTCTTCGGAGAGTGGAATGGTTGTCATTTTTTGTGTTTCAAAAATCTGGCGTCGTTACTCGTTCGGAAGTGCCCGGGCTCACGATCGTCATTTTCATTCAGCATCGCGGAAACGTTCCTTGTCGGTGGTCGTTTCGCGCCGACGCCGATTGCATCGTCGTTGCTCTTCCCTCCGGCGCTCCTCGTATGCATGCTGTTCTTCGGGTGTACGAACTATACGTGTACGCCCCATCGATAACGCAGCTGTTTTTAGCGCCGATACTTCTGCTGCTTATATACTGCGATAACCTTAACGTCACGCTATTGTTCACGGCAAGCGTTCTAATCTGTTCCGCATTTTGACATCTGCGCCGCCGCACTGCACTTGTATGGGTTTGTTAGAAATCGCTAGATCCGTTTCTGTTGCCGGACGCCGAAAAATCAACGGAAGGTTAGTCGTGTACAGCTTTCGCTGTAAGAACAGAAAACCAAGAATGTTGCCCCAGAGTTTCTGCAACGAGCGTGATATTGAATTCTTCCTTAACAACTTGAGCTTAGGAACAATGGCTACCAATTCAACCAAAATAGGGCATATAAATATCACCTTTAACATTGGTTGACATAAAATGACTCGCGTATAATAAAACGTTTCAAGATTCTAACGAAACTGTTGCTCAGGACCTGTAGGTAAAGAAAGATTTGGATTTTCTATGCCCATCATCATCATCATCAGCAGCAGCCGCAGCAGCACCAGCCTATATTGTGTCCACTGCAGGAAGAGGGCCTCTCTCTTCTATCTCCAATTACCCCTGTCCTGCGCCAACCGATTCCAGCTAGCGCCCGCGAATTTCCGAATTTCATCGCTTCACCTAGTTTTCTGCCGTCCTCGACTGCGCTTTCCTTCTCTTGGTACTCATGCTGTAACGCTAATGATCCAACGATTATCTAACATGCGCATTACATGACCTGACGAGCTCCATTTTTTTTCTTTTAATTTCAATTAGAATATCGGCTATACCCGTTTGCTCTCTGATCCAAACCGCTCTCTTTCTGTCTCTTAACGTTTTGCGTAGCATTCTTCGTTTCATCTGTCCTTGCGCCGTCGTTAACTTGTTCTCAAGCTTCTTTGTCAGTCTCCAAGTCTCTGCCCAATATTTCAGCACCGGTAAAATGCACAATACAGGACGTCGCTTACATGTAGCTAGCTTGAACAAACACGACGGTGGAAGATACGGATGCTGGTCGGCTGAGCAAAGTATACGCGCAAATGGCAGATGTTGACTCTACTAGGCAAGCGTACTTCAAATGCTGCCGCAGACTTCAGAATTTGTGGAGCAAAACGTAAGAGGAAAAGAAGATGGGCAGAAATAGCGCCGTCTGCCATGTCTCTTTTTTCTACTTACCTGTTGTGCCACAAGCACTTGTAGATATGCACCTACATAGCACTCTGCAAGTTGAGCCGTATAGGATCGAGCGAGGCATGATCAAAATACCATACTTTAAAAACACCATGGTATCTGTTAAAGAAAAAAAAAAGAAAACGTGCATATCTTTCCTACGCGAAAGAGCAGTATTTCTTTTCGCCCCGTCGTCGCGTCAACCACCGTCAGTGAACAGTTCAATTCAATGTCCCAGAAAGCAGCTGCGCGACTGGCAAAATGTCCGCGAGCGCCGTTTTCGAGGGATGTTTTTCTTTTCTTTTTTTTTTTTTCGGGGATGTTAGTGCCAACAAGCGAATGATAACTGAACCGGCAAACGGACGCTTGCTGTGGTTACCAGCTATGTTTACAGATGCAGACGACTTGCCGATCGCTCCCCACGCTTGGTATAAAGAAAGCCATCAGCATACGCTCCCTTGCGAAAAAAGTTTCTTGCCCCACGTTTCGGTCGTCAACTCTGCCATTTGTACTCTGTCAGGCTTCAATATTTCGCTGTGGAGCCACAGGGCGAACACCGTTACTCGAATTTCTGTCTTGTAGTTCGGTTTTCTTGTGCGCCGTGGTCAATTGCACGGCAGGGGAGAGGAGGGGGGTGGGAAAAAAAAAACTGCCGGGACAACTCAAACAAGTACGTTGGTTGCTTCTTTCCCTGCAGAAATTTTAATGCTGCGCTTGGATACATGGTTTTTTCCCCTTTCTTTTCTTTCATTCCTTCTTTTTGTCGAATCCTGTGCCTGTCCGTTGATATTGTGCATTCGCTACTTCTTTTGTTTCTTTTTTTTTCGGCATCGCCTTGCCTTAGGGTTAACAATCCAGCGTCGAGGCATCGCACGCAATTTTTTTCTGTGCTGAAGCCTTTTTGAAAGCTTGCAGTACGCCGCTGAGCGCATGTGAACTGCACAGTGTAGCGCGCTAGTTATACTCACGGCCTCGCTTAGGTTTCTAGACCACATTGTTGACAACGTGAAATGTCAACACAGATACTCGTACTTACACAAGTTTTGTTATCTCAGCAAGCGTGGCGCCACCTGAGGATAAATATTGCTATGGAACACTTGAAGAAAGCAAGAATGTGCCCGTTTACTTTCAGCAGCGGTTGGAATAGAACGGGCGTTATTTCTCCGGCTACCAACCATGGTTTCTTTATTTTAGACAGGTGCACAATATTGTCGATCAATGCCGTAAGAATTGTGTCCTCTTGGGACTTACATGAATGAACGCTATTTAGGTGCTCCTAAAATGTCTAGCAGTCCACTTTGTAATTTGGAAGCAAATAGAGAAGGAAAAAAGGATTTGCAACTGCGCATCTGGGTGCAGTATATTGAATGCTGTATTGAAAATCCAAAAAAGAATACCCGTTCGTTAGACGGGCCAGCTGCTTTCAAACACTGAATTCAGGGAGATAGAGCGATCCCCAGATTGCTGGCATGGAATTGGGAATATTTATTGCAAATTAAATTTTCAGTAATGTGGCACAAGCTATCGTTACCTCTGAATCGCCATGAGGACAAAACCGCACAGTTTTGATGCATATAGTTACTTTCTTCAAGTGCTACCTCATCTAACCTGACCTGCTGTGTGAATTAGCTTGTGGCCTCCATGCAGCTGACAAGCATGATCACATGATTTCTCCTATGTTCGACGAAGAAAAAAAAAGAAGAAACTTGACGGATCCCATCCATGAGGGACAATCTGTTTTAGGCGGAGCTTTCTTTAGAGCGAAGCTGTCTATGGCTATAGGATCTGGCGGGTCGCGTCCGCGCGTAGACCAACAATTTTTTTAATAAATGGGACGATCCAGGAGGTAGTGCAGTGCGGGGCCGACCCGCGGCGGAGGTGAAGCAGGCGTTAAAGGGACACTAAAGGTTACTATGAGGTCAAGTTGAAGTCATAAAGCACTGCTATAGAACGTCTAAGGCGTCAATATAATCGCGAACAGAGCTTTAGTAACCGAGAAATTGAGGTAAATGCATGACACCGTTTGAGACCCTCCAGCGACATTCCGGTACTAGCCCGATGATGAAGTCACTCCTCATCATAATTTATGTCAATGGTACTCAACTGCTCGTATTAAAAATATCATTTTATTAAATTATATGACGGAAGAAAATGCTACTTGTCTACTTCTATTCGATTGTAATAAAAAAAAAAATAACATTTTGATGTTGCTCTTGAGTAGTATGGGTGGTCGAAAGGTTTCGTTTTCACTCGACTCTGCGCCGCGCGCGCTTTGCAGTTCAAGTTGTTTCGTTATCGCGTCGTGCTGCGCTGGTTCTGCTGGCTCGCGAAACTTGTATTTGGAACAAGCAGCGAGAATGCCACGTTCATGTGATGTTGTGGGATGCGCGAACGGTCCGCGGAACTTGGCCAAGGGCAGTTGCGGCGCCAAATCCAACGTTACTTATCTCTGTGTGCCAACGAGTGAGCCTCTCCGTTCGAAGTGGTTAAGTGCCGTACGTCTGCCACAGCGCGTTGGCAAAGAGCCGAAAAATCGCACAGTGTGCTCGCTGCACTTTCGCCCAGAGGACTAGAAGTTCAACGCCGACTTACTGAAGTCGTGTGGAGTGCCTTTCAAGGCATTGCTTTCCCGTAGCGCTGTTCCGTTGGTCTTGCATGCATTTTCCAAAGCGCAAGAACAACTGCAGGTCGAAGACAGGGCGGTAAGTGCGGCATTTTGTTTTCAAGAAGAAAAAGCTACAAATGTGCGAATATGTACAACCATGACATACAGTTGCCGTCGTAGTAGTACGCAACGAGGCCTGCAGCGCAAGCCCTCAGCAGCAGGCAGCAGGACACGTTTATCAGTGCTTAAATCACTGAACTTGAGCCCAGCATCGCCAGCCAATGTGTCGTTGTCAGGGTCGTCCATTGCAACGAACGTCAAAGTTGGCGTCATAAAATAAAGAACAAGCTTATCTTAGCGCGCTTTCCCTTCCCGCTAACCGCCATATAGGTCCGCTTTCGCGCTGCTGTCGGCTGTGCCTTGGCTCTGTTTCTGGCCGCACGTTTGCGTTTTCCGCAGAAAAGCCGTAGTGCCGTCTGCGGGCGCCGTTTTACTCACCGACGGTGCAACGTCACTATGAGACCATGACGTCAAGACTCCTTGATCGGAGGGCGGGTGATTTGAACTGCGCTAGAGGTACGCGGACGCTTCATAACGCATTTTCTCTTAAAGTAACTTTCTTCTTCGCATGAAACAAGCGTTTTGAGGTTTCTGGGATGGTATTTCAACGGTCCACGCTGACCTAATATTAACCTCTAGTGTCCCTACAAGCACTCGCCCTTATACGTGGGCCGATCCCGAGATAGTGCAAATCGGGGTCGAGCGGCGGCGGAGGTGAATCAGGCGTTAAGCACTCGCCCTTATACGTGAGCCGATCCCGAAGGTTGTGCAATGTGGGGCCGACCCGCGGGGGGTGAAGCAGGCGTTAAGGACTCCCCCTTACGTGGGCCGATCCCGAAGGTAGTGAAATTCCGGGCCGACCCATAGCGGTGAAGAATGCGTTAAGCACTCTCCCTTATGTGGGCCGATCCCGAAGGAAGTGCGATGCCGGGCCGACCAGCGGCGGAGGTAAATCGGGCTTTAAGCACTCGCCCTTACGTGGGCCGATCCCGAAGATAATGCCATTCCGGGCGGACTCGCGGCAGTGGTGAAGAAGACGTTAAGCACACCCCATACGTGGGCCGGTCCCAAAGATAGTGCCATACCGGGTCGGGCAGCAGCAGAGGGGCAGTTCGCCGTAAAGGGGCCCCACATACACAGCTTTGTTGGCCATTATTCTTCACAAAGTGGAAGGGCACTGATTTTTCTTTTTGTTGTTGCTGTTTGTTTATGCCAATTTTACACAAATGTAACGCTAATCAAGCAAATTTAAAGTTTAAGCATATGTAATCTGGTGAGACGAATGTAATACAATGACGCAAGTGCTTTATATGTACCTGCGATCTCCGTTTAAGCGTGAAACAAACTTTCATTAGGCAAATAGATTATTTGCCCTTCAGATAATTTATAATCACCATTTAAACGTAATTTCAAATTTATTTTTCGAATTGTTACTTTCGTTCTTTGCCATAATCTTAGATCGCACTTCACCTCCCCCCCCCCCCCCACTGTCACACACACACACACTACCGCCAACCAATGGTAAAGAAGCCAGTGGTGCCCGATTTCCCTGAAATAATTGTGGTGGCCCCGTTGAGGGCAGGCTAGCAAAAGTAGGTTTATGCAAAAAAGAACATTGAGGTATTCACTGTGACAGCATGCTCCAGTCGCAGTAAATGAGTTCGAAGCCGAAGCAATTCGTGAAGTCCGCTCTCTGTTCTTTTTTTTTTCTTATTTAGAGAGGAAAGGCGGAGGAACCAGCGGCGAGTTTTCGGACTAAAAAGCGCTCAGGTACGTGGGCACCTAGAAATTGAGGGTTTGAAGGAATCAATGTTGACGTGTTTCCGGTAGTCTTTAAGATGTCGCGAATATATAAGATTTCCAACCATAACAAAAAAAGAGACACGTAGAGTGTTTGAAATAATCGTTTTAATACCAATATAAGGATTCCTTTTCTATGTTTCACGATATCAAATATTCAAGACTTCCCGTCGTTTTCCCGACTATTACTTTTTTTTTATATTTCAGGAAAATTGCACAGTCCCTGTATGAAATAGTCCTTGTAGGAGCAGCCGCATGCCAAAGGTGACAGTAGCTTTTCTATAGTAATAATGTCTTACTTTCTAGTTCTATTCGTTTCCACAATTTTCACTCGACTGCTGATCGCGATTTTTGCGAGCAAAGAGCTGCACACACGGAGCGACACAAATTAACGAGTGTCAGCTCCTCTGTGGTGTGACAGACATTCATCAGCAATTTCTCCTGTTCGCATGCTTCTCAGCGGGGCACCCGACAGCCGCTCGGCACAGCCTACATCTTGCACGCTTCACGCAGTCAACGCAAGCGTACGCGTGAGCGGTCACGTGAGCGCATTTCTAATTATTCCTGGCGTACAGGGGCCTTCCCGTTTGCAGTCCGCCTCATTAAAGTTCGTCCCATTGTAACAGAGGGTCAAACCAAATAAATGGAGCGGTTGCTTCTTTGCTGCGACCGCGTCTTGTTGAGAGCCTCGCTAACGAAATTAAAATTTCATGAAAAATTATTTTGCGTTTTTTCTGGTCCGCGTTATGTTGAGAAAGGCATCTTGTTCTCGGCGGAAGAAACGAAGCAAAGCATTCACTGTTCTTCTTTATTGCAGTAAGGTCTGTGCGGCCTTCTAGAATCTTGAATTGTACATAACAAAGGGGATCCTCATCGAAATGAAGAGGAGCGAGAGACAATGGACACGGACCACTCGTATGGAAAGAAACGGTGCGGGAGATTGCAGCGCGCATTCTCGTCAACGAAGAAGCAGAATAAAAAATGTGCGTCCAAGAGATGGAGACTACTCTTACACAGACAGTAAAAAGGAGCGGATTACGGCGGACAGTATGCGAGAGTGAAATTAAATCATCGAGTGCACGAGAATCCAGTTTCCTTGAGAAATTGAGCGCGATGAGAGATTTCACTCCCGAGTGAGCTTAAAAAAAAAGTGATATGTTAAGCTCATTTTTGCCTGGCGCCCGCTTAATTAGGTTTGCAGTCGGACGGATAGTGAATATGTGATGTAGCCATTGTACCAGAAATGAGCCAGGCTCAAAGAACGCCATACAGAACGACACTTTCATTTATTTGTGTCTGCCCTGTTTACGCTACAATGGCTTCCTCAAGTATCAACCAACGTTTCTGACAAGTTATGTTTAGGCACTTGATACCTTGCGCTTGCCTCAAAGACAAAACTTCTGCAGGCAGCACGTGACGAGAGAAAAAGAATGTTTTAGAAAGGAAAGAACAAGCCATAAATATTCTTGATTTGAGAAAGAACAGACGTTCTCGTTCTAAAGTTACTATCGTGGAATTAAAACATGTCATTTGCTATCGTATAAATAAACATATTTATTTGAATTTCCCCCTATCTGTGTTTTTGCTTCTTCTGCAAGCCGAAAGATACACAAGTTGAAAAGTATTCGATGGCTATCCTACCGTACTGTTACTTCTGAGCGTAGCTTTTTTATATCAGTGCATTTCGTGTCAAGGAGAAGTAATTAATTGATTTTCACTCTCTCAAAATTATGGTAGCACCAGCAAGAAAAGAAATCGCAGCTTTTCTCCAAAACGCGAAACATTGATAGCAATAGCAACGTACTAGACAACTACAAGAAGCAATGTCCATAATTTTATCAGTCGTATGAATTGCATAAACATCCGCTTAACAATAAAATTAACAACTGACGCGCGTACGGACAAGCGTGAACAGATCTCAGTCGACGATCGCGAGCAGTCGCCGTCACAATGCTGGCGTGATACAGAGTGGCAGAAGCGACGAGCGAATTCCCTTCGCGCTGCCTTTCGCTTCGACGCCCGCTATGCGCACGAGAACACGGAGCACACGAAGCCATCAGCCATCTCGCGTCACCTAGACTTCGCACCCGCCGCAGATTACCTCCAAGATAGGGCACTCACGGCCGCACTGGGACGCTCCATGCGCAGATGATGCCGGATTAGAAGAGGAGACTCGCGGAAACCTGCACCGCCTTCATTGGTGCTCACCCTTCATTCTTATGCACGCTCCTTTCTCCGTCCCCAACCTTGCGCGCGCGCGAAGTCGCCGGGCCTCAAGCCACCATCTTTCTCGACTCATCCTGGCACGCTTTTCTTCGCACTTACAGCATACGGTGCGCTGCGGCTACCTCACCGCACCTCTACACTTTATACGGAGCTTCACGAAAACGGCGGAAGTTCACCTGGAGTGTCCATATAATTGCTATCGCAATGAAACAGTTTCATTTGAGGGGCAAATCACTGATAGCAATAGCAAGGCTTAGAGTCGCACTTGAACTCATTGGAAGGGGCTCTAACTACGCTCACAAAAACTTCCGGAACCATTAAACGTTTTAACACGCCGTGCAAGGCATGTAATGACATCGAACAGGTGCCACTGCGCTGCCCGTAAAGCGTGGTGCCAGGGAAATCACATCCCAGTCCACAACACTAATACTGTTTTGCACTTTTGAATAGCTTGAGAAGACTTAAGGCAAAAACGCGTACCCTATGAATGAAATGTTCTATGATTTTGTTTGTGCGCTGAAATTTGGAAAATGCGGAGAAATAATTCAGTCAAAGACTCAGCAGCTCAGCAGCAGCAGGTTGAATAGTATAATATACATACTTTGCATACTCTACATAGATAAACATATTGCATACATATACCTTAACATATTATGAACATCATAGTGTGGGCTACGCCGACGCCATAAATTTGCCTGGAGTGTAATTGATATCGGAATGAAAGGTGTACAGCTTACTCGTTGGCACGAGTATCCACTGCGGTGCGTCTGAATACAACGCAGGTGAAAGACATACATTGCCCATTTGCGTACGTGGTGTCCCTATCTATAGATAAGACAAACTTGAGGGGATGAAGATTAACGTCGTTTGTCCCCGAACAAGAACTGCGTTTGTTAAATTATGAAAGCCCCATCTTTCTGCGCGGAACTGCCCACAGTAGCTGCCTGGAACTCACCTTTGTGTCATACTATTTCACCAGAAAGGTTACGCATTTTCGGATATTGAAACGTTGGAAAGTGACCACCTCCCCACTTATCTTAGGATTGAACGGATGATGGGCCCCAAGTTAGCCGATGTCACCCAATCTACTGACTGACCAATGTTCAAGTCAGTTGTTGAAGACGGCTGTCGTTATGGCTTGTCCTCTAGGCTATTGGACGCTATAAAGGGTGCCTTAGAGGCTGCCAAGGATTCGCTTCCGATAACATCTACACGCATCGAATATGGCATCGAGCTGGAGAAGCTTCGTGCAATTCGTGGCCATGCAGAGCGAATATGCAGGCGTACAAAGTCTGTACGTCACTTGAGGTTGGCCAGAACAAAAAAAAAAGAAAATTCACCGTCGCATGGACAAACTCGCGTTGCAAAGGTAAATGTCGTTCTGCAAGTCTCTGGGTCCAACAAAACCATTGTCTCACCTATGGAGAACTGTTAGCGATCTATGTGGAGCCCCTAAGCGCCGCCTCCCTTTCCACTCTTTGGCCCTTCACCAACAATGCAAAGGGATTGACGTCGCTGACGATTTCTGCTGGAGTGTTGCAGGTGAAACTAGATCCGATAGGGCATGGACGCTCGACCACTCACCTATTTCACGCGATCCCTGCATGGACAGTCCTCTCACTATGGGTGAACTCGAAGCTGCACTTGCCTTGTGCAAGTGTTCATCATCGCCAGGGCCCGACGGCGTAACTTACACTGCGCTATGTAATCTTGGCGAAGAGGCTCGGAAAGTGCTCCTGCTCTTGTTCAATAGCTCCTGGTAGACAGGTATGGTTCACTAGCAATGGTAGGTTCCACTAGCAATGGTAGACCAGTCGCCTAATTCCACTGCTCAAGCCTGATAAGTCACCTGCATCTAGACATTGTATCTAGGGCCCTGCGGGTTATTTCGAAAGTATCAGAACAGGCACCCGAAAATACGCGTCAAAGTGAAACTTTGCAGCAGCCGCAACCATATATAGAAAGAGACAGTGAAGTCAGGAAACATATAAAGAAAATTATGTGTTACATTTTAATTACAATGTTTAAATAATGTAACGGCAACTATAGTGGAGGGAAAGATAACTTGCCATACGTGAGAGCCGTAGCGACACCTTCCTCATTACGCGTACGGAGCTTCATAAATTAAGCCACCGCCGAAGCATCCTTCTGTCTATTTTCTTGGGTGTTTGTACATGTGTACACCTTGTATGTATACTTACTAGAATACTTGAGAGTGTGTAGTGAAATGCTAAATTATTTAGTACACTTCGAGTGAACCATGTTAAAGTGGGTTGACGCCGTTGTTGCCGGCGTTGTTGCCTGCGTTGAGTTGCTTTCAACCGTGTTTGGGTAAGCTTCTGCAGACTTGAGTAATCTCTATGAAGACTCGAGCATCGGCTTAAGCTTTCGCTACCTCGTACGATCTTCTTCGTGTGTGTCTAAGAACACTTGCATGAATGTGCTTAACTTGTGTTTTCTCGGCTTACGCGGCTACGGTTTTTACTAAGAGCCCGAATCTCAGTATGTACTCGTCCATTATTGAAGGCGGCCTCGGCTAGCTATCATGGAGGTACGTTTCTTGCCTTGTTACTGTGTCGAACAGCAGCTCTAACAGGCTTCTTGCAAAAAAAAAAAACATTTAGGGATTTCGGAGCTTCGGCTGCATTCCTCACACATTTTCATGTTCTGCAATTGTTTGGACACTTATATGAATTTACCCAAAAGATAAAAAATATATATTATATAGAGAAACAGGTGCGTCTCAGAGGACTTGACGACTTAAATGACAAAAAGCCAACAACGGTGCGATGCGCCAGGTCATTGAGGTCGGCGTAGCGGAAGCTATACTTTACCCAAAATAACATGCAGCCGCTAGCTAGAACTTGAAAGGTTGGTGCGTGCTTTGCATAACAAAGGCCCGCTCCCCTGGCACGCTGCCTGGCCCGCTGCCTGGCCCGCTGCCTGGCAGCATCTCCTAAGATGAACGTTGTTTAAAGTTAACTTTTTTGTACGTGAAGGAGTTCACCATAGCTTCGAAAAGCTTCTTTTTTGTCACGTTCCTTTGCGTACGGGGCCGATTTTAATGGCGTGCTCTATGTTAACCGTTGCTAGTGCGCATAAAAAGGAGTCGCCCGGCGAGATCAAAAGGACGCCCATTTGTTATAGCTTGCGGGAGAGTGAAAAAGTCTCGAAGTGAAGGAAAATCTCGAAGTTTGGCACTGAGAAACGCCTCGTGAAAACTTTCAGAGTATCTTGCTAGATTTTGAAGGATAAAGATTTGATGGAAAAGGGGTTGGGTTGAAGAGGGGGGGATAGGGGGGGGGGGCTTATCTTGAAAGGGCAGATCACAGCAGGTATGTCAAGTTTGTCGAGAGGAGGTGGCAGTCGTGTGCGTTACTGCTTGAAGTACCACGAGGGGAACTGTGGAACTGCACTTGTGTTGTGACCCTCGAGGAGAAAATGGCGCTGGGCTTTACCCTCTGGCGCCGATAAACCAATCCACGCGAATGTTTTTCGTGTCTTCGTTCTGCAGTCTCTAGGAGAGACCAAAAAGACTTCAAATAGTTTTTGTTTCACCATTCTTTCTGTCATCTGCTTTCAGGACTGAAATCTGTACGCAGGCACGTTAACTTCTGAGAAAGATGCCGTTTTGCTCTCCAAGGGTTCAACACGATCGAACACCTCCAAGTGCGTGAGCATGCTGGCACTTCCTAAACTCTGCTTGTCTCGTCGTTGAGATGGGTGGAAATGTGCAGCTTATTTTCCAGTTTGCTTCTTTCTTTCTCTCCGAAGGGTGGACTCGATTTCCATGCGTAGCTTTTGTAATTGCACTGGAAGGTAACAAATTTTGCATGGCTCTGTTCTCGCAAACACCAGGGACCAGCGGAGCTGGGGGAAGTTAAGGCTTCAGAAAAATCCATGCCGTCTTCCTCTGTTGGGGGTCTCGGTTAGGACGGCGTGCCATTTGAGGCGCCCGCCGCAACAGAAGCGATTTGTTGAGACGCCATATGCGTCGGTGTCCTGTGCCAGACGCTGCACCGACACGACGCGGCGGCAACCAACCCGCTTTAGCTCTTCTGATCGCTGCTCTGATGCGTGCTAGCTCCGACGCCGTGCTGTGGTAGCTTCCTGAAATCCGCCCAAACGAGTGCGCGGGTTTTCATCGGAGAGCAATGATGCCACACCACCTGTGTCCTCGCCACGCCGCTCTTTCTCCCCCGCTAGGCTCCACCCACCGTCGCCGTGTCGCTATGCTACACGATGCTATTTTTACTCTGCTTTCACTCTCTCTCTTCTCTCTCTCACCCGTCAACAAAACCTCAGCTAGGTTTTAACAGCTCCACTGTAATAACACTATGAAGGCAAGGCGGAGTGACGCGATAGAATGGTCGACATGCTGACATGCGCTTCCAACAGAGTGTGTTTCATAAGTAGCGTGTTACTTGCTTCTTTTCGTTCATGTAATGTGTCCCTGCCTGTATAACAGCATAAGCAAGACAAAAGGGGCACTGAGGGAGACCACTTAATTCTTTCAACACTTCCTTCTCTGTATCCCGCCCTTCCTCTGTGCTCAGCCATAGATACGTTTTAATGCCTCCCTTTAATATGCAGTTTTAAAGTCATATTTCATGCTAACGGTGTCAAGATAATTGCAGCTGATAAATGAGGACTATTGAAGTTGCCTTCGTGGACATATTTCCAGGGCATAGAAGATCACTCCATTTTTAAACATTGTTGCCATGAGGGCAGCAAAAGCGAAGTGCGGTTTTTAAAGCGTTAGCGTTTCTTAGTTCACTGCTGAGCTTTGCACCGCTGGCGTGGTCCGAAGTGGTGGGCTTATACCGAAAACACTACAATCAACAGTTATCATGGGTATATCTGGCAGATATCTGCCATATCAATGGCAGATATCAGTTATCACTAGATATCTGCCATTGTCGTCAGGTCAAACAGACCAGACTTTGACAAAGGCTGATCCAAAAGCCGAAACGTCAGTCAAATATACGATGCTTATTAAACGTACGTCGCACTCTTTTTCTTTATGTGCGTGCGTGCGTGCGTGCGTGTGTGCGTGTGTGCGCGTGCGTGCGTGCGTGCGTGCGTGTGTGTGTGTGCGCGCGTGCGCGCGTGCGCGCGTGCGTGCGTGCGTGCGTGCGTGCGTGCGCGCGCGCGCGCGCGTGTGTGTGTGTGTGTGTGTGTGTGTGTGTGTTTGTGTGTGTGTGTGTGCGCGCGTGCGCGCGTGTGTGCGTGTGTGCGTGTGTGCGTGTGTGCGTGTGTGTGTGTGTGTGTGTGTGTGTGTGTGTGTGTGTGTGTGTGTGTGTGTGTGTGTGTGTGTGTGTGTGTGTGTGTGTGTTTGTGTGTGTGTGTGTGTGTGTGTGTGTGTGTGTGTGTGTGTGTGTGTGTCGGAAACTGTTGTCCGGGATCAGCATGGGAAATGCGCGAAGAACGCGCTTCGAACGTCGTCGCTCGTGGAAACCGACGCGTCCCGTCCCCGATAGCTAGTGCCGTTCGTCCCAGCCAAGCGGCTGAGAATGCAACACTACGGCTGAGACTCGCTCCCATTGCCGGAGCGGCCGTGGCTCGAGCATCAGAGAGGAGAGCAGTGTCTTAAACGAGAACACTGTAAAATATCATTTTCGCGGAAATGAGGTGGAAGAAGCGAGACCTTAGGACCCCCAAGTGTATCGGCGAGCTTGAAATCGGAACAGTGGCACTGAATGGGTTGTGCAACTCTCAACGACGTGGTTTGCGTATTAGTCTTAGCCGCTCAGACGACGCACCACTCTCGCAAGCTGAGATTCGGGGATCTTCGCCGCATACCTCTAGTAAGCACAATGCCAAAAAAGCGCTAATATGCTTTTTGAAGGCAGCAGGAATGAAGAAGTGCTTGTGAGGGGACATTCATTAGTGGAGATTCATGTGGGGGTGCGCACACAATGACTGTCCTCCTTCTTTCCCCCTCCCCCACGTATAGAGTAGCCAAATGGGCGAGATCTAAGTTAACCTCCTTGCCTTTCCTCCCGTGTCTCTTTCGAGATCGTGAGCTAGAACGCGTACCCGCACCACAGATAAAGCTTAAATATGTGCGCTACAAACTCGTAACCGTTCTGTGAGTTTTTAAGATTGCGTCAAGTGGCCACACGCCGAGGAAGTATTCATAGAATATTCGCACGAATATGTTGCAAAAAGTTTTATCATGGCCGAATGATAAATCCTGCATATAGAATTGTGTAACCAGCGAAAAGATTGATTGATTGATTGATTGATTGATTGATTGATTGATTGATTGATTGATTGATTGATTGATTGATTGATTGATTGATTGATTGATTGATTGATTGATTGATTGATTGATTGAAATTTGGTATAGAAGAAAAATAAAGAAGATTAATAATCAAGCACAAAAACAGCACTTTACGGCACTCGTCAGTCTCTTCCCATGCAATTATGTCGATCGTCAACCACCTAGAGCATAAGCAACCTACTTAGCTCTCCTTTATTTATAAATTGAGACAGCGCTTCCAAGACAGACTGAAGTACCAGTGGAAATAGTGGAAGCAAGATCTTTTATACTACATTTCATTTATATGCACATACACATGCATAAATGCTTACACATATGCATATATGGTCAACAAAGTGGACGGGAAAACAGCGCCGCGGTAGCTCAAGTGGTAAGAGCATCGCACGTGTAATGCGTTGAAGTGGGTTCATGTCCCGTCTGGGGTCAATGTTTCGTTATGCAAATTTATTTACTTATAGTTTATCCATTTCAATTAAATAAACAGGTGATTTTTCTCTATGCTGTGCTTGTTGTCATTATCTGTTGGCTTCAAGTTGCTGTTACTTACTAAAACCGGGCCTCTCGGTTCCCCTTTGTCTCGCTCACTTCATTTGTCGGGAAGACAGAAATTTATAATTTAAAAAACTAAAAGTTCTTTGCATGAAGCAGTGACTGAAAGAAAATCTTTGCGCATGCTCCCATTTTGTAGGGACATGTGACAGTGAAGGGGATTCAGACAAGAGGCTTCAGGAAACGGTGCAAGCACTGGGTGCAGAATGTTATTGCAAATAAAAGACATAATACACGGAATTATAGAAGCACACACATAAACAGAAGGGAAAAAAATTATGTAGATTCAGTGCACATCTTGGGATCTATATGAAGCAACCTCTTAGTGAAGTCATTAATTCAATGTTATGCAGCTAAATTCGATACGTGTGATGCTTATTTTTTCCCTGTCGAAACCGTAATGTAGCGTATTGTTTATGTTTATGGAGCACACCATTCACAGGCGATAACGAAAATGCAAATGCCAACTTCAGGCGGATAAACAGCGTGAAACTTCTACGAAATGATGCCGCGAGGACGAAGACGATGTGGGATGCTTGTCGAGGGAAGAATGACGATGGCAGGTGTATGCGCAAGGAAGTGTAACATATATCCAAATATGTCCAAGGATTTTATACCGCTTGTGTCTCAGTGGCAGATAGTGATTCTGGAGGAGCGGCCAAGATTGGCCCATAGCTAGTGGGAGACAATCGCTAGCGTAAGAATGGGGTCGCCCAAATATAAGAATTCTTTTTTTTAATCACACAGGCCGTAGAATATTGTTTATTGCATTAACAGGTCCGAGTATACTACAGATCTCTATAGGCTGTCGCTATATGTATAGCTTTTACGTAGCAATATGTCGTTTTATTAAGCAGAACGTAGGTACGTGCACTGGCACAATTTTGACAATGAAAATTGCGTGCTATGTACGCCACCTACAACGCGCCAATAAATGGCACGCGATGGCCGGCGTAAGAAGCAAAGAAAGCTTCGCAATAAAAAACGAAACGAGCCTCCTTGAAGGTGCCGATGAAAGAGTAGTCTGCCTCCCCTTCCCGAAGGAGGGGACATAGATATAGAAAGCAAGGATACGACAGGAAGAAACAAGGGAGGAAGGGAGGGAAGAAAAATATGACATGCCACACAGTATAAAAATATTACGGCAATGAAAACAGCACAGTAGGGAGAACAAAAAAAGTAAAACCAGAAAAGATGCTGCAGGTCACACTAGATGAAGACATCAAGCCAACAAACCAAAAAAGAACTCTTGATCATGCCATTGGAAACGAAAAATGCAATCTCCGAAGACTATAGTGTGCAATGTATATTTGTTATAGAAAGTCAAAGCGTTTTGCTTTTTCATCATGACGTGTACCTGTGGCTCAGGCAGCTTTTGAATAGGGCCGTCGACGAAACCGAACGAAATAGAGCTGTCCGCGAGAGTAGAGGATAAGTAAACAAAATGTCCTGCGCTGAAGACCCCCACTTACGTCTGTGCAGACGTTTTGTTTTCTTATTGTAGGTTTTCATTTTTTTTCATCCTTTCGTACTTGCTGCCTCTCGGCTCTTCGTGTATGCATGAGCAAGAACAACCTCTCACTCTCTCTCTCTCTTTCTTTCTCTAACTCCTCCCCAAAGATGCTGAGCGAGGGAAGGCCCCATTCCGTCCAAAAGCCGAGAACGGAATCGTTGTGGATGACCACGAAAGGACATGCATAATTAAGCGTATGGCCGCCTCTTCATGGTCACAAATTGCCCCTTTACTTCTTTTCTTCCCCCTTCTCTCTTCCATTGGCAGTTTTCCACGTGGAGAACGAATGACAGAGGTCTGCGTGTGCCGTGAAAGAAATGCGCTGACAGCTTCGTCGAGGCACAGAACTTGTAAGAGGCAAGGATACAAGCTTTATTGGGATAGTTGTTTCGGAATTACGAATGGTAAAGAAGCACGAAAGCCTTTAAAGAAGACGTCAAGCACAAAGAACGCCTGTGTGTGTCTTGTGTTCTTCTTTCGTCCAAGAATTACCACCTGCCTACCAGAAAGCCATATACGGCAGCTTGCTGATACCCCTGTTTAGGAGTAAAGCAATCATCTTATTCTGGAAACTGCACCGTAACACGACAGGAGCTGTATTTTATCCATTTTTAACAAACGTTTTTCTATCTCTCTCTCTCTCTCTCCGGTAGTCCTTATCTTTCATGCTGCTTTACTGTTTCTAGCTTGTAAGAGGCCACACTTTGGGGGGACCTGGACCAGCCATTGGACGTGGTTTATTTGTCTTTTCTTTTCTTTAATTGCTGATTCCAGTTTCGATTGCTCTTGCCGACAAGGCCCTAGCTCAATACCCATAGTTTATATATTTATTTATCCTCTTTTTATGTTATGGCAGAACTATTCCATCTCACGTATAGAAAAGTACATCTGCCGCGCACGTCAATGAACAAAAGGCAAACGCTCGGAATGTATTATTCGCACTTGATGTCAGCGGGGTGAGAAAATGGGGCTTGAGCGTAGTTTCGTGAACAAAAGGCAGTTGTCTAATAATAATCTGCTTCGTGGCTGCGGTTGCACGACTGATCTTTGCCTGCAGAGATCTTAAATACAGAATTCGCCGTTCGTGGTCGCAAAAGACTCAGTGGGCTTTGTCTGTGTCTTTTTTCTTTAAGATTAATGAACCTGTCTGAACGAAATGATACTTTTATTCTGCGCCCTTGTGTTCGAAAAACTCTCTCTCTCTATTATATGTATATATATATATATATATATATATATATATATATATATATATATATATATATATATATATACATGTTCGCTCGTCCTTCTAGTTCCTCCTTCCTCTTATCCTGGGTGCAGTAAATCATACACTTTTCTGTCTAACTTGCTTGCCTCCCCATCCGTGTACTTTATCTCTGGTTCTTCACCTCCAAGAAAGGGTGTCAAGTGGTAGATAATAACCTACCCGTCTTCCAACTACAGGCTGAAGAGATAGCGGTGTATTCTGATGAGGACAGTCGATCATTGAGTTGCCTAACTTCGAAAAGTTTCGTAGGCTACACAGTTGCTGAGACCCAATGTTCCGCACCAGCAGTTTATGGCGAGAATGAGTCAAATGAAACGATATTGTGACAGTGATACGTGCACAGCCCAGAGTGTCACTTTCAAGTGACGTGTGCTTTCAAGGCTGACTGTCCAACCGCGCCATCGAAAATTCTGAGGATCACTGATAGGCTACTGCAATCATTTAAGTTGTTCATTTAAAGAATTCTTCAAAAGTGAGGACAGTAGAGAAAGACACGACATCTATGTGGCGTTGCACGCAAGTACACTGCCCACCAGGCTTTCATCTTATGCGCTCGCAGTGTTTCAATAGTAACGGCCTCTTCTGCACCGGACAGCTTTAAATGTAGCGGCAGTGCATGCCTAACGTTATTCAAGCATTTTTTTTTGCTTTGTTTTCACCTCCCACACCACCATGTGCCGCATCGTTGTATACACACACAAACAGCAGGGCCAGCCATTATTAGAGCGACGTGGATGCGCAATTCGATCGGGCGCTCGACTATAGTAAGCAGGGAGGTCCACTAATGACCTGCCCTTGGCACGTGTGAATGGCGGTTCACTAATGCGGCCATCCTTTGCACCCTTGTTCGCTCACCGCTTTATGCCGGCGTCGTATACTACGCCGCGTGGCTCAGCTCTGTAATCAGCGCGCGCTTATGGGACCGAGTCAGTCGCGTGGCTGAGGAACGAAAGAAGGCTGGAGCGTGCCTACACTGGTTCTGAAGGACTTCGTCCAACGCGAACAATAACGAACGACATTACTTCCTGCTCCTTTGTTCTAGTCACGGCTGGCTTCGCTCTCAATCCGGGCGACACAAAGGCAACACACCTAGGGCTTATTTAGGAGCAGCCACGGCCACTTGTTCGCTAGGTGTGTAAAAGGGCTTTGGCCGTCGCACTCAATGCGGGAGGAGGATGGTACCTGTGTTGGAGGAGGGTTATAAATTAGATTTCTTCCTAAGGCACACTGAGATGCAGTGCAGTGGAGTAGTGTACTAGATTTACCGTTCTTTTTATTTTTTTTACTAAGAGAAGTGCTGATTTGATGTAAAGAGGCACGGTCAGAGAATTTTGTAAGGAACCTGCTTCCTTTCCCGCGCGAGAACTGCGGCTATATAGTACGACGCGAGCCATTAGCGCAGACTGAGAGAGTGTTTTCAGCTTGTCGACATCGCTTTGCAGAGTTCAGGGCGCCTTTCATCTCTGCCAAATTATTTTTTGTCGTCACTGGTGTTCTTGGTCATCTATTCTATATATATAAGGTCGTTTTGAAAGCTTCGAACACTATACATAAACGTAATCTCCAGGGGATAAGATAGAATGCCTTTGTTTACCTCCGTCTTGGTCTATTGTGATGCGCCATAGTGTACATTTTTGATGAAAAAGAGGCATTTAATTTAAAAGACAGTTCTTTCGAACATCGAGCAAGTAAATCAGCTAAGTTTGTCAACACTTGTCAATATATCTGGTGAGTGCAAGACAAATTATGTGCAAGCGGGAGAAAACATAAAATTTTATGTGTTAGCAATTGCCACCTCTCATGGCACACTGCCCAGTTAAACCCTCTGCCGAACATCAGCCGACAAAAAATGATGTTCTTTGTTGCCTAGCTGATGCGTGTGGCGCTCAAGGAATGCGACAAGAGTCTCGAATTTACGAAAGTCGTAACATTTGGTACAATGAACACTGCAATAGAACGTTACAATTCACAAGTTTGCACAGTAATCACCACTCACGCAAGAACAATCAACGCTCTCTATACTTTACTCTCTGTTTAAGATATGCTCACCACAGTAAATATAAACATAGAGAGCTTAGGAAAGAAATGATTTTTCATGCGACACATCAAAACAGCGCAAAGCACTGGCCATCTTGTTGTCATACATATATTGAGTGAATTGGTTTGCTGTCCTAACGCACGTATTTTGCATTTACCGTCTTCCTTAATCGCATCGGACACACTCGACTGCTGATAAAATCACACGACCTGCATTTTTTTTCTTCTGCCCGCCTTTTTTTTTAGGGCCCTCCTTCTCCTTCCTCCCATTCTTCGCAGAGTAGAGTGTAGGCAATAATACGCTGTCTAAACACTCTGCACTTTCAACAAAGAGTTTCTCTCTCTCTCCGACGAAGAAGCCCTTTCGCCGAAAGAGCGAAGTATTAACCGCAATGTGAAGTTTAGCTTTGCGCTTAAATTTCTTGGATGCTGTTGCAACTATACGCGTGTGTGATACGTACGTTGGCGCGACGGAGTACGCTAGGTAAGTTCTGCTTGGTGGAAGAAACAGTGCCCTGGTATTTGCCAGGCGCTTCACAACGCCGGCGGGATCGGGTGCCGCCAGTGGCGTTGCTGGCGTTGCACCTGGATGGTGCAAGAGATTTAAGTCAAACGGGAAACCGTCAACGTTAGTTAGCACTCCAGGTAAATATTACAAGGCGCTGTGCCGACGTCAACCACTCAGACACACAGTGCACCTTCGCAGGTCCACTAACGTGCTTACATGTAGTGTGCGTGCGCACAATGCTCATGTCAGAAGCGTTCACTTCGCTTCGCTGTTTGCGCAGCCAACCGCGCTCCGCATCTCTGGAGACCCTCAAACCATCCGCACGCGAGCCGTGCATGCGCCGTCAACGGGACGGAACCACAACGCCGGAGCCAACGGTGTGAATGCGGATCGAGCGCATGACGCAAAAAAATGGAAACGTACTTCCGCTTAGGCACATCTCAGCAAAGTTTCTAACATCATCACAGCGCGCCGCCTCAGCCCTCCCAAGTGCGTTTTTGGCTCAGCTTCTCGTTTCTCAAACCAAGCTCATCTCAACGAGCTCTAATCAGTGGAACGCAGCATTTAGCTCATCCGGGCCTTTGCATTGTCATGCAGCGATCCTTTTCTCTTGGTTTCTCCATTATTTCACCCAAAATACTCAAAACGCTGAGTCTGTGACGCCTCGTATACACTTCTTGAGTCGAGGAAACACAAGATGATATAATATATATGGTCTGACTATATTGTACCATGTACAGGAAAGTCAAGTAAATGATTTTGTTTGCAGACGACACGTGAGCACTCTGAGCAGTTCTAGTAACCAGTGGTGGGTTCGTGCGTGTGGTGGGGGACTTCAGCGCGCTCACTGTTGCTGACTAGTTAGGGTTCTCCCCTTTCGCGTACGTTGTTTATGTAAGGTGACAATTCTCTGAAGCGTGGAGGGGTGAACAGCAGATGCATGATGCCTTTCTCTAGAAAGAGCCTGTACTACATATTCTTACATGTCATGGACTCTGGCATATCAGGAAAAGTTTGGCGTATTTGTCATTCTTTTAAATACGTCACGTAATTCATTAGAAAGGTATTCTTGAAAAAAAAAAGAACTCAGTGCCCTTCTACTTTGTGAAGAAGGATGACCAGTGAAGCTGTGTATGTGGCCCTCTTAATGACGAACTGCACCTCCGCCGCGGGTCGGCCCGGCATTGCGCTATATACGGGATCGGCCCAGGTATGGGGAGTTTTGTGTCTACACACGGACACGATCCTGGGGGAACTAATCCTTACCCAGGCGGCACGTCAGGTTGGGCCAACGTTGGAAACATATTGGCACTTCTTGGCCCAATGACGGCCTAAGATTAACAGCGTAGTTCCAATATTGGCAGTGCCATTCTGGTTCCTGGCCCAATGTTGGCCTAAGGTTAACAGCGTGGCGCCAATATTGGCTGTGCCATTCTGATAGAGATCCAACGTTGGCCCACATTACACAGTCAGTAAACAATATTGGCTGTGCCATTCTGATAGAGATCCAATGTTGGCCCACTTTACACAGTCAGTAAACAATATTGGCTGTGCCATTCTGATAGAGATCCAATGTTGGCCCACTTTACACAGTAAGTAAACAATATTGGCTGTGCCATTCTGATAGAGATCCAATGTTGGTCCACTTTACACAGTCAGTAAACAATATTGGCACTGCCGTTCAACAAGGCGGGAATTATTGGACCGACTTTGGTATGGATTTGCCAATATGGGTTACTAGTTGGCTTTCTTTGGAGGACATTGGCCCGTAATAAGCTAATTTTCGCCTTGTCGGCTTTTAGTGCTCTACGACTTGCTGAGATTGAACAACGTGTTTTGAAAACTAACGTACTGATCACAGGCACACTGCGCAGGAACCAAAAATATGTTCTCCCTTGTCAACTCCATGAATGGTACACCGCGATTATTGCACTTCTCCTTTACCGAAATGTGTCCCCTAAAGAGAAAAGCCAGTGTACCACGTAGCAAGCAGGGGAAGTCGCATAAATTTAGCCGCTGCTTTATTGATCGTGAATAAGAACTTGAGCTTTCCATAAGAAGCAACGGTATTGCGAATTGGCCTGCGCATTGTATTTTTTGCATGTACGCTCCGCGGCTTTAGTGGGTCAGGATTCTGAGGAGAATCGAGAATTACAGTGCCTCAGAGCTGATGGAACCGTTTTATATTGCATCGAGATGGAGCGCATATGCATTAGTGAAACTATTGTTTGTTTGTTTAGCATGCATGGCATGTTGCGGCGACATCATGCTCCTATTGTAATATATTTGTTTGTTCGTGCATGTGTAGTAAGCTCCTTGTATGAATGCCCCTGACAGAAAAAAAAATTAATTGCACGTTTTGGCATTTGCGTGTCAACAACCTCTTGTCTTTGCCTTTAGTAGGCACGGCGCATTCCGGATTTTTTTTTTCGGCCTAGCTTTCCGTCCTTCAGCCACCCCTTGCCTCTCCTTCACGCACCCAGGTGAGCCTGGTCAATGCTGTCAGTCAAGCGTTCAGACAGCCATAAGCTGCTGTGTCGAATTGGGTGCTCTCGGAAGCATGGGGGAGAGCGGCGGGGTCACTATTGTCCTCCTTGTCGCCCTCCATCGCTGCCACCCCAAAACCCGTTCGGGCTAGGTCCAGCGGGGGAAAGTAGCGTTTACGCCGTATTCTTCGTTCACCCTTTCCTTTCACTCTTTCCTTCTGTGCGTCGCTAGCACGCCGACTGGGTGCAACACCACCTGAGTGCTTGCCGTCCGTTCTTGCCAGCGCACTCCTCTCGTGAAAAATGCTCGCTTGCTGTTGTCATTCCTACTGAGAAGCCTACATCTTGAAATACGCAGCAATGTGGCCACGAATTTTTGTGAGTGTTAGAATTAATATAGGCGAAACAACAATTAGAAAAAAAAGTCGGCGCTCGTGGGCACCGTCTTCGATGTGGGATGAACTCGGATACAAAGAAGCATGGATCATACAATGGTGAGTGCATTTGTTTTGCGCATGTTATAAGTTTTATCAGAAGCAATATCACCCAAGCTATATCACCCAAGCAATATCACGCGGTATATATATTACTGAAACAGGCCTGGCTAATGTAGAATGCCTGTAATTAAATAGCTCTTTTTATTTGCAGCCTTTGAATAGTGCCTGGAGTAGAACCACGTGTAAATCTCTGTAAATTTCACCCAAATTCCAGGACTATGATTTTATCGAGCCACGCGTGCGGCCTGATCCCGCTAGTGATACCGAGGAACCACGCTTCTTATCACTGGTATAGGTCAAGCATCATTTCCAGCTGACAGTATTTCTTTCTTTTCGAATAAATGCTTCTTTTACTACTCTTTCTTGACGGAACTTCTCGGTTTCCACATTAAAAATTTCGCACGAAGGCCGCATTGTGTCTACACAGTCTGAAACTAGGCTTTTTGTGCTGCAGCAGGTTTTGCTGCAATTTTTAATTTTAAAGTGCTACGCTGACTAGGTGTGAGCTGTAAACAAAGCGGACGGATCCTGCGCATTTTATGTCTGTTCTAAGTATTACGTTACATCTTGTACAAGGTATGCCATATATGTCGAAATATTAAGAAGTGTTACTTGACAAATCTCTTGCAAGAAAGTTTCTTGATTCACCCCTTCGAACTCTCTGCTGAGACTTATAATATTGTTGCATTATGGCGATTTTTCAAATGAAAACTCTCCATCATACATTTGTCATACCAACATCTCTGACATTGTTTCTTTTCATTTTACAGTGCAAACATTTCCTCCAAGTAATGGTGAAGTCTCTATCGGATATGGTGGCAATATCAACGAAACCACCACGGTATCGTGGTCCTCGGGGGCCTCATAAGCCCGCTGTCATCCAAGCACTGACAAAACTGCCTACCGACGTCAGCTCCCTGCCCTGAAGCCCCTGGCCAGCCCACCGTCCTCGGTACCTTGCCCAATTCCTATCCTGAGGGCAGTGCCTGTAAATAAACTGTTTGAAGATAACCGAGCGTCACCCATCTAGGTCCACGGAAAATGCCTGTTTGTGAAAATTTATTCGCAAATAAACTGTCATAAACGTCAATTTCAGTATTCTTTTATTATTATTTGCAGTCATATATGACTTCTGCTTCTTGACATCTTTTTGACGAGCTTTCCTAGCTACTATTGAGGAAGAGAGTAAGGGGACAATTGCTACAAAAAATGCCGGTAGCGAAATGTTTGCGGTAAGAATATGTGCGTGCTCTAAAGCCAGCATATCTAGAATATTCGTCATGCAAAGGGCATTGGCTCAAAGCTGGCATCAATATTGGCAACGATATGGCTCAACACTGGTCCTACGCTGGCAGCACAATGGCTGCTGCATTGGCATAACATTGGCCCAATCTTGGCTTTAACGCTGGTCCTACGATGGCTGCTGCATTGGCATAACATTGGTCCAATCTTGGCTTTAACGCTGGTCCTACGCTGGCAGCACGATGGCTGCTGCATTGGCATAACATTGGCCCAATCTTGGCTTTAACGCTGGTCCTACGATGGCTGCTGCATTGGCATAACATTGGTCCAATCTTGGCTTTAACGCTGGTCCTACGCTGGCAGCACAATGGCTGCTGCATTGGCATAACATTGGTCCAATCTTGGCTTTAACGCTGGGCCAACATTGGATTGGGTTGCACTTTGCCAATATGCCAACATTGGTCCAACATTGGTACCAATTTCTGCCAGCATTGGGCCATGGTTGGACCAATGCTGGTATGCTGCCTGGGTAACAGCTTCGCTGTAAAAACTATGGTATGGCTTTAAAGAACAAAGTTAACCCATTAATACGTTTATGTCGTCAAAGAATAAAAGGGGATGTTCCTAACACGTAGCTTGACTACTCCACACCCTCAACAGTTCATTAATATATTATACCAACTTTTTTACAACACTCCTTCTAACCCGGCCATGCGCACATCTGAGATAATGTAGAAGGATCCGCAGCGCGTATTCTGGATTCTGAGAGACGTGACTTCGGAAGCACTTATTTAAATAAGCGATGATACAACCGGGCAGCGAGGGTTAAGCGGTGCATAATTAAGGTTATATAAAGTTTAATACAAACTGATAGCGGAAGGATAAAGCTACATTTTTGTGCTATGGGGCTCGCATGGGTTTGTTACCTATTGCATAAACCATGGCTCGTTCTGCGTTGTCGGTAGCGTTACTATTCATCCATGCTGAGATTTGCATATAATAGTACGAATAACGGCCCGGAAGAACTTTCACAGTGGCTAAGACACTTAGGGCCTAGGGCTTGTCTTATTCAGTGTTTGTAGAAAATTAAGAATACATTACCCGCAGTTGCCCGTACGCCTCCAGGCTACGCGGATAAAGCTTCCTGTTTGCGCGTGATGCAGTATTTTATTAGGTTTTGTATTCGTGAGTCAGAAATAAATATTTACAAGTCCATTTTATGTCTTTCGCAACTCGTTCCGCACACCTATTGTGTTCTTACTTTTTTTACATTCTCCCTTTTCTAACATTTCTCTCCCGCTGAACTTTGCTGTGCTGCCTTCAGCACCGGTGTATCAAAACTTTTTTGTAAGCTTATTCAAACAATTTATTATAGAATAGACGTCATTTCTTCTTTCTGAATAAAACTATTTTTATCTC
Organism: Dermacentor albipictus; assembly: GCF_038994185.2. Taxonomy (NCBI): domain Eukaryota; kingdom Metazoa; phylum Arthropoda; class Arachnida; order Ixodida; family Ixodidae; genus Dermacentor; species Dermacentor albipictus. Next base: position 371,844,698 of record NC_091821.1, read on the forward strand.
TAGCTGCCCGTGCGTCCTCTTTTTTTTATTTGTTACAATTTTATCTGTTTATCGGAGATTTCGGAATGATGGGTGATGCTGGCTACTCATTTTGGCTTATCCAAACAGTATATTCAAAGAAAAAAATATTTTGTAAGTCTAATATAGCTCAGTATAAACAAACACGTGTGAAATCAATGTCCAACACCGTGAAGTATTACATCAGTTCATCCTGTATCAGGTCAAATGCCCTAAGGTAAGCTGTCATATGGACAGAATACTAAAGAAGAGACAAATAAAAATGTTGTAACTTTATCTCAAGGCGTCTTATCTAAGGCCTGCTTTCATTATGTCATGTTCAGTTCCTGTTCACGTTTGCGACGTTACAAAGAAGCCCTCAAAGCAACAATCCAAACATCAATATAACATAAACACAACGACATTATGCAAAGTAACCTTTGAATCAATAATGCTTTTAGAAAGATCTGTATTCCCCTTAGCCTAGACTGTAGTGCAACGCCTTCATTGTCATACAACCAACACCACTTACGCACCTTCGCCCTACCACCATTTTCAGCCCCGTAAGGCACAGCGCTAATTTCAAACTTCATTATTTTTGCACCTCCGTGCTGGAACTTTTAGCACTTGTTTTTTTGTCATGCGCATGTGTACAAGCTTAGTGTGCTTTGTACGTTCATTAACACGTTCGCATCTAGCTTGCCTCATACACGAAGCTGCACACAACAGCACAAATGCAGCCCTCAGTTGGAGAGTGAATTTCTCGTTGAACAAAATTACCATTATTTTTTCGCCTGCAGCGCTCGCCTCAAGTCACGAAATATTTGTGGAAAGAAAGCGTGCGAGCGATGGGGAAGAATTGCATCCGCGGCCTTTCGTGCACCAAGAAATATGTTTGCTCTTTGTTTTTGGTTTTCCTCTTGAAGGATCCCGTGGACATAGGTATTGGTTTGCGATTTCCTGAGATATCCTTAAAGAAGAGAACCAAAAACAAAGAGCAAACGCATACGTATAGCAAACATCGAATCTCACCCAGTATGCACGTATTGTGATGTCCCAGACACCCTCTACCATGTGGAATGGGGATGTGTATGAAAACATGGTAACGTAGACACCCAAACGCTAACCGAAGAGTCGTGAGAGGCCAGACTATCAGACCTGGCCTCGGGGAAACAGCGCAGCCTGATCAAACGGGCACGGGAGATTGGCCTGGCGTGGAATAAGGAGGCCGTCCCCCTAGGGCGCCCCCTGCGCTTGCCTAGAATAAAAGTTTATTCTCTCTCTCTCTCACTCACTCACTCTCTCTCTCTTCTTGAAGTACCAAAGCGTACTGCTTGTCTGCATGGAGTTCAAGATGTTAAAAAGCAACATAGAAAATTAGTGTAGTGCCCCCCTCTTCCCCCCCCCCGACTTATGAAAGCGGGCACTGGCACTTTCAGCTGCAGGCTGGAAACAACAGCTAAAGCAAAATTGCCTCGCCGCCGCCTCGCCCGCGAGGCGGCGGGGAGGCAACATCTCGACGTCCCCACGAGGGAAACCTAAGGCCCCGTCGGCGAAAGCTCTGCAGGACTCTAAATAAAGTTGTTACCAACCGAAGTAGAGCGACTCCATAACTAATGCTTTCCTTTACTACGCATATCCCTGCTTGGATAACAACAATTGTATTTTGTGCCTTCTCGGGACGCCCTGTAGCGGACGACGCGCAGGATTCGCCCTACATGCGCGCGTTGCAGATAACACCTGACGCGGGGCAGTTCCCGCGCTAACAAACTGTCAACTTGCGTTACTTGCAGCATGCCCAGTTTTTTGGGGGCACTATATCCACATTCTAAAACGCAATCAGCTTGTTAGATTCAATCTGCACTTGAGGGGTAGGTCCAGATAAAGGATTATAATCAGCCACGCCCAACGGCTACTGTGCCTTACGACATGAAATTGCTGGATTATGAAATGCTGGAACTATTTATTCTCTGTTCATTGCAGTCTCAGCATCTTTTTAGGAGCTTTGATCAGAAATATAATCAAACCTCTTACAGGTGTAACTGTCGACTATCCTTGTGTAATCACGACTTATTGTAGATATACTCGTGAAAATTACCTTGGTAGAACTCGCAGGGACATTTCAATACCAGTAGTAGAGCACAGACTTGAATTTTTCCTAAAGACATGTGTCACTTCTGACTTTCTATTTCATTTTAGGCTGCTTATAAATAAGAGCTGCGCTATAATTTGTATCCCTGCAGGAACAAACCTAGCAGATATTTCTTATTTTGAAAAAATTAGGGCCACCTTTTGGTGATGTGTACCAAATATGTGCACTGTGTAGGTTCCTTATGTACTCTGAAAACAGTAACTGACTGGTCGCTTTAGCCCAATTGTTTATGCGATATACATTACATTTAGTTGTTTTACTCTAGTATTCTCGGCAAAATATGCGGGGCACGGTGTTTATAATTATTCGAAGTACGAAATAATGTTCTGAGTGACGGGCGATATATGTTTATTCTGTGTAGGTTCATTACAGTCTTTGTAGAAAGTTACTCATTGAAGCCTTCCAGGAGGTCGCTACTGCCGCTAATGTAAATGGCTCCTAGACTATTTAAATACCGCACGAAATACAGACGTGAAATCCCGTGAAAATAGGAAAATTTTAAGCGCAACGCGTTGCGAAACTTTCAATTTCCTGCTTTAAATGCAAGTGTCCCATATAATTACTAAACCCTAGCTTTTTCATGTATTTTCCTGAAATACCTACAGTCTTGAATTACCATCGACTGTTTATAAATGTGTGAAATTTACATAATTTCATCCCGAGGTGTTGAAGCAAGTGAAGGAGGAAAAATGACTCTGTGCATTTTATAGTGATCATTATTAATTGCATAGTAATTACATATTCATTTACTCCAGTCAGTCATGCTATGTTTTTTTTTTTCATTAAATATATTAAATTGCCCGCTCGAATTACATGCACGGGTTAATTATTGGGCACAAGCATTACAACAAGGGAAGAAATAGTCTTTCGCGATTACTACCGAAACGCCCCACTTCAAACGTCCCGTGAAAAACGGTAGTGCCGTCATGAAAGCTGTCGTGTGAAGCGATACATTTAGCTCAGAAGTGAAATGGGCGTGCTTTAAGAAAGTAGAGTGATCAGTTTATTCAAAGCTTAATGTTCATTGTCTATTCCTTGCAGCCACTGCACAGTAATGGCAAAAATAAGTCGCGTTCACGAACGTGTACGCCGTGACTGCAGCGGATATTACGAGATTCGCCGTTTCTTTCTCCGGCGCCCTCGGTGACCTAAGCAAGGCGTCTTGTTCACATCTCGGGAAAAATTAAGGGCATGGCATGGATGAGGTGTAGGCAGTGTTCCAAATAAATGCGTATTTTCCAATAGAATGCGTATGCAAGTGTTCCATAGCGTTATTAGTCGTTATTACAACAACTAAGGTCAAATTTTGCGAACGTAAGGGGAACAATACGCCAAGTTTATGTGCGATGATATATAAGTGTTGATGAAATGCAGCGTTTTAAGAAAATTGTAAGCGACTGCTTTCTTTCTTTTTCATTCTTATAAATAAAAAATAATAAAAGTAAGTGAGTGTTCCAAAGTATCACGCTACTGCTACTAGTTAGGCCTCCCTATGTCGCAAGAGAACTCTGAGTTTAAGATATTTTGCACTTTGAAGGAATAGGCAGCATTTTAAGTGCCATGTGTTGAGTAGCTTTAACCTTTCTGGCTTATTTAGAAGCGTTACGGATAATTATTGAACCCTCATTTTTTCCAGCTTACTTTTTCATGCGTCGTACATTTGTTTCGCATAGTGTACTCACTGAACTAAAGGAAGCAGCTTCGTTATGTTTGAGGACTGTAAGGGAGGGTAATTGGTCATGTGGAAGTGAAGTTCAAAATAGATGGGTAATTGCAGCTTTCGCAATAAATTACGTGTGCAAACAGTCCAGAGTGTTTGAGCGCGTCTAACGAACGGGGAAGAATTGAGACCTATGCCCTGGCAGAACTACAAAAGCTGCCAAGATCATATTTAGCGGAAATTGGTAGTACACTATAGAAACTCTCTGTGCGAAGTTAAGCGCGGCTGGATCAAAAACAGCCTTTGCAAAAAAAAATTTTTATTCAAGTTTTAGAGCGTGTGATATGGCCGCTATCAAGTATGCCCCCCTCCCCCCTTCCGAGTGTCCTCGCATAACTATAGCTTACGACAGGTTTATATTTTGTGTAAAAGGGAAGGGTAAATGGTAAGTGCAATGTGTGACAAAATTTTCACGTTCCTGGTACGGCTAGAAGCGCTGCAAGTAATTAATTCGCCGTCGTTTCTCTTTCCCTATTTTCAGGCGTCAAAACACGTTGCGTCTCAGTTTCAGCGATGTCCTGGGGGAACTAAACAAGACATTTTGTTTATATTTGGCGAAAATAAAGGGCGCGTTATGGGCAATATGTGGGTAAACTTCAAAGATATGAGATTAATTATGATAGTTGTAGTAAATTACGCATATAAGCTATCCGGAGCTTAATGAATGTTTGGCTTCCGGGTGAACCTGTCAACCCAGGACGTCCTGCTACAGATAAAAGAATAAATCATAAACACGTCAGCCAGAGCAGGCGAAAACGTTATCATAGCCCTAGATATCAAAGGGGCCTTCGACAACGTTAGCCACGAAGCCATCATGGAAGGACTGAACACCGCCAACTGCGGCAAGAGAATCCACGACTACATGAGGGCCTTTCTGACCAAACGCACGGCAATGGTGGGATTAGGGGATCTGCGAAGTGACGTCTTTACCACCCCACGCAAAGGCACGCCGCAGGGCTCCGTGATCTCACCAATAATCTTCAACATCGCAATGATCGGACTGGCTCGAAGACTCATCAAGATTGAAGGCATCCAGTATGCAATATATGCTGACGGCATCACGGTCTGGGTCAATCGAGGCTCCCTAGGACAGAAGCAAGAAAAACTGCAGGAAGCGGCCAAGTGCGTCGAAGAATATGTCAGAGAAAGGGGCCTGGCGTGGTCCACTGAAAAATCGGAAATCCTGAGAGTGGGAAGAAACCCCTATCAAGGAAGAACTAATAGTAAAACTAGAGGGACAAAACATACCTGAAAGGAGCATGATACGCCTCCTAGGCATGCGGATTCAAGGAAGGAAGAAATGCAGCCACACAATCAGCTTACTCAAAAAATCGACAGAACAAGTAAGCCGAATGATAACGAGGGTATCTCAAAGAAGACACGGAATGAGAGATGGAGACACAATCAAGCTGGTCAGAAGCCAGGGGGTCAGCAGAGTCGCGTACTCGCTCCCGCGCCACAACTATAACCAAGCACGAAAAAGAACAGACAGAAATGCTGCTAAGGAAAGCGTGTAAGACGGCGCTACATTTGCCAAGAAACACGCCCAACGATAAACTGTTACAGATTGGCCTAAGCAACAACTTCGAAGAACTGGCGGAAGCGCAGCTCAATGCACAGATCGCCAGGCTCCAGCAGACTGCCACCGGCCGCAAGCAATAAATCATTCCATACCCACTTCAGCACTTGTACTGGTGGATTGCAGCAGCTTCACTGGACATCCATCGCAGGACCGAGATGGCGAGTCAATATGTCATCTCAATTATTGTCACCTCGTATGGGGCACTACAACTGATACGAATTTAAACAAATTATTTTTATTACAGAAAAGGATAGTACGCGTCCTAGCAAATGTTCCGTATGATTCACACACCGAGCATTTATTTGACAAGTTTAAAATTATCACAGCTCACGAAATCTATAGGCGTCGACTTTTGCAGAAGGTCTATTACATGAACAGGAAAAACGATCTATCCCTTGTTAAATTATCATGCTTAGCAGAACGTGTCCCCTCACGTTTCACAAGAAACACAGAACCTTGGACTTTGCACCATTTTAGGACTAATTACAGCTCACAAATGCTAAAAAACAACTTACCAAGGCTTTTAAATGCTTACATCAAATCTGGCATTGATATATATGCCCTTACCCCATCAGAATTTTCTCGACTAATTCAGTGTGACTAATATTAATGTTTATATGGCCATATATGTTTATATTTCAGAAGTGCAGATTAGATGAGTTTTACAGCTTTTTGTTCACATTTATATTACATATGTATGTGTATATATGTTTTTTTTTTGTCTGTCATATGTGAAACGTTTTGTAGCTTCTTTACGCACAACTACTCACTTTTTATGCATTCTTGCAAAACTGTGTATATTTTTTTTTTTGTTAAAAACACGCGGCAGCTCCGCGCTGCCCATGTCTTGTGGTCATAGGGGGCAGGGTGTTTTTTCAAGCTGCACTTGCAGCTTTTCTTCCCTGTCTCCCCCAATCTATTGGAAATAAAGATATATTCATTCATTCATTCATTCATTCATTCATTCATTCATATGTGTGCAACGTATGTGTGCAACAGAAGCTAATCATTGTTTCGCCAGATGTACCACTGAATGTACGCTGCCGAAAGTAAGTTGAGGTCGTTATCGTTATTTCTTTATTAATGAGTCACCTGCAAGTTTCTTCAATTATATTTATAACCATGTTAGCGGGCATACCGACAACGGAGCCAATTAATGCAGCATAAGCCAATTTCGCCCAAGATATCTCGTCAGAAAATTTGCTTGTGCGCTTACCTGAGTGTCCAACGTTCACTAATCATTGTGCGTAGCTTTTTTCTTTCTTTTTTCCTTCCTTCTTTCTTTCTTCTTATGTTTCTTTTTTTTTTTGGTCACGTCGGGAGCCAGTTGCAATTGGGCTGGCTATTGCCTTCGCGTGATTGGTTTCAGCAGACACTGAGTCTCCTTTGTTGTCCAGACATCTTATATCTACGTTACTGTGCCTCCCCTAGTGCGCGCAGGTGAAATTGAGGTCACATTCGATTGTTTGTTGCGGGTGCGCATGGTCGAGGAACGAAGTCTCTTTAGCGAAGGAGACAAATACTTCATCGCAAGTGCACATTGGTTTTTGTTCTATGTTCAGGCCAAATGCAGTGTCATCATCATCATCATCAGCCTAGTTACGCCCACTGCTGGGCAAAGGCCTCTCCCATACTTCTCCAACTACCCCGGTTATGTACTAATTGTGGCCATGTTGTCCCTGCAAACGTCTTAATGTCATCCGCCCACCTAACTTTCTGCCGCCCCCTGCTACGCTTCCCTTCCCTTGGAATCCAGTCCGTAACCCTTAATGACCATCGGTTATCTTCCCTCCTCATTACATGTCCTGCCCATGCCTATTCTTTTTCTTGATTTCAACTAAGATGTCATTTACCCGCGTTTGTTGCCTCACCCAATCTGCTCTTTTCTTATCGCTTAACGTTACACCGATCATTCTTCTTTCCATAGCTCGTTGCGTCGTCCTCAATTTCAGCAGAACCCTTTTCGTAAGCCTCCAGGTTTCTGCCCCATATGTGAGTACAGGTAACACACAGCTGTTATACGCTTTCCTTTTGAGGGATATTGGCAACCTGCTGTTCATGATTTGAGAATGCCTGCCAAACGCAACCCAGCCCATTCTTATTCTTCTGGTTATTTCAGTCTCATGATCCGGATCCGTGGTCACTACCTGCCCTAAGTAGATGTATTCCCTTACCACTTCCAGTGCCTCGGTACCTATCGTAAACTGCTGTTCGAGACTGTTAAACATTACTTTAGTTTTCTGCAGATTAATTTCCAGACCCACCCTTCTGCTTTGCCTCTCCAGGTCGGTGAGCATGCATTGCAATTGGTCTCCTGAGTTACTAATCAAGGCAATATCATCAGCGAATCGCACGTTGCTAAGGTATTCTCCATCAACTTTTATCCCTCATTCGTCCAACTCCAGGTCTCCGAATACCTCCTGTAAACATGCGGTGAATAGCATTGGAGAGATCGTATCTCCCTGTCTGACGCCTTTCTTTATTGGGATTTTGTTGCATTCTTTGTGGAGGACTACGGTGGCTGTCGAGCCGCTATAGATATCTTCCAGTATTTTTACATATGGCTCATCTACACCCTGATTCCGTAATGCCTCCATGACTGCCGAGGTTTCGACTGAATCAAACGCTTTCTCGTAATCGATGAAAGCTATATATAAGGGTTGGTTATATTCTGCACATTTTTCTATCACCTGATTGATAGTGTGAATATGGTCTATTGTTGAGTAGCCTTTACGGAATCCTGCCTGGTCCTTTGGTTGACAGAAGTCTAAGGTGTTCCTGATTCTATTTGCGATTACCTTAGTAAATACTTTGTAGGCAACGGACAGTAAACTGATCGGTCTATAATTTTTCAAGTCTTTGGCGTCCCCTTTCTTATGGATTAGGATTATGTTAGCGTTCTTCCAAGATTCCGGTACGCTCGAGGTTATGAGGCATTGCGTATACAGGGTGGCCAGTTTCTCTAGAACAACCTGACCACCATCCTTCAACAAATCTGCTGTTACCTGATCCTCCCCAGCTGCCTTCCCCCTTTGCATAGCTCCTAAGGCTTTCTTTACTTCTTCTGGCGTTACCTGCGGGATTTCTAATTCCTCTAGGCTATTGTCTCTTCCACGATCGTCGTGGGTGCCACTAGTACTATATAAATCTCTGTAGAACTCCTCAGCCACTTGAACTATCTCATCCATATTAGTAACGATATTGCCGGCTTTGTCTCTCAACGCATACATCTGATTCTTGCCTATTTCTAGTTTCTTCTTTACTGTTTTTAGGCTTCCTCCGTTTCTGAGAGCCTGTTCAATTCTATCCATATTATAGTTCCGGATGTCCGCTGTCTTACGCTTGTTGATTAACTTAGAAAGTTCTGCCAGTTCTATTCTAGCTGTAGGGTTTGAGGTTTTCATACATTGGCGTTTATTGATCAGATTATTTGTCTCCTGCGATAGCTTACTGGTTTCCTGTCTAACGGCGTTACCACCGACTTCTATTGGGCACTCCTTAATGATGCCCATCTGTGTATGTGTATCTCTGTGATAAGTTAAGAAGAAACGTAAGCAAAGTTGCGTAAGAGCTTTCCTTTATTGCAATAGGTTATACGGAGCTCATCAGCTAGGGGTGAGCTAGTTTCTGGGCGGTTTAATAACATAGGGAATATTCGTTACAATGAACCAAAGTAAAGGCAATGCGTGCAGATGAAAGGATAAAAAGGAATGCGCATCTGCTTGTGGACACGTTCTCTAGGAGAGAAGAAAGAAAGAAGAAAATAAAGAAGAATGTTACGATGAAATCAACTTGTTAAGTGGTGGACTGTTTCCGAGAAGGAATGCACATCGCGAGAGATGCAATTCGAATACATGTAGAGATTGCCACAAAAAACTCCGGCGCGCTCAAATGGCTAAGGTAAACAATGAAGTTAAGCTTGCTGCACAAGTTATGCGTGTGTACAGCGTTACATTCTTTCCTATGATGAGGTGCACGCTGCATTGCGCTCGCCGCAAAAGCACAGTTTGCGAAGGTATGCATGACGACGCAAGGCAATGTCTTCGAAACAGGGGAAGGAAGTCAAACTCAGTTGTATACACAAGAAAAAAAGTTCTCCAAAACAAATTGCACGACTTCGTCGCCCAGCAGAACAAAGAGCGACATGCAAGGAGAACGAGAATTGAAATTTGGTACGCATCGTTCAGGAGTATCTGCCCGTCTTGCGTAAAAAGGTTTAGTGATTGCAGAATAGTCTATACCTTGCTGTCAGTTTGCCTCTCAGCGTAGCCGCTTACGAACATTGAAAACACCAAGCAGGAAAAGGTAAAGAACGCTTCTAGAGGCCCGGTCATCGAGGTCGGTGCGTAGGAGGATGCTTAAAAGTATTCTCTAATATTAAAGCGCTAACTGCTGCAACTCAAAGGGGCGGCATAATTTTTGCATAACAAAGGCCCTATGCATCGATATAGCTTCCCGGTAGATCCTCCAAGGAGGAACGTTGTTCAAGCTCATCGTATGCACCGAAGAGTTTGTTTTCATTCACTGTATCATCTCTTTTAATATTTCTTCCTTCATTTAAACGAGCGCCATTGATTACTGTCGTTTTAACTTTGGCCATCACAACTCTTGTGGAGATCAAATAAAAAAAGAAATTACTTTCGTTGGCACTCCTCATTGTGCGAGAATGCTGTGGAAGTAATGGAAACAAGACACTGGGAATGGAGCACCGACTTTGGAAGGGTACAGAGTTACTTTTAATATTCGTGAAATTGCTAAGAAACTATCAAGACCGGTATGGCAAGCTTATACAAAGTCGTGGTAACACAGGGCGAAGGTTGTGGAAAAGTGAAGGTGGGTGTATACTTGGAGAGCCTCCAGCACGAAATCGCGTTTCATGGCTATAGGGTTAGCAAAAAATTTCTTCCCCCTATGCCCTATACCCGTATGCCCTATACTCCTATGCATCCAGTACCCCAGGGCCCTTATCCTGCGTCTTCACTGCACCACAAGTATTTTCGTGCGGAAAGTGCCAGAGTCTTTTTTTTTATGTGCGCGTCTACTTCCTTGCGAATGGAACTGTGTATTCACGATGTTGTTCAAATCATCTGTTTTCCATGGGTCTGCACGACAAATTTCGTATTTGCGTGACGTCACATATTCCTACTTATTACATGAAGAACGTGGCTTCTGCAGTTACATGTTTGACAAGTTTTTAGATATTTTTATTACTTTTCATTGTTGTCCTTTCCTATAGGACAATTTCTCTTGTTATCTTTTTTTTGTGTTTCCTATACAAAGTCTTGGGAGTCCGACTGACGGTAATGAAAAGCTTCGCAAGCAAAAACAAAATCCGCCTCCATTTTACTCTGTGAAAGTGGATGTACGCCAAAGCTGGTGCGGATGTTAGACGACGGCGCACAAGCATCAAAACCAGAAGCGACATACGTCACGCTCGCACGCAAGTGTGCGGAAGTGCAGCATACATTGTCATTCTTCTAGGCCGTCCGCCAAGCGCAAGTGCGCTACTGAACTAAATGAATGTTTAAAAGTAAATTGCGTCAGAAAATGTGTAAGCTATGGCTTTCGCACAAGCTGCAGACCTGACTGCCTCAGGTTGTTTTTCGAATATACGAGGACACATAAATCTGTTACGCGGAAACTGTTAGACAAAGCCCTTTTCCAGCAGCCGTTTGAGGCCTGTCTGAGTGACTGCGGCCACTAGGTGGCGGTACCGTTAGCCCAGCATACAACCTCATTCTTGTAGGCTCTCCGCCTAGCGCAAGTGCGTTATTGGAGCAATAAAATTTCTCAGAGTAAACTGCGTCAGAAAATTCGTAAAGTATGACTTACGCACAAAGTATGCGGACACGATATCATCGTATTGTAATTCAAATATGCGAGAAAACATAATTTTGTGGCGCGGACACTCAAACACAAACCCCTTTTCCAGCTGCAGTGTTTTGGGTGAGCACGCCACGAAAAATCCCGACGTGCTAAAGGCTAACAGCTTCGTTGTAATAGAAAGCGAAGGAGCTGAGTGCGTGGCGTACCTCTACGCGTCCGTAGCTAATTGCGCTTGTAGCACAGATCATTAGTCGTTCTTTTAGGCTTGTATACTGCATCCCCTTTAGTCTTTTCTATTGTATCAGCGCACATAGAGTAAACTGTTGAATGTGCAGCTATGGCCAAGGGAACAACGCATATTTCTACTTGATACTTTGACTAGAGTCCATTTACATGATTACTCCAATTAAGGGCTGGCAAATGTCCGTGGCAGGTCCACGGGCGCCCTTTCCGCGAAAGTATTAGGCGCTAATTCGGAATGGCTGTTTATCTAAGAGTTGCAGCAACCAAAGATGGAGGATGAGAAACTGTCCCATCGGCAGGAATAGCCCCTTTATCAATTACTTCATTGGAAAGGTTCCTTGCTTCCTTCTCAAAGGCGTGCTGTGCCGAGAAAAACATTCTACGACATAATCAGCGACAAAACATTATGAGAGAAAATGGTATGCAGATGTTTGTTTGTTGCGTATTTACTAATTGCGCATAACTTTGCTATAGAACACCAGTCAGGTGATTTATAGCACGTTCATCAGCCGTAGTACTTGTCAATTTCTCGTTTTGAAAGAACTAGAGGCGACCGCTTAGTTATCTTTATAACGGAAGAAATACACGCTTGAGTAAAGAAAAGAAAACGAAAAGTTTCCTGCCTTCGAAAAATAGAAGACATTGAATATACTCAGACGTATTTAACCAAGGAAATGACTCTTCTTGCTATGTGAAGACCGAGGCGTAAATATAATATTCTTCTTTATAATGTTATCAACAGTCGGAATTATATTAACAACATACCGATCTGGTGTAATCAAGTGCGTGCATAAGCAAGCTCCAGCGAGAGTTCTCGCTTAACAATCCCGAAAACCGAAAGCGCACCTTTTCGTTCAATCATCGCCGTTAGTACGAACCAGAAGCCAAACAAATGTGCTCCCTCAACGCCGCGTAGTTGCTGTAAAGCCTTCACCACGTAGCCAGGGCTCGTATTTACAAAAAAAAAAAAAAGTCTGCCAATTGCGGATGCTGGACATGCCATTAGGAAAGGTGGTCAGCCAATGGCCAAGACCATTTACGAGCGAAAAGTTTTGTAGATTGTGTCCGAGGTCCGGTTGCCGCGAAATGCCGCCCTTTTCGTTTAGGCGGCGCCTTGATTGAATGAAAGGTGGCCTTTCAAATGGCAGGAGAAACGGGGGTGGTTTCCGGTCGCTCACAATAGTTCTGCCTGTAACTCTTGTGTTCTTTTATTTATTTATTTATTTCGTTCTTGAACGCGGGCGGTCCACATTGCCTCCCGATGGTTTTTTAGGCTGTCGTCTTTGCGTTGCCTCTCTCTTTTGCTTTACATTCACGACTGAGGAATAGTTCTTCTTTCGTGTGCGTTCACCGAGGTGCATACATTCGCCAAAGTTGGCCACACATTTGTCGAGATAAGGAAATGCCCCTTGATATATTATACGAGTTGTCTCTATATTTTTTTTTTTTTTGCTCCGTCCGGCTTCATTCTTACCAAAGGAGAGATTCTACTTATAGTACAACAAGAAAGCGAAAAGATAGGCGCCGAAGTTCGCTCTTCTTTTTTTCTCTTCAACTCAGTTTGCGAACTTTTCCGGAAGAGTAGGAAGTGATGACTCGGCCCTGTAGCAAGTATGCGGCCCCAACAAAACGATTTTCGATGTTGTTTTGCTCTTGCAAACACATTTTGTAACGCAACAGTGGAAGTACAGCCGACTCCTGTAAACCCAGACTAGCTTAAACCGAACTGTGCGGTGAAAGAAACGAAAACGCCGTTTTAGGTTTCTCTTTTTACGCGTAACGACAACGTGTTTTTTTATGACAGCGCTCGACTGCATGCCTCGATTTCACAGAAACTGGAGTCAGGATTACCACGCCGCTTACAAACATTTTGATTGCATACCCCAGTCATCAGTGGTCCGAAATACATCTGAAAGGTAATGCTAAATTACCAAGAAAATTAGAAGCCGCATGGACAAAACCTTTAGTGCGAAGGAACTGCTTGTTATTAGCCGCATGCCTTCGCCATCCGCAACGCTGAAGTGGTGCCTTTTCTGATGCTATTTTATTTCGTGCTGTTGCGCTTCGTCAGTGGTGAGATACACGTGCCGCCCGCGTTCTAAATGGTACCAGCCTGCCTTGAACGGTGGATGATAAGAGTGGCATAGAATTGAGCGAAAGGCATCGCCACATAATCTCAAGGCAGAACGTCACGCAGTTCCTTCAAACGCATTTTCTTTAGCGCAGGTTGAACCTGCTGTAGGGCGAACTTTAGCCGATTCCAAGTCAGTTATAGCATATCTGCAGCGTAAAGCCTTGCGTGACTTCCGCACGGTGTTGATATACCTATAAGATCAGAAAGAAATATCAAAACAAGAAGTGTCAGGGCACTCGACCAAACTTTAGTGGATACCTGAACGTGCTCGTATCGCTAGAGAGAGAAAGAAAATAATGCAGAGGAAGGCAGGGAGGTTAACCAGAGGTAGTTCCGGTTGGCTACCCTGCGCAGGGGGAAGGGTTAAGAGGGATAAAAAGAGAAACAGAGTGGAAAGGGGAGATAGAAAGTAAGGGAGACAAGCACGAACAAAGCGCGTACACTACAGAGCGGTAGGGGGCGGCATTGTTAGAGTCTGTCGTGAAGCCCCGTTGACCGCAAGAACCTTAATAGCGTGAGTAGGGCCTTTAACGCGGATGTTCTTTCGGAGAACTGGCCTAAAGCTTTTAGTTCTGAAAGTGGACGGTTGTCCAACTGGTCCAGTACTCTGAACATCACTTGTCTCTCAGCATTGTATCGCGGGCAGACACAGATAATGTGTGCGAGCTAACACTAAAGCAGGCAAACATGATTCTGAAGCACGTAAGTTTACCCTCAATCATTTTATTCAAATTACGTAAGCGCACTCAAGATCGATCGTGGGACAACCAACAGGCTTTCAAGTTGAATGCCAGGCTTTCAATCCATTTTATAATGCACATTCTTTCCTTTGTATAGAGAGGATCCATACTTTTTTTTTCCTTGGTGTGTGTCCATGATGGTCGTGGAGAGGACTCTGATGTTTAAGTTTAGAAATGGCATACACGGGTAGTTGTCGTTATCGTATACGTCGAGAACATTTACCTTGTTGCGAATTCGGACACTAATTAGAGAAGATAAAACACTTTCCAGTAAGTCGTTCTTCTTTTTTTTTTGTAGCAGACCTGGCGACCGACCTTTTAATATAAAAATATTCGTGGATGGCGGAATAAAACATCAGCGCAACGAACTCCTGTGAAGGTTGCGACTGCGTTCTTAAAAAGTGTGAAAGTATGGCTATGCAGTTAGCAAGTCTTCCTTACTGTTGAAAACAAGTTCCTCTTTACAGTGTTCAAACGGGTTAGGCGTATCTGGGTGTCTTCTAACCACTTCCACAAAAAAAAACTACCCTTTTGTGCCTTCATAGTGTCGTAGCCGGTGGCAAAATGTACGAAAATCTAGACTTCAACGAGATACGAAGTGAGAATTAGCCGCAGAGTAAGTCAAATCAATGATACGGGTGTAATTAGCGCCAATAAGCTGGAAATTACTGACATTATACCATACACCTGTATAGGATTCACCACTGTAGTTATAGACATGTTTAGGCCATGACGCTGTACGACACTGTTGGGAATTCGAGCGAGTTCACTTGGACTCAGCAGGGCCCGCGCGAAGCAATGATCGGTAAAGCGTCTTCACCGGTGCGTAGATTAGTCGCAGAGTAGGGAAAATTAACTGTCCGCACGTAATTAGCGCCAATGTAATTGAAAATTATCACATTGGAACATTCCTTGCACTGTCTCCGGGATCAGCCCACCTGACCTGATGGTTAAAGAAAGGAAGAAAGGATCAAGCAAATGTCGATGCTGAATAAGACAAGGTCCAGGTAATTGCGCTTTTAATACGATACGAATAAGATACGAAATGAGAGAATGATGAACATCGAAAACAATAGAAAGGTGACAAAATATAGAGATATAATCAACATTTAATAATCGAATAATTGGAAACACTATGTACGCCGACCTAGTCTTTAGCGTCGGCACTTGGTCAACCCTTTATTTCTTGTAGATTGCGAATTATCGATTTTTCTTATTTTTTCTCACCACTTGTGCGTTTTCATGTGAGTGTCCATTTTTAATCCTGCACTGGATGATTTCGTGCGGCATCTTAAAATTCTGCACGACCCGTTAGCTTTAAATATTATGTGTCGTGCATATTGGACACTACCACATCTTTTCAAACTCTAGTCTACGATTTGCGGCTTGGTACCGCGTTAAAAAGAAGCTTTCTGCTCAAAATCTGTCGCGCTGATAGTTCGAAATGTTCTAGTAGCTACGCCGATAAGGACGTACATCCTCTGCATCAATGCCCGTGATGTAATACTGAAACACGCCGTCTGATTCGTGGTCTATTGACATTAGACCACAAGCCTTTAAGCAGCAAAAAGGTCCAACACCCCCCCGCCCTCAATCCCACCCCCTTATATGAATACGTGGCCAACAGGTACATTACAAGGTCGATCGCTAGTGGTCCTCCAGAAATTTCGGAAAGGGAGAAACGTTGTTGGAAGTCATTTATTGCAGATTGGTTCATCCGTTGTCAGATTTCTGCTTTATTGGGCTTCACATTTTTGTTCATTTCTGTGCCGGAACGCATATGCATTTTCTGTGATATAATTTCCTGTTATATCTATGTCAGCTGACATTGCCTTCTAATGTGTTCTGTGTTACCTCTCTTGTGAGCTGTCTTTAGTGCTATTATGTCAGCTATTTCAGGCTATTCTTTTTTATAGCTTTTACTTTGTTCAGTGCTGCCTCAATTCTTCCTTCATTTCTAGTATGTATCCATTCGACAGGGTGACCCAGCTAAATTTCGAGAGAGTTTAAAAATATGCCGATGCACTCTTGGACAACGCGACCAAATGGATGTTGCTGACTATTGTATGGAGTTAGTCACACTATTTTTTGTATCCTGCTTAATTGCACAATAAGTCAAGATTAATTAAACAACTTCGGAAGCAACGAAGAAGGGCCCAAAATTCCCATTAGAAAGTTGTAGAGCGCTTTCTCAAACGCGCTAAAAAACATATTCCAATTTTCTATCTATTAGGCATTAGCGTTTTTCCGCTTACTGCAGATGCCCACGAATTTTTTTTAAATATACCACGTGACATGTCCGCTTGCGCATCGTGATTTCAGCGTTCCCAAATGCTCAGCGTACAAACGAACGCAGTATTTAGGCGAGTGTGCTTCCACTACACCTGTTTATCACCATCATAAACCGCCGCCAGGGAAGCAAATCGGTGGCGCAAATCGCACAACCAACGCCTGCGTCATCTGCCCTGTTGCCTATTAAGCGGCAGCACACCCTGCTAGATGCTATGTTCGTTTGTACGAGTAATCTATAATTATGGGGTTTTACGTGCCAAAACCACTTTCTGATTATGAGGCACGCCGTAGTGGAGGACTCCGGAAATTTTGACCACCTGGGGTTCTTTAACGTGCACCTAAATCTAAGCACACGGGTGTTTTCGCATTTCGCCCCCATCGAAATGCGGCCGCCGTGGCCGGGATTCAATCCCGCGACCTCGTGCTCAGCAGCCCAACACCATAGCCACTGAGCAACCACGGCGGGTTCTGACAGTGTATCGGAGTATCTTTTTTTTTTTAACTCTGGCTAAAGTTAGCTGAGACAGCCCGTATATGAAATCGAGTAGCCGGCGGGTCGCTTAATAGCGCCGACGTAGCTAAAGTATCGTGAATTCGACGAAAACAAGGTACGATACTGCGCAGTCAGTCGGATGGAGAACACAGCAAACTCAGTGGCACCTTTTGTTTCAGCTATCCTAACTTTATTCCTTTATGCCCCCTCATGTCATTACGAACCCTTATGCCATTATGACCCCTTATGCCACAAACAATTCTCTTTACCCCTGACAATTACGTGCGTTCGGTCAACGGAAATCTAGTGACTGGAAATCTCCGAGCTCCGCTAGCTGCAAACCCACATGCCGTGAAGAAACGCACCTCTGGTTTTTTATCTACGTGCCCATCTTCCGCATCGTTGCCACTGCGCTGACCCGGATGACTGCGGATGACTCTTGTGTCTTGTGCTGCCTCCTCAGGCAACCAAAGGTTGGCTCGTTGATCCCCAAAATAATGGTTTCTTTCCTAGTTTTCGATAGGGCGCTGTCCCCCACGGGCTTAAAGCTTCAATGAGGCTCTGCCTCCCTTTTTCCGCGTTTTGTTGTAGTTTCATTAAGCCTTCTTTTAACGTAAAAGGGTTCTTTCTTTCTTTTTTATCTTTCTTCCGATGAATGTCCCCTTGCGCTCACTTTAAGTAGCGTTTATGCGTGTTCTGACTTGAGAAGCGTCGCCGTTGCGATCTCAACCGCCTGCACGTAACTCAATTTCCCTATACATAAATGTCAAGCAAAGCTGCTTTATTTTAGAGTTGTTTCCTTATAACTCGTACAATGACCGTGGTTAGCAAGGTCATTGCAATGCCATCCGCATTATTTCTCATCTTTTTTTTTCTCACAAATTCAGTTGTTCCAGTTTGTGTGGCCTTGCTTGTTCTTTTATATTTCTTGCGAGAACTTGTTCTGGTAGCCACTTGGCGAGCTGTTCAATTCATTCTCCTCGAATGCTTCATCGTGCTGCTTCTTTATTGATCATGTTCGCTATCTACACGTTTTTCCTTCATCTTCAGGGTCACACAAGTGGTTCCTTCATATAGAGGTACAGCGGGTCTGCTGAAGCCACACGTTTTCTTGAATTTGGAATAGGGTGAGCAATTTTTAATGCTTTACATACCGCTCTGCTGTTTTGTAGTTTTGAATACTTGAATACTTGCCGGTTTGAATCCCCCGCCGGACGGTTGTGTCCCTTAGAATGAGCGGTTGAACTCGTCTCTAATTTTCGCGGCGGCCGAATTTTCAAAGAAGCACAATGCACCAAAATAAATAAAAAAATAAAATATTCTTTTAAGCTGGCACTGCACGTTTAAGAAAAGAAAGCGGCCACCAAAGGCAGTCACTCGCCACCACGCTGGCGCGTCTTGACCACCGGTTGCTTTCGCAGCAGACAATCCTGGTACGCCGAACTATACAGTCGTCACACCACAATACAGTCAAGGCACTATTGAAATTTTTGCACTTTTTATCGCATTGCTACGTTATAGTTCTCCCGTGCTTGCTAAAACATGCAAGTAAAATCTTCGAGAACTACAGAGCGTGCAAGCACAGGCACTGCGTGTTTGCCTAGGACTTCCGCGGAGCGCCTCAACAGCAGGAACCATTTTAATGGCTCGAGACCATCCGATCACAACTTACATTAGCATCGACACGCTTAGGGCCCATGTTCGTCATGTTTCACGCATGCAATCAAGCTCTCTTGCCTGCCTGCCGGAACGACGACCACAGGCGTCTTTCTCCAACGAGATCAGCGTCCATCGTTCCTGTCTACCATCGGGCTTCACACCCTCAGCACGTTCAACCTCAGTTTTGTGGTGTTTAGAACAACCTCAAGTGCGTCTCACAGTTCCAGGGATAAGAAAGAAGACCGACCTGCCTACCTTGGCCCTGAAGCAAGCAGCTCTGGATTGTTTGAACACTTTCTACTTTGACCGAGTTCACATATATACGGATGGCTCTTCCACTCAGAACAGCTCCACCGGCGCAGTGGTTATACCATCACGATCAATTAGCGTCCAATACAAGATTTCTCACACGACAACATCGACCGGATCGGAGCTTGTTGCCCTCCGAGGTGCCGTTGATTACATTAACAACCAACCCGCAGATCGGTGGGCAATATTCTGCGATTCGAAGGCGGCCTTGCAATGTCTTCTATCATTTCTTCGTCGCGGGTCGTGTGAACAACTAGTGTCGGAGATACGAGAAATGCACCATCGTATGATAGCGAAAGGACACGACGTCGTGTTTCAGTGGCTGCCCGGCCATTGTGGTATCTCCGGCAACGACCTCGCTGACGAGGCGGCTAGGAAAGCACACGAAGGAGCAACCCTTGTGTCTGTACCTTTATCGCGGACCGACGCAGCCCAACACCTAAGCAAGGTAGCACACCGTATGACAGAGAAGTGGCACACACCTGAATTCACCCAAGAACGATTGCATTCCCTCGACCCCTCTATGCAACTGCGGCTGTTACCAGGACTTCTGCGCAATGAGGGAACAATGCTGTGCCGCTTACGCTTGGGCGTCGCATTCACCAAGGCATATACATTTTTGATTGGAATGACTGATAGCGCCGACTGTAATGCCTGTGGTGCGGAGGAAACTATAGAACATCTACTGTGCTACTGCCCATCTTTTCAAAACGAAAGACATGACCTCTGCACAGCTCTCAATCAGCTAGATAGAACACCGTTCACCTTGAAGAAGATCTTGGGACCATGGCCTCCCTCACATATCGCAGATACAAAAGGCCACAAAAGCTCTGCTGCGATATTTGAAGGCTACTGGACTGAGTCAGCGTCTGTGATCCGGACTGAGTGACCGAACGATATCCCCAGTGGACTTTCTCTTCTTCTTTTAATCTTTCCGTCCCCTTTTTCCCTTTCCCCAGTGTAGGGTAGCCAACCGGGCTCAGTCCTGGTTAACCTGCCTACCTTTCCTTTATCATTTGCTCTCTATCTTTGCGTTCGAGTTGCCTATGAGAGAGACTAGTTCTCAGCGACGTTCCGAACCTCCTCTATTATTTTTCTTGGATTTGATTTCTCTCCGCTATTCTTCCCGTCTTTCACTCCCCCTTACACTTCCCCCAGTGCAGGGTAGCAAACCAGAATCTTCTGTGGTTAACCTCCCTGCTTTTACCACACCATTACCTCTCTTTTATTTTTGCCCACATTTGAATGTTAGTCACGAGCAATCAGAGTTCATAAAAATATAAGCATCATCTTTTTGCACCCATTTCCGACTAATTCTCGTGGTTAAATTCCTTACTCAGAATTAACTATACAAATGTATTTAAAGGGACTTACAGTATTTACTTCCATAACGGCACTGCTGAGCAGCTAAGTCGAACGCTATTTCTCTAGGCTGTTATCCTATTTAAACCCCAAAATGCAAACATCATTCTAGATCAAGAAAAAAATAGAACTTGTTCAGATATACTAGAAATCGCGGAGAGTACACTTGTACATAAAAAGAAAAGGTACTTGAGTAAAAATTTGTTCTAGTGTAAGTAATTAGTATTTGGTTTCCTCAACAAGTGAGAACTCGCTCCAGTTTAACAGAATCACTACAATGGGGCAGAGTCCGAAACCGACCATCGCACATTTTTGTTTATGCAATTTGTTTATTTCAACTGTCAAATAGGAACATCTAGCGTTACAAGTTAGCCATAAACTGCCAGAAGTATACAAGCCGCAAAGTGGGGAGAAGAACGAAAGTAAGCTATCAACTTAAAATAAAATAAAGCTGGGAGAAGAATTGAAACGTGTAAAACGCGTATGTGCCACGGATAGCTGGAGATGTAATTTGTTCTAAACACAAACTATGATTGTCAGTGCTTTGTGAATCCCAAGTATCATGTCAAATTTTTGTTTCCTGTTTCACCATACTGCTGACATCACCCTCCTTGTGCAAAATTGATTAGGCCAGCAGTATGTACGTACGTATAAAGGACCATATATCGGTCAGGCACAATACCTTTACTGGTAAAAAAAAAAATATGGGAGAGTCCCTAATCGAGTTTTCCCACGACTATGTGCTGAATCATGCAAGAATGACGGAACAAACTATATTTGCTGATAGAAAATCCGCTGAACATATAGCAGAGGTTAAATATTTACCCTGCTCAGTACAACATATTCAGCATTTAGGCAAAATCAATGGACGTTTGTGCATTATGTCGCCCTGTTGTTTGGAATTCATTACGTCCAGAAGGAGATGGTGAGAAGCAGTGGCTTTGTTTTTTCTGTATCTAAGTGCTAGACCGCTTACTCTGAATTCCTGTCCTATACTTAACGAATGCTACAGAAAATGAGAAAAATGCTACGCAAGCAAAATCGCCATGTTTATGTTAATGTGATTTCCCAACTGGCCAACTTGCGGCAAGATTCTTGAAATACTGGAGTCACTTCTGGATATTCATTATTAATGAACACTGTAGAGGAATAATTCGGAAGGTAATTTTCGACGTATTGCAGAGACGGTAAGCGGGAAGACTTCAACAAATACAAGGTTGGTTGAATATTTCCGGCCGTGTGACTGGTTGTCTGTTGGATTGATTGATTGATTGATGATTAATTGATCGATCAATCGATCGATTGGTCGATCGATTGATTGATAGATTGATTGTCTGATTGATTGATTGATTGATTGATTGATTGATTGATTGATTGATTGATTGATTGATTGATTGATTGATTGATTGATTGATTGATTGATTGATTGATTGATTGATTGATTGATTGATTGATTGATTGACCTGCCCCGATTATCTTAATATAATCAAGAACCACTGCAACAAAGAAAAACTGCATCTCTAAAAGAGCAACGGCGGCTTGTTTTGGCATAAAACGTCCCATTCAATTAGTAAAAGAAAGAATATTTATTTGCAGTCGAATGGGGGGCGTCTACAACGAACACCACTGTAACGAATTGACCTATACGACGTTGGAATCTAGGCATCCCCGACGGCTGACTGGTTGCTTTACAACAAACTCAACATAGCGATGCCACCACTGCACTGCGCAGGCGTCACCAAGGTGCGCGCTGCGCTAGCGCTAACGGAGGCGCTAGCCATGTACTCCACGAGCGTGCTGATACAAGTAGTCCTGCTGCACTGCTTCAGAATTCAGTTAAATTCGTATGCTGCTTGTTGTAACGCATCAGCGAGCGCGACGGCTGGCGGATAAGTCGCAGTCGCTAACGATGTAAATTTAACTGACGTTTGAAGGTGTATTCAAGGCCGCTTAAGTCGGAAAGGACATGCATGTGAAGGAAGGCAACAGTTATGGTGATCCTGTAAGCGAAACAAGAATTTTACCCGCAAGGGAGGCGAATGCGACATTCGACAGTCTGCAACTTTGCATTGCGTAGCTCCCGCGTTTAGCCATGGAGCATGTTCCGAACCTCGACGCAGTAAGGTTGCCGCAGTAGTACATTCTGTCAGACAACCAGTCCGGCGGCGCTCTAGTTATACCAGCAATGAGAATAACCAAGCGGTTCAAGACTTCCCATGTCACTACGTCTACAGCTGCAGAGCTTGCGGCTCTCCGCGATGCGCTTCAAGTGATAAATGCTGAAAGTCCTAGAAAATGGGCAGTCTTCTGCGATTCAAGGCTGGCCTTGCAATGTGTGCAGTCGTTTCTCCGACATGGGAGTCACGATCAGCTCACGTGCGAAATCGCGGAACTTGTCCATCACTTAATAGAAAAAGGCCATGATATCTCTTTTCAGTGGATACCAGGTCATTGCGGTATCATTGGAAATGATGACGCCGATAAGGCAGCTCGGACGTCAAACCAAGAAGACCGCTGCGTCCCCACTCCTCTCTCAAGGACCGACGCCGCGAGGCAACTTGGCATTCTAGCACACGTGATCTCCTTGGCAGAGTGGAACACCGCACATACAATGCGCGCAAGACTGCACAGACTAAACCCGTCACCTCAACTCGAACCTCCAGCGGGTCTACACCGACGTGAAGCGTCTCTTCTGTGTCGGTTATGGCTTGGAGTTGCCTTCACGTATGCCTACTCAGCACTAATTGGAATGGCTGATACTCCTGCATGTGATGTTTGCGGATGCGAGGAGAACATTGACCACTTATTGTGCCATTGTCCTCAATTTCAAGCACAAAGACAGTCTTTGTCCAACACATTGAGGAAACTAGATGATCGTCCTCTGAATGAACAGACCATATTAGAGCACCGTCCCGATCGATCATCGGCTCAGAAGGCAGTGAAGGCACTTTTTTGTTTTCTCAGAACTTCTGGTTTGCTCGAGCGACTTTAACTGAAGTGCTGTCCGTACACGTGTCTACACCTTCTCTCTCCCTTCTTTCTCTTCCCCTTCTCCCTTCCCCCAGTGTAGGGTAGCCAACCAGACTATTGACTGGTTAACCTCCCTGCCTTCCTGAATTCTACTCTCTCTCTCTCTTTCTCTCTCTGTCAGACAAAGTGTAGTAAAAAATTAGTGGCTTATTCCACTGAGTAACCACCACTCCTCTTGTAGTCATGTAAAATTAAGGTTTTCTTTTGCTGATCGTGCTTAGCGCGCTATATTGTGAACAGTGCGTTCCGCGACATTTGAAACAAAGTGACCTGTAATACGAAGGATTTTGGAAGCCTCGAGCACTTCGTTATAAATGCATTTGACTGAAGTTGCAGTTCATGTACAAAACCTTGCATATGCTAGAGAAATCAGCACGAAAAGAAGCTTCTCTAGTGTCAATTGCATGCACTGCACCCGCTACGATTATGGTCGGAACTCTGTCTGCGACATAACATTATCTACGGGCACGATTCGCGCATTTTTGTGGCAGCAAACTGTCAAACTTTGAAAATTGACGAAGTGTTCCCTTCGGTCTGGGTATTCCAAATGAGTTAAAATATTGTGTGAGGTACCTGTTCAGTACGGGGCAACGAAAATTTAGCGTCCAGCGAGAGCGTAATGATCGCATACCTGCCAACCTGAGAACATTGAAATTCGTAAATATCGCGCAGACATGATCCCGGGAGAGAAGTGGGGAGGGGGAAGATATATACTGCGACTTTGTTTTCTTTTCATTTTTTTCCTTGCTTTTTTTTTTCTCTGGACGCCCTACTTTCTTGGAATACATGCGCATTTTATTAGAATGATTTACCTTTATATGCTGCACGCGGGCCGAAACTAACTTTGGAGCAGCATTAAAGTGACAAGCAACACATTATTTTGCAGATAACGTGTCTTTCGCAGCTGCTTTGATGACGCCGATTATAAAAAGCTTTTTCTCAATAAACCTGCAGGGAACAAGTATTCTTCTGATGCCCTTTGATGGGGAGGATATTTCAGGAAATATTTCCGGAGGCGGACGAGCGAAAATTTTCAGTAACAGAACCTTTCATACAGTTCAAAGCAATTTTCGAAAAATTAGAAACAAGCCCGAATTCGTAAACTTCACGAAATATTCAGGAGAGTTTGCATTTATGTGAAAGTAACCCCGCCATCGATTACACGCAGGAGTTGTCAAACGCCGCGTGCAATCAAAACATAGCGGAAATAACAGCAAGTCATTCATCTTTAGGGAATATGTTTGATATGTACGAAGTTTGGAATTTTACAGCGAAGCTGTTAGCATCTCGGTGGTCAGCATTTTTGGTGTCCATCTGTGAGCAGAAATTATCATCTTCAGCAATGGCTCATACCCCACTAATTAAGCAAAAGTGCAATGGCTCATCTGTCTCGTATTGCAGAGACTACGAACTCTCAGCAAAGTGAAGCGAACAGTGTATACATTCATTAGAATAATACAACGTACAGAACAACGTACGTTTCAATAAAGAACAAGCTCAAAACAAGCATCTATAATAAGCAGCAATGGCTCATAGCCCCGTAAGCAAGCAAAAATGCAATGGCCCATACCCCCGTAAGCAAGCAAAAGATGCTATGGCTCATACCCCCGTAAGGCAGAGACAACAAGCGCTCAGCAAAGTGAAGCGAACCCCCCCTCCCCCCCCCCCCCAGTGCATACATTCATTAAACACCCTTACAACAACAGAACAGCACACGTTTCAATGAAGAACAAGCTCAAAACAATCATCCCTACCATTGTTAAAGCATTGCATACCCCCATCAGCATTTGTAGTGGTGGCTTTGCAAGAGCTTCTATGGACATTCACTTACGCAGTGTCCGCATGGTGGGTCAACATTTGTAAAGACAGATAAGCAGGTATACAATTAAGCAGCTGGCTCTGGTGGTGGATGAAGTGTTCTTGTTCGCCTTTTTCGAATTAAGCCGTTCTATCTCAAATATTTCGTTTTAACGGACTGTCGGGATTAAGATTATTGTGTAGAACCTTGAGCGGTAACGATATATGCGCATAAAATAACTTCATACTTGGGCGTAGCCACGTGAAAACCGAAAATGGCCCAAAGTCTAAAGATAGCGCCCGCCACAACAACCCACTCATTATTCTTCGTGCTCCCTCAACTCATGTACTTTTCTGTGTTTTAGGGCTCTGACCTTTCTACCGAATGATATCTTCTTTTGTGCTGTCCTTTCTCAATTTATACTTTTCAATTTTCTGACTCTTTCTTATTGCTTTACGAAAGGAAGTAGGGATCGCCAAAGCTTTTCCACTAGTGGTTATAGTTAATGTAGCAATGTGTGTCATATATTTTATATAACGGTCAATTAAAAAAAAAAACAAGAGAGTAGCATACATTGCTGTAAAGTGAAAATGTATCTAGAAGTTTTTCCTGTTATGTTCAATTAATTATTATTATTTTTAATTGGCGACGGTATGCAGCCTCAAACAGCGACAGCCTCCGCGCGCGCTGGGAGTGTGCATTGCTCAGCTCGAACCTGCGGCACCAACTCTGGGCCGTTCAGCGAGCCGAGGAAGCCACCAAGGGCCAACAACCCTTGGCCGAAACCTAGGCAGGGTCCAGGCCCACGCCACCAAATCGCAGGACACTCAATAAAGTTATCACAATGGATGAACAAAAGTGCTGTTTACAAGTTCATTCCCGGTACCTGCGTTGCTCTTCCCATGCAGTCAGCATCGCTAAACAAACGCGAAGGGAAGATAAATAAAATGATAGCTCATGCGTTTTATTTATTTAGTACAATCATGGCGTACTTGTCAATAAAATAAAAGATGCGGCCCCAACACGCAAGTTCGAGTCGGATGCGAAGTGAAGATTTACTGGAGCTGTTTCGAAACGCTATGCAGAGACGCATATCATGCGTGCAATTTCACTTTCTTTCCAAGGAACTGCTTACGTTCCTCTCCCATTGCAGAATTTCTCTGTCATTTGGCTCCGCGTGAACGCACATGCAGCTTTTCCTGTTCTGCACAACGTTTTGCAGCCCAGAGAACAAGCGCGCGCCCGGCAGGCACGCGTACGAGTCACGCGACCTACGCTATCGTGGTCTGCACTGCCTCTCGGATCGGCGCACTTTGCTATAATGGTGCCTTGACAGGTTGCCTTTAGGGTGAGACCCCTTTACTTGGCGAGAAGCAGACCCAGCAGGCTCGCCATACTGGAAAGAAACGTTTGCTTTATTAAAGTAATTATGCGCTTGAAGGCCTATAGGTTGCTGCATTAGGAATATTTAGGTACCACTTGTTGTTTCATTGCGTGATTTCGTGGGCAACAGCACCGGTAAGCGGCACAACTATCGGAGTAGCGCAGATGGTTATACAAGCCTATTCATTATGTAAGTGCTGGCATGTGTTGAGCTATTCGGCAAGACAGCAGCAGCCATGGTCAGTAATATCTGGGACGATTCGTTAAGAAAACTTGACGTCAAAATATAAAAACAGACATAAAGGCGATGCGCGTAGACAAAGCAGACGTCATAAAGCGAAGTAAATAAAACGAAACGAATGTATCCGTGAACATATTGAGAAGGTCATGCCTATGTAACCCGCGACCTTGAAATGTGCATGAATAATGAAACTTTCCGGAAGTTTTGCCGTATCAGCCATGGTACTTCCTGGCTTGGTTGCTGGCGATTCCCATTTCGCAAGTAATCTTGCGCATGTGGGCCTATTAGCAAGCAAGGAAAAGAAATGGAAAGCGCTTAGTTCCCGAACCCGTCGCCACCACCAGCTCCTGACTTGGCAAAGAAAAACTGTGCGCACCGGCTACCTCACTAGAGGCAAAATTAATCACTTGAAAGCTCAAACACAGAGACCTTGAAACGCGGGAACTCTAAAGTTTTTAGGATACGGGCCGAACTTTTTCTGAGAAGAATTAAAAACGACAGCCACTTCTTTATAACAGCCTGAATTTTGATGTTCCTGACCTGGAAGCGAGGAAATACGCTTTGCTCTCGAATATTAAGGGAAACAAAATATATATGTCCAGACACAACACACATGTTGGAATCTGTGTGAATTGAAGCTTTCCTAAAGCAGTTAGTGAGATGCTATAAACTTGCCCGTTTTATTCCTGCGTCCTTGGCGTAAAGGAAATTGGCGCGAGTGTATGTGCTCTCGCGCAGCCATGCTACATGCAACGTGCCAACTCTCACATTGGCTCGCATTTTCTTAGTTTCTTCTTATTTATTTTAAACGTACCATCCGCTTCTTGAAAAATTCCCCATTGTGGGTATGGGCCGTAGTATGGAAACCATCATCGCAATCCACACGCGGTGATCATCTGAAAGAGCCAGTTTGTTGGCATGACAGAAGTATGCGTACGATTGTTGCCTAATGGCTAGAGAGTTCGGGTTGCTAGAGTTGCTAATGGCTAGAGATCGGGTTGCTCTTTCTCGGGCGCCGAGGTTCGATCCTAGCCAGCATCATGCACATAATTATTTTTTTTTTTTTACGTATGAGCTATTCGGCCAGACAGCAGCAGCAGCAGCAGCAAGCAGCAAGCAGCAAGCAGCAAGCGGGTAGCTATTTGCAAATTCTGTGGAAACAAACCATCGTAAGAACGAGAAATAACCGACTGGGGCAGGAAGAAAGACGTGTTTTAGCATACATTAAGACTACGACAAAGGGTGCTGAGTCACCCTGAAACGGCAACAAGGCGCATCGCATCTCGTAGAAGTGCTTTCAACCAAAAGGCTTCGCGATGCCTCTGAGGCCCACAGGCTTGTGTTAATACGTGCTGCTCGTCTTATTGCGAAACATTACGAGCACAAAACGAATCAACAATTCTCAGTGATTCTTCCACATCTGCCCTCATTTACTCTGCAGTAGGCACTCCCGCGGTTACTACTGTGTGAGAAACTGCAGTTTTGTACTGTCTGTGTATCACATAACGATGATGAAGAAACTTCGTTAAATGGATTTCAAGACATCTATTGCGAGAGCAACGCTGAGACTGCTGAGCTGAAAGTCCCACGGCTGCACGTCAGCTGTGCAGCAGGCCCTCAGCTAAGCCGTCACCGATACTTTATGCAAAGGGCTCTCACAGACAACACTGCCATGATGATGATGATGATGATGATGATGATGATGATGATGGTAAGACCAATGATAATAATAATGATGATCGCTGAATACATAGAACTTACGAACAGTTGCGCATGTGCCAAGAGTATGATGGTTTGGACGGAATGACAATTGCAGGAACGAAGGAAGAACTGTAAAAGCTAAAAATAAGAACAAATGACATTTACTTAATTGAGAAGTAAGATAAGAGAGAGCCTGCATTCACAACAAGCTCCTGCATTATAATTGTTCGGAACCGTGAATTAGCGTACAGTAATTAGTAAAATATTTCAGCGAAGGCAGCCGACCAATGGCGAAGACCACTTGTGAACTAAAAGATTTGCGAATTTGTCCTCAAAGGAGTAGTTTTCATATAAAAAAAATATTTAAAGAAAGCCTCATTTAGTGATTTAGACCGAAAGGAACTTATTTTCTCAATGTTCTCTCTCTCTTTCTCTCTCTCTTCGCGACGCGCTCAACGTCGTCTCCGTACTCTGAAAGTATTGCCTCCGAAATACATGCGCAGGTATCGCTATATCTTTAGAGCCGGAGTCGCGCGCAAAGCCCCGCGCAAAATGCCGAGCATGAAAGTTTTCTTTCCAGGTGCCTCCTACCGCGTGGGTCATGAGTTGGATCCCCAGTGACGATGGTGGGCCGAGTTTAGTTTTTCTTCGTCTTACGGCGAACGCGTTGTTGAGTGTCAGAAATTGCTGAAGTGAGGAGGCCGCCTGACGACGACGAACGGGCACTGCTTCGAGCTCTTAACTGATATCGCCGTAAAATCCATTCAAAGAAAAGCGTTAGGTGTAGCACACGCACGTGATATAGCTAGCCCAATAGTCGGCTCTGGCGTGGGCGACGATGACGTGTATACTAGCGCTCCTCAAAAGCACAACTTCGCGTGATCTATGGCGAAGCTGCTGATACATTAGAGCGCGCATGCACGGTATGGCCTTCCATTTACTTTGCGAAGATGACATAATGATGATGATTATTATGATGATGATGATGATATTTATGTTAGTTTTGTCTCCTGACACTAAATTAATTTCCGATACAGCCGTGAAAAGCTACAGCTAACGCGCAATTCGGCGTTATTTGTAGGTGTATATGTCTCTTCGTTGTGTTATTTTGCAGCATATTTAATGGTTGACTAATTTAACATAAGAAATATTCATTTTCTTTTCTTTTTTGGGGGGACGGTCTACTGATATGTTCCGGTTTAGTTTAGACCAACGACCATAGGACAGTGAACAATACTATGTTGGCGGCATTCTCGTTAATCACGCATTGTATCTTTCTTCTTTTTTTTTCAAGTTTGGCCTAACTCAGTTGAAACACGCTGCATATACTGCTTTCAGCAAACTAAAACGAGATTGTCGGAAGTTAGCGCTCGTCTTGGTCCCTTCCTTTCCTAGCCTGCTTGAGCACCATGATATGTAACACTTTCTACAGTGTCTCGGTCTTCCTCTCTTCGAGTAAATAGCAGGAGAAGCGGCTCCTCTACAATACCTATACCACATCGCCGCATTCATTCGCGCTTACTTCGCTTTACGTTGGGCATGCCGTGTGACATGTACAGATACCGTCTGAGAGCTTGTGGAGCCTTGCGCAGTGTTCCAAGAACCTTGAAGCCGATGTGGTTTGGTGGTTTTCAAAATAAGCGTTTTCGCGCATGTGATGTGCGACTATTGTAGTTCGCGTTCGTAACTGTGTAGAAAAATAATGAAGGAATTTGCATATCTTTTTCTTTTATGTCAAGGTTTATGTCAAGGTCAGGGAGTATGTGTAAGCTCTAGGCAATGAACACTGACTCACAATCTAACTAAGCTCACGGAAATATTGTTGTACAGAACTAATATATCCACGGTGGCTAGTGATATTAGTCTTGAATCCAAACATCTTACTTGTGAAAGCAGTCTGCATTTTCAATCGTAATGTCTATCGGAGGGACTGAGTAAGTGGTTCCTTAATGTTTGCGAGTTGCATTGTTGTAACAGCATTCAACACACAGAACATAAAGCAAACACGGCTTATTCTTGCTAAGTCTTATCGTGGTTTTTCTCCATCGCTTTAAAAGCAAGAATAAATATTTCTCATACTGTTCGATGGCCGCTAAGCGGTCTACTAAGGACTCTATCGACGTAAATCAGGTCATATTGCAGAAACCCACACCAACACCAAAGAAAATAAAGTCCGATTTCGGTGCATTATTGAACGCCTAAGTGCTTATCGACCAGAATATTAAAATTTACGAGTGACCCTTGCGTTTATTTTTCTTCGAACTACACGTCATGGCAAATCGTTCCGCTTTAGAACAGCACTAAATGTGCCGTGAATTGGCTTTTGTAAGCATATAGTCGCCATTATATTTATCTTGGCGTAGCATTTATATGCACTGTAATCACATGTTTAATGCAATACAGTACAAAGCTAAGTAAATATGAACTATAAATCCCAAGTCCCTACTTTCCCCCTCCCTTTTTTTTTCAGGTATCCTTGCTTAAGTTTCGAAAAGTAATAATGCGTACCAGAAAAGAAAAGAAGGTATAATATAGATGGAGGGCCCAGTTCAGATTAGGAATACAAAAAAGGATGAGAGGTCTAATTTACATATGTAACATTTACAAACATTCTCAGTTAAATTATGGAATACCTCACTTCGGTTCTTCACTGAGCTATCTACTAATATCTGCGCATACTTAATTTGTAGGCGCTCCAAAAGATAGACCTTCTTTGTATTCATTACTTCATTACAGGGCTTTTGCTGAATTATGAAATAAACGTCAAAGTGAGAATGAAAACATAGACCAATTTTTTGAAATCATGCCCAGGGAGAGAGGCCTTTAATCAAAAGTAGAGTTCTTGCATAATACATTGCATAAGTACATCGAATATTTCTACTTGTATAAGGAGTGACCGTTCCTTTTTTTCATTTTCTGTTTTCAGTGGACTCGCCCCAAGGCAGATGCACAAAATATAGCAAAAGTCGTCAATTAAATGCATGCAGCCGTGTTTGAGGCAGGTGCTGCAGCGATGAATTCAAGCATTTGTCCATCATCCAACGGGTTAAGTCCTCTTGGACATTCGGCTTTAGCTTGACTTCCTTAGATATGCAGTGTTGTTATTTTTTAGCGGCACCAATCTTTTTTATTTGCCTGTGGCAAGACAATCCAGTTATAACCCTTACTCTAAATTACTCTATAAGGTCGCCATTACTTCTACTAGAAATCAAGATATTCAATTGAATAATTAATGCAATTACACTAATCACCTTTTAAGGAATAACTTTATGCCGCATAATTGAAACTACGAATTATAGCCGCTCAGGTTTGAAGGTTACACGGCGTGTCCACTTGGAAGGAATTCTATGGACAGCACCAGTTCTAAGGTAATAATTTTCAAAGTGTTCGTCGAACTGCGTTGGTGTTCCAGTTCCTTTTGCGCTTCAATGCTTAAAACAGCAGTTTTTCAGAAAAGGTAACTGGAACGCCATTGCATTTCGTCGGACACAGAAACTAATTATCTCGCAACTGGTGCCGCCCATAGAATTCCTTCCAAGTGGATACGCCCAGTGAACTCAGCGACTATAACCCGTAGATTGAAATATTATCGGTACAGTAATTAATCGAAATGTTAAGTAGCATAATTATGATAATCATTCAATTTACATTTTGATTTCTAGTAGAAGTAATGGCCTCATTATCGCGTACTTTAGATCAAGGGTTGGTATTGCGCTATCTGCCATAGGCAATCTTTACAAAATTTGGTGCAACTGAAAAAAAAACCCGTACACTCTTAGGCAAAGTTACACCCTTTGGACTGAATCTCTGCCACACAACAATAATCATGTGCCTTGCTTGCAGTTCCTTGCTTGACAACGCCGCGCCCACTACTTTCCTGTCGGGAATGCTATATATATATATATATATATATATATATATATATATATATATATATATATATATATATATATATATATATATATATATATCCTGCTGATAACGCGCATGGCGTTCGTTACCAAGACGGATGTCGATTATTGTGTGGCAAAAGGGCGTAATTTTGCTGAAAAGTCTACTGTACCTAATGTCTTCAGCATCAAAGCATGGTCCCAAGAAATGATAAATGATCACCACAGACACTTGTGCCGGGAAGTTCAGAGGTGCCAGGGCCACTCCAGCCCGAGGCCTCTAAGGATCAACACCATCCACCCACGAAGATATAAGGAGTGACGCATTTGGCTTTCAGTTATTGAAATACTAACTACGTTACACAGTTTTTTATGGGCACGAATATATTTTACGTGCCGTATTTCATTTTCTTTTCGTTATGGTGTTTCACGTCTTCCTTCAACCAGAAGCGTAAGCAAAATCTTGATATATTCCGCAAGACAGTAAAGCTTAAATGTTACATAAATGTACTTTCGGTGAATGCAAATACAGTCCACATGGAATAGCGATAAGCTTTAGAATTTATTCATACAAGTGGCATGCTTGTAAACAAGAGGGGACTAAACAACAGGAGCTGTGCGAGATGGCGTGTGCTTCAGAGGACAGGGAAGCGTAACACGACAGCCTTATTCCTACTTCGGAGGTTCCTGTGATGACCGGCTCGCCTTTATGATGGCATTGTCCATGAAACTCAATTCTTTGAAGTCACAAAAAAGAGTCTGGCACGCAGAAACTAACATGTGTATGTAATTTTATGGAAACACTCCACAGATTCAGTGCGTGGCACAAAAGACCTCGGAAGAAAAAAAGAAAGAATGAAAGAAGGGAAAACAAGAAAAAAGAAAGAAGGAAAGAGACAAAACACGGGAAATGCAGCAATTCCCCTGACAAAGCGAGAGCAGGCGAGAGTATCTCGGCTATACATGTAGCCGTTCAAAAACGATCAATCAGATGAAGCATTGTCGCGACTCATTGGCTCGGCGATACAGAAGACGAGGACCAACAGTGCCCAGTGCCGGCGAACGGAGCAAATCGAGTTTTATTTTCAGCGCAACGCACGCTCGACAATTGGAGAATCGCAGGAAACAGGCGCAAGATAATTTACGAGGCTCACTGGACATCCTCACGAGAGAGAGAGAGAGAGAGAAAAAAAAAAGACAAAGTATGGGTGTCCTCAGCCTAGACCTGGTACCTCAGAGTTCGCGATATAAAACGGTGTCTTTCAACGAGGGTTTATTTCAATGCAACACCCAATTTTGCGCTTCACGGGCACAGTGACAGGAAGCCATTCATCATGAAAACTCCTATACGCTACTTCAAATTTATCTTTTACCTGTCTTTTCTGAAGTAAAGCCGCCAGTTACGGCCTGGCCCGTGGGTGATTACAACGGCAGTTATTGCGAAGCCCCATGTCCCACGAGATGTATTTATTCGCACTGCTTTTATTGCAACGGATACGACGCGGCAAAACATTGAAAAGATATAAATGCTAAAAAGAAATCTGAACCTCTTTCAAAACTATTACGTATAAATGACTTCCTGCATTGTTCATTTTTATTGCGTTTGTCTTAACTTCGGCAATCATCAATTTGATTACTTGATTTTCCCTAAATGTTTCGAGCCATAATATATTTTATAGAATAAAACATGCAACATACAGTAAAATAACAACGTAGACATTGACACCCCAAGTATGGCTTAGCGTATAATATTCCAGATGGCGATATAGTTCGTTTGAAGAAAAGAAATGCAGTTGCGAAAATAGAGAGAGAGGTGACAGTTGGAGTGTCTTTCTCTTGCGAGGCTAAAATTTCGCCGCCAGGAAAAATGACCGAGACAGAAACGTTGAGGAAAGGAGAAGATAGGACACTAAGCCGATTGACGCAGGGTTATTGGAAGCTTAATTGTGGTTTGTCGATATGGGCGAAAAGACCTAGCGGAAATAAGAAGTGAACTTCAATTTTCTGTAATCCAAAGAAGCCAACAGAATGAAGCCAAAGCAAACATACTGAAAAACTAATTATTCATTTTTGAAATCTGTAGTAACGAGTGAGTGAGGTTTAAATAAAGGTTTAATGTTCTTCATAAACAAGAAAGCAAATGAAAGTGGAAGGAAAGGCAACTTGCTGCTTCAGGAAGCCGAACCAAGGATATACGCATAGCACGTGCGATGTTCCACCAATTAGGCTAAGCCTGCCAGCCGTCGCTGTGTCCACTTTCTTCTATTTGTGCGTACATTCACAATACTTATCCCTGGGAGTGTTAGCCCTAAGAACTCGGGTGATAAAGGAATCTGCAGTGGCTGGGTGAAATAAATTTGTGCAGCTGCATTCGTCGCATTAAGTTTATAAATGTCCTGTATTAAGTCTTAGGAGCCCTCGCGAGTAATCCTAAAAAAAAAAACATTTGCATACTGTAAAGTTTGAAAGTGGTTATACCTTCGTCTGCTGTGCGGGGTCTTATTGAGTGGCCACCTCTCAGTGTAGGACGTTTCCATCTTTAGTTCATGCGATTCACCGTGGTTTTATAGGAGTGAAAAACGATAAAATCGGGCAACGATATAGAGAACTAGACAAACGAAACGCAAGAGCTAAGCACATGTATGGCGTGGTTCTCCTGGCCGCATTTTGGCAAAGTATATGAGCGATGTCCGAGCGAAACGCGTTCTATAGTTATATTTAGCCTCTCAGATACAGTTGGCGTAGCGTACAAACAGACGATAGAGATACGAACACATTTTACGTTCTAAGAGCAATGATGGTCATGCTGGGAAAAAATAGGCGGCCCAGCGCGCAGGCTTCTTAAAGTTCTGCTACCATTTGGGAAACGGGTACTGTCTAGCTTCCAACATTTTATCTTCTTTTTCCCTATTTTGCTCATTTAACATAGAAGACATATTGCTTTGCGTCCCTCGCCGAAATATTTCTAACCGTCTTCGCAGTGGTACGAAATGTACTACAGCGTTTCGCCCGCTGTTGTACGCAAGATCCATCCGCCAGCCAGATGAAATTTACCGACCTATTATTTAGGGTGGCTTTCGCAACGCCACAATAAATGCGAGACTCTTCGCGCACAGGACGCCAACAATGTGTATTGGTGAGATTCCTTGAGGGCAAAAAAAGCAGTTGCACAACGAAAACGCAAAATCCGTCGTTATAAGAAAATTGCGAAATCCCGTTCATCAATGACAGAATGAAAAATTTGTTTGTATGGTAAGGGGTAAGGTTGTAGAGTTGGTAATCTTTACTCTACCAGAATTCTTTTATGCGAAGCATATTACGAGGGCTCAACCCAGCTCCTCAGGCGCGGCGGTGACCATGAAATCACGTGACACCGTGACGTCACGACAGAGGAGAAGTGGCTTTGGCTCAACTCTTGCAAGACGGGCTGGGTGGGAATCGAACCAGGGTCTCCGGAGTGTGGGACGGAGACGCTACCACTGAGCCACGAGTACAACGCTTCAAAGCGGTACAAAAGCGCCTCTAGTGAATGCGGTGTTGCCTTAGAAACGCGCTGTTTCTAAGGCGTGCGTCTCTTGCTCAGGCGCACATTTCGTTGCCGCGCCGAACGCTGCTTTGCTCGACGCTCACCGCGTCCAATGCGGGGCGCGTAGTCGCTGCCCTGTAGCCCATTGTCTTACACCCCTTGGCGGGTCGACGGGAACGCTGTCGCGTTCCACTCTTGAAGGCGAAGAAGTAATGCATGAGTTGTTTCTTCGTCTAGCCGAACCAAATATAGCCAAGCAACAGCAGTTCACCAGGCTAAACAGTGGTTCAACAACTAAAATAAAGGCTAGTATGCTTCGCATCCTGGGCTTAACCTTACCTAAGCCACAGCCATTTTTTTCTTTTCGAAACCAGAAAGACCTGATGTGTCTTTTTATTTTATTTTTATTCCTTTTTTTACACATCGGTGGCTGTCAAGAGATTGACATAGAGAGTACCTTGGCTACTCAATGTCCTGTCTACAGCAAAAAGAAAAAAAGGAATAAATAATTATAACTATATTAATAAAAAATGGCAATGAAGGTACTAAAGTTAACAATGCTGCCCCAACTAAGCATTTACACATAACGCCTCTGTCCATGCTGCTAACCATATTATTTGTGCACTTTGTAATTTTCACCCGCTGGTGCAAAAAACCTCCGTGTACTAGTATGGATGGTAAGTTTAGATGCAGAGCTCAGTTGCGTGCCCGGTGTGCTTGAATATGCTCTAAAAAGTGTGCGTGATTTCTCTGAAGCAGTTATTAACTTGAAAAGCGGAGCAACAGAGAATGGTGTCTAAGTTATTAATTTTCAACAAATAAATATAGTTGTCAATTTATCCAGAAACCATTCTCACCATGAGACTAACTTGACCAGCGTTCGTCGGGGCTGCTGTACCACACGGCACATGCACCTTTCCTCCCACTCTCATAATTGGACGTGGTGTGTTCGGATATTGTCAAGGTGGGCCTATGCAAGACAAAAAGCTCCTGCAACTGAGGCTTTTTTACTGAAGATGTGTCTATGGCTAGGATCCCGGGATTCTTTCGCGTTCGTCACGTCGACATAAAACCCAGTGAGCCGATCCCGGCGGCAGTCCATTCATTCATTCACAAAACTTTATTAGTGTCCTGAAGCCCGGTCTTTTCAGACCGAGGCGGGCCGCGTCCACGTCGGCACCGCCAGGCCGAGCCTTATGGCGTCATCGTGGACCCTCTGGACAGCCCGTAGCTGATCTTGATATGAAGAGCTTCTTATGAACTTGTGCCAGTAAAGCCATTTTTCTTCGGGGTCGGCGAGAGTCGCGGGACAGCCCGCCAGCATGTGTCTGATGTCAATGATGCCATCGCACACGTTACATTCTTTCCTAATTTCTCTTTCGGGTTGAATTTTATCCAGGGCCAGGATCAATGGCTGATACCCCCGTAAGGCTGAGGTGTGAAGCGCACATACCGCACAGCTGTAGTTTCAAAACGAAATGCACAAATGCAAAAAACCGTCAAGTCACATGATGGAAGATGAGGCGCGCACAGTTGCGCGTGGATCAACGTACGCTGCCCGCCAGTCCCTCGCTGGTTGTCGTTGTTAGAGACTTTAGCGTAGACATCTGAAAACCGGCAACAAAGCAGTGACTCACTCATTTCGTGGAAGACTTTGGCCTCGGTTATCTCGACGATCCGTTTCAACCAATTGCCTTACACTGGCCATGCATCGATTTAACCCCCACCCCCCCCATTGGCGAAAAACATTTCTCAAATAAGAACGGAAATCATCTATGCAAATTACAACGACCACAAAGCACCTATAGCGGCAATTTCAATGTAATAAATAAAATAAAAGTTTCGTAAAGTGTATTGAAACGTGTGTTTGTGTCATATGTCCCTTTCAAGAGCAATGTGCACGATGGGCGCACATCGTAGGATCAGTGTTTGACAAGTTGGCCGACATCCGCCGACTTATCTACGGCTTCGCTGACCAACCACCTTCACAGGAGTGGATTGACGGTGATTTTTTTTTGTACTAAGATCAATCATACCAATAATCCAATTTCACGTATGAGGTTCTGCAGTTAGCGTTAAAATAAGTTTCGCCCATTACGCCCACAAGGCAAGGCTGTGACGCGGTAGCTGGCTAACTATTATGCGCAACAAGCCTTAGTATATTTCGCGTGGTGTACGTTGGAGTAAATGGTAGCAGGTGCGAGCGATCAACCTCCTCCGAGAAGTTAAAGACCTGTGAGTCGTATTCGTTCATGGAAGTTGCGTCTCCCGGTGCATGATAAAGTCGAAAGGC
Source organism: Dermacentor albipictus (assembly GCF_038994185.2). Lineage (NCBI taxonomy): Eukaryota > Metazoa > Arthropoda > Arachnida > Ixodida > Ixodidae > Dermacentor > Dermacentor albipictus. Next base: position 371,883,069 of record NC_091821.1, read on the forward strand.
TCGGACTTTATCCTCTTAGCTATCCGGATTCCTCAGCTCTACTAAAACAACTCTTTAGCTTCTTACTGCTAGATGTCTCCGGCTTTGCTTAAATTTATATGCGGGCTACTCTAATAACAGGTTTCACGCTATTCTTGAAGAAAACAAGAAGACATCAGTGCCGTGCATGCAGTAAACGTGAAAAACCGAGCGCTTAGAAGAATAACGAATACGAAGCAGACGTGCTGAATTATCGCTGCCGCATGTAAAGGAAGAAAACTTGATTTAGAACCACCTTTGCAAATGGGAAGGCCGCGAGCTGGAAGATGAAGAAGGTGCTGACACCAGCTCCTTCTAGGACAAAGATGTTCAGTGGGAGTTAGTCAACCTTGGCAGCTGCTGGCACAATAACGGTCTCCGGGTTGAGTGTTAACCCCGGCTGAATAGCAATGGCAGAGTTGCCGAGAGGTAGAACCCTGATGCTGGAATCCTGGAATGCTAATCTGATGGTCGTAAGTTAGAGTCCTCGCGATTCAGTGAGAATATTTCTTTATTCGTAATTTGATCGCTGGAGATATTGAAATTCCAGCGATGGCTGCGGCAGACATCAAAGCGAGCAGGCCACTGTACCTGTTTCAGCTATCTTTCTAATATTTCTTTAAAAAGTATTCTGTGCGCGTGCAAGAAAAAAAAATACCATGACAATGGTAAGCGTAGCTAAATGTATACACCTGAAAAACTGCAAATAAATCAGTATTGAAACAGACCCAAAATATTTTAATAATGATGCCGGGAATTCCGACACAGCCCATTTCACGATAAATATCAACGCTAATACGATTAACATTCAAGCAAGGCAGTGACACACCGTATCGTCGAAGACATATTCACATTCCTTAATGGTGATTCTGAGAGTTCCATTGCTGCAATTTCGCTGCCAATTACACATATGAAGGGGTATGTTCTGCTAGCTCGGCAGCTGATAAGGCCTTCTTGGGTGACAAGTCCTAACTGCAAGGAATGCTTTGTAACCGACTTTACATAGTATGGTCGTAAATGAATTCATAGCGAGGACCATGCGCAGCAGTGCTGTGTTGTATTGGGTGACCTTGAGTACATACGGACACCAAAATCAAAACTTTACTAAAAGCGGCCTCCCAACGAATGCTTCGCATTCCCAACAGCGATGTGGAAACTAGCAATAGGAAAGTACAATGTTTCTCACAGCTACGCGCTAGCCAGCAAGGACGAGCTAACCTACTCAAATTGTTTTGTCTTACACAGCTGGTTTTGAAACCCGCGAGGGCTAAACCAAGAACATTACAAACTCGCATCTTACGATGTTACTCATGGTGGTTGTCGAGGTGGGAACACTAGCCAGTCACAGAGTGAAACTTATATTTAACTCACTCGCTTGGTGGCCCGGGCTATAGCATAAAGTAACAGGTCTATTCCAACGCTATTCCTTTTCCAGATTCGACAGCATCCCGAGAGGTGCTCCGCCAGCGCTATGATCAAGATCATGCGGCCGTGAATTGTGGAAGACGAGTAAGGAATAGAATCAGGCGAATGGAAACTTTAGCATATGCCTGCCAAGCATAGCGTTTCACTTGACTTGTAGATAGGCTTACAATTATTGTATCTCAGGCCTCCACGCCACACACAGCACAGTTGCAGTGTAAGCTGGAACAGCTAGCCGCACTTGTCATCTAGCCGCACACTGCTCGCGTTGTGACTGTAAACCCTTGTTTGACAAATGAAAAGTGGTATCTATAAACTCAGATCAAATGACTGGGGAGACCATCGAGGCATTCGAAACGATTCGAAACGATAACTCCGTAAGTTGCCCATCTGTTTCGCTGTTAAAAAGAAGAAATCAGGCTTCTACCGCGGTAGCGGCCTATGGTGGATGATTTTGCCGGAAATAAATCTATGTTACGACAGTGGCCTTTTCTCATACTGTTGTACTATGGTATATATAGGGTAAACTTGTGCAATAAAAATTCAGTTGTTAGTAGCGCTGTGTCTTCGTTCCCAATTCTGTTGTCTTACGTGCTTCTTTTTTTGCGCGTTGCCTCAAGTTACGTTTCTATATCTCATGCCGTTCCGAGTAGGCATAGTACGTTGACGTGCGCTTTTGGTTCCACAATGGTTGTGTATCGCCAACACAAGTTCGCTTTTTCCTTGGGACGCACAGAGATCAAGACGATTCTCTCAGTAGGGGCACATCAGCCTTTGTGGAAGGAAACAAAGGCGTGTTCCATCGTTACGCGTGGTTCAGTGTTTTCGTGCTTGCGCGCCCGTTCCGAAAAACCGAGTCTCGGAAGCGCGCAAAGTCGTTAGAGCTGCAGCGTCTTCGCATGTACGCACATTTGTATGTACATGTGCTAAATTGCCGGCGCTCAAGTATTCGCTCGCGTAGGGCCAATGAGACATTGTAAAGGAAAAGTGCTTATACGGCCCCTATGGCGCACCCGAAAACATAGTAGCACACGGGTCGAATAAAAAGGCAAGAAATAATGGAAGCCCGGTTATGCTCGTAGCCCTAACGCGACAACGTTGATGACATAGCCACGCACACGTTCTCTGCCATGGCGGTTTCGGGCAGTAGAGGACCGCTGCTTGCCACGTGCCGAAGAGGTAAGAATATGGCGATTTCTAAGGAAGAGAAAACTTTACGAAACCGCTTTGGGTGATGGTCATTCTAGAACAATCGTAACGGATACGTCCTTAGAACGATAATCTTCCGCTACCCTATATGCAGGAGACGGACGGGCTGTATAGGAAGCGAGATGAGGGAGGTGGGTGTTAACGTACAGACGAAGGGACGGCCTGGCTTACAGGACACAACGAAGCCGTAGACATCACAGGCTAACATACAAGCATGGTGCGCGACGGTGAATGAAATAATCGCAGTCATCGAATACTTTGTAACCTTGTCCTAGAGATTGTAGACGGCCACACTAAAAAAAAAATGATTTTCACATGCCGCCGACAGAAGATATCGCAGGTGAAGGCGACAAAGGGACTACTTCGGTTTTTGAAAGAGACGGGATTGGACGAGCGGCTGTGAGAGTGATGTCGCATACCATGCCAGATTGATGGACTCCAACGGACGATGTGTGTGTGCTGTGCTATGTATTCTCTCTCCCTCTCCCCCTTCCCCATCTTTAATCTCCCCATTCCTCTCCCATGTGTAAGGTGGCAAACCGGTTAAGCCAAACTGGTTAACCTCCCTACCTTTCCTTCTCCACTTTTTCCTTCCATGATACTCCACACAACAATGCGTAAACTGCCCAGACTACGATGAAGCCAAGAATAACTGTGATGAAGACGTCGATGATGACATGATGATGGTAGTGACGACAATGACGCGATAACAATGACAACGTTCGTCACAAGGGTCACAAAGGTATGAATACATCGACAACGCTGACGGTGGCATGACGAAGGCGTCACAGCTCACATGTCACGGATCTGCGATCGAATCCTGCGTAAAAAAAAATGACGCTTTCTTTCCTGGCAGCTCGATTTTCTTCGAAGAAAGCATGATGGCGATAAACAAGACTGAACTTCCTATGACAGACGCCACGAAGGCTGAAACCCCTCGTGGTGGCTTAGCGGCATCGGTGTTGCACTGCCAAGCACCAGGTCGCGCGCGGATCCAATCCTAGCCGCGTCTGATCCATTTTCATGGCAGCGAAATGCAAAAACGCCATGTCCCGGCGTTTCCTCTATAAGCAAAAGATACCCTGATGGTCAAAATTAATCCGGAGTCCCCGCTACGGCATGCCATCATAATCAAATCGGGATTCTGGCACGTGAAACCCCTGCATTTGATTCAATTTGAAGGCTGAAGAGAGCAGTATTGTATTCAACTGAGCTATTTTGGTTTTATTTTACGTATTTATTTACAACATACTGCGGTCAAAAGACTAAGCAGGGGAACGTAGCGAAAGCAGTTCACAAAGGAAATTCAAAAAACACAGTGAAATGGTAGAACTAAAATATATAACTATAATCAAAAGACAGCAGGACAGAGCAAAGCAATACAAACAGATACACAATACGAAAAAAAAAAGCATCCAAGTTTGTACCATGTGGTCATAGACAGAAAGCTACACAGCTCTCAAAGTCAGGATTATCCCCATCACAAGACGCTTCCAACGGTAACGTACTTAATTCTTTTAAGTCCGAGGAGGAGGAAAAATTTTATTTTCATCAGATCTTCGAATTACGTGAATTACTTCGTCAGCTTTGCGGCAGAGAGCAGAGACGTCTTGGATGTATCAAACGTAGAGCTCGGTGTGGCTTTAGATCATGATACCTAAATATTTATATTCGTCAACCTCCATCAAAGGGCAGTTATTGAGAGAATACCTGTAATTAAATGGGCATTTGTGTGTAATTTCATGTGTGTGTGTAGTTTCATAGAACAATCCTTACAACACTTGGAAACGACACAGAGGTTAGGTTGTAGGCATTGTAGATCACTAGGAGTGATAACAGTTAAAAAAATATATGCAGTCATCTGCAAAAAGCTTTACACTTTTTTTTTACCTATCTATGGAGGAAACAACGTTATTTATGTACACTAAAAGAAGAACAGGTCCCACAACGCTACCTTGAGGGACTACTGATTTTACAGGCAGAACGCCACCCGCGCAGTCGCTCACTTGTAAATATTGTCTACGATCAGAAAGGTAAAGAGGAATACAGCTAATCAGGTTAACTGGTAGGACTATGCCTTGTAATTTCGAAATGAGTTTGCTGTGCGTGACGAGGTCGAACACCTTACTAAAATCCAAGAATATAGCATCAATTTCATCTCCCGTATCAAGCGATGTGGCGAACTCGTTAATTGTTCTGACCAGCTGTGTTGTTGTTGATAATTGTTTCCTAAAGCCGTACTGGAAAGGCGACAGATAACTATTTTCGTCAAGAAAGGAGGCGATGTAGTGTGTGACTGCGTTCTAATAGCTTACATGTAGTGCAAGTTAAAGAAATAGGCCTGTAGTTTCCGACGTTCCGACTTAAATCACTTATCCCGTCAAGCATTATGTATCCGTAGAACAATTGCACTGTTATGTCTGATACAAAAACACATTCATGGCACAACAACAAAGAAATTGCCCCTTCTTACCTCGCTACGTACTTCTAGGCGTCTTCATAATCATCTCAGCTACAAGCGAATGTTTGGCAGAACCAAAACTTTTAATTCCTGAGTGTTGCCGCAAGCTATTGCACTCTGGGATAATCTTCCTGATAGCCTTGTGTCCATCACTAACCGTGAAATATTCCGCGAGAATTTGCGCACTATTTTCTTGTAAAGTTGTGTGTTAAGTATTGTATCAAATTTTATAGTCATTAAATAAGTTCATTTGTTCCGGTTTACGCTTTATGTAATTTTGTTGTGATTCCTCGCCCATCGCTCAATCTTCTTATTGGAACCTGTCATGTATATATAAATAAATAAACTATGTATATACGGAACGACAGCAACCTTTCCTTCGTTTATATTTTTTTCATGGTATTTATTATAGCAGCATTCAACCCGACATTCACCAGTTCTGCATAGTCAGAGAATGGAGGGCACAATGAAAGTCACACAGAGAAAAGGCAGCGTTCATACTGCGAGTAGAAACGTTGGTTTCAGTTTAGAAGGGTAGTAAGGATAAGCACCTCACCAAAATAGGGTGCCAGTCCGGTTGTATATCGAGTCCATCATAAACATGTCTTAGGTGTAGGGTCGTTTGGACATTGATGTTTGTACCATCCATCTGTTTAGAACCTTTTTTCCTATGCCTTCTTAAGCAATCCAACATGCATTGTCATATACACTTCAGCATTGTTAAATATTTCAAATGACATTCTTGCCCATAAAGTCACCTGCAGTTTAGCAGATTACTAAATTCTGTGCATTCACGACCGAAGCATACTCGTATTTTAGACTGGTAAAAAAAAAAGTCAGTAGTGCATGCTATTGTGCTCAATGTGAGTTGCAACGAGGGAGCCCGTGGTCCAAGAGGTTTTGAAACTAAAGTTTATATGACTGCAAGGCAGTATTGACACATGAAAAATTGCTGCACTAATGCTGCTACAAGTATTGATAGCACCAACATTTACCATAATATAGGCAAGTGTATACACCTTCACTTTTTTTAGTGAAACAAAATGCGAGGTACAGACAGACAGACAAAGAACTTTAATAATGGTCCTGAGGAACCGGCGTTAGGGTACCTCCCTTTTCAGGGAGTCCCCGTAGCCGTCGCGGGCCGCACCCACGTCGGGGTCGGAAGATCGTGGTCCTCCGCCCTGTCGCAGGCCCTCTGGACAGGCCGTAGTTGCTCTGAGAGGTCGCCGCTCTTAACGGCTGCCTCCCAGTCGGTTAGAGTGGTTAGCGATGAGCTGCGTAACGCAGGGCATTGCCAGAGCATATGGGAGAAGGAGCAGTACGCCTCCCCACAGTCTGGACAGTGGGGTTCTACATTAGGCGCGAAGTGACTGAATCTGCCCCTGGAGGGAAATGATCCCGTTTGAAGCATGCGAAACGCCGACGATTGTGGTCTATTAAGTTTAGGGTGTGGTAGCGGAAAGGCCCGCCGAGCAAGTTGATAATGTGTCAAGATTTCATAGAAGGTGAGAAGCGAATCCCTGTACAGCCCTAAGTCGCCGCCCGTGAGTCCACCTGAACCGCCGCGGTGTGTGAGACCTCGCGCACAGTCATGGGCCAACTCATTGGCGTTAACAAGCTCAGAGTGTACATTGATTCCCATATGGGCCGGAAACCATTTGATGCTATGAAAACCAGCAGCCCCGTCATAGCATATTCTCCGTCTTCGAAGTAATGCGGGCTATAGTCTGTGAGTTGCCCTCGCGAGATTCCAACAAGAGTCCGAGGACCCTGATGGTATCCACTCTGTGAATTTGTTGTCCGTCCTTCGTATAGAGGGCTATGGGAACTTGATCTATGTTCCTTGCTGCTATTATCAATGAGGGCTATAGTGCACACTATAGATGGCTACAGAATTGTATTAATGCGTACACTCTAAAAACAATCGAGGGCTGAAGTAGAAGCGATTGGAGTGATTCTTGCTGAAACAACTTTTTGTCCTATAGCTAACACTAATCCGGAGGGTTCTCGCGCGCCAACTAACAATTTATTTGCTCTGCTGGTGCCTAGCCAAACCTTACCGTTGGCAAATCGCCTTCTTTTCTTTATCCAGATATCAGCATTTGGGTGAAAATCTAAGCATTTGAGCACATCCCAAAATAATATGAAGAAGATTCCAATAACCATGCACGAAGCTGAAAATAACGTTACTATGTGAGATGACGCCAAACAAGTCGCTTATTGAGATAAGGAGAATCGAACAAGAACTACTTATCAGATAGCATACAGAAAAAAAGAGAAGCGATAACCCCGCGGTCACACGCCATGAGCATCGTCTTGAAAAATAGGCCAACTCCGCCTGAGGCAGCAGGGGGTCGAAAAGTGCAAGTATGCCATCTGTCAGCCTTTTGTTTTCCCTCGGGTTATCGATCGGCGCGCATTTTCTCTGACTCCTCTATAACGTTTTGTTTACTCTCCCCCCTATACTGTATACCACTTGGGTTTTCTTCGAATTGCGTTATTTTAGATTCATGCAGCGCCCCTGGTAGGGAAGACTTCCCGTATCCGCGACAGCACCTCATTCATTCTTTTTCTTGTACATTCATCTTCATCAGAAAGAGAGCTCGCACAAACAAGCCGGCACTTTCTGAGACAGGCAGCATCGATATATGAAGCCAAACTGAAAGGCATAGCAAACTCGCCAATGCACATAGCCAGCTGGCTCGCTCGAAGCCAGATCTGCTACTACTAACACCGGTGCGTCGCACCCCTACGCTAACGTCGTTTCGCTATTTCTCTTGCGCTCCGAGTGTGTGCGCCAGCTTTGCCTGCGGCCGCAATCCCAGATTGATTGCGGCAATCGAACAGTAAGAGTCAGCGACAGCCGGCGTCACTCTATTTTTGTTTCTGCTTGGAAGGCCGACCGAGCATTGTTCTTATAAAGGTTAGTTTCCTCCCAGCGACGTTCACTGCATCACCCTCTCTCCGATGTACAGCCTTCACTTCATTTCCAGCTAATCCCAAACTTCGTTTATCTTTTGTGTCTTGTTTTCTCACCTACGCGAACACTGCCGGTACTCTACACCCTACCTTACTAAAACAGTTCGGTGCTTTTTAAGCTGCAGACGGCTCGAACCCATCAGGCGCCACATCTCGCACAGCTGCCTGCTCGGGAATTATGTTCGCCCCAGGCTGAGCTCTCGCCAACCGCTTCAATCGCTGTCTTGATGAGCTCACCCAGTGGCCCGAACCAATCACGATAAGCTGTCGCTTGATAACATATATAGAAAATGTATTAGACAGGAAAAGATTTTAAGGAGGGGTGGTCAGATTCCTTTAATCCAGGGCCCCACTGCCCTCCGCCGCCTGCCTGACCTGACTAATTAAATGCTTTTGTCTCACCAGGTCGGACACGGCGAGCTGTAGCTCCAATTTCTCTATTCGTTCGCTGGCTGTTATTTGGCCTATGAAGGTGCTTAGTGCACTCCCAGGTAGCATGTATTAGGGTGGGTATGGCACCGCACCCAGAACAGTTGACTCTGTAGCGACTGGGATACCTGGCGATGAGCATTTTTAGATGGGGAATATACTCCGGTCTGTATTTTGCGTCAATCGGCACTCTCTTCCCCGCTAAGTTGTGGGTGAGGCGGCGGGTATTTTCTGCGAACTCCGTGCCGATGAGCATGGATATTTATGCATTTTAATTGATGGAATTTTCTGAGGGATAGCGCGAGCAGTTGGAGTTAAAAAAGGACACCGTCGCTCGGTTGGCACATTCCTAAAACTGTTGTATATTTGCCTCACAACAATAATCGTCATCTGTCTTGCCCGCACTAGCTTTCTTTAATGCTGCGAGCCCGGAACTTACAAGTCACGAACCGCATGCGCGTTATCAGCATGACGCTCACTCTCGACAGGAAAGTAGAGAGCATAGTGTTTTCAAGAAAGGGAACGCAAGTAAGACAGATGAATATTATTGCTGTGAGGCAAACATAGACCACGAAGGGTGCAGCTGTTTTAAGAGTCTAGAACCTTGCGCTAATGCGTTAGCCTGTTCGTTCCCATGTACCCCTCGTGCCTCGGACACCAGGGTAGGCGATCACAGTGGCTGAAGAATTTGGGTATGACCGCGAAGCTAGCCGCAGTCACGTGTCCCTTGAGAAACATGCGACATGTCTCCCGGGAGTCCATGACCATGACCGAGACCCCTTGCGAACGCTCTGCGCGAGCGAGGGCAATCTCCACTGCTAATAGTTCGGTCGAGGTAGGGGATCCCGCCATGGCCGACGTGGTTATTTTCTGCAGGAAGGCCGCGTTCGTGACTGCCAGGGTGCACCTCCTTTTTTAGCGCTGCACGGTCACCTCTGCTGCATGCGCAGCTGCGTCAGTGTAGTATGTATTATACCTAGGGTTAGAGTACGTACATCGATTGAATATGTTGTGCGCATGTTTGGTGCCTTTCCTTGTTGTACTCGGGATGCATGTTCTTGGGAATCGGAGCTACTGTAATTTTGAATTTCATCGAATGAGCAAGAGGTACGGCCTGTGAGGTGAGGTAAATGGGTATGCTGGGATATTGAGTCGACTCAATATTGCCCTATTAGTTTTTGTGAAGCTGAGGCGTTCCATTTGTCGCGTCAGAGTGACATGCCGCAGTTCATCGTAAGTACTGTGTACTCCCAATGGTAGCATGCGCTCCGTGGAACTACATTTAGGCAGGCCCAGAGCTGCCTTGAAAGCCGTTCAGAATATGTGTTGGCCTGGCATTTCTCCTCCCTGTTCAGAATTTCGTAAGGTAAGCCATACAAGATTCGACTAACTTCTAAGGCCTGTACGAGTCTTAGGGTAACGTCTTTTCGCATTCCCACCTTTCGATACGTCCCTCGACGTATCATTTGGACTATGTTGTGGGTTGCGGATTTGAGAGTTTTGACCATCTCTGATACTCTCCCATCGCTCTGAATCCACTAACCCAGGATGCTTGATAATAGTTTTCTAAAGTGAGTCCTATGATAGCCTAAGGTATGTTCAATCTTCTCCAGCAATCACTGTTTTAATGAGTTAGTATTTGGAGCGTGAAAGCGAAAAAAAGTTTGCATGTGTGAAAAGAGGGAAGCCGGTCACCACGTGGTAGTAGAGATAGAGACGGGATTGGGGAGATTAGCAGAGCGTGAATGCACACACACACGTGCACACACACACACACGCACACACACACACACACACACACACACACACACACACATGCATATATATATATATATATATATATATATATATATATATATATATATATATATATATATATATATATATATATATGTGAACGACACTGCGCATTGGGGGGTGGGGGGTGAGAACGTGGTTTAAGACGTGAATACGGGACCTCAAAAATGTGAGACGTAGTTCTGATGCATTTCTTCTTTCGCATGTACCGCACAATCCCCCTAATTATTTCTGTTTTTTTAGAAAGCACTACAGCATGGTGCTGCAGCACTGCAGCTATCTCGATGCCCTTTGTTATTTCTTGCACTTTCTGGTAGGTTGTAGCTTATAGAACAACTCATTCGATCACTGTATAGAACACGTGAAAATAGGCATCACAAGAGCGACTGAACACAGAAGAACTTGGGGAAACGTGGAAACGACTACAACACTTCTGCGATATATATATATATATATATATATATATATATATATATCCATCGCTAAATTGGCTCGCCGCCTGAGGGTGTACTTACTCTCCTCCTTTACTTTCGATGCTTCTATATTGCGTTTTTCACAGTGCATGGCCCCTAACAGGGTATTTCCATCTGATTAATTTCCTTGTCGTTCTCTTTATTCGTCTCCATCTCCTGGTCGGTTTGTTTTTAGCCGCCATTACAATTCAAGGCGAGCAAACCGGTGCGACATTGCGATCAAAGCGCGGTCGCGGTATGTCATGCGCGATGGCCAACTCTTATCACTCTGCGCGTTGCAGCAGGACGAGCCTTCCTCGGCGTGGTTACAGATACGTAGGCCCAGTATTCATCGCACAAAAGCCTCTTACGCTAGAGTTGTTCGTAAAAGCAAATTCCACCCACTCCTGATGCTCGACGTATCATTAGCGAAAGCTGCCAGCCAATAGCAGCGAGCACTTACGAATGAAAAGCTTTCGAAATTTGTCCTTGGTGGGCGAGTGACGGATTACAGGGAAGATGTTTTCAATTTGTTCGGTTGACTTAGCAAGGGGTAATGAGCTATTCCGACCGCTGGGCTTTTTGGTGGTTACAATCAGTTCGCTGGTGCGAAATAAAGAGTACACAAGAACATTAGTTATGTAACTACAGAGCAGGCACGGGCGTATTGAATGGCTGATAAATGTGCTACAACGAAGCGAGACTCGGGCTAATTTATACGAATACTGATTTAGATATATCAATAACAAGCTGATGCAGATTCTGGACTACACGAAGGAAAATTAAATGAACAATAACGTGCAGCTGAAGCCGCGCAGGTTACTCTCATGAGTGCCCGTATACGTGAAGGTTAGAAAACGCGGCTCTAATTATATTTCATGGCTGAGTGTTGGATGTAGCACTCATTAAAAACGCCAGCCTATATAGGCTGAGTAAGCGTCATGTCAGTTTGGGGTCGACCCACATGCGCAGTGTAGGCTGGGTAACGGTTGGCCGCTCGGCAAAGTGTTTATAATCGCAGTAACGTCGTCTCGATGGATTCCGAAAAGGAACGAAGAGCTGGGCACTCTAGTCGCATGCATTGACTCCTCTTTTTCGTGCACAGTTCTGGTGAGAGTTCCACGATTAAAAGCTAGCTTACTAAACCTCCTATAGTCCGCTATCTCTACCCGAGTTGTGACTAGGGGTGCTATGCAGGATGCCCCGAGTTTCTCGTTCACCCGAGTTTTGCCCGAGTTTGCTCGACGGCAGTCAGTGAACGGAGATAGCGCGCAACGGGCCGAAGGTGCAGGCAAAAAATATGTAAACAGAAAGTCGCGTATGACAACATGAGCGCACCCTGCGCGGCACGCTGCTTCCACGTTTCAAGCGCAGAAGGCTGCACAACGAAACGCGCCAGCGCCGCGTATTGTTATCAACGGATTATCGCAACTTAGCGATACCGTGACTGCCCCGCTGTCTGTCAGCACACTTGCCGTGAGCCGTTTGCCACGCCTTTCCCGGGCGCGTCAAGGGCGTGCCTCATCTTTCGGGCGCTATCTATCTATCCTCCATCGAATGCGAACGGGGTACATGCGGCGCATTCTTGCACCTACACTTTCACTCAAACGAATACGTTAAAATGCGACAAATAAAATTACGCACATTTTTATTTCTTTAGGTATCTGTTTTTCGTTTTCAATGCTAGAAATTTGTGATGATAAACGGAGATCGAGCAAATTATTAAATTTTGCACATCTTGCCGTGAGTGGCGACAGGGAGGCGAAAGCTTAGAAGCGGTACATTGAAACGGGTCGCACGCACGAGGGCGTTCATACGGTGATAAGTCGCCTAGGGGCGCTGCAGTGCTATTCTCAATAAAGTCGGTCATGATCCATGGAGGGTCATGGCCACTCTTTCTCTATTAGGGGAATAGAAACGCAGCGCCGCGGTACGGCTGTTCATCGCAGGCGCTTCACTAGGCTATTAAGGCCCCCGCTTTACCAACTAAAAACGACACAACAGCTGTCGCTGTAAAATGGCGGTATGTTATTTTAGAGTGCGTAGTGTCGCAGTTCAGTGAAAATGTACCAGTTTATCTTTGTGCGCGAAGCCTTTGCGATACATTGCGAAACGTGCGTGCTTCCCCAGCGACAGAATTCATCGCTTGTCATCGCTTGCCCAGTGAAGGCGCCTCTGAGCGCACGTACGCAGTATATGAGTGTGTTGTGCAGTCGAAGGTGCTTGCGGATTACCTCTGCTGGAGCCAGCAGCGATCGCAGATGGATATCGTAACGACACCGCAGCACTCGCATTTTGGCAGGTGAGGACTCTTGTGTGCAGTTATGAAATCAGATTTCGAACGGAGAGATGTGTTGGAACTGTTGAGTGCGCAGTGCTTGTGATGAAGAAATGTCATTGCACTGGGCCTAGAAGAGCGAGCGATTCTCGGACGCTGATCGTGTTTACGACGTTGTGGCTCCGTTTCATCACCGATGACAGAGCAGCTATCTGAAACGACTGCTGCAATAAGCCCTCCTCAGCATCGTCGTCCCCCTCGACGCCTTGCAAGCACCTACAGTGACGTGCCGATAATTATTTACTGTGCGCTACGCGCCGCAATGCAGGCAATGAAACCGTGTTGTGCGGCCATCTCAGCCCGAGAAGATGTGTGCCAGCGACAGTCAACGCTTTGTTTTCGATAGTGGTGCTCAGTACATCACCGATGACAGTGCGTTGTGCGTGTTTTATGTCGGCGGTCAAGATTGTTGATGCCTCTCAGCTCGACACCGCGTCGCTGTTGCCGGCAGATAAGTTGGGCGTGGCCCAACTGTAGTGGGTGCGCGCGCAATAGTTACATGCCTCGCGCGGGGCGTGACCTCTGGTTTTGATTGACAGGCGAACTCGTGCTAAACTCGTACATCGCGAAACCCCCTCCGAGTTCAACTCGGGAACATGGCGGCGGCAGCAGCAGCGGCAGCGGCATTGCATCCAGCGGCAGCAAGCGTCAGTATGACCGTCCGGACCCGTTCACCTGCATGACCGGCGGGGAGTTTCAGCGTCATTTTCGCCTGTCGAAGACATCAGTGTGCTGGCTGTGTGACGAGCGAGGCGAAGACTCTCGTCTGCGGTGACAGCGTGGCGGGCTTCATTCGCTCACCGTCTTGGAGCAAGTCATCTGTGCCCTCCGTTTCTACGGGACTGGGAGTTTTCAGGGAAGCGTCGGCGCCGAGCGTTACATCGGACGCCATCAAACTACTGTTAGCCACTGTGTCAGAGATGTGTCTGACGCGCTTATCGATGCGGCAGTGCGTAAGCGGTGGCTAGCTTTCCAGAATACTGCGGCGGAGCGGGCATATATAAAAGAATGCTTCCCACTTCGTGGGAACATTACGAACGTAGTCGGGTGTGTCGAAGGAACGTACGTAGGAATTAAGGCGCCTTCAATGTCAGCGTTACTGTGATTAACAGACTTTTTCGCTGGTTGATCACTTTTTGTCGATTGTTCTATTTATCTGTCAGGGTGCCTTCCAAATGGCTCACTTTCTTGGGAAAGGGGTTAAGTATAAATAGATAAATGGATATCACTAATTGTGTGAAGTAACCTATGAATCCTAATCTCATAAAGAACTTGGGGTTCTTCATTGGTGAAGTTACTAAGTATGCACAATGCTGAATTTTGGTCATGCGTAATCTATCGGCCGCACTATGAAACAGCGAGGCATTGCACAATTTGTTGCAGCGCGAGATGTGGATGTTGCGCCAAGCCGGTTGTACCTATGCATTTGTGGCGAAATGAAAATGCATTGAGAATCTTAGTGTGTTGGCTTGCATGAAGAAAATACTTCAGATTGTTTGCTCTGTTCACTGTCGATGCATGTGCCAGAGGTTCAGTGCATCTTCTTTTTTTTTTGGGGGGGGGGGGGGGGGGGGCGGCGTTATTTTGGATGGATAAATTGTATATTTTCGTCTCATAATGGGGCTCTAATTCTTAAGCATTAGAACAATGCACATCCGATACTCTGCAGAACTCTCTGTACGTGAAGATGTCATGAACCACCAAGGCATTATTACATATCGGGAGAAATGTGGTGCAGATGCCAATGAAAAGTGGGTCTTTAACCTACCATGATAAAAATAAAACTTGCAGAGCAAATAGACCATTTGTACAGCTTTAGAGCAATAACTACACAAAACGTGATATGCCCAAACGAGTAAACACTTGCCGCATTGCCAAAGTAGGCTGAGCGACATGCAGCATATGTTGGCATTGAACATGTCTCGTAACTGTTATTTTTATTGTAAGCCCTCGCTGTCACACCTTTCCCTCCAGCACTCCCTTTACTGAAACGTGGCACTGTCTTTCCATTGGTGTCATGATGATAATGGTAACGGCGGCAGCAAGGCTCGTTAATGCTTGCCTCTTTGATTCCTGTGAGTTTAGTGGTAAAGAATATGGCACGTTCATACATACAGCTGTGCTGCAAAATTTAACATTTGTGATTTTTTGGAGAACTAATTTGTGTTGGGAAATTTCAAAGATGTGCACCATTGTGGCCTAATAACTAGAGCATTGGTGAGGTTGAAGACGGTGTATTGGTATAGAAGCTTGAAGTTTAATTGCACAACAATTCGACGGGGCACAAAGAGAAATACACACAGCAGAATGCTTTGCTGTGTGTGTTACACTCCTTTGTGTGCCGTTGAATTGTTGTGCGATCCAACTTAAAATAGAGCATTGGGCTTCTTTGGTGCAGGACCGAGGAAGTGTGAGCTATTCGACAACATGCCAGTGCCTTGCCACACACTTATGGAAGTCGGAAGGTTTGCAAACAAAGCTTTGCTTTCAAATCCACCTGCTCATGTAATACAAGCGCTGATTGAAAGAACCATCACACAAAAATAATGGTGAAATCAATGGCCTGTGAAAAGTGTAATTTGTATATAGATACTGTTGACATAATAGGTGCCATACCGGTGCCATAATAGGTGCCATACCGGCCTCAAAATTGTACTGGACAGAGCAGTTTGTTTCCTATGTGAAGCTCGACCTCCCATTACATGCTGTGCAAATAACCAAGCTCAGTTTGTTTTGACGTGCTACACAACATTCAGTGTAATCTGTTTTTGATTCTAAAGAAGTGCCAAACACCACCTCTTTTTCAAGGACATCATGGGAATATTTGGCGAGACCTTTTTCAGCCCCTCATAATGGAAGTGTGGCCAGGCAGCTTTGCTTGGATGCCTTTATAGATTTCTGCTCCTGATCATTGTGTGCTATCAAATTGCAGAAGCCTATGCAACTGGTGCAAGGCATTACGTGTTTCTATAGTCGGATACAACTTTAGGAGGCTGCGGAATCTGCACTTTAAGGCAGGTGAACACAAGCCTGCACCAATGGGCACGCACTCGAGACTGATATCGTGCCGCCAGACAGACTAATATTGCTCGTTGGAGAGGGACTATTTCTTTAGACGTGTAGGCAATCGGCTGCTGCGCTTTGGTCATCTGGGTGGGGCCTCTCCTGTCTTCTGAAGTTTTATCCGACTGTAAAGGATGCTGCTTTTCATACAACACAAAAGGACAAAGTGTACAATTATTTGGCCTATGAAATGGATACATCAGAAGTGTGCTATGCAAGGGCTTAAGATGTGTGAAATATGGTACATGCAATTATAAGACAATGTTAAAGAATATGTGGTATCGAACATGCATGTAATTTGTAAATGCATGGCACATTTGAATTGGGGAGTGTTGCAGTCATATGCACAGTCTATAGGTGATAGCATTATTAAGCTCCTGCTGTTTCCTTTCTTCATTGTGAATTACACACACCGTTCATCTTGTGGCTAATGAACACGCACTGTATTCTTGCACATAGAAAGAACAAACAGCATGATGACGTGTATGCTGCATTAGTGTATTTTTTATTTACATGGTCCAAGAGCGGCACAGGTTGTCTTACGTTTTTGCCTATTTTGAAGGGACACAAAGTGCATGTTATAAGTCTCCTAATATGCACAGCACAATGTTTACTGCAATAATTTTATTCATGTTCCTGAATAATAAACAAAATATTAAACTGAAAGCTCCTTTATAAGGTGCCTTCTGTGGGCTCGACAGGAGAGCAGTGAGGGCACCGATACTACTGTTGCGGAGCAGCCCTCTGGACCTTTGCCACACTCTCAAGAGCACGTGCCTGGCGCTCGCCTACTGCCACCAGGCGGTTGAGTGGCTCCAGCAGCAGAATGTTTTGCTGCAAAAAAGTGTATTGGAATGAATCAGCCACGTACAAACCATTATTTACAAAGAAAAATGCTCGTTGCACTATTAGTACCAAGTGCCCTTAAATGTGGAAGCCTCTAGTGTAGTATGCATAGTAAAACAATGCGTTGGGACAACATTGCTTTATTTTTCAAAACTGGGGTTTTCTTTTTCAGAGCCAATTGTCATGTTGATTAGTGTGCCAGCAGCTGAGGTGGCCCTGCACCTTCACGAGTCTCTACTGTCAGCACCACAAACCTATTTTTGTTCGCTGCAAAACAAATGCCTCACCCTACAATCCCGTCTTATACGAGCTGATTGCATCCTATGCCTACAAACATCATATTCTTGTCCCATTACGCAATTTTCTACCATCCTTGGCTGTAGTTCTCTCTCCTTGACATTCATTCTGTAATGCTTATGTAATCACCTGATATGAATTGGCAACAAGTGATCGAATACGTGCATGGCCTGCCTGCCGATTCCTTTCTTTTTTAATCTCAACTAGCATATCAGTTGCCACGGTTTACTACGCCACTGTCTTCCTGCCTTAATGCTATCTGCAACAATTTTTGTTACTTCGCTTTCTACACAGTCCTTGACATCTCAAGTTTCTTTGTTAACCTCCAGGTTTATGTCCCATATTGCATAACCGGTGGAATGCAATGATTCTAGACTTTTTTCAAGAATATCGGTAACGTGGCGATCACGATTCGGTAATGCCTTCCATGTGCTGTTCAACCCATGAAATTTTTGTATAAGTTTCCTGCTTTATATCAGTACTTGCTATTGATATTTCACTTGGATAAAGATACTCTTCCATAAATTTTCTAGCTTAATGTCACTCATGAATTTCTGTTGCCTTACCAAGTTAGTGGAGGTTACCTTCATCTATTCCATATTTTCGCGGGCCCACTTGCACGTAAAAGCACGAACACTCATTGGTTCTCACTGCCTTCTTTAAACTGCTGGACATTCAGTTCGTTACTACGAAAGTGACTTAATCCGTGCACTCTTATTATGCTAAATATGAAACAGTAGAAATATACTTATCTGCAGTTTGTCGAAGTCTCCTTCACTGTGTTGGTAGCGAGATCCATCGTCGGTACCACCTCGTCGCTTCGTAGCTATATAGGATGTCTACCTTTTGCCCACACAATGTAATGTTCGTGACGCTCGCAGTCACGCAGAGTGGAGGAACTCGGCGCACTCGCAGAAGCAGCACCGGACAAGTTGTTTCTTCAGCACTTCGCCGTGAACAGTAGGTGCGCGTTGCGATCTGTAAAATCGCCGAAGCTATTGGCAGTCTTACCGGGTGCACGGGAAGATTGCCCACGGAGGAACAGAACTATCCAAGAAATAGTGGCCTTCGTCGAGCCTGATCACTACGTCGCGCACTGCAAGCTCGTTGTACGGGTTTGTTTACACTGGGCCTCCCTGATGCTTAGCCGCCATGCTTGCCCGGTGAATGGATGTGATGACGCCACTACAGCGCTCCCTCGTGGTATAATGCGAAGGGTACTAAATTACAAATTAGTCTAAGACGCATTCAGTGCACATCTCGTAAGCTTCAAAATGCTTCTAAACCACGTTAAAGTAACTAATAATATTGTACTAAATGCATTTGTTTTACAACTTGCTTCTGCATGTAATGCACTCGGTGGAACGACAAACAAGTGAAAGAAGGCACGACCATGCACCGACGGTATGATCACGTGAGCCCCAGTTTGTCGACCGCCCAGAAGGCAACGCCCAAGAAATGATAGCCAGCCAGAGTGAATCTAGATAAACCAATGAAACTGGAGGCTTGTCGAAAGATAAACTGTGTCTCGGTACCATTCGTGCTTTCATTTTGGGGTGTCGCCAGAGCTCGTGAAGATCCCGAGTTTCGCCAAACTCGGCGCATCCTGCATAGCGCCCTAGGTCTGTTCATGCTCTCGTGTAGGTTCTTACCGGAAATTCTACGCAATAAGAGAGAGAGAGAGAGAGGAAAGGGGAAAGGCAGGGAGGTTAACCAGAGAAAAAAAAATCCGGTTGGCTACCCTACGCTGGGGAGAGAGGGGAGGGGGAGGTAAAGTGGAAACAAAGTAGAGATAAGGAAAGGAAGGAGCATAGACACACAATCACAATCGGTCACTGTCACCGAACACTGTCATCGCACAGCACACTGACACTTGTAGCAACATTAACATCTGTTCAGGCTACAGTCGCCTGTCCAGTTCTGTCGCCCTCAAGAACCGCAGCAGTGCCCTCGTCGCCCTCTGCTGCGATGGCTTATGATGGCGGTATCTGAAAATGAGTTCCTCTGTGAGAGGTCTGTGGTCAAAACGCGCTATCGCGGTTGCAAGTGATTGTCTCTGTAAATTATATCGAGGACAGTCACAAAGAAGGTGTTGAAAAGTCTCTTCGTTACCACAGTCCTCACACGAGGCGTCGTCGGCCCATCCAATTCGGTAAGCGAAAGACTTGGTGAAAGCCACCCCTAGCCATAGGCGACAAAGCAGGGTAGCTTCGCGACGACAGAGCCCAGCTGGAATACAAAGGCGTAGGGAGGAGTCAAGCTGGTGGAGTCGGTAGTTGTGAAAACTTCCAGCGTTCCACAAGGATAACGTGATGTGACGGCTGATCATTCGAAGTTTTCGAGCGGCATCGGTCCTTGATAACGGTATCGGCTCCTCTTCGTCCCCTTGAAGAGCCGACCGAGCAGCGTTATCAGCGTGTTCGTTCCCTATGACTCCGCAGTGACTTGGAAGCCACTGAAATGTCACGTGGTGTCCTTTCTCAGTTAAGGTATGAATGAGTTCTCTAATCGCAAATACCAGTTGTTCGTGTGGTCCGCGCCGCAGGGCCGATAGCAAAGATTGCAGTGCAGCCTTGGAGTCACTGAATATAGACCACCTTCGAGGTTGTTCTTGGTTGACGAGACGAAGTGCAGCGCGAAGGGCTGCAAGTTCCGCGGCCATCGGTGTCGTTGGGTGACATGTCTTGAAATTGATGGTGGTGGCTTTCGCTGGGAAGACCACGGCTCCAGAGGAACACTGGAGAGTTGCCGATCCATCAGTATAAATATGTACGTGTTCGGCGTACCTCTCGTGCAAAAGAAGCAGAGTTAGTTGTTTAAGAGCTGGTGATGACAGCTCAGATTTATAAAATGCGCAAATAGCAAGTACAACGTCTGAAAACAAATGTAAAAAATGGGGCGACGGCGACCGACGTGGTGCGCCGTCATTCGTACGTTCACTGGAGAGAAGGGCAAGCAGAACGGCTGCAGCGTCGTCCAGCACAATAATTCCTCGTGGTTTGCGATTCGAGCTATACGCAATCACGGATGGTCGTCATGAGCCGTGATGAGGATCAACTTCGTTTAGGGTGATGCTACACGAAGCTATGTTATTGGTAATGTTACCCGCCATGCTGGCTTAGCGGCTATGGTGTGGGGCTGCTAACCACGAGGTCGCGGGACCAAATCCCGGCGGCGGCGGCCGTATTTTATGGGGGCGAAATGCAGGAATGCCCATGTCCCTTTCTTTGGGGGCCCGGTAAAGGTCCCCAGGTGGTCAAATTCTTCTGGGGCCCCCCACTACGGCGTGCCTCAAAATCAGATTCTCGTATTGGAACGTATAATCTCAGAATTTAATTTAATTGTTGAAGTAGCACTACTACGAAAACATGAGGTTCTGGCTGTCGAATGATGAGAATATAAGTTGAGCCGTTTAACTGAGAAATCATTGAAAACATAAAAAGCGTAAAACTGTATCGTTGTGCGAACCCAGCGGGATAGTCACGCCTCCAAAGCCACCGTCAGCAGGCCTCAACCCCGGCTACATCATTCCTCAGCTTCTACCTCTAACCTGATGATACTACTATTCCTAGCGCTACTCACGGAAGCAGCCCTCACTGTGTTCATGAGTCCGCAACACGCAAATAAGAGACTTTAAAAAAACGATACCACCATATGCACATTCTTTATACACGGTGCCGTCTCGCTTCGCGTTTATTGCATCCGGCCACGCTGCGAACACGTTTACATGACGTCAACAAGATCCGCACCGCTCTCCCGACAATTTCAGCGAGCACATACGAGAAGCTATGGCACTCTCGGGAATGTGCCCGAGCTTGCGGGCCGTGCGCAGAGCCAAGAGAGAATAGAAACGCGAACGCTTAAAAGCCGCATCCCGACGCGTATACCAGCGTTGTATGGGGAATACAAGGACGGGTATAAGCACGTCTGACACGACATATCATGAGCGTTTCCATAGTGACAAAGGAAGGGACGCTCGCGGCATCTTCTTTTGTTTTCTTTAGAGGGGAACGCGAAACTGCAGTTTGTAGAGATACAACTGAAGCGCGCAAGAAAGCAGAAACCAGCTTTTCACGTATGTGCGTATGTTCAAAAAGCTATGCGACGCGTGTGTACGATGTTTTCAGCGAGAGACACAAGGAAGGGGAGAGAGGTGAACGGGAAGGCGGAAGGAGTGCATTGCGGGCGGGGCGGAGGAAAGTTTCGGGGAGAGCTGTTTGGAAAGCAAGCAAGCCTTAGAGTTTTGCAAGCTTTCTAGTGAATATATGCCACTTTACAGACGAAAAAGAGAATTGAAGCGTGCGAAAACGTATACGAGGAGCTAACTGCGACTTGGAATAGACATGACGGTGCGAAGAGAGTCATACAATCAAAACAGATACCACGTCTGAAATAAATCGCCACAGGGGCCGTACATAAAAGTGTGATGAAAGCACCCCTTCGCCCTGGAAGAAATATCGAGAGTCATTGAAAGCGGGGAGCTGTCGTCAGCCTGTGTACCGACAGTTTCATGCTCTCTCAGTGCTTATCCGGCCACCCGGAGGACAGCGAACCACGCAGCCCAGTATCGCTGTCGTGCCTTCGGACGCGTTATTGCTCCTTCGTTTCCATTGCTTGCTAACACTTTAGGCTTTATACTCGAACTCCCTGGGCTCATGGAGACGAGAGGAAGAAAACAGCTCAATCCGTCGTTGCCTCGCTTCACCTCGTCTCGCTTTTCTGGCAAGAAAGAGACGCTGGTGCCGATAGTGCGAGCTCTCGAATAGCCTTCGGAAATGTCTCTCGCAAACATTGTATACGTTGAGGCGATATCGCTTGTCATGCTCGAGTGTCTCTTCTGCGAGATCGTCGGCCAGGGGAAATGAATCGTACGTCGCCGCCTTGCATGCTAGGGTAGTGTCTTTTTCGCCCCCCGTGCTCGAGTGTACTGATGCAAGCAACTCGCGCGCCTTGTAGAGGACTTTCGAAGGCTTTGCCTACTACTAGGTGCTGTTGTTGTCGATGTGCTTTCGGTGTAATGTATCGCGTCTTAGAATTCAATTCTGTAGTTCGCCTGTATTATAATTTTTATATTGATCGGGTTCTCGTATGATGTTCCAATACAACACGAACTAAACCATTCAACAAAGACGAGCTCTCAGGGAATTTTTCTCTATTAACAATACTTTACTGGTAATAAACAGAAGAGGAAAGACAGTTAAAGAAAGCTAAGTGGTATTTCGTTAGGAAGGTTTAATTTATTGTCATGAGGTAAATAAATCTTTATATTGCAGTGGGCCTCAAGTATAAGATAATACGGCATTCTGGAGTGGCATATAAACTGCCGGACATGTTCGACCTCGATTGAGCCCAATGCGGAACGAAATGAATTGCTATCGAGAAATCGGATCCCGATCAGGCTGTATCGGGATCGAATTTGCCTGGTGTGAGATCGGCATAACACCAAACGTGCTATCTGAATAAGTGATCAGACTGCACCAAGGCGTCAAAACATGTATACGGGTAAAAAAAAAAATACGGATCGAAAAATTCGGGTCAAGAGGTTCGGTATGCACAATCATTTGACTATTTTTTTATTGAAATGAAAATAAAAGAAAGAGACGTAGTCACCTTATACTGGTGACGGCTACTCCTTTTCGCATAGTGAAAACAACAATATAAAAAATATATGTGAGCAAATGAAAAAGAGCCCAGTCATAGGGTCAGAAGTGCACACCACACAGTCCTATACACTCATGAACATATAAATATAAAAGGCAAATACAAGGTGCACTACAATGAGTTTGCATACAAAGTCACAAACACACAAGCGGCCGTGATGTAGACTGTGATGAGCATACTGTATAAACAGATGAGGAACTACACAAAGTTAAAATAATGCACGCACAAAAAAAAGTATAACACGTAATACAAAAGCTCTGATAAATACAAATAATAGAAGCAAGTTATAGTAACATTGTGTGACTATTCAGTGGGATGTCTAATACTTGTTAAGGATGCCTGTGTCTTCGTAAAGATGTTCAAGTGCGTTCAATGCTTTTCTTGTCATGGGCCCAGCAATTTAGCGAGTGAGAAAGTAAGGCCGCTGAGGATCAATGGAGTGTAGCTCTTGTTCTAGCTGACGTCTTTGCATCGCGTATATGGGACATTCGAGGGGTAGATGGCAAACATCTACATCGTCGGGGCCACAGGAGCAAGCCGGAGAAGGCCCTTTTATGAGATGTAGGAAATGTTTGGTGTATGCTGTCCCAAGGCGCAGTCGATGAATTAGCGTATCGGTACTTTTCGATACACTAATACATCGATACTAGTACTTCAATATCGGTACGTTCCGCCGTGTCCACATAGAACACGCCCCTGTCCCTACGGAATCTTTTGTGGAGAGCTCTCACTCTTCCGGTTCTTCTATCTTGGTGAAACTCCGGGTGCATGTTTCTGGGGATTAGGGGTAATGAGAGACGTTCCTTTATTTTCTTTGGGTTGTCTTTCCGCAGCCTGTCCCGTCAAACTCTGTGTGAGCCTTTCATACTGCGCCATTCTCTGGGCCTGGTTCATCTAGTGTGTTGTGCACGCCGAGCGCACGAACTTCTCGTTTGACATATTTGCCGGAAACCCCAAGGCTTGCTTATACGCCCTTCTAATAATGCATTCTAACTCGGCTTTCTCTGCAGCGTATAGCTTGAAGTAAGAAAGCACATATACAACACAACTGATTACGAATGTTTATATTAATCGGATGAGTTGTGCTCTTTCTTGCCATAGTCCCTGTTGGATATCCGCTTTATTAGTCTGATTGTTTGTTGAACACTATTGTCGAGTAGTCTAATGGTTTCTCCATTATGCCCGTTTTTGGATATGCGGAGTCCCAGTATTCTCAGGCTCTCCACTATCGGTATCCTGGTGTATTCTACTGTGGCCACAATGCTCGGCCTTTCCTTAATGCTTTTTCGACACCTGCATGTGGGTCTATAAAGCAGAAGTTCTGATTTTTGCGAGGAACATCTCAGTCACTTGTCTCTGACGTGGTCTTCATGTTTACTGCTGTTTGGAGGCTTTCTTCCACATGCCCATCGCTTCCAGCCAGATGGTGATGTCGTCCGTGTATAAGCTGTGTCCGAGTTCTCTATCCTTTCGAGTCTCGCAAGAAGACCGATCATTGCCACGTTGAATGAAAGGAAGATAGGACAGAACCCTGCGGGCACCCCTATTACCTAGTTTGAGCACCTCCGATTTGGTTTCTCCAATTGAAATCTTTGCCGTACGATCCGTCAAGGAGTCTTCGATGTACGCATATGTTTTACGTCCTACATCCAGCTCTTGGAGATTTTGTAGTATGCGTCACAGTTTCAAAGGCCTTAGTTAGATCGAGACCTAGTATCGCCTTGGTGTCTAGAGTTTTCTCACCCGCGTGTATGAGCTGGTGTTTTTGTCTGAGCATTATATCCTGTGTCGAAAACTTGGGTCGAAATCCAATCATGGTATGTGGGTAAAGTCCTCCATCATCCATATATCTCGTGAAGCGTGTGAGAACCACATGTTCCATGGGATTAGCAACGCCGGATGTTGGCGATGTTGGCCTTAAGTTCGCCAGTTGCGGTCAGTTGTGGACAAACAAAAATAACACGTTGCAAATGTGTTACGCGTCGACAATGTTCAGACTTGATTCACCTTGTATTTTAATCGGGGGCAGAGCTGTAGAAGTGCCTCTAGGTCCGTCACCGTTCGATAGTGCGGCTATATCGAAGCTCAAAGCTCAGTAACGTCACGCTAAGAAACTTGTGTATAGCAAAAACCTGTTGACAACTCTAAAAAAATTAATTAGACATTCCAATCTGCGAAGGTGGATGAACAGCGAAGCTGTTTAGCGCAAGATAAAGAGGTTACAGAATTTCGAAGAAAGGTACGAGCATACTTATTGTCCTGATCTCTGGTCATCGTAACGATATAGAAACGCACACACATTCGCGTATCACCTCTGTTATTAAATGTGTCCGTCACGTAAGAGAATGACTGGCTCATACTCCCTAAGCAATGACTCAATGGCAAAACAAAAACGTAGTGGCGTCTTCATGAGCGTTATTCTGCGCTCTTTTCTTTTTTTCCCAAAAACGAAGTCTCACCAGTAGTATGCGTCAGTGGGGTTATATGTGTGTGCGTGCGTGCGTGCGTGCGTGCGTGCGTGCGTGCGTGCGTGCGTGCGTGCGTGCGTGCGTGCGTGCGCGCGCGCGCGCTCATGGGACAATTCTTTGCTGAGTTCGTGAGGTATATTTTATTTCATAACATCATTCTTGCTCAAGAAATTTTCGTATCTAGGGTGGTACGTGATTTCATTCGCCATTTACTTTTTTTTACATGTCATCGTATTGATGACCCACTTCCTACACAGGATTACCATCCGTCGTACGCATACGTTGGTCCATACCGTAGGCCACAGAATGAGCAAAACCACGGGCACAGACACTACATCGCTTCGACTTCGTACTGAATTGAAACTCGGAACATATAATGTAAGGCTGAGGCTAACAGCACGGAAAACTGCAGCGAATTATGCAACATCAATAAGTTTTGATAATCAGAAATATTTAGGCGTACTTTTTTGCATTTTTTCATATCGCGTGGAGAATTATAGCTTCAAAGCTTTGGAAGAAATAATCATCCGCAGCCATATGAGCAACAGAAAGTTCAAACTAGGAAAAGAAAACGATAGATGTGCTCAAAACACATCATTGACAAACTTGACACCTAATAGAGTGGCATGATAAGTATGATAATTCAGGCCATTGCGTGCATACAGCTACACAGCCTATAAGACATTAGGCAGAAGTTCACCGCACAGCATTTATGTAACTGCCTTCCACAGCAATGCACGCTCACTACAATTGTGCATTAAAACACCTCAATGCACTTTTATATCACAAATCAGAGTATGCCACAAAGATATAAGCACGCGCCATCCTCGGCTATCAGTTGTAGCCTCTGGCCAATCAGCCTCAACAGCGTCATCCCAAGCTTATCTACGTCAGCTCGAGCGGTGCAGTAGACATAACTATGTTTTTAAGACTGCTAGACCCATATCGCAGTAATTTCTTCTCAAGTCTTCATCTGCGACGGCTGTTTAGGTTTTGTGAATCCACTTATGCTTACTATTGGCGGATGTTCGCACCGGCGCTACGCTTACATATACGTATTTTTTCCACTACAGCGCTCATCTTTGCAATGGCGGGCATCGTAAGCTTGCTGATCTTACGAACAGTTTTAGCTTTCTGAATACGCTTTTGTTGTAAGATTTTTTTTACGCCAAAACATCTTCGTAAGTTCGCTTTGTGAATTTAATCCCTGTATTGGCGGCATTTTTCGCACCCTGTCACACGCAGCCGCGGTCGCGGAGTAGCCTTCACAAGCTAAGTGAGGGGAATCGGACCAATTCGAGACACCGGTTCTACTCTCCTCTCTCCTGCATCTCCTGTCTGACACCGGCGTGACGTCAGCGCCATTCGGACCACATTCGCAACTGTATTCCCTCGGTTACCTCATTTTTGCTCCTCTCGCTCTGTTTTTATTCCAATCCCATGACGTCAAATTTGCTTAACTACCCACGCATGCATCGGGAAGTAACCCACAGCGCTGCTTAAAAAGCCCAATAAAACGAACTTCTCGTTTATAGGATGTCACTTTGTTTTTGTTTCAAAGCGAATAGCACTGCCGACATTCAGAAGTTTTTTATCTAATTGCCTGACAAGATACAAGGAGCACGCTAAAGTGAAGAGAGTTTCGATGGGGCCGAGCCAGCCCAGTGAAAGTAGATAACCGAATGGGGAGAGTGGTGCAGGCGTCTGCGATTGGTCCGCTTCTCCGTACTTAGCTTACGGTGGGTGGTCGAAAATCGCGGCGGCTTGCAACGGAAGGGTAAAAATGCCGCTAAAACGGATCCTCAGTAAAGACGACTTGGCAGATTCAGGTCGTATACAAGCCTAAATGTCTCAATAATGTTATACTGCCACGCAAAATATTTCATTTTGCACAAATAAATCCATGCTCCCTGGCAGCGCCAAGTAGCCAGGTCCACAGTGGTCGGGTCGTAGCCATCTTCTATTCCTTTCGGAAAGAAAGAAATTATGTTTTGTTCGGCATATTAATACGTCTTTAACGCATACAGGGTGTTTTAACGCGGTCATTTTTCGTGGATTTGCGACGTCGCGTGACAGGCAGGCGAGGAGGGCGCAGCCAGAAAACGTTTGATCAATAGCAATTGATCAAATTATGCCTTTTTCACTAATAGTGGAAAAGGCGTCGAATAATTATTATTTTTCTTTCGTTTGGTCAGATCTGGCATAATCAGTGTGCACAAATCATATCAGACGGAACGTTTTCGCGGTTTTCGTGACGTCGCGTGACAGACAATCCCAGTGGTGGTGGCCCGAAAATTTTTTGACCAATCGTCGATGGCTGAGTGCAGAATTGGAATAGAAAATTTCGAAATAGCTTTACGTTATAGCGCCTGCTGTCACGATGGACAATGCTTTTCGCTTTAAAACCAAACAAAAGGGACCTCCTGCAAGGAAGGAGAACGTTTAATTTGGATGTTCAAACAACAATGGGGGTCGCCGCACACGTTTGCGTTGGATGTTACGTAAATTTGACGCCAGAAGATATTTTGTATTGTATTGTATTTTATGAGGTTTTACGTGCCAGAACCACGGTCTGATTACAAGGCACGCCGTAGTGAGTGACTCCGGAAGTTTGCACCACCTAGGGTTCTTTAACGAGCTCCGAAATCTAAGTTTTCGCATTTCAGCCACCCCATCGAGATGCGGCCGCCGTGGCCGGGATTCGATCCCGCGACCTCGTGCTTAGCAGCTCAACGCCATAGCCACTAATAAACCATGGCGGATGTCAGAAGATAGACTATAATTGGAATGGAATAGCTTTTACGTCCACGCGCCCCTGTGTTCTCACGCTAATCTGTTTCCGAAAAGTGTCGGATACCAACCAGCCCAAGCACTGTGACTGCCCCACTATTTATTTGCAAACCCGCCTTTTCAGGGTCTCTTCCACCTATATGGAGTATTTTCCATTCCACCATGGTGAATGAAAACTTGCATATTTCAGCTCAAGGGCACATACTTTATCGTGCTCTCACGCAGACCCCTGAACTTCATTGGGCGTTAGAACTTGGCTATGCACGCTTGGTAGAATTTTTGAAATTTATCTTTATTTTTAGTTTTAAATGTAATGAAGCATTTCTAAAGAGCGATGTTTGTTCACAAATAACCAAAGCGCTGACAATTTTCGCATAAAGTAACGCAACTGAGCATGCAGGTGGCGAAGCACCGATGCGTTAATGTGCTTCACTCGCCTAAGCTAATGCAATTCCTTCTGTGTATATGCTTGGGACGCGTGTAGGATGCAGTGTACCAGAAATATTTGTGATGTCGAGCGATGCCATTGATTCATTGGTGTCAAATGCGGATTCAATTCCTGAGAGGCTCCTGAGCATACACAACATTTCTAAGGGCAAGGTTTTCATCGGACTGCCTTACCGCTTTAGACAAATGAGATGACCGGCCTTTGACAGGAAGAGAACATACTGGAAATTCGGCCTCGTAAGTCTGCGATGTAAGTGCGAAGCCACAAAAGCACTACTGCTTTTCTTGAGAAGCACCATGCCTTTATGGCTGCTTGTGACTAACTGAATGATTAAAGCTTCAGCGTTTGGGTGTGTGCGTTCGTGCGGGCTGTGAAATTTTTTGAACGTATAGCTATTTTTACAAGCTGGAGGCCTCTCTATCTCTTTTCTCCCCCTATTCCGTTGAATGTACTCTACGTAATGTCATCAAGGCTAAATAATGAAGAAAAACAAAGCAAAGTGCACGTAAACATAACTTGTCGTCGGTGGGGACCATTATTTCTCTACATTTCGTTTCAACCACAGCAAAGTATCTCTATGCATTCCTTGGTGAGGGAGTGATTCTTGTACAGACCACTGTTCATTCGTGCTGACTAGCTCGGACCCTCGTGGCCAGCAGCAACTGGCGCGGCGGGCCCGGGCGACAGCCAGAGCCGCAGGAAGAGAAGCAGAAAGACACCTGCTTGTCTTCTTTTTTTTTCAATAAGTGTGTTTCCTCCTTCTCCTTCGCGCTGCAGTTCTTTCTGTTTTTCCTATGTTTCAATGGGACAAGTCGCACCCATTGCTATACGGCAATGAAAATGGAGTCGGCAGAACCCGATGCGACGTGATTACTTCGGCAGGAACCGGCCCCAGGAAAAGAAACTGCCCTCCAAGTCAAGCTGACAGTGAGGACACTCTGTTACATTGCTGCTCAAGCGACGACGCCTCAGATGAAGATGGCTTCGAGAGTGGCGCACCGGAAGGCCAAGAAAAGAAACATCAGCGGACAGTCTTAGTCAAGTAAGTCAACTGTCATGCCACAGGGAAGGCCATCGGTGCACACAGTTATCTTTGTGCCTCGCACAAATACGGACAACCTCAACCGCCTTAATTGACAAACGATTTCCGTTTCTATGGAGGCTCTTGTCCCAGTATAAATTAAATTAAGGTTATCAGAATTTAAAAAGCTGGCAGATCCCTCACCCTGTGGGAATTGATGTCATGCGAAGCCGTGTGTAGGGAGCCTACCGAGTTAACGAAACAACCATGAAAGCACCAAGACGTAGGCGGCTGTTTCATGACCTGCATAACACGCGTGTCATGACATTCATGTCATGATCGATTTATCATTTATGTTCGTCATACGCTCTTATCGTACTATGATAATTTTGGTACGTATCAAGTTAACGAAACGACCATGAGACAGACAGACAGACAGACAAGAAACTTTAATTGGTCCTAAGGGACTACGTTGTCGTAGTCGCGGGCCGCACCTGCGCCGGGGGCGGAAGACCGTGATCTTCAGCCCTGTCGCAGGCCCTTTGGACAGCCCGAAGCTGGACTTGAAGGTCGTTGCTCTTGACGGCTTCATCCCAGTCTTCTTGCCGGTTTAAAGGCGAGTGGCGCAACACAGAAAATTGCCACAGCATGTGGTTCAAGGTCGACCGTTCCTCGCCGCAGTCTGGGCAGCGGGGATCTACACCCGGAGTGTAGTGGCTCAGCCTCGAGCGAGACCGAAAGGAGCCCGTCTGCAGCATTCTCAGCACCGAGGCCTGGGGTCTGCCCAGCTTCGGGTGACGAGCCGGATAGTGTCTGCGTCCCAGCTGGTAATGAGTAGTGATCTCGTAGAGAAACAAGACGCAGGTGGCTAGGTAGATAAGTACTATCAAAGTGGCAAAGGCTCGCCAAGAAATGCTTCCCATTTAATCATCGCAAGAACGTCCTTATTACTGATGTCCACAACCGAAGCGCAATCGATGCTTTGATGGCACTAAAGCTCCTGGGCAACATTGATATACACTACCTCATTTTGTAGGACAATGAAACCACGGTTGGTGTTGTTTATGGTACTGACGCATCGATTCGTGACAGTGATCCTGCCAATTTTAATCAGACCTGCGACTGATGGTGTTGCTTTATTGCAAGCTCGGCACCTTGGCAGTTCGAGCTGTGTAAGGCTCTTCTATAAAGCTGACTGCCTATGATCACAGATAAATGTCGGCCACTTGTGGCATGTGGTACCACCTTTCGTACCCAAACTACTTTACTGCAGGAGATGTCAAAGGATGGGCCACGTGAGTGCTGTCTGCCGAAATTCAATGATATGCCCCCGATGTTCCGAACAACAGGGCGCTGACACTTGCCATGCAACGGCGCTCAAGTGTTCAAATTTTCAAGGCTCGCACGCTGCATCCTCAAAAGACTGCCCACGCCTAAAGAAAGAGCAGAAAATCTTGAGGAAAATAGCCGGAGACAGATCATCACACAGAGATGCTTCTGCCGCAATAACGCAACATCGCTTCCGGAAAAGAAAGTCTGCGAAATCCTTTCCCGATTGAAGGGAGATGCCTCGTCTGGCAACCCCGCCTCCTGTTCCATCTGTGCCCAATAAAAGGATGAATGTCAGTAAAAAAAGGGCGGCCATGCTATTGGTGCTTCAAGTGAGGTGTGGCCAGCGCTTCCAAAAACATGCCACACACCAGAGCCACAGCACATGGCTCGTCACTTGAAATCCAAAGTCGCTGCAGTTGACCACATGTGAGATGAGGATTCGCAAGTGATTGCTATGCTAAAGTTTCTCACGAATGCGTCTACTACTGGCAAACCTGGGCACTCCGGCTGCTCGCAGCGCACTGCAAGTACTGGAAACGTTGACTCCAGTGATTGATACCCAACACAGTTCAGGTATCAATCTATGCTGACGGCATCTGCATATGGGCGTCTGCTGTAACACGACTGCAGGTACGAGCAAGGCTACAAAAGGTAGCTACGTTAACATCACTGTACTTGCGAAAACAGAACTTAGAGCTGTCTTTAGAGAAATGCTGCCTTGTTGCATTTACTCAGAAGGCAATAAGGCCTTATTCTTTAAGTGTTAATGTGTGAGAAATTGCAAACGCTGGAAAATATCACTTTTTAGGGGTAATTATCGACCGCGACTTATCCTGGAGCCCGCACGTCTAATACCTAAAGAAAGAGGTTAATGACAATAATACACCTCAAATTTATCGGTGGAAAGTCATGAGTCACATCGGTGCGGTCACTGCTGCAGCTTCATAACGCCTTGTTCCTCGGTTTCGCAAGATACAGCCTCCCTGTGCTTGGTAACACCTGCAAAACAAACCTGCATGTACTCCAGGGACTACAAGCTCAAGCCCTAAGGACGTGTCTCGGTCTTCCGAGGTGTGCGTCTACAGCAGCGATAGTCATAGCTCGAGATCAGCCAATATCAACGTACTTGGCAACCGACGCTCTCAGGGTGCATATTCGGCACGTTGACCGACTACTTTCTTACCATCGTGCCGCTCTTCCTGGAGAAAGGTCACACGCAACTTCCAGTCGTATAATTGTTGCCAATCGTAAAAAAAGAAGTATGGGGTTTTACATGCGAAAACCACGATCTGATTATGAGGCGTGGAGTAGTGGGGGACTCCGGAAATTCGAACCACCTGAGGTTCCTTAACGTGCACGTAAACCTAAGGACACGAGTGTTTTCGCATTCTTACCCCATCGAAATGCGGCCGCCGTGGCCAGGATTCGATCCCGCGACCTCGTGCTTAGCAGCCTAATACCATAGCCACTAAACAACGACGGCGGGTTGTTGCACCTTGCTGTCATCGAACTACACGCCTGCAGCAAAACCATCCTCACCTTTATGGTGCCTGCACAAACCTGAAGTACGCCTCACCATCCCAAGAATCACGAATAAAGCTAACATGCCGTCGTTTGCCCTGAAACAGGTCACATTAAAACTTTTACGTGAGGTGCACAGTGGCCATGTATATCTTAACATCGATGGCTCAGTGACACCTACAAGTTCAGCTGCCACGGGGTTGATTCCAACAAGATTTGTCAAAATACAGCTGAAAAGGTCAAATATATCATCAATGGCAGCTTCACACCCGTCCGCCATGTCTCTGAGTGGTGCTAGCTAGCGCTCCCAGGGCTAGATCTGGTACACACTATACCAAAGTTAATGGACGAATTGATGGCCGTCGCTGTAGCGCAATTGGTAGCGAATCGCACGTATAATGCTAAGGTTGCGGGTTCGGTCCCCATCGGATAAGAGTTATCTTTTCGTCCACTTTAAATTGTGTTTCTTCATTTTCTACATTTCATTTCGACCACAGCTAATTACCCTTATGGTTTCCTTGGCTTCACTGCCTGCTGGCTTTATATTGTCGTGATCAACAAATATCGTATCAACCCCCAACGCTTAAGACGTGAATGTCGTCCCTGTGTCTCGCTTCCCAGAAATGAAAATTCCATTTACTATGAAAAAACAGGACGCCTCTTTGGCTGCTTCTCGACGCTCATCTTCACCAGGGCCCGACCGCATCACCTATGTAGCTCTTGCCCATCTTGGACAAGAGCCAAAGCAAGAGCTGTTGAATCACTACAACCACTCATTGCGTGAAGGCATTGTTCCTCAGCAATAGAAGATTAGTAGGCTCGTACCGCTACTCAAACAAGGAAAGTTTCATTTCCACCTGATGTCATATCGCCGTATTGCCCTGGCAAGCTGCATAGGCAAAGTAATGGAAAAGATTATTCTTACGCGACTGGAATGGTACCTTGAACGCCACAATGTGTACCCTGACTCCATGGCAGGTTTCCGGCGAGGCATGTCGCCAATAGACAATGGTATTGAGCTCACAACATTCATACAACAAATATGCTGCAAGCGCATATCAGTGGCGCTCTCTCTTGATGTGAAGTGGTTGTACGATAATATTACACATGAAGCGACCCTCGAATCATTGGAGGCTGTTGGAATCGGTAGATAAATGTTTCAGTGGATCCGCGACTATTTGACCAGAAGGTACTTTTGTGTGCTTACGGAAGATGGCCTGAGTTCCAACTATTTTACACGCGGTGGCATGCCACAGGGCAGGGATATAATGTTGGTCTTGATGAAATATTACCGAAGACAATTCACCTATCAATGTACGCTGATGATATTTGTCTTTCGTCTTCTGCAGTGACTCGTCTTCAAGTGCGCGCAAGAATTCAGCAAACAACCACCCTAACTTGTTCGTATCTTCGCACGCAAGGCCTCAGTGCGTCCATCAAAAAATGCCCGTTAATCGCGCTTAAACGCAAACCCATGGCACCGTACCCTGTTTCTCTCAATGGCCAAACTAATCAAATACGGGAAGTCTCACGACTTCTAGGTGTGATTATTGACAGGGACCTTTCGTGGAGCCCGCGCTTCATCTACATGAAGCGGAGACTAATTTATATTGTACATATAATGAGGTTCCTCTGCGGGAAAATCTGGGGCACGTCGGTACTGTCTGTGCTGCAGCTGTACAGAGCGCTGTTTCTGGGCTTTTTACGGAACAGCTTGCCGATGTTGTTGAACACACGTAAAATATTCGTACCCTCGAAAATTCGCAAAGCCAGCCTCTACGGGCATGTCCTGGACTACCACGATTCCCCTCGACTCACGCGACAATAATGATTGCTAGAGACCACTTGGTTCCAGCATATATAACGATTAACAACCTTAGAGCACACATTCCACATTTGTGTCGCGTACCCAGTTACTATATTGCTAAACTGCCAGCACGAAAACTTCAAGCCACACTTTCCAAACTTGTTGCGACACATCAAGGCTATCTTTCGTCGGGCATCACACCAGCAAAACCACTGTTACACCTCTGGTGCCTACGACAGCCACAAGTACGCCTCACGATTCCGGGAATTACGAAGAAGACCCGTCATTCAGCAGTGCTTCTACGTCAATTCACACTGTTATTAATGAACGAGACATATGAACGAAGAACGCACATTTACATCGATGGAA
This sequence comes from Dermacentor albipictus, assembly GCF_038994185.2. Taxonomy (NCBI): domain Eukaryota; kingdom Metazoa; phylum Arthropoda; class Arachnida; order Ixodida; family Ixodidae; genus Dermacentor; species Dermacentor albipictus. The sequence continues at coordinate 371,917,800 of NC_091821.1, forward strand.
CTGTCACAGCCACAAGCTCCACTGGCGCTGTTATCATTCCGGACTTACAAGTCACAATTACGTTCAAAGTGTCACATATAGCGACCTCTACGGCAACAGAACTTGCCGCTCTACGTGCCGCTGTTAATTACATCTCACAAGCCAAACCTCAAAAGTGGGTCCTTTTTTGTGACTCCGAGGCAGCACTTCAGAGTCTTCAGTCAGCCTTACGACGCAAGACTCACGAACAACTGGTGTTTGAGACCAGAGAGGTTCTTCATCAAGCCCTCATGAATGGACATGACATCATCTTCCAATGGCTTCCGGAGCCCTGTGGCATCGTCGGAAATGACCTTGCTGGCTATGCCGCCCGGTCAGCCCCCAAAGTAACCCATACACTTCCGATACCCTTATCAAGGATGAACGCCTTCGAGGGGTCTTCGTTTACTTTCTCAAACCAAGGCTGAAACTTTCTGGAACACCACGATTCTCTCCAACTGCCATCTCCACCGGTTGGATCCTAGCTTGAAGCTGCAGATTCCATTGAACTTCTCCCACCGCGAACTTCTGTCTCTCACACACACAAGGGGTTTAAGGTAATAAGGTAATAGTAGTGTGTATACGTGCGGTCGTCCATAAATTCACGCCATTAATCGGTCACTGAGGCCAGTCGATTTCATGAAACGTAGCAGGGCCCGCATCGCTTTGTAAGCCTGCGATGCGGAGGTCCATATATATATATATATATATATATATATATATATATATATATATATATATATATATATATATATATATATATATATGAGAGTGAGCGTTTTGCATCAAACGGTGCTCTTAGCGTAAATGCGATTTCGCTTCCATTTAAACGCATTTTCAATTTCTTTAGTGCTTCCGTGTGGTGGCAGAAGAGAACAAGGCCGCTTCCGCGTCACTTCTCCTGAAAAGCGTGCCTACGCTTGACTTGTTTATTCATAGTGGCCGCTTCCATTAATATTTCTTTCTTAGTACCTGTCTAGAATAAACGGACGGAAATATGACCCATATGTCCAAAATGCATGTGTTAGATCGAGCCAGCACTCTTGCCTCTGCACGCTAAGGCCGTATATAAATAAAGATTCATTTATTTCACTTTACGTTGTGTACAGTGCCGACCATCGCAGACAAACACCATCCGGCCAGGTCCGGGTGCTATATAAATCGTCGGTACCTTGTGGACTAATAAAATATACATAAAAGAACGGGAGAGTGCAGAAACTTCAGTTGCTGCTACTGGACTGCACTGGCGAGACACGGCAGTGGAGGTTATTCAATTTGCGAATCGCTTTTTCTGGACGAAGCGTGCAACAAGAATGCGCAATATAAATAATCCGTTTCTCTGCTGGCTCTCTCCGCCACTCCAATTTTTGACTGCTTCTATAAAACTTGTATTCTTACGGCTCAACGTGCGCACTGGCGGATGATGCATGGGTCAGTTTCGGCGTGCGAAACTTGGAATGCGGAGAAACTTTACTACGCAGGCAAGAGAAACGTTCATCGGTAATTATTTGTTGAAGAGTAACCATGTTTCAATCAGGGGACCCCGATCTGTTTTGCCACCTTTTCTCTGCAGAGTTGTGAAGTACTTCTATCATGCGGTGCGATACGCTTTAGGTTCAAACACTCGTGGTAAGTGCTTTTTGCCTCTGTGATGGCTTCCGTATAAATACGCTAGGGCGAACGAAACACTACAAAAATGAAGTAGATCACTCTCTTACTGGTATAAAAGAATCCAGCAGTAACTCACCTTCGTGTTCAATCCTGGAATAATGCACTCGATGGAGTGCAGGTACGGGTTGGAAAATAGAAAAGAAGGCAAATACAATTTGAATACATAGCACGCATTTCATTTGTCTTGTTAGTGCTTTTCCTGTGTGGTTATTTTTCCCGTTAAATGTTCATTTTTTCTTGGAGTAGGGCCGCAACTGAGTCCGTGTGGTTAACATTGTGTGGGCTAAAGACGCTGTCTTGCCCAGGAACCAATATGGAACGAGACGGAGAACACACTACACAGCTTTCTAACAGCTGTTTATTTCCGACGATTTGTCTATGCCTAGGTTGTGAATATTCGAGTGGTTGAATACCATTTGAATACTGCAGAAAACTATTACCATTCAAGTTTCAAAGAGAACAATTCGGCGAGTGTTGAAAACTGACAAATCATTCCGCAGCAACTGAATGTTAAAGCACGGTTGCTGCTCTCCGTCTGCCGAACGAAGTATCACATATTATCAGAAGTGAGAAAACGGCAAAAATTTCAGAAGCAATAAGAAACAAAATGAGTAATACAAACTTTGTTCCCAATTTTGAGGAGGAAGCCTTCATGCCAACGTATTTTTTTGTTTGGAGTCTCTTATCTATAGATTTGGGCAATTTCATCATGCAACAGTGTTAACTTTCCCGTTACATCCTGAAATAATTTCCTTACAACGGGCCCTTTTATTTGTCACTATGACACAATATTCCTTCAGAAGATATTTTTTTTTACTTTTTCCGCAATTTCTTATCTTTATTCGGCAAGTACTTCTTTATCGTTTTTAGAAAGCAAGTCATACAGCAACCATTCTTTCTTTCAAAGCTTGCTCACTACCAGGCTCTAATTTTATCGAGAACTAACGCGTACAGCGTTGTTTTTTTTTTTTGAAGATGAGTGATATTGTATTTAAAACTGATCCTTTGTTCTGATAGCTAGCTTAATCTTTTGCACTAGTCAGCACCTCATTAAATTAAAATAAATATTCCTGCTGTACGTATATGTGCCTGCATTTCACTGTTAGATATCCGATTTAGTATTCGATGCTTACTATTCATATTCCCCCCGATTCGTATTTAAAAAATTTTATATTCACCCACTTTCAATATTTATACACACGTGTTAATTAAATAATCAGCAGAAAGAAAAAGAAAATTGACACTCACTTAAGTTTCTTTACGCGATTTGAATGCGAAAGCATTCTGACATGTCACGTGTCAAGACGTGACACGTGGCATGACGTCCTATATGAGCATCTCGGAATCAATTTTACTGAGTTATCACGTCACTGTGATTCGTGGTGTCATAGATTGTCACGTGTCCTTCCCAACTCTGCCTTAATCCATCTTAATCCACCATTGCTCTGATTTGTAACAACCTTAATCCACCTTAAACCACGCTAATCAACTTTAATTCACCTTAATTCACTTTTCTCTAACTTCTAACAACCTTAATCAACCTAATTCACCTTCAGTAACTTTAGTTCACTTTATTTCACTTTACTCCACCTTAAGTCACCTTACTCTAACTTCTTCTAACTTTAATTCACTGTAATTCAACTCAATTCGCCCTACGCGTTTTTCGGCGTGCCTCATAATCAGAAAATAGTTTTGGCACGCAAAACCCCATAAATTTTTTACGTGCTTTCCCGAAAACTTGGCCAATAGATGGTTTGCGCAATAATACCCTTTGAAGTACACGGACTACCCGAAAGTGATCTACAAGGTACCAAGCAAGGAGTGTGACATGTCGTACATTGGCGAGAGCGGCGCTTGAAGCAACACATGAATGACATCGCCAAGGGCCACACAATCGTGAACGCCGTGGCGGAACGCCGCGAACTAACCGGACCCAGCACTGACTGGGACTCTGCAGCCATCATCGCAACAGAGAAACGCTTATCTGCCCGTTTCCTTTTCCAGTCGTACAACATTCAATTAACTGAACACACAATAAATAGGACGAGGGGTAACCTTCCTGAAATATACACGCGCACGCTGCGCTACCTCACCCATAAATAGTCGCGAGCACATGCTTACATCTTCATTGTGATCAAGAGAGCTGTACGAGGCCAGAAAGGTCATGTTTTTTTTTTTACTTTTGTTTAATCCTTGGCGAGCACATGCTTTCTGGCATCAATTCATTTTAAATAATTTTAAATACTCATGATTATTAATAATTAACGTTGTTACGGAATTTATTACCTTCTGTATTATTACTGACATCATACAAGACGCTGTTGACGTCACACAATGTAATGATGATTTTTGGTACAACTCGTTCTCACAACACCGGCTTCTCCGCTTCCTGGGACATATAATGCTTTCGCCCTAAAAGGTAGAAGTATCACTCGGCATGCACGTTCCTCCTACATTCTCCAAGCGTAGTCACTAGTATGATAAGTGGTTAGTTTCATGCCGTTCCATGTATCAGTCAAATTTTCTTAGGGAAGGCGCATTTACGCATTCTCCGCCTGTACGTGCATTTGCCATTGTGCATGCCTCACTTTTAATTCCTCCCATTCTATCGTGCTCGCATGATAATATAGTTTCTTTTTTTTTCTGACTGGTAGTGTACCGTGGCACATGCGATTAAGTTACGTGGATGGCATATCTGCTGGAAGTTATTCCTAAACTCTCTTAGAAATGGGGTAATAAACAGACGCACAGTATTGAGATTATGGGTTCACATAAGAGGTACGAGAAAAAAGCCATCGCTTAAACTTCAGTGCATAGGAAGGCGAGGGTGTGGTAATTATAACACTGGTTGTAATCGGGAGGGACATGCAAAAAAACGGAAAAGAAATAATGAGGGAAAAGTGGGCGCACTTAACGAAGCACAGGGCTCAGTTCGCTTATGCAGTTCTCGCACAAGGAAGCGGAATAAATAACCTCCTTGCCTGAGACCAATCTTTCACTTTTTTCCGTGCAATTTCCTTCCCAACAAAACCTTTGGGAGTAAGGAATGTTGATTCCTGGAAACACATCTCAGCGGGCAAAATGAAGGTGGCCAACTAATCAGAAAAATGTTCTCACGAAAAAAAATTGTATTCCTGTTACCAGCTGTTTTGTGCCCACGTGCTGCTAGGAAGCCGCATCAAGCAAAAACGCCAGGTTAATTTCTAGTAGCAACCATTGTTTTATAATTAGCTGCATTCCTTTGTCATTGGATAAGTTTCTTTTCCAGTTCTTTTTTGTTATCTCCTTCATTTCCTCCTAATGATTCCTTTTATTTTCGCTTCTTCAAAAATTTTGTTAAACGTGAATTCTCTCCAAACGCCTCTCTCTATTTCTTCCCTGTGATCTCCCTGGATTTGTTCCCAGCATTCAAAGATTAAGGTCTCCGGGGAACAGCGAAAGAGGATTAAAACATTTGCTTCATTTTACATTTCATGTTTCTCTGTTTCTCAACTTGTGCCGAAAACTCGCTCCACATAATTTCCTTCCAACCTTTCTGTCATTGCGCCAAGCTATGTTTCCTTTTTAATTCTTTTATTTTTGGCTGACGTGGGAAGTTTAGCAGACTAACCTTCCATAGCAAATCATGCCTTCCCCGCTTGTGGAATGTGTGCCAATCCTTCATTTGTCATCGCATTCACCTAGACAGAAATAGAAAGAGAAACGAGTATTTAATGAGAGGAGAAGCGGGAAGGTTATCCGGAGGAGCATGTGTCTGGTCTACTACTACCCTCTGGGGTTAAGGGCAAGGGGAAAATAGGAAAGTAGAGGAGAATGAGCACTGATGATATAAATATACTAAGTTATCAGCATCAGTTCATTCAATTCGAATGAACCAGTGCCCCTATGGAGGATGACGAGGATGAAAAGGAGGAAGGAAAGGTAGGGAGATCAACCGCAAGTCCGGTTTACTACCCTACAAAACTGATCGAGAAAGGACGTACTATGCAGCACATCCTCGCCCTATACAGCACATACTAGAACATACAACACAATAAAGCCTATTTTGTAGCAAGAAATGACAAACTGTATATATACATATATATATATATATATATATATATATATATATATATATATATATATATATATATATATATATATATATATATATATATATATATATATATGTAGTATGTACATATGCTGTATACAAAACACTACATGAGTGCACTTGAATCAAAGCCTATGTATAAATAGGCTCTCTATACATGCATCCCATTTACTAATTACGCAGTTCATAACGATCGGTGGCAGATATTCACTCATTCACAGCCTCCTTCCCAGACCTACTTCACTAAGATAGTCTAGTACTGCTTTTTACTGTTCATAGGCCATTCTCGGCATCTTCCCTGGTTCCTAGAACAGTTTCCTCTGCAAGGGGCTGGGAGCCTAGACGGGACACACTGGCGCTACGGTGTATCTTCCGCGCACCGTACGCATTCACCTATAGTAGCACGCTGGGCGTGCCGTCATGTAAATCGCTCCAGTTTTCCTTAAAGAGCACCCCTAGCTTTCTCATTCCCGTCCTTAGTGCTCACAGCGACGCTACTTTCCAGCAATGAAGTTGATTAAAGGCCATACTGCGAGCCCACTGAGCCTCGTGGCTAATTAGAACGCCAAGCGCTTAATTAGATGGATACCTACATGTGAATAACGAAAATGAAGGGATGTGCGAATATCCGAAATTTTTAATGTGAATCTAAGATTTCTTGCTATCGATTTGTATTCGATCCGAAAGTTCGCTATCCGAAATTACCGAATATTCCTCCTCGCTCGAATGTAAAGGTTAACAAGACTATTCCGAGTCTCATGTAGACTGTACTAAATTATTCTATTGCAGAAGAGCCACGGATATCGTGCGGACGTTATTTGCATCGCACCAGTTTCTGAGCGAACAAACGGGTTGGATAGGTTCCGCTCAACAGCTTCCATTTACTAACTTTTAGTCAGCCTATATAAACCTTTTTTACTCCACTAAGACAAAGAAATGTGTTATTTGGCCCATCTCAGCAACATTGCATTGCTTTAAAACGACGCATGGTGCTTTGTAGTATCACACTTCTCCTCTTTAACGAAGGTACTATGCATTTGCTGTACTATACATTTGCTACATTTGTTTCATTCATTCCCTTTTTGTCGCTGTCACGACGCATCAGATAACGAAAAGCAGTTGTGTCTCAATTACGGGCTCCTCAAACGTTACGTTGCTATCAGCATCCCATGTACGTATCATGCGCAAGGAAACCTCTCATGTTTTTATTAAACGGTAACATTAAACGGTAAACGGTAATTTCGCGATTCCAAGATCCGTACGATGAAACCTTTATAGCATATGGCTCATCTGCTTAAAGCATCGGGTAGTAAGGATGCGTCGATGAGCCAGGCCATCTGTCAAAAAACGCCGACACATGGTGAGACCATGCGAAATATGCCCGGTTACGCAGCAAGGAAGTATAGCGGTTGCAGGCCACCATCATGGAACCTCATTCAGTCCTCGCAGCTTGTTACTTGAACAGGGCACAAGGGTGTGAGGTATGGACCAATTTACACCCTTATTTACTTTCAAGGCCATGAATTATTTTAAACTGTACGGTGCTACTGCCGGAAGGCCCCATCGCCTTGGGGACCTCCTCCCACAGGAGGTGCCTGATGGTTGGAGCAGTTTCCTCAATGCATACTTTAGAGTCGCGTTGAGGCACTACTCTCAACGAAATATTAGACATCGTATGCTGTATTATGTGGGGCCTATCAGTGGTGTTTAGTGTCGCATGTTCTGTGCGAATCATTTTATTTATTGTCGCAATCATCTGCCAGGCAAATCTTTCCAATTTTAACTACAGAACATCTATTTCTCTCTCTCTCTCTCTCTCTCTCAATGCTTACAGGGCGACCCGGCTGTATTGGTAGTAACAGTGCCACCGCGTCCTCTAGAAGATGTCTTCGTTGTTTACGTGTTAACCTGCAAGGACGTCGCGGAAAAATCCTAAGATCATGGCACAGTGAGAAAAAAGAACATCCCCATAGGAGACAATAGGGTGCGCAACGCCTTGAAATAACTATGCTGCGGAGACCCTGAGAGCCAACCTAATGTTGTAATTTATTAACAATATAAAATATTTTAGATATTTCACCTTTTATTCCGCTGTGGCACGAGAAGGCGGCTACATTATTTAGGAGAAGCATGTAACCTTGCGAACAATGTTACATACCTCTCCTAAATAATGTAGCTGTCTTCGGGCAACAGCGGAATAAAACGTTAAATACCTAAAATATTTTATATTGTTAATAAATTGTGAGGCGAGAGAACGCTGACATTCTTCCACGTGTTTAAATCTATCGATAGCCTTTTGCTACAGACTTCTTGCTAGAGGAAAGCTGTATCATCTAGATAAGACCTTTTATTTATTTCTTTTTTTTAATAAAGGACGCACTCTCAGTAGTCTGTGATATGGAATGCATACTGTGATATGGAATGCATACTGTTCTACCTGTGCGCCTGTTGCAGTTATTTCACTCACCGGTGATAAGAACTTTTCATGAAACTCAGATGCCGAGGGGAAGAAAACGTAGCCACAAATTTCGCACATTTCCATTAGTCTCGCATTTTGCAAGGCACACAGCTGCAATCATGGTCCCACCCATTGTTCTGCATAAGAAATAAGCAAGGGTCTGAAGGCACCACGTAAGACGATTCACTGTTGCGCTCACATCTCGGCCCGACATCCTGCGTGCGACCTCCATGCACCGCGTCTTCATACCGCTTCACCGGGATATCACTTGCACAGCGTGGTCTCTTGTGTTTACTAAATTAATTTCTACTGTTGTCGTCGATTTGTCCGCTTCAGAATTCTGTTTGTAACGGGAACTCCACATGAATGCAACTAAAATTATATTCGTTTCTTCGCTGCCAGAGTGTGTAGTCGAGGGACGAAGTCTTGTATAGCAGGAACATCAACAGAAAAAAATCTTTCTCCTTTTGTTAAGAAGCGCAGTTCGCTGAAAAAGTGGTAAATGGAAAGTGAAAGTGAACTGGGATTCTCATCTAATGCATCCAGTGTGAAGAAGGTATCTTCTGGAAATCCACGCCAAGAAACGGAATCCTATTTGGAAAGCACGGAAGCGAGGGACAATCCATGCACGAAACTGGATAGAAATTGCGCAGTGGGTTTAAGGGAGGGTACTCACCAAGAAAGAAACAAACAAGAAACACAGCAGACTGTTGCGACCTTTCAGAAGTACAGCCCAATTTCTTGCGAAGCTCTTCTTATTTTCGATCAATTGTATCAAAATTTTTAAGTGCTGTAATGACTTCACACACTTTGGAGCGTTTGCCCCATGTGACTGATGATGTGTACGCCATTTGGTGCAGATTTATATTCGGTACCCTATTCTCTCCAGTCACCGTAAAAACATGAGAAAAAATACTTGTGTAACGCTGTCAGTAACCAAAGTGTGCGTATTAGACAGTCCACATTAAAGTTATTACGTCGCCAACGGGGCGATATGGTGGCTTCAGAGACTTATACGTGCGACCAAGGCGTTGGGTATTACAATTCTGACACTAGCCTAGCGGGCTCAGTACAGAAAGTGAAAACAAATCTGCTGACTTGGTGCAAAATAAAACAAATACATGGGCACACAAATATTTCTATTTGTTTGCGAAAACTCTGAATTAAATACTCGCTTAACCTTCTAAAATTATGTAAAAGTGCATGTAGGCGCTGTTGTCGGACGCTAGTAACCATGAACAACCAGAAATTCTCTGTGCAATTATTCTTTTTCTTGCCAGTGTGCCTGAACTTTCGGTCTGCTTGACAAGTGCTCAACGCCAAGTATAGAAAAATGTTAGACACTGGTTGGGCGTAGGCAACTGCTTGCGACCCATGTACCGTGGAGACCCTGAAGCGTATGCATAATACCGATCCGCTAGGTCGTGCCAGTTGAAATCGGGGAACATAATTTGCACATCAAAGACCACTGGAACGCGTGTATTTTGGCCGGCAGCGTCTTTAAAGAAGAGAGTTGCTTCATTTTGAACCTTTACATGCGTGAAAGAGGTCCCCGCCGATTTGTATATTTTTTCCCTATTTCTCTTTCTTTCTTTCCTTTTTTTCTTTTTTTTTATTGTTTGCCTGTCATGTGCAGCAGAAACTTTTAATGACTCGCGCCTTGTTGACCATCCTAAATAATAAAAAACCATCTCTCGTCCAGATCAAAGGAACGCATGTCTGTTCCCGCAGCTGAGAAGGCGAGAGTTCTATGCGAAGAAAGGAAATGTGGAGAGTGCTAACGCAGTAATGTCTTCCGAAGGGAGAATGTTGAGAAAAAAAGAGAAATAAAGCAGGGAAGTTACCTAGACTTCTAAGCTGGCAACCTTGAATGACGGCAAGGTAATGAAGGTAACTAAGAGAGCGCTTCAACTAAGTTGACAGCGTTCAAATAATGCACGCGCGCCGGGACAAGGAACAGTGAATACATTATCCTGCCTTCAAGAGTATTGCCATCAGGTATTGAAGATGAGCTCGCATGGCCTGACGCACCAAGTGGGGGCGAGGTCACGCTGCTATCGCGAATGTTCCATGGTCCGGCGAAATGAAAGCACTTCAAAGAGCCTGACGTTATTCTAACAAGTGAAAAGAACCACTGATATGCTCGATAGTCACTTCGCAACTTCACTGGGTGGACAAGACATTCAAGTGAGATAACAGTATGGAGCATCTTGGGGAGGTTCTAGAGGCACCTGTGAGATTCTGCAAATAGAAACGCAACGGTGAATACGAGTGTAACAAACTGTGATAAAATGAGCTCTGAAGAACTTTCATAAACATGGAAGGCTACAAGCAGGCATTTATGCAATGTAATACTCATATACAATGCTCCGGCACCTATTATCCTGTTCTTGCTCCAGTACCTGGATGTTCCAAGTCAGATACTCCAAAAATTCTGGTATAGATATCTGTGTATGTCTGGTTAACTTTCCTGCCTTTCCTTCTTCCCTTCTCTATCTCTTTCTCTTTCTTCACACACACACACACACACACACACACACACACACACACACACACACACACACACAAATGTATATATATATATGTGTGGCAGAGACCTCGTCCGGCAAGAATGCCTTTAGTCTCTGCCACCCGCAGGATGACGTAAGTTTCCTGCAAATAAAAACTGACTGACTGATACTAATACTGACAATGATATATATATATATATATATATATATATATATATATATATATATATATATATATATATATATATATATATGTGTGTGTGGTTTGCAGCCGTTGTGTTCTTTTTTCTATGGTTTTGATTATAAAGGCATAGAGGGTACAAACACCGTTAAACGAAAGGCCACTGAAGGTGACAGAAAGAGCGCCACGTTGTTCAATAATTGAAATTCTTGCTAATTAGGTTTCTTAACCTTCTCTGCGCTTCTGCGTAGTGTCAGATCACCTAAATTAACGTGTACAAGACGAGAAGGTGCAGGAGGGAGATTCCTTTTCCTGGCTATTCCGACTTGACATTTTCTCTTTCTTTAATCTTTGTGTTCTTTCTTTCGCTATTCCGTTCTTTCTTTCCCGCTCTTTTTCCCTCGTAGAAACGACTTGAAGACCCCGCAGTACTAATAAATGAGATCTATACACACGTATTCTAAGAAATTATTTGATGCTCTAAAACGAGCGCTTTCTTTCCGACTAATTTGCAGAATATTACAGCACAGGTGAAGCTAGCCTGATGGACACGTGATGACCACAGTGATTCTATAAGAGACGCTTTGGCGGAGCCATCGCCGGCCTTGGTCACCAGGCTAAACCCACCTGTTGCTACAACTCAGCCCCACCAGCACCAAAGGAGACGTGTACAGTTCTATTTCCTCGGCGACAAGCACATGTTGGGGTCTAAGATATTGCTGACTGAGCTTGCTTCAAAACGGTTCAGTGTCAGTCTTCTTCAATTTGAAGGGTCTGCCTGGAATAGCTGTCTAAACACAAAACAAAGCACGCATTTCTTGTATTTTCCACCTTCCCTGCAATGTTACTCACCAGACTATACGTAAAAAAATTTTCGTCCTATCGTACATGGCACATTTCATACGTGAAATTTCGATGCATGTTAAGCTGCAAAATCGTCGTCTCTTGATGTGTCGACGTTGAATTCGTTACGTAGGAAAAACTGCGTTTGTTGGCATTAAGAGCTTAGCGCACCGTCACCTTCCGTGCGTTTATTAACGAAAGCGCCGGCCAAGAATCGCAGTTTTGAAGCGATGTACAATGTCTTTGCTGTTGTAAAAGTCACATGATATGTGTAATTGATGCAATTCATCTTTAGTGCTTCTGGAAGTTCGTAAATAAACTAAAAATAGCACTCACGCCCTTCTAGAATGCTGGAAGACGCATGAAGTACTTAGCTTTTATGTTGGTTAATAACGTTCTTGGTTCATTTCCCTCTTTCCCATTGTTATCGAATACTCGGCTGCTACATTAAACTGATCTTTCTGCGCCCACACCGGATCCATTTCCTCTCGCTCTCATCAAAGCATCTGCATTTCTGACGACCACCAAAAAATCAACGGGTACTTCCCAGTTATGTCATAGATACGCCGTGCCCACACTTTATTAGGTTTGCAGACATCTAAAAAAGTAGAAATTGGAGGCATTGATATTTAATTTACAGGAAAAGGTAGAGAGGGAAACCTGAGCTGGTGCGCCCTACTCTGCTTCCCTGCACTAGGGAACAGAGAAGGGGAGTGGATGTACAAAGATGAATGATGATGATAATGAGGAAAGGAGTGAATCCTTATGTACATTAGACAGCGGCACTGCACTAAAGCCGCTCTTCTTGTCCCATGGCATATAGGAGAGAGGAAAAGAGCTAGCTCGCAACTGCCACCTGGAGGTACACAACGACTGTTTGCTGTAGAAAAAAAAAGGGTGCATAAGAAAGGTAGTGACAGAGGAATAGTAGAGAGATTTGTCACCTGACGTGCTCAGCCCACTTCGCAAACACCTTTTGTTGCTCGGAATGCATGTTCAAGCTCATGAGTCCGGTGATCACTGAGCGGAAAACTGATATCGGAAGATGATGTTGAAGGTTCGACTGCCTGCTCCAAGCCACCGCTCTATGTGCCGGACATTAAAGCAAACAGCAAGAACAATGGAGGCAAAACATTTTTTTCTTTCTTCTGCTTCACTTCCTATTCCCGCTGCGGACAGATTCCAGGCGAGACACTGCGAGATCTCTGTCAAGGCATGGCCGAAGCAGCGCGTTAGTAAATTCCTCTTTAAGCTCGGGTTGCGTCGAAAGCTAGGACAAAATATTTGTATTTATTAACTTTGCAGATACTTGGCACCTTGATTTTCTTGCTTGCTTTACACGATCAAACATTTCACCGAACGTTTGATAATGCTTGCGCGATTAAACCGCGCCTTCTCTCAGATTGATTGCTTTTCGCTATTCACTGACCATTTAAACATTGTTCGCCACTTCATACGCTACAGTGTGAAAAAAAAGACTGCCTCGCCATTGTTTCCACCCACTGCACAAGGTGACCGGCCGTGGCTTGATATTTGCTAATTAGCGCTTCTGCGCCTCTTTAGCCCCGAGGGCTTGTGAATAAGGACGGCGAAAAACACTGTCGACTGAGGCTGTCAGTGCGGGTCAGCGATAAGCAAACAAATTGTCCGCCGCACTGAATAACCTTCTTCTTTGTTTTTACTTTTCTCGTGGTCCGTTCCTTGCTTCCTGCCTGTAGCGCTACTACGCTCACAACACAAAGAGGTTTTTTTCTCTCTCTCTCTTCAGTCTTCTCTCTCTTGTTATCTGCACAGTGGCTTCTCCCTTTAATGGTCAAGTTGCAGGCCCGTTGCATTGCCACAGACAGGAAGAGAGCTACTTCGTGATACGGCCACGAAGCGAGGTGCATAATAAAGGGAATTCTCGGCTTATATATATAGATAAACTAATTCCTAGGTCGTTCTATTTTTTTTCTGTTTCTTCTTGAACATGGCTCTTTTTCTTCACTGGCAGGATGTATCACTGCGTTAAGGCTTCACAGCAATAAGTGCACCAGTAAGTGAAATCGCATTCTCTATTATTGGTATTTATGAGCTGTGGAGTCTTTTGATGTTCGACGAAACACTTAACTGGTATTCAAGCGCTCATAGCAACATAAATTTAACACGAATGTCTCTAGACCCATTTTCAATATTATAAATATTCCACTTCAAGGAGCCATAACGATCAATCTCTGTTGCCAACGAAATAGAAGAAGCATTGGCGTCATAGTACCTTACAAACTAATGAGATGTTATCGCTAAATGTTCTCTCGTTATCGCTAAATCTTCTCGTTGATCTCCCTGCCCTAATTTCTCTCTTCTTTCATTTCTCTCTATAACGTAACATTTTGTTCACTCTTCATTTTGATTTAATGAAGTAGCAGGAAATAGAACTTATTTTGGTTAGAATGGTCTGAACGGGGGATGCAAAGATGAACAGACTAATTGCACCTTTACGGGGAATGCGTCGTACGGCTTTCTGGGACATCGTGAACAGATGGATAGGGCGGAAGGTATTGGTTCATTGCTTGCATTAAGGAGTGAGAGCCGAAGTTAGGGATGGGAGCTAGTGCACAGCTTGACTGAGTTAGTTTGCTTGCTTAGTTAGTAAACTTGCTTGCTTTCTTGCTTGCTTGCTTGCTTGCTTGCTTGCTTGCTTGCTTGCTTGCTTGCTTGCTTGCCTTAGTTAGTAAATGTAGTTAACAGGTGCAATTTTTTCTTCTTTCTTTCTTTCTTTCTTTCTTTCTTTCTTTCTTTCTTTCTTTCTTTCTTTCTTTCTTTTTTAAAGGCTGTTCATGGTATGCCGTTGTTTAGAGGATAAGTCTTACATCCGCACTATGCTGGGTAGTGAAAAGCTTCCACAGTCCCTCATTCTCTCGACCCCTGGAACATGAATCGCATGACCCGAGCGATATAGCCGCGTCTGAAATGAAACGCTCTTGCGACGTCATGACACGTGCTGTCTTCATTGTGGCGTTGTGATAAATGCACATATTAGCCAGCTTCTGACTCGGGAACCAATGTGATCTGTTGAAACGTCTCCTTTCACTGCACATCAAGGCAGCGCATACTTACAACAATGTGGGCCGGTATTCTACTTAAGTTGTTCGCTATAGTACAAGGGGGTCTGTTTATTTGTTCGTTACCCTGATAAAGAAAAAAAGAAATGCACGATAGCATTCATATACAACAATCTCATATACCATATATCATTATATATATATATATATATATATATATATATATATATATATATATATATATATATATATATATATATATAGAGAGAGAGAGAGAGAGAGAGGGGGGGGCATCTACCACGCATGTTATTACTATAACGACAAATATAATTTCATACATGAGTTTATTGAATGTGGAGGTTATAAGACAGGTGATAGAGTTATTTATTTAACATCAGAAGTGGACGCCGTAGATGTATTCGCCTACATGCTGCCCTACAAAGTAAGGGGAGAGAGTAGCCCTAGAAAACCTGGTTTCTTGCTTCCTAATAATCTGGCCAGCTCCTAACACTATACCGAACAGCGGAGGTGTACGTTTCAGTTTCTTATATAAATGATCCCCGACATAGATCTAACGATTCTTGACCACGGGAAGAGCGAACGTAAATGATAATCCCGTCGTAAAGCAAATTTTATGGAGGTCATAGAAGAGTTCTCATTGTGTTCGTAACAGAAACAAACAGAAGTACCGATCCAGATTCTCGCGTTATATGCCTCACCTAGTTAGCGGAAGTTGTCAGTGGAAGTGTTTCCGTTGGCGTCGGGAGCTCATTTACGGATGGTTTACGATTGCTGGTTAGGGAGCCACGGTTTCTAATATATTCATGGTGGAGAAATAACGGTAACCAGTTTTGTACATCAAGGTAAAAAATTATTCCTCTGCAGCCTCGCTTTAAGCTCCCAATAGACCGTCCTGTTCGTGCTAGGAGGAAATCGCAGTTAAATTTTCCGTTCGTAAAGTTGGAAGGGATTTACTCTTAGATATCAGCATCTGGCGTTTGCTTTTCCTAACTGGCCTAATATTTTTGTGAGTGCGAGGATACCATCGAGCACCTATTGCGTACCTGCCCTCGCTACGATGTACAACACCTCTCTCTGCGGGTGACTTTACAACGACTGGACTCAAGACCGTTCACTGAGTCAAAGATACTCGGACCGTAGCCACACCCGTCACTGGCACGAAAAGCGATTCGTGCACTAGGGCAATACTTGAAGTGCACCTGCTTAAGAGACCGTTTATAGTGTCCCAGTGTATTGTGTCCCTCCCACACGCACTCAGTGCTTACTCTCTCCCTTCTTTCCTCTTTCTATTTCCCTTTCGCCCCCCCCCCCCAGTGTAGGGTAGCAAACCGGGTGCTCTTCTGGTTGACCTCCCTGACTTTCCTGTCTTTGCTTTCGCTTCTTTCTCTTCTGTACTCATCCTAGCTCACTGTCGAGCTAGGCGCGTTAGCGTCCATTTTGGTTTACTGTGCATTCTTCAGTATTCTTATCTTCTGACGAAGATTATATTGAGATTTGCCCTACTATATCTATTTCGCACATACGCGTGCGCTATACCAATTATCCGTCTTGACGCCTTTTCGCTTACACGAATAACATTGTTAATAGCATATACGTTTTCTTTTTCAGTTTTTTATGTTGGGCTATGACTGACTCTATGTCCTTTCAGCTAAGCCAATGCTTAAAGACCGACGGACGTCGTAGCCTGTAAAACTCGCGGCAGCTTTCTACCGGCTTACCGGTGGACGACTTGCTCAAACGAGAAGCTTGTAGCTGTTGTATTCCTTTTGGAAAGCTGCTTTACAGCGTCAGAGCTGCCCGGCGCGTCTCATCCGCCAAGCACATGTGCGCAATGATAAATGGCCTTCAGCATGTCATCATAACGCCGCTGATGAGGCTCATTCGTGAACAGATGTAATGCAGTAGTCCGCGCCGAAACTGTCCACCGTATCCCGTCCGTGTCTTCGTGTGGGTTGTAAAATGAATGTGCAGTTATAAGAAAAGAAGGCACCACAGCTGGGCATCGTACCCGGAGCCTTTCCTTCTGACTGAAGCTCTAGCCTATTGCGTCACGATAACAATGGCGAAGCGTAAGTGCACAAGCGCTACTAGCGCCAGTGTGTTCGCGCCACAATGCATTATACTCCCTTTCATACTGGGCAAGCAACGATGCAGAAGTTACGCAAGTAGTGCGGTAATATAAATAACACTCCGCATGTTTTGCAGTGCAGTTGTTTAGGATCTGCGACGCCTACGTCTGCTGAATAACTATACTTCATATTGAAAGCTTTCACGTAACCCCACGGAGCCAGCTCATATCACCGTGCCGGTGCACCAGAATTGCGGCTATGATGACGTCAGTTCATGCAAGCCATCTAGTGACGCGCGCACTTGCACCTGTGAACCTGAATTTACGCTCACGGATGTTTTTAGCAATTCGCCCTCATTGAAATGTGGCCACCGTGGCAAAGATCTAATCCGTGACCTCGAGCTCAGCAGCGCAACGCCATAGCCTGCCACGGCGGATTCTTGGACAGTTCAATTTCGGTGCTGTACGTGAAATTCGTCGGTATTCGTTACGCTGCAGAATTATCGGCACCTTTTCTTTTTGGCTGTGTACGGAACAGCGGTTACGAAATACCTGGATAGTGGGTTTCTAGCCTTGTGTAAGAATCTACTGTATTACTCTCTCTGTTAAAAATTCCGTACAGTTATTACGAATGCGTTTCACGTTACTAACCTCGATTCATATTTAAGCCGCGGTAATCTGTGGTAAAGGCGATTCCGAGGAAGTTATCTCCCATATTTTAAAGAAATTTGAAATGCATTTTATGAGCCATACTTGTTACTTAATATGCCCATGAAATATGCTATCCCATGATGCACAATTGAAGTAGTAATTTAGCGTGATAAAAACCACAGAGACAAGAAAGGTGGGCAAAGACAAGCGCACAGACCATGATGCACAGTTATTTGTTATACTAATAAAAGTAGTTATAACTAAAAGCAATAACAATAACCGGTCCGCTTTGTTCCCATTATTCGTCTCATTCACTTATGTTATTTGTGCTCACTTATGTTATTTATGTTAACCTTGTGAACACCGCCAAGATATCTTTATAATAAACGAGACTTCGAAGCTTATGCGAACCCTTTAACGGTTAGTGATGGACCTTGCCACTGGGTGGCTGAGGCCAGCGACACTTTGGCTACTGGAGCAATTTTATGGGCTGCGGCCGTAAGCCCTTCCCTTTGCAATAAACAAAAGTACCCGTATATCTGCGTCTCCCTTCACAGCCAGCCATTTATTTACCTCATGTACCGTTTAGCTTCCCCGAACGCCTGGCCGGAGCTTCTTTCTTCAACTGTACGTATCTCAGGCAACCAAGGGTCGGCTCACTGAACACTAAAGTGATGGTTTCTTTTCTTCTTTGAGATGGTGCTTCGCTTCCGGCTGCTTTACGGCTATCGCTAGACGACCTACTTTCCCTTCGCCATTCCTTACAACTTTGTCAGCTCACTCTTCTGTACCGCTGAAGGTGCATTTTTTATTGCCAATTCGTTTCCATTCCCCTTCGTTTTGAGGATGACCTTGGCATGTCCTTACTTCAGATGTATTGTTTGGCATTCGTGCTTTCTCGTATAAATTGCGGTATAGAGTAGCAGGAGGAACAGGAAAGCTAATCAAAACGCAGCATGGTGTCATATGAATCGGAAAGTTCAGCAAACGTTACACGTGCGGCATCGACTCCGCAACTATGCCATCTTACGCGTTTGCGACGACGACAGGAAAGAGCGAAAGTGCCGAAAACAAAATAAAGCACAGGCTAGATGAAAGAAACGTACAGCACGTGCGACTTCCAAATTCCTAGCTCCTTCGAAGAATCACAACTAAGTAAGCCGGAGAGTGTGGCTGTCGAACCAAGTTTTGCAGAGCTCCAGCCAGTGACGTCGAGTCGTATATTTCAGATGCGTGGGCTTGTCAGTACGTACCGACGAGGTTCTCCGAGAATTTCCGCCCCAGGGGGCAGACAACCTGGCTCTCGACCCAGACTTCGAGCTGTCACCACAGCCTAGACGCAATCCCCACGTGTCAAATCTTTCTCGCGTGTTCATTGTGCGCTTCCATCTGGACTTGGTTCTTCTGTGCTGCTGCCCTTCCCTTGTCTTGTACGTGTACTTCTTGCACTACATTCCAATCATTCCAGGAAGCACGTACATTTCCCATGCGCGCCTGCTCCCGCTGTAGCGTTGGAAAGAAACAAACTGGGAATGTCTTCCAAAGTACATTAAAAAGGCTAAATAGTTCATCGAATAAAGCAGAGAACAACCCGGAAACTTGTCATCGTGTCGTAAAAATGCAGAGAAAGTGATAAAGTGTAAAATAGAGGAAAATGGTAATATAGGCACGAATAAAACATTAACCTGTGTTAGCTCGTTACGAACGCCCTCGATGGGTTAACTGCACAAAAGGAACCAAGATAAGGACTCACGCAGACACGTCCTGCGGTGCTTGTTATGTTTGCTATTGGCTTGTTTCGCGTGCTCATTTCTTCCTGGCTGTCCAAGTGGCGAGTCGCACTCATCGTGAATGCCAGTTCTAATGGAAAGGCAGGAGACAGGTAAAACAACAGAATGGAAAAGGCGAGAAGCGTAACGAGATGGCCGTCGGGATTGCTACCCCACAGGCATATCAAAGAGATGAGACATGAATAATAAATGCAATGGACAAGAAAGCAGACAGTTGTCATGCAGGGTAAAAGGGTGTACGTATGCGTACAAGCAGTTACTGTAGAAGGGAACTGACGCTTACGAAGCTTTTTTCGACGATTATGGGTTAGGTCGGGCTTCTAGGAATGCTATTAAAAAATTGTGTGTCCACCCGCTTAACGCACTTCAAAGAGGCTGTCGTTGGACATCGTTGCTGAACCAGTGGCAGCCGAAGTGCTTGATAGCTTATGCACATATGATTTAACTGCTTCCGCTGAAGAAAAAATATGAATTCGGGAAGGCTACCTCCGGAAATAGGCGACAGAGTGACATTGCGTCGCTGTGGGATGGACATGGCGGCAATTTTAACTTTAGTGACACATCGATGACACTCCGTAGCGCTCAGCACTATAGAGTATACTCAGCAGAGTACTCCATAGTGTTTCTATAGAAGTCAACTTGATGCTGCATGAAGATTTTTCGCTGCTTGCCAGATCGTTGAAGAATTTTTAAGAAATCAGCTAACGGGTAAAGCTGCTTGATTTGTTCATATTTGCGCACGCTCTATACTCCTCGAACTATCACTAGCGGGTGCAGCAAGTGAGTGTAGCTTACTTGAATAAAACAAGTGAAAGCACCAAGTAAGTTTGTCGGTTAACAATTTTATGAACATGTAGCTCTTAACAGCGTCATTTTCGTGTTTTCTTTTTCTTGTTTATTTACTCCTTGTTGTCTTCGTGGACACAATATCTCAGATTTGAAAATGGCTTACACCCTCCATTCACACATCTCTTCAGGTCAGTCATTCTCCGCTGATTTCAAACAAGAAAGACGATAGCAGCAGGGCTGTTAAGCTGGCGCGAATTCCAGTAAAGAATAAATTTAACTGTGTAAAGCTGGATTACAATTGCGTTGCAACAGCTGCTCATGTACCGACACGTGTCGTTGTGTCGTGCCCTTATCGGTGCACTCCTCGTCTCATACGGCCGCTTGTTTATTCGTAATTGCCGACCTGCCCCCCCCCCCCCCCCCTATACGCAGCCTTTGTCTTATCCTTCATGCCTTCCCATGATCCCCTCAGCAATCTACAAGTCCGAATGAGAAAAAAAAAAAACTTTGGCTTTCACTTCTTCGCTCGCACACACGGTGTTCACGCACGATTGTGTATTTGTTGCCTCGCCGGTAATAACTCCAACTCGCCTGTTCAGGGTAGCAAACTGGATAACTTCAGCTAGCCTCGTATCCCTCCTTCCATTCCTTTTTTGGCCTGTCTCTCTATCTCTCTTTCTCTGTCATTTCAACACGTCTACAAACTCATTCTGCGTTCTACTCACTTTGACGTACACTGTTTTCAAAAGACGACATGTTCACTGACCTGTTTTCTTGTGTTTTCTGGTTTCTACTGGAAAAAAACGGCGAGGAAATGGCTGTGAACATATGTCTGGACCCTCCCGACTCCCAGCTCCTTTATACGGTACGACCATTGCTAGGGAACTTCCTGCCCGGTATATATCTGCTGAAAAGACTCTGCCTCTTGATTGAACGGATCAAAAGTGTGCGCGGGGCCTCAAACCATCTCTCGCCATCGGAACGCGTCCCTTTTGATTCTTCGGCAGTCGGCTATCTTACTTTTTTTTTTGCTTGTGTATCCCTCTATGCTCACTGTCTTTGATTTGATACTTTGATTTTTATGCACTGCTCTTTATGTGCTCTCACCATATGCGCATGTACTACGACTCCGCAGACCTCACGAACAGCGGGAGCCACGTGCCTGACCTTTCCTTTCTTTCGCTTTTCCGCCAGACTATCCATATAATATTGTATATCATCGTTTTGTTGTGCGTCTGCGCACTTCGATTCTCGATTGCCTGTTTATTTCGACAGCCTTTGGGCCACTACTGGGACACTCGCGAAAATTATGTTTAATGCAGTTTTCGTCTTTCTTTTATGCACGTGGAAACCGATTGATAGTAATGTTAAGGGTACTTGACCATAACTTCTGGATAACTTCTTCTTGGGCGAGTTGGTCGCGTTCGTCTTTCCTTTCCTTTCGAGTCTCACTATTTTCTTTTCGAATTTTTTCAGCTTTGTGCGCTAAAAAGCATCATGTTAAAGGATGTGAAGAACAAGGGCGATACGGGTTATAGGTGACAGCTGCCAACTTTTAACATCACCTCTCTCGAGTTCTTTCGAAGTTACTAAGGCGGCAATAATAATGACAACGATTGACAGAAACTGGCGCTAGTATTGCATCCTGAATGTTCCCGGCGGCCGCACTTCGATGAGTGCGCAATGCAAGAAGCTTCGTGTACTGCACACTGGGGACACGTTAAGGAACCCCAGCTGGTAAACATTTATCCAACGTCCTCTACTACGACGTGAAACATATCGTGGTATTGGCACGTAACACCCCATAATTTAATTTTGATACTGACAGTTGTGTATTAGTTTCATGATGTCTTCTATTTTTTTCGGCAGGACTAGATATTAAAAAGAAGTTATGGGATTTTACGCGCCAAAGCCATGATCTGATTATGAGGCACGCCGTAGTGAGGGACTCCGGAAATTTGGACCATCTGGGTTTTTTTAACGCGCACCTAAATCTAAGTATACGGGTGCTTTCGCATTTCGCCCCCATCGAAATGCGGCCGCCGTGGGCGTGATTCGATCCCGCGACCTCGTGCTCAACAGGACTTATATTAATGAGTTATATTATAATGAAAAGAAAGCTGGATTATTAAGAAATGTGCTTTAAGAACGATTTCTTTATTTTATGCATTTTTATTCTCGCTTCTTTATTCTTCACTTTTTAAAGGGCGCCATGTTTTTGTTATCTATACAGACAGCTCTCTATCACGCCATGACGTTTCTCAGAAGTGAGCACGCTTAGGTGAAATCGCAGTTTAGATTAGGCTCTGTGCCCTTGCATAATCGAATATGGTTAAGATCATATTAAATTTAATTATGGGGATTCACATTCCGAAACTTCACAGTTGGTGACGAAGGATGCCATATTGCAGAGCTCTGGATTTATTTTGAGCACCTGGGACAGTTTAAAGTGCACACAAGTCGAAGGACGCAAACGTTTCTGCATTCCTCCATCAGATTGCGGCCGCAGCGGTCACTAACCGAATCCACGGCCTCGAACTCGGTAGCGCGACGTATTAGCCGCAGAACCACCACGGCAAGTCCAGATAAGATGCAAACGTTACGGTCACGGGGAAGGCTCTGCGTGCTTAAATTATTTGATGAGAACTCGTAATGTTCTTCCATTGTTTATTTTCAATTTTGTAGACTTGACTCTCTCGTGTACACGAGAGAGTCAATGCTGGCAGCTGCGAATTGCGACAGCCATCGAAACAGGAGTCATTGTCACAAAGGAGTCCGCATGCGTTACAACTATACTGACAGCGCTGACTTCTCCGACCGTTCCTGTGTTAGACGACATTGCATCAAGCCTTAGCAAATTTTATTTCGACATCACTCTAGTATATAAGGTCTATTCAGCTTTCTTTTTTTTTTGTTCTATGTAGTCTGCAGACTGTCAACAGAGCTGTGACTTCGCACTTGATTTTTTAGCACTTGCCTGCAAACAACGCATTGAAAAAGTTTTGTAAGGCCTGAGAGCTATGGCCAAAAATTATGAAGTAATATGCGCATAGTTGGCATAAGCAATAGTTTGCCAGACATTTTTTTTTGTTTTCTTTAATTCCTCCCAACACATGAAATTCACCCTTCTGAGAAGGCAAGCGACATGAATGCCATTTCAGCACGTTCATTTGACAATCAAATGTTCTGGTAAAGTCGACAACAAAGCCTGCCAACATCTATGATCAATATCATGACAAAATTTGCAATTTTGCCCGAAAGGCCAATCATAGGTTTTGATAGAAAATTAGCAGACATCTATACGAAGTAAGGATAGCTGTATTAGCGGTCGCATAAGCTTGTAAACATTTACTAAATAAATTAACGAGCATGGTGCCACGCTCGCACCGGTAAACATGAACACATCCCCCTCGATGACAGCGTACACTCGCCGTCGAAACGCTGGCGTGAGGAAGCACGGCAGCAGCAGCGAGCGAAGTGACCTTCGTGCTGCCTATAATTTCGATGCAAAATGATTGGCGAGAAAACAGCGCACACGAAACTATGAGCCATCTACACACCTAGACTCTATCCCCATCGGAGACCGCTGTCAAAAGAGGGCCCGCACGGCCACGCGCGGCCGAGACATACGCGGTTTCCACCGCTATAGACCCCTCCCCCCCCCCCCATGCCTTGTAGGGTACGGAAGACTGCGCGCTCCCTCTCCGCTTTCTTCCCTTGCACGAGAGACCGAGCCGCCACCATCAGCCCATCCTCGCTCGCTTTCACCCGCACCTACAGCATACGGCTAGCGGCGACAGTGTTGTCACCCTTGGCCTTTTTACTGAATATCACGGCGACGCCGACGGTGGCTACGACGGCAGGAATGCGCCTGGAATGTCCATATAATTTCTATCGCAATAATAAATCAATCAGTCCACAAATTTATTTAATGCCAGGCCGCTGAAGAGGTTAAATAAGAAGTAAGTATCTTTGATGTTTTCGTTTCAAGCAAAGCTTCCAGCGCGGTAATAGTTTTTCATGCGTTCACATTATGTCCACGTCTTGGCAGCAGGAAATCAGGTTTCCTTGTATACGTGAACCTATAGTGTACATAATCCTTGTATACGTGAACGTGAACATGTCTACTTGAGTGCAGTGCATTCCCCACTCGTGTCTACGGTTTCTGCTGAGACTGGCAGCAACTGGAAAACATAATAAAAATTATGCGGAACCTCCCTCAATGGAAACTCTCAAAGATATGCGGAACTGCGAAAGATTTACGTAGCGTCATACATATAGTGGTTGGTGTGGTGCGGGATGTGTTACGAGTGGTAATGATGTGTGTGGGAGGGAGGAGGATATGGTGATGTCGTATGCGTTATTTATTTGTACATGCATGCGAAGCACGAGCAAAGTGATGTGCATATTTACTTTGCCGAACATACACATTCCGCGCCACGCCGACCGCCATTTAAGCTACGCACATCTGCAACAGTTCCCGCTATGAAGGTACCGCTAAATTTGTTTGGGTGACGCCCAGCATAGCATAACCAACGCGTTAATTCCTTCATATGCAGCGGAAGGGGGATGGCTGCATGTGCACGCGTACTAATTGCACGAATGGCACATCCACACGTTTCGACTCCCCTTTAAGCCCCTTCCATCCTCAATAGTCGGGAGTTGACTAAGGCGTCCTATAGTACTTGCCATCGCCCTTTTAGTATAGGCCTAGACATTCATGTTCAACGCCTCCGTTTTACTTATGGAGTATGGGAAACGCCGAACGTGAACGGACTCGTAGAATGTGTTGCACCGGCGTGCCTGTTATCGCGGACAATGTGTCGTTTATCACAGTGCTCCGGATGGCAGCTATCAACCGCGCACGCAATGACCTTAAACTGTTCCTTCTCGTCCTATATTGAGAAAGGAGTTTCCCGTCTTCACTAGTAATTTTTCGTCTGACTCGTCATACAATGCTGCGCATTTACATGCTACAGTAATGAACCTAATACATGAAATATGGTGGCACATTGGTCGATATCGTATGTGGACATTAACCTGGGAATGTTGGTTAGTACATGGATTTGCCTAAACTTCGCCCTTCTGGCTTCAAACGGCTTCATGACTTTGTAAACTCATCATTTTGAACAAAGTACAATGTTATACATGAATCAATAAACACCAATAAAACTGTCCGATGGCAGGATTCGAACACAGGGCCTCTAGTACAGAGTCTCGATCATGAAGCAGGGTGTCTACCAAGTTGACATTTGCTAATTCACTGAGTTTTCCCGATTTTCCCCGAGAGCCTTTGCAAAATTTCCCGAGTGACGCAGAATACGTTTTATATCAGGACTGGCTGAAACCATGCCACCCAATGCTGTCACTCGATAGTAAGCATGTGAAAAAAGATTTAAAAAGGTCTTGATCCAGTTTGAATACTAAGGAGTAGTAAAAACAATAGAAGGGAAGCATTAGTAAAATGCACAGCAAATAAAACGCCTTTGAAGAAAATTTCAAATCGAGTCGGACATTCTCAAATACGAATAAAAAGGAGATGCATACAAACGCAAATATTCTCGAATATGAGCTATTTCTATCAACTCATAGCAAGCTCAGTGCTATGAGGCCCGAACTTTGTCACAATTGAGATTCTCTCTAAACAGCTCGTAAGTCAACCTCAACTGTCCTGACATACTCTGAGCCCGCGCACGACGCCTCACTGATGTGTTTCACTGCTTTAAAGAGTTTATTTTGGTTTGGATGAGGGACACCTGCATGTCGGCATTAGCCAACACTTTGTTTTTTGAGCTCAAGCTCCTTCAAAACGGCGGCAGCACGCCTCCTTTCCCGTTCATTCCTCAATGCATATGTCCTTTCTGTTCTCCTCCTCCTTCCGCCGCTTTTTCGTCCTATGGACCACTTGAAGTGGCTTCTTGATCAGCTATACAGTCAATTTTTGATTTTGCGAACTGCTTTTTGCAATTTCCGAACTGCCTAGGGTCCGCGAGAACGTCCGCAAAATCGGCCAGTTGGAAAAAATGAACGCATGTCTTTTACTGCCCATAAGGGCTCAAACCACTACAGGCACATTCGAAAAAGCTCTGAAGGCCTGTCGGTGCATGTATTAGACATATCGGTGCTCGTATTGTGACAGGAGATACCGGGTGCATGCGTGTATTGTTAAGGAATACTTACTGTGTCCCGTGGCAATAGCCCCTTACAACGCTTGTTATGCTTCACTGCAATACGTTTATGTATGCATCACCTAATAACATTTCTGTACAAAGGCGAAGCTGACTTTTGGAATCCGGCTTTATGCAAAGCAGCGTGCTTTCCGATCTTCGAAGCCAATCGCGAGGACCACAAAGGCGGAATCGGTGCAAATGCTGACAGCGATGAATTTTTTCAATGAAAAACATGGCACTCAACGACAAGAAGCTTAATAGCGAACGTCGAAGCAGCTAGACCTAGCATTGCCGCATTAGCGGCTACGGCTGCCAGCGGATCTGCGTGAGAGAGCGCCGGTTCGAAGCGGCGAGGTAATCAAAACGGTAGTGGTGGTGACCTTGATTAATGCCGTTTCGTACCTGCGGTCACGGCAGAAAGTCCGGAAAATCGGACGGCGAAGGGTTCTTGCGTCCGAAATTTCAGGCGTTCTGATACATTGACTCTATAGAGTACAGGATAGAGCTGCGACGCCATCCGAATTATCGGGCATCCAGAATGTACACTGGAAACTCCTCCAGCGGACGACATGGCATCAAAGACGATTCGTTATGATTCCTGTCTGTTACTCGAGCCAGCATTACCGCGACTTTCGTTCCCTTTCAATAAAATTACTGCTAATTCTCCCTCAAAGAAGTACAAATTCCCTGAGTTTTTCCAGAGTACTCAAAATCCGTGAGAATTTCCGATTTTCCCGGTTTTCCCAGTTGGTAGACACCCTGATAAAGCCCTTATGCCTCGTACGCATGCAAAGACAAGGGGCATAAAACACCGCTTACGAATTTCTCGCGGGACAGCGAGCGCGTTTCGATTTGGGCACCTCGACAGGCTGAACTACTGCAATTAGTAGCAATTATCCATGTTCAAAGGGTCTTCTGCATTTATGAAATTATAGATTGCTTCGAAATTTAGGACAATGAAGGCAGATAAAGCACAATAAACAAATCAACGTGAACATGTCAAGCAACAAGCAGGTAGGTCCGACAAATTCATGTATTGCACTCTCACTCCCATGGTGGCTGAACGAACGCAACAGGCTTTCCTCTAGTAATCATTGTAGGAAACGCAATGCAGTGCAATTACGAACCACGGTGCGGTAAACCCTCTTGCGAACCTCGTTCTGTTGTTTTGCTCGAGTTGCCTATCACAGCGAGCTGTGATAGGCAACTACGAACTTTTCCACGTGACCTCTAGTCTGCAGACACATAGGAGACGCCTCAGGTCGCTGTGCCCCATGGCTGATGCCTGGTCATTCTGACTATCGGTCACTTGCCCTGCCCGGAAAGCTGCGCCGACCACTGCGGGTCTTATTCCTCATCTTGTTAGGAGGAAGAAAGAAGCAAACGAGGCCAGTGTCAACAACCTATCGCTAGTGCAGCCAGGTCTTGTGCTTGAATACGAAAAAATCAAGATAGAGCGATGACAACAGGTGAACAAGAAAGGCAGACGCCTCTTGATACGCAAAAGAACCATTCCTGCTCCTTAGGAACGTGCTTCATCCAACGCCGGAGGCGGACGATGTCCGGAGGCACGGAAGTCGATGCTAGACCAATAAAGCCCGAAACAGCACGCTTAGGTCATGGAGCAAACCAAGTTAGTCAGGGCAAAATAAACAAAGAGAACCAGAGGCATTCTTGGCGGCAACGATTCAGTAAAAATGAAACGTGAAGATTAGCTCATTCAGTAGTGGAATTCGTGCCTCTACTCAATTTGGAGTCAGTCTCTCGTAGCGTAGCACTGTGTTCCAAATACAAATGCACAATATTGTTTCAGCAAACAAAACAAAACAAAGAACTAGAAACGCTACTCAGAGACCTATACCGCACACTTTACATGGCAAGGCTCGTGTAGGGACAATAAGGAATAGATTGGGTCTCCGTGTGAACCTAGATACTGAGCGTGTGCATTTCGTCAACATCTCGAAACTTAACAAAACGCAGCTCGAAGTAAAGCTATTTCTCTCCAGACGTCTATCGACATTCAAAGAGACAGCTATCATTGATAGCCTTGTCGACAAGGCTGAAGATTTCTATTGGAGGCTACTTGAAAGTTATACTTTAGTACGCCTTCCTTCCAAATCATTCGATATTTGCTCCCAACAGCTAGTCTTTCCTTGTTGACGTTAAGCCGCTATAGAAGCGTCTATTGCTAAGGTTAGGCCTGACGATAAGTGTCATACCACATACAAAAAAAGAACCCCACTCATGCACCCCATACAAATGGTAAACCAGCGAAGCTGAAATGTGCGGCCCGATGTTTATCGCTGGGTTAATGCCGGAGGTTTTATTAAACTCTTTTCCAATTATTGGTAACGTCTTTCTGCTTCTTAATGATGTTACGCACACGTCTGGCTTTGGTTTATCACAGTACTTATTTGAAATGCCGCACATTGGCCTTCGCATAATCATCATCATGGAGGGGTGGAATGAGTGGTTCATTCTGTTAATCTAGCGGGTTCATCAAAGTCGTTCTGAATAATGTTACCCATTTGTGTTTCGTAATGCCTCATTCATAGTGTTTACGACTCGCCTGTACACTGTGGTTATCAAGTGACACACCGGGCCCGCATATTTAATTCGATTAAATACAGGGACACATTTTTGAACCTATTGCAAAATGTTTCGTCTAAGCACGTAGAGCTTCGCTGTAAAAATGGTGTACTTATAACCCAAATTCGAGCGCGATTTCATATATGCCGTTTAATATTATTCGGGCGTCATGGACACGCATCGGAAGAGAAAAACGCACAGCACGCGATTTTGAAGGTTCCCTAAAGACAAGTGCAATGTACGCAAAAACTTGGGGATAGTCCCGTGCTGAAATTCAGTTTATTTCAATAATATACCAAAACATCGACCTACATAGGCATACGTTGAATTGCTTGCAGATAGAAGCAAAGTGTCATGGACTTTTGCTGAAAATATGCGCCCTAAAATTATCGCGACACACTTGTTGATCCCAGGACAATATTGACTAATCGCAAGAAAAACAATTTTCAAGCAATTATTGACATCCACAATACAGAATTCTTCTTTACCAAGTAAGTTCTGCAGAGAAGCTTCTTAGTACTGTTTTGAGTTCCTTCCAACTACAATAAAAGAAATCCACATGACTTCGGATGAGTTTGGAAAGTGTTTTCTGCTGAGCATAGACCCTTTTATTGGCGCGGTGGCAGCAGTTGTTTCAGGACCTCAGAAAACTTCCGGTTATGCATTTTTCGACAGTCAAGTTAGCCAACGACGCAGAAATATTTTCTGGCATAGTATACCATTCGCGCATGTTCTTGATGTTTCCATATATTACTAAGGTGCATAATCTGTGCAACCTCCTTGTTGTCAAGCATTCTAACTTTACAGCAAATTTGGCGCCAGCTGAGGAATCTTATATATTTACAGACTATTGTAACTTGAGATGTTACTGAAGGCTTAGCCGAAAGCCTTTCTTAAGCTCTCTTTGTAAACTTACAAAGCTCTCTCATTTACAATAAGATGTTCTCAACATTCATCACATAACACGGAAATGGTCGTAATCCTAAAGCAAAATTTTTCTAACACTCGATTATCAGCAAGCCTTATCGTTTTACTAGTCCTGGTGCTACCAATGTTTTCTAACTACTATTTTAACAGCAGCTGATACATCTTCTTTCCTTTCTTTCTTTTTATGACAGATGGTGGAGACACGTGTAATTGGTAAATTGTTCTCTGCCAGAGGTGAGTAATTTAATCCTCGAATTTACAAGCATTCATAAAATTATTTACTCTAACGGGGACTTACATACTGAGAACTACATTACTGGCGTTAATTTAGTCACCTATATACCTCAGTACGTTCACGCTTCTCTGGAGCGCCTAAGTGAAAATTTGAATTCCTAATGCCGCATGCCACTACCCTTGCGCCGTCGATGGTGGGCTGACAAAAAAAAACTACATCAATGCCACGTGGGGACGCAATCAGTGTATTCACTGCGCGCTCAGACTGAAAAATCTAATCAAAACGAAACGTATGCACATGCGGAGCAATTGAAAAGTAAGGAGAAAAAAAAATACTCCTTCGCGTTCAATTTACTGCGAACTTTTCTGCCGGGAAATATCGGTCTATGTCCCAAAGTTGATTTTTACTTCATGGCAATATGAGATATACGCTTCACTTGAAGCTGCATGTTTATATTCTAAACGCATTTGCTCGTGTAAATGCGGCCTAGCGGCGCCCGGGCACCCGTGAGAGCTTGTTAGAAATGAAAATTACATACTTTTTTTTGCCGGCTTTGATATGGTGCTTATTTGGGGCTTGCGAAATTTTTAAGTAAAACCACCCGAGTCTACTTTCAAATCTTCTTTCTTGTTCACGCGTCTTAATACCTTAGGGTATAAGTATCTTTCTTTCACGCGTTTATTTTTACATAGAACTTTTTAAAATCAATTTTTGTGCACGAAATGGAGTGTGATATGGAGCAATCCATTATATGTGTTTTCTTTTTTTTATCTTTTCTTTAAGAGATGCTAGAGCACTCGAATAGCTACAGCAGTGAAAGCAGATGTTCTATTCGTGTTAGTTTATTACGTACTACTTACTACTGAGCAAGGGGAGTGGCACTTTGCTCCACCTAACATCGATTGTGAGAAGAAAAAGCGATTGATATCATTTGCGAACTAATCTGAAATTTTGTGTTAGCGGGGATAATGGCGTCGTCCTTTTGGATCTTCCCATTCTGTAGCGTGCACGCAGTTGGCTAAAAACTATCAGGAGGCATCGTATAATCCATCATTCCTACGTTCATTGCCTAACGAGGCTCCTGATAAAGTGCATAAATATCTTGGAAACGCTTTACCAAGTCTTCTATGACGCTGCAGTGCACCTTTGAAGCAGCAGTCAGGAAAAGCTTTGGAAAAAAAAGACTCGACCTATCTTCTTTTATGTCCCGCCCATTATCGGCTCAACATAGCAACCATGGCGCTAGGTCGGGAAGGTAAAATAAGAAAACAAGAGAAAACGCTATTGTGTCAGTAACCTCCGATAAGCGTATATCAACACTCGACGTCAAGTAAGTCGCAATATAACCTAAATGAATTATGGACGTCCTGAATAGACAACCTAACGCAACAATTTTAAAATTCTTGTGAATGAAAGTGAGGAATTGTCCGACATCGCCTTGATGTGTCAGCAGTCTACGGTGGACTTATGCGTATTAGAGGCGCCGTGAGTGAAAGTAATTATATAAATCAAGTAGCCTAGCAAGCGCCACTCTTGAGAAGCAAATAATCAGGAAAGGGAAAATAAGCTGAGGTGCATTTGGTATATATCCTCATGGGCAGGACTCCTGTTTAAAAATAGTTAATCAGTGTATCGTCTCAACATCCAGCTACAGAAAACTTGAAGATAGTGAGAAGACTTCAAACCACACCGAATGTAAGGGGATCCTTAATAAAACACCTGTTCGTAATGAAGCTCTAACCATATAGAAAAAGCATACAAAAAAATATAACAAGGTTTAGGGAACCAACGAGAGCCGATTATGTTCTAGCTGAAGTGACATAGAACAAGTTGAGTTGAGCAGAACGATTCTATATCGCTTAAGGAAGGGATATCAATGGGAAAAAAATGCATGTCATGGTGGGGCTGAACGAAATGAAGGATCGGCGCGATCACCGCCGGGAGCAGATAATATGAAAACACGGAAGCATATGCTTACCCTATGTTCGACTTACTACAAATAATCATAAGGTGGTTACGATAATAACTTTGTTAATGAGCGATTATAAGAAATTGCCTGATAGTTACTTGGTACACCGGTATCCTGTGACAGTTATTTACCTGATAAAGTCGCACTCAGCTTGAGGAAGTAATGCAGGCGCCGATAAGGGCTCTAAGTCAGCGTAAACAGTGCGCAGAGGGCAAAGTTTTACTTCGGGAGGCCGGTCCCTCAGGTCATTCTTGAGACACATCATTATAAGCTCCGATTAGTCTCACGGGATGCGCTCAGTTGCAGCGCGCCGTTGGCTATGTGACCGACACGGAAATGTGTGCGGTGCGTGCTTCGACTCCTCGCGGACCATTTTTTTTTTTTTTGCCGACTAGTTATTGGTATTGGGTTGATAGTAGACGTCACAGGCCGTAGTCACGGTTATGAGACGAACGGCTTTCATGCCATGGCGTTCCGAAAAGAAAAGAAAAATAAGTATGATTTCGAGAAGGGCAGCGGATGTATTCAGCACCGTATCGCCAAGTAGGAGACTAAATGTAGCCGAATAATACCTTATTAGCGAAGCTTTTAAGCAGATTGGGACCTCTGGATCGTGTGGCAGGGCTCGTCGTGCATTACACGCTCGGCTAGTCCCATGTCAACCGTGCCCAAAGCTTGTTAGACAGCCAATGTCGCCATATTTGCGTGAGACAATAGAAACAAGAAGGCCCCTATACTGCTGCGGAAACGAGGCTAAGTCAGAAGGCGAGAACTCATCCTTGCTGTCCCTATCCACGAGAAAAGGGGGTCCGGTCTCCACGCTTGTGGCCGCTTGAGCTGAAATGGGCTATTGCAGCTCCAGCACTTCAGAAAAGATTATTGGCCACCAGATTCCTACGAGGCCGTCTCGATGAACGATGGGCTCAGTGGTTACGCCCTCTTTCTCGTCCCGAGCTTGCTTGCAGGCACCGAGAAGCAGTGCACCGAGACAACTAAATATAACATGATTTAAACAAAATTGAGGAGTTGCTTAGAAGAAACAGAGACGGCTTTTCGTGCTTTAGTTTCTGGTTTGGCTCACTTTTGAGAAATTGAAGGCGTCGCTATAAACATCGCATCTCTCCTTTTCTGTAGCATAACCCTAACAGTCACCCGAGGAACTGACTTCTCTCGTTATTTTTTCTGGTTTTCTCTGTGTATATTTCATTCTTCCTTTCTTTCCTTAATTCTCCTTTCTTGTGTAGTGTTAATTTCGTACTTCCGGCCATCTTCTGGCATATGTGGCACGTTGGAGTGAACGGTAGTAAGGCCGAGGGTCTGTAAGGGTGACAGGTTTGGCATGGGATACACGATGGGCCAACGCGGACTGAAGGCTTGACGCATTGCGTCCTCACGGTGTGAAGGAATGCGCCGACCGCTGAACTAACGATGGGGCAGTAATTCCTCTACCATTAAACAGAAAGGTATGACCAAATTACGCGGGAACTACAAGTACTTATGAGGGTCCAACAATGTCCAGCACGCGCTGTATCTATCTTGTTGATAAGAAGGCACCTAATAGAGCGATTCCCTTTGTTGACACGGTTTCAGCTCAGTGCAAGCTGCGTAGAAGTAAAATCTGGTGGTCACTTCACGTCTTCTAATTTTCTATTGGCGCAATTTCCGTACCTGACGAAAATTATTTCTGCTGTACTGAAACGGTAACAAATAATTGTGTAAGATTGTGGCACCGCGCAAATGAAACACTTTGTGCAAAAATATTTACAGAGCTGATATCCCGGAATTCACTTGTGGCCACGTTGGCGAGGATATACAACATATCCTGTTAGAACGCCCGCGACACGGCACACAAATACAAGAGAAAGAGAGAGAGCAATGGATGCATAGAAAGGCAGGAAGGTTAACCAGAGGTAGCTCCTGTTGGCTATCTTGCACCGGGGGAAGGGTTAAGGGGATAAAAGGAGAACGACGGCGGAAGGGGGAAATATAAAGAGAGATGAGCACGAACAAACCGCATACACTACAGAGCGGTAGGGCACGGCATTCCTAAAGTCTATAATTTAGCCGAGTAGACCACAGGAACCATATCAACGCGAGTAAGGCCTTCAGCGCGGATGTTCTTTGGGAGCAGTGATCTAAAGCTTTGAGTTCTGATAGTGGACGATTGTCCAATTGATCCAGTACTATGCACATCACCTGTCTCTGGCCACTATATCGCGGACAGACACAGATAATATGTGCGAGCGTCTCATCGCTCTTGCACGTGTCGCGCGTGGGGTTGTTAGCCATTCTAATAAGGAAAGCATATGAGTTCGTAGACGCAACCCCTAGCCACAGACGGTACAGTATGGTCTGTTCACGTCGGGGTAACCCAGGCGGTAGGCGCATCCGTATGTCCGGAGACAACCACGTTCAGCAGGTGATTTAGGGAAATAAGGCTGCATGCACTTCAGCCTCAGAAAAATGTTAGGTCCATGGCCAAAATATCCATTACAAAGACGAGCGTTACTGGCCCACCAAATATTTCTAGAAGCGAGCAATATTCTCGGAAATTATTGAGTAGAGTATTGATCTGTGGTAATCTCACTCTGCGTGATTAATATGACCCGACTTTGGGGCCTTCAATGCCTGGGTTCATGTACCATCGTGCGAATCAAATCCGTGTTTTCTTATGTGCCCTGATTTTAGTGTAGTTATGTGACCGGACTCTGTGTTGATTTCAGTGTACTTGGATGACAGGCTGCGTATTATGGCTGTCGTGAGACACTTGAGCACCTTATAATCTAGTGTCCCGCTTTCAGTGCGCAGCGCATGTCGCTAGGGAGAGACTACCCTTTCCTTGGCCTGCGGTGTACGACACTTGACGAATGTTTGTACCCCAGTGGTTGTGCGTCTAAACGGCATCAGGCTCATCGCGCTCTACTTTTCTTGAGGTAACTAACTTAGGTTCACGTTTGTAGCGTCGAAACTATTCTATTCAACATTCTGTAGTAGCGTGACTTTCAGTGACCGGCCCTACTGTGTGTGATCTGTACTGTGTGTTTTACTTTATTCTTTAGATTTGTTCGGTAGCTCTTCCTTTCCTCTTTCCTCCCCTCCTTCCTGTTGATGTCACCTCCCTTCTGAATGGTAGGCAGGCGTTGTGCCCCTACCGGTGGCAGTTGCTAACCTGCTCCTCGCTTTCCCTTTCCTGTTGATTGTATATACGTGTTCAAAACAGATAATAGTAATAATAATAATTATAATAACAACAACAGGATTTTGGGTTACTGTGGTTTGGAGTTTACTTTTAGTTTTAGCGCTTTTAAGTGGCTGCTTTTTCATATCTGTAGGTGAAAATGAGTAGCCGGCGCTAATTAAAGACGACATAATCCCCTAAGCACCACATAATAATAATATATAAAAGCTATGTCACGAGTTCTTGAGCTATAGGTTGCAGCTGACAATTTATTCGGCGTATTTCTGAATATTTGTTAAAAGTAACTGTCACGGAAGGCTTCGGCAGTTTTTTGGGTGAATGTAGCTCCAGCGTATTTCCAGATAATTTTGGCGTGTTTCGTGTTAATGTACGTTTGAGGTGGGAGCTACTATTTCGTAGATAGTACGTTGATGGAATGAAATGGTATGCCTTTTTATATATAAGCACGGCAAGAGGGATGCATTTACTTCTGGCGAAGGAGCCCCGAACATACCTTGTTAACTTGCTGGCCAAATGCTGCGTGCTTCTAAAAAGTGATCCAGCTCAAGTGATCCAGTTACACCATTATGTTATTTGCCACAGGCGATTTTTCTACATTTAGTGAAACCTAAGTAAACCTCTCAATACAGTGTGAAAACGTGGCGCGGTCTCTGCAACATCAATTTCAATATTACGGTTACTTTAGAATAATTAATGAGGCCCTTGTCGCCGATGATCGCTTTTCTGCACAGTGAGTCTAACAAATGATGCTCCACCACAAATAAAATAAAGTGACGCCATCATTTATTTCAGTTAAGAGCTGTCAAACGCTACCTGAAATTAAAACAAATTATAAGTAATGGCCTTGTGTCTATAGTGCTGGCTAAAATGTAAAAGAAAAGAAAATTTATCAAGCGCCAAATGTTAGCAGGGTTAAATAAGCCAAAATTGTTACATAATATCGCTATACTAAGTATAGTTTGCTTGTGCGCGCGCGTGTGCGTGCGTGCGTGCATTCAACCAATTTGTGTAAAAGCGCTGAACAAAATATATAAATAGCCTTTTCGGTCGTAGGTACACCTGTGCTTCGCGTAACATTCCCATTTCTGCGTGCCCAT
Source organism: Dermacentor albipictus (assembly GCF_038994185.2). NCBI lineage: Eukaryota > Metazoa > Arthropoda > Arachnida > Ixodida > Ixodidae > Dermacentor > Dermacentor albipictus. Next base: position 371,954,120 of record NC_091821.1, read on the forward strand.
GCCTCTTAGTGTGGAACACTAAAACATATTCCTGTATTTCTCTGCAAAGTAATGAAAACTTGCAGAATGTGTCTAAAGCTATATACACCTCTAATTCCCTAACGCTGAGCAAGCGTGATTTAGTGCAACTTTTTGTCCGCTTGCAGTATACATGGGAGATTGTCACGCATATTAAACAGGCTTTCAAGGTGTGTGCACTGTGTGTCACGTAAATCTTCAAAATTATTATTTAAAACGTTTTACACGCGTATTTTACGCACGAGGTTTATAGTCATCCCCGCGCGTTATCAAGCCTGCAGAGCGTGAGCACAGTCGCCGTGTCAGAGCAAGCGTTACTTTATTTCTGCGCTGGGCTTCTAGAAGCCTAATTGTTTGCTTCTTAGCCCACAAGGGCCATAGCGGAAAGCCTACTTTCAAACACAGCATTGCTCTGCAGTTTTCAACGTTCTAGAATGCTCCTTAGAACTGGAAAGCCGTGACAGTAAATAGAGCAGTGAAGTCTTCATTCGACAGCTAACCGTCGACGTTGCTCGTGAGTTCAACGTCGAGCAATTCGCCATATTCGCCGGGTGAAGGTGATCCTCCGTAGCGAAGGTTCGGAGCAGGGTCGTCATCGGTAGTACGTTCATATTGAGAGATAGGGAGAGCAGTAGGTCCAGGATTATGGAAATAATATCCGGTACACGTCGGAGGCGATGTTGGCCATAGGTCGCAGCAGTGACGTGCGATGTAGCCAATAGTTGCCTGAGTTGCGCCATTCAGACGCGTTGTGAGATGTGGCGGGAAAGGATTGCCGGGGACGAGGAAGGCCGCAAGGAAAAGTGTTTCACGCTAGGTACGTGTGTCGACCAGCTGACGGCGCTGAGACCCATGTTTTCAAATTCCTATCGGTGATCAGTAGGCATGGTGGACAAGGATGGCGAAGAGACAGCCTTGATCTCGCGCCGAACGATCCAAGTCACATTGTCACAGCTGTTTGGCGGAAGAGGATGGTCCTTACAAGTTAGCGGCGCTTTTGGGCAGGAGCACACTGTGATGCGTGATACGGCGGCTCTTGTCCAAAGCGGCGACATGCTTTGATGATTGCGTCAATAGTAGAGTCGTTGACAAAAACAAGCAAGTTTGAAACGTCGTTTGCGATATCTTTCAATATGTGCACCACCTTGTCAGTTTCCGACATCGTCAGCTTTGCTGCAGAGAGCCAAGACGTCTCGGATGTATCAAACGTAGAGATCGGTGCGGCTCTGAGCAAGGGACGTCTCCCTTACGACACTCGTAAGCCGTAATACATAATGGCTAGGTTGTGGCGGATCTAGTCTCCGTGGACATAGACTAACAATTTTTTATACGTGTGCCCATCCCGAGATGAGGAGGAAAAACATTATTTTGATTAGATCTTCGAATTACGTGAATTACTGGGTTATTTCGTCTGCCAGGCGGCGTGAGGTGGCCATAAGCCCTTGACTTTCGACGATCTCCAAAGCCCAGTTGACGGTCCGCAGCTGGACTGTGGGAATCAAGCTGGACACCGCTACCTCTTAGTCCGAAGTGTTGTTAGGTTGGTGTTCCACCTTAGGAAGTTCCACCCGAGTTCCACCCTAGCCCGGATATATTAGTGAGTACTTGTAAGGGTTTGCAAATGAGTCAGTCTGCAACTGTTTCCAGGAAACCTGTTGCAGTTTATCCAGTGATTTATGTGGAGGGGGTATTTTTGTCTGCATTCGCGGTAGTTCATAGTAATTCATGGAACGTCATCATGCGATCCCTCACTGAACCCAGGTCGAGGCCTGCCACCGCCCGGCTGACGGAACCTTGGGCATAATTGTGGGCAGCCTCATTTTCTAGGTGCGAGAAATGTGCAGGGACCCAGATTACTTGAATCTGGTGATCAGGTGGTGGATATTTGGTTAGAATTTGCAGGGCAGGTTTGTGAATTTTGCCACTGGCAAATTTTCTAACTGCAGTTTTAGAATCACTAAAAATGATTTTCGAGGTTCCGAAGAGAGTGCAATGCCGGGCCGACCAGCGGTGGTGACGCAAGCGTCAAGCACTTCCCATTCGTGGGCCGATCCCGGAAACAGTGCAATGCCGGGCCGGCCTGCAGTGGAGGTGAAGCAGGCGTTAAGCATTTCCCATATGTGGGCCAATACAGAAGAGTGCAATGCCGGGCTGACCCGCGGTGGAGGTGAACCAGGCGTCAAGTATTCTCCACACGTGGACCGATCCCGAGGATAGTGCAATGCCGGGCCGACACGCGGTGGAGGTGCAGTTCGCCATTAAGGGGCCCACATTCACGGCTTCGCTGGTCATCCTTCTTCACAGAGTGGAAGGGCACTGACTTTTTATTTATTTATTTATTTATTTATTTATTTATTTATTTATTTATTTATTTAAACATGCTGCAGACCCGAAGGGCTATCGCAGGAGTGAGAGCCGCGCTCAAATTTCACACTAGGGAGTATCGTAATCGCCGATGACTTTTCTTTTTTTGTGTGTGCGAATTCCATACAACAGAGCCACACTCGAGTGCCGGACGAAAGAGTATTTTATAAGTGAGCAGGGGGAAGTGGCAAGAAGAACGGAACGTAGGGTGCGTTGTTATCTAGACGGATCTGTGTATGGTCCACGCACAAACTATCATCATTAATGGCTCATTCCCCCATAGCAAGCAAAAAATGCAATGACTCATAGCCCCGTAAGGCAGAGGTTACAAGCACTCAGCAATTGGAAGCGAAAAGTGCTTACATTCTTTCTCATCACTCATACAACATAGAGAACAGCATGTCAAAAACTGTCATCATCAATGGCTCATACCCCCATAAGCAATAGCTGATACCCCGGTAAGCAATGGTTCATACCTCCATAAGCAAGTAAACGAGAGAGATCATAAGGAAAAGGCAAGGAGATTATCCAGGGCTGATCCCGGTAGGCTACCCTGCATTGGGGAAGAGGGAAATGGGATTGAAAGAGCAGAAGTAAAAATTAAATGCAGTGACCCATAGCACTGTAAGGTTCATGGCTACTCACTTTGCGTAGTTTAGTTGCAATGGCATTACCCCTGTGGTCGTTTTCGGTGATTTCAGTGTGGCTGTGTCGGGACCGAAAAGGGAGTGGTTTGCGCGTTTCTTGTTGCAGACATATCACTTGCGATGTCCCATCGATCCGGCCCATCCGACCACCCAGCGGCGTACGTGCGTCGATTCGACATTATCAAAGAATGTGTTCGATGTTGTGAGTATGCTGATCAGTGTACATCATAGCGCCCACAAAGCCGTTGTGACCGTCGTTACTAAGTGACAATGAGTGATGCAATAAAGTATTTACCGCAAGTTTTCTTATCATGATGTTTACAGTTCCGGTGGTGACCTTGGCAGAGCGGAATGGTGTTGAATTCTTAAGCACATTTTGTCTACATCTGTCTACTACATGCACCCCACCCACAATCAGGAGAGAAGAGCAGCGCGTGCCCGCATGTTGCACAAACGTTGTTTCAGAGACCCGGATACGTACTACACGGACGCTAGCCCGTATCCCTCGTCGCCACGTTGCGGGCTCAAATACACACTCGCCGTTGTCAATCAGGGGAACCTGGTAGCCTCAGCCTCCATCCGCACCACATGCAGCGCAGCAGCTGAAGCAGCAGCAATCGCTCTCGCACTTCGCGACGCTGAGAGCAAGGGAAGGTCCGCCCGTGTCCTTACTGACTCACAAGCGGCTTGTCGTTTATGCCTGAATGGAACACTCCCTATACAAGCCATTCGAATCCTGGGTCGCACACTACAATGGACCCACGGTATCGTCTGGTGCCCCGGGCACGAAGGCCTGCGGGGCAACGAAGAGGTGGACTGCGCAGCTCGAGGTCGCACTAGCCGAGCGGCAGACCACACCGTTCTTCAGCCCCCGACAGGACGACGAGCGACCCACGAGTTATTAACGACAGGTCAACAAATACTACAGGACCAACGGCTCGGAAGAACGCAATACGCTCCCCCACACAAAGCTCTCAATAAACTCCAGGCAAGGGACTGGCGCCGCCTGCAAACTAACACATACCCACACTTGTCTCGTCTACACGCAATCTACCCAGATAGTTATACGTCCCGAACATGTCCCTGGTGTAGCAACCACACAGCGACACTCGCGCACATAACACACGAATGCACCGACCGTCCGGGCGACGTAATTTCGCCACGAGTCACAACACACACACTCACTACGTGGTCTTGGGAGGCGAGACTCTCCGAACTGGACCTGGGAAGCCAACTGGCGACCCCCGACCAGGCCCGGCGAGCCGCGATCGCCAGTGGAGCCCTGTCAGAGGGAACCACCCAGGAATAAACCGCGCAACGGTTTCTCCAATAATAGAGTTCCTCCTCCTCCTCCTCCTCTACATCTGTCCTATGTGGTGAGGCCAACACAAGTTCTTCGAGCAAATAAAGACCAAGGTATTGTACTGGGACATATTACCGGGTAGAGAGGAATTAAATGAGTAAATGAAAGCAGACACAAGAGGGTTATTTGCAGATGACATGAAAAAAGTATTACTGGAATTAATTTGCATCAGAGAAGGCTCGCACAATGAGCAGAATGTACACATAAATCTTTAAGCATGTAATGATTATTGGGATATATGATAGTATTGTGCACAGCGCAATCATTGGTGTGCAAGCGTATTTAAGCAGTAATGTTTCTCGGTAAAGCATTTGTAAAATTCAAGAAGAGCGTCGAGCCAAAGATTGAACCCTGAGGTACGCCTGATGTTACACTGGAGATAGTCGTATGATCAGAGTTGAATACGCAGTGAGAGTGGCTCAAGAGGTAAGCTTCAACCCAGTTAACTAATGCAAGTTTATTGCGAATAACACAGAACTTTTTTTAAACAGCTTAGGATGTGTAACAGTGTCGAATGCTTTCGACAAGTTTATAAATATTGCGTCGATTTCATCACGTATTCAAATTCTGGGGTAATACGTGTCAAAACTTTAATATGATTAAGAGGCACGCCATAGTGGAGCACTCCGTAGTAATTTTGGCCCCCTGGTGTTCGTTAACGTGCACCTAATGCACAGAACACGGGCGTTCTCTCGTTTCGGCGCCATCGAAATGCGGCCGCCGTGGCCGGGATTTGCAATCGAGCCCTCGGGCTTAGCAGCGCAACACCAAAACCTCTACGCCACCACGACGGGTTCATCACCTGTATCTAGAGGCGGAATGATGTTAAGAGTGAATTTAGTAAGTTGTGTAATGGTACTGAATCCACGGCGAAAGCGATGCTGAGCATCTAAAGAACGTTGTTTGTTTCAGAAACAAGGTGATAGACATGTATATCGTGTGTTCTAGTGGCATGAATGATATGTAAAAGAGATGGGTCTGTGGTTCAACAAAGACTTTAGTGAACCTCTCTCCAATAACTATACCATTTCTCTCTCTCTTCTCGTATCCAGTGACATCAATATCGAATTGAAAATAAACTGCTCTATATTTGTAACCACCTCTTCTTAGCTAGAGAGCGGACTGCCAGGGTTTCCAATTGGTGTGAACTAAACACCGAACTAAAGCCTAAGAAAGAGAGAGAGAGATACGACGACGAAAGAAAAAAAACGGCAGGGATGATAACCAAGACAGCAGCTGGAAGACCAAACAACACTTGGTAAAAGGGAAATTGGGAATGAAAGACAAGAAAAGAAGAAAAAGGTCGTCAGTGTGAACACACTCGCTAGCATCTATGAATCTAAGTAAACGGTTGAGACACCTTGGGAGGCCTTAACTTTTGCATTAAAATAAATCAAAACAGCTCCTGTACCCGATCGTTACATACTGAACGACGAAGAAAACTTAACTATATCACAACACAAGGACAGGAAAGCAATAAGCGGCACTGAAGTTTACAATTTTATTGTTCTCACTTTTATTTCTTTGTATATTGCACTTTCAGGGCCAGATTTTCTCGAACAAAGAGTATACAACAGCGCTAAATGATTAAGAGATGCATTGCAAACCTCGTGGAAAAAAAAGATCCGCAAAGAAACTGATTATTCTGCAGCTTACTCCTGAGGTGTCGCTGCTTTAGCCCCTGCCATTTCGCTGTCGTTCAATCCACTTTTGTCCCGCCTCTTTCCCCCAAATATTCTTTCCAGGTCCGCTGGATTCACTTTGGTACCGCAATTCGCCAGGCGTTCGATAGCCGTCCCTAATCATCAGGCCAAGTTTTCTGTTTACGCAGAATGCCATTATCGGCAGTTTGCGCATTACCTCGTGAGTTAGTTTTCTTTCATCTCTTCCCTGCACATCTCTTTTCACGACAGAAAGCAAGGCCCACAAAGGCATCCAAAGCCATTAGCCTGAGTACCTGTCTTTCCTGTCGCCCGCGCCCTCTCTTCAGTTGTTCCTCTTTTCCGAAAGTGCTTTTTGCTCGCTTTCTACTCGTCTTTCCTGGAGCCGTAGCTGCAGCATAAAAGCCTCTGTACACGACCCGCCACTCCGAAGCATTCATTTGCGTTTACTCAGCTTAATGTCGTGCATCTATCCCACTCTCCAATCCATCCACTTTTTGAGACGGCTAGTGTTTGCTTTGCGAAAAAATATTCAGTAGGTGGAAAGCAGGTACGCAACAAGCGTGAGTGGGAGCATCTCATGTGAAAGTATTTCCGGTAATCGGTCCTAACGGCGGAAAAAAACAAATCTAGCTTGTTTTATTGTTTCTGGGTTTTCTTTTTTTTCTTTTTTTTCGGAGTATAAGCGATGCAAATGAACTCGATGGGCAACTGAGCTTACGAACTTTTCGTGCACAAATTCATGAGCAAAATGAATGCGAGATTTCATAATACTGGCTCTCTCGGAAAGTTAAGGAGTTCGAACTTTTAAGTAAGCTGTGGCTTTGCGTGCTTTCCAGGCAAGTTTAAGACAGCAAAAAGACATTCTCGAGCATGGAGTTTTAGTATGGTTTCGCTGCATAATAAGTAAGGATGCTGAGTCCAGTTAGTGCAGGCAAATCGGCATTGCGATCCTAGAATGCGATGTTAAAGCATTAATGTATATAATGAAAGTCAGCAGTCACAGGACAACACATTTCACTCTTCCTAGTTAGGTATGGGGCCGCCAAATATTTTTGACAATTTGGCACAGTGGCCAGCACGTGTGAAATTTATTGGGAAGGCAGCCGTATTCAGCCGTAGGAAGGGAGGGAAACGCACCCGTATTCAGGCTGGTCTTCGTGCCCACTGTGTGTCGAAATGGCTTACCCGTATAGAATAACAGCATTCACTGTAACTTCCTATACGCCAGTAGGAAATAGCGTTAATTTATGGCACATCTTAACGAAAACATACCCTGTTAAACTGCGCAGGGTCCACATTTACGCATGCTTTAGCGTGTGTTCTTTACGCTTTCTAAACGACATTTCGTGTTCGTGAAGATATGCTCCCATCCACAGATGCATTTGTACTACACCTCCAACCCTTCCACGGCCTTGATTTCATCGCTACAATTTACTGTGGGGACACTTGACTCTCTCCTGTGCCCTGGCGTTGTTTTCCCCGCATAGCTCTCACGCCTCCCATAATCCGTCTTCCTCGCGATGCGCTTGTGGCGTCGTTGGTTGCGCACTTGTACGAGAGATGGCGCGTTAGCCGCCGCTAACGCCACCTGACGGCCGGGATACTTGGGCGCACAAGGAAGTAGTCTCGTCATCTTTGGCTGCAGTAACTCGGCGTACGTGGACGGCATCGCGCGCACTTACCGGGGCGCTTCGTAGGGACATCCCGCGAACGCCTGCGCGTTCACTGGTATAAGTTAGCTAGCTTGCCTATTTTATAGAAGGTGAAATAAATGCCCTTTGGTTCACTCCCGCTACTGTGTTCTTGTTTTCTTGTCCCAAGAACACGTTTGAGACTCCACAACTGATAGGCACAACTAATTGCTCCGTACAAGTTGCTGCTCACCACAACAACTAGAACCTATTGAAACGCACCATTCAATAACTATATGTCAATGATGGGCATATTCGCAAGCTGAGAAACAGTGCTAGGCTCGAACTTCTAGGCAATAAGAGTGTATCATTGCTTGTTCATCATTCCACCATTCTAGGAAATCGCGAAGACACCACGTTGTACTGCTGCTGCTTGATAGAAGCGTCTAACATCTGTGCCATGGGACTACATACAACTTGCACGTGATGTCCCAGATGCAGCTCCTTACTGTGTTGGTTCTACAATGAGGCGCCAATGATGACGTCCTTTTATCACACTAATTGCCACAAGTAACCTGCTTCCATGGAAGAAGAAAAGCTTAGCAGGAGCCCCTGCCCTGGCGGCTGTGCTGGAGAGAGTTGGAGCCGCTCGAGAAGTCAACGAACGCAGCTCCTCAACGTGCTGGTTCACCGACATGGCGCCTAGAATGCCGTCAGCGCAAGTCATCTAAAAAGTCCGACACAAACCTGCAGTTCACGGCGGCATTAAACTCGTTAACACGGCTTTTTTATGCGAAGCATATTACGAGAGCTCAACCCAGCTCCTCAGGCGCGGCGGTGTCGCCTTCAATACCACGTGACACCGTGACGTCACGACAGAGGAGAAGTGGCTTTGGCTCAACTCTTGCAAGATGGGCTGGGTGGGAATCGAACCAGGGTCTCCGGAGTGTGAGACGGAGACGCTACCACTGAGCCACGAGTACGATGCTTCAAAGCGGTACAAAAGCGCCTCTAGTGAATGCGGTGTTGCCTTAGAAACGAGCTGTTTCTAAGGCTCAGGCGTGCGTCGCTTGCTCAGGCGCACATTTCGTTGCCGCGTCGAACGCTGCGTTGCTCGACGCTCACCGCGTCCAATGCGGGGCGCGTAGTCGCTGCGCCGTAGCCCATTGTCGTACACTCCTTGGAGGGTCGACGGGAACGCTGTCGCGTTCCACTCTTGAAGGCGAAGCAGAGTAACGCATGAGTGGTTTCTTCGTCTAGCCGAACCAAATGTAGCCAAGCAACAGCAGTTCACCAGGCTAAACAGTGGTTCAACAACTAAAATAAAGGCTAGTATGCTTCGCATCCTGGGCTTAACCTTAGCTAAGCCACAGCCATTTTTTTTTTGGCGCGAGCCCGTGCAGCTGTCTCTATTGTGCCACACTCGAAAAGGTATCTAGCACGGTTGGCCATCGCGCCTTGGTCAGCTTACGAGGCTCGACCGAACAGGAACTGCTCCTGTTCAGAAACAAGCAAATGCCTTTGTGAATTTGGTTCCTCATGTCATCGAAAGTAAAGGGCCGTTTTGCAAGCCATAACTAAATAAACTTTTTGAACAACTCAAATAAGGGAGGTGAGCTGCAAGCTTCTGGATTCGCCACATTTCCTAAGCAGAACCAACTACATTGCACCGAAAACAAATGAGCAGCACTCAAATCACGACTCTTCCAAACACATATAACTTTGTGCGAAGTACCTGCAATCGAAATGAAACAGCGGGGTTGAGGTCAACGCTCTCCACTTAGTCTGATAGGGGTGTTCGCCATGGGTTAAACAGCATGCCATGTGCATTGCAAGGTTCCCAATCAAAATCCGCCCGACGAACGACTTCTCACGATCAAACGTGAGCGCACACACAGAAAACCTCAACACCGCGCGCATATAATCGACTCCTACTTCTCAAATTAACTACTCAGTGGAAAAGACCCAGAGGTGCAGATTTTTTTCCCCTCGCCCTGTAGTGAGGTGACAAGGCGGCGAAAGTAAAAATATGGCTTTAAATGGCTTCACATTGACAAGCAGATGAATGGACATCTACAAATAGCGAATCCAGTTCCAAGCTCTTATAGGATGTTTATTTATCTCCCCGCAGTGATACAGGCGTCAGAGTTCTTTGCGTTCGTGCCTAAGCCGAACAACTTTACGAAACGAAGAGCCGATGTCGACGCTAAGCATTGGGCCTGCCTTTGTATTGGGAATTACCTCCTCTGAGGACACCAACAAACTAGTAAAGGATTGCTTTTCTTCATGTTTTGTCCTGCTGAAACAATTGCACAAACATTCCAACTCATAATTTCAATTTGCTCATCGTCAACTTTCTAGTGCTTATGCTCATCTTTCTTTTTTTTTCGCTCCTTGGAGTTGCATATACCGCCTCTCTTCTAAAGTGCTACAGTGAGGCTTTCTCATATCTACTGCACGTCTGCGGCACAGTTGTCACAGGTTCTTGCTATCTTTTTTTTTCTTTTTCTGGCGCACGTATTCGTTATTCTTGGCGCAGTGCATCTTTCCACCCTGTAGGAGATTGCAAAACCACTCGCGCATTGTGCGTTAGCGCAGCTCTTCGACTTGTCGCTTCCTTTCCGCTTCTCCAGTTTCTCCCTCTTCTGATTCCTTCAGTTTTCAGGCTCGTCCTCTCCTTTTTTCCTTGCTGCCGACTGAAAGAGACGCAGCAGGTGACAAATGCAGGCCTCACGTTTCAGCTATGGATCACGCCACTATGGCTTCTGGCGATGGGTCACGAGACTCAAGGAGACGCAGCAACGCGAGGAAAAAACGCAATAACAAAATGTTAAAAGAACAACAAAAACAAGACGAAATGCACGAGCCCACCGAATCGCCTTTACTTCGACGCATCTTCTTCCGTTCCTTGCATACCTCCTTTTCTTTTCTTGTCTTTTTCCTTCCATCACGACTTCACCATATTTACTTTACTTCACCATATGTCGCTCTATTCTTTTATTTCTTGCCTCGCTTCAGTTTTCTCGTCCCCTGTGAACACGTTGTTATCCTTCATATTACGATATCGATCAGGCGTGAGGAGTGCTGGACATCCTCAGCGCCATGTGTTACAACACGCGAGAGGGTACCTCACATGCGTACAAAGACACCGAGCAGTCTGGAAGCCGGAGAGCGACGCTGTTCGTTCACATCGCGCTACACTTAACAATGATTCCCGAAGCAGTGGCCACCTCGATGGCGAGTTCTTCCGTCGTACGAGCCATATCTTGCCGTTGTCACATATGTCACGTTTTACGTTTTGTTCATGTGTGCCTCCCCTATTGTGTGGTCTTAAAAGGACGCTAAAAAGCAACAGTAAACCATGCATTTTACGATAGCAAAGCGTTCCTCCAAAACGCTCTTTGCATTTTTTACAGAAAACATCGTAACTTTCTGTGTGTGGGCAGGGAAGGGGGGGGGGATCAAACTTCATTTTTATTTTTAGTACTGCGCCTACAGTAGTGGCAACGGTGACATCAGGACAGCTTCAGGAATTTAGGTGTAGCCTTGGCATTTTGTGCCGTTTGCACGCTGGAAAGGAAATAAAAATTAATACGCCAAGTTGAGTTTTTCTTTGCCTTTGGAGCCTTGGTAATTATTTACTGACAAACAATTAACCAGTCCCGAGCTAACGCAGGCAAAAATATTCCTGTCGTCAGGCGAAGCTGGTGCTCAGTCTTATGTCGAGACTGATGTACTTGGAATGCCGGGAGTGTACTCTAGGAAGGGGACAGCCCCGTTGACCACCCTGCACTGCCGAACGGGAGTAGGAGATAAAGGGGACCACATAAAATATATCTAGGAAGAGGGTTCATTTAGGTACGAATAATCGGAAGGGTTCGCCGTTGAGTAAAAGAAATGGTTAAATGGTCCAGTGGGCTCAAAAATATAGCAGCGATTTCTTTTTCCATCGAAGACGCACGATGTCATTAGTCAGGAGGAGGTCTTTACAATTAGCGACAAAAGAACAGAAACAACAGCCTGTTTACCTCCTGTGAGGCACGTTTCCAGGATCCCCTCCTCTGTGACATATTTATATTCTCTTTGCTGTAATCCTTCTGTATTCTTCTGCATTTGCTTCGAAGCATTGCAAGAAACGTACAAGGCTGAAAAAGCGAGCTATGGAAACTATAACCAGTCTTAAGCGATCTCCTTCTGGCTCGATAATTCTAATCACGTATAGGTCGCAAATGACACTCACTCGCTTTCTCTTCTTGCGACGACAACGGATACACGGACCTGTGTTTTGTACGTGACAACGTGTTCCCTTTCTTAATTTTTTTTTTCTGTGGAATGTTTTAAGCCACGGATGATGAAATCTGCGCGAGCGCGCCTGACGCGATACCCAGATAATTACTGCAAGCCAGGGCAAGCCAGTCTCCCATGGCTCGACAAGACCTTAATCATTCGCTGTTCAAAGCCAGCAAGCGGCTAAAGAAGAAACAAAGTGAATCCACTATGTGAAGTCGCGGTACGTATACTGCTGACCTGCTTTCCTAAATGGGCCTATTGGTTGCTGGGAAGCAATCGCCCGAGCAAGCGCTCAAACTCAAACATAGAAGACCCTTTGTGAGCTAGCGGTTACACAGGAGCCCTTCTCTGCCCTCAACGTTGGAAACCTAAGCTGTGAATGTTGATGGGTCTTAGAAGTTTCTGGGCATGTTGGTGGGCCCGAAAGTGTGGGATTATTTTGTTTGTTTGTTTGTTTGTTTGTTTGTTTGTTTGTTTGTTTGTTTGTTTGTTTGTTTTTATCAAGACGCTCGGCCTCCGACTTCGTTCCAAACGTTAACTTTTTGTGCACAGATAAAATTAATTGAATTGTTAATGGTTTCTGGTCGTCTATAAAGTAATAAACTTCCTCTAAACAGATAGCGGTTCAAGTTTTTGTCGTGACCAATTTCGCCAGCCTTCACATATCGAAGCTGCGTATTGCAGCGAGCTCCGGTTTACTTGGCTCCCGAAGTAGTTAGTATATGCGGCTGGGTAAGCTGTGTACGATTATAGTGAAGAAAATTGATGCACTCTACTTAACACTGGGGACAACACTCCCGACTGTGCACTTACACACCTAAGTCTCAATGGAGCCAAAATGTTAATGTGCGCACCCGGAAAAGGTTAGGTGTGTTTTTGCGACTGCACTTCCCGCATACCTGAGCTTCGGCTAAGCCTTATACAGAGTCGATAATGCGTGGACGATGTGAGCATCCCCTTCAAGACATGGTGGTGGAAAGAGTCGCCACGCCAGTCCTTCTATTGCGATAGCAGTTATATGGACACTCCATGTGCATTTCCGCCGTCGGCGTCACCGTTAAATTCAGTATAAAGTTCAAGTGCGATATTTATCAATGGGCTGCATCTTGTCCTGAACGTTAACAGGCCCTTCCCCACACCCTTCGCCAAGGAGCGAGGAAATTTTATCCCTGGAAAGGCAAAGAAGTCGACCTGACGTGCAGTCTTTTATCCGGCTACTCTTCTCAGAGGGAATGAGATGCTGAAAAATTACGATGCTACGGTTGACGGTGAGAGCAGACAATATATAACGTGAGTATAATAAAGCCATGTGCGGAGGGCACGTTCATAGCCGCGAATCTAAACCTAAATTGCTCGAAAATACAGCCGACTCCATTAGAAATGTTTATTTATTTATTTATTTATTTATTTATTTATTTATTTATTTATTTATTTATTTATTTATTTATTTATATCATACAAAAGCAATGGTAATACAAAAAACTATTAAGGCAGAATACAAGAAATAACGACAAAACAAAAAAACAAACAGCGTGATACAAACAAAATGACTCGCAATATGGCACAGGTACAATGAAAAAATGCATATAAGGATTGTCTGAACAAAGCATATTGTTATGAACTGGAAAGCGCTGTCTAAGGCGCATTCTACCGCAAGGAATTGTAACAATTTAGTAATGACGGGGATAAAAGCAAATCAAATGCAGCGATGCGATTTTGCGAGGACGTGAGCTATCTTCTCAGCAGCAGAGGCTCTCTGTATAGGTGCTGTCCAAATGCGCGACCCAGCTACGGCGCTCTTTGGACAATAGAAACCAATCTCAAGGACCATGCTTTTGCTAACTGCATGCGGCGGAAGTGAATGCCGGACCGGATACACGTCAGAGATGCCATCTTTTAGACATCATGCATTCACCAGTGAGTGAGAGCTGTATTACTCTCCTGCCTTCTCCCTATGCAGTCGAGGGCCCAGATCACATATAACTCCCGTAACAAGACGCTACCATCTTTCTGCTCATTTTTCTTTCGGAGATGCATTCTTGGTAGCGTTCTGCTTTACGCGACAGTACCAAGCTTTCCGCGATTCTGCAAATACTTTTTTTTGTGGTCGTTTATTTTTTAGCGCTGCAGGCGTAGTGTTTGATGCAGGGGAGTAAGCCGTGACCTCCTCTCTGCTGGCGGTGAGACGGGTTCTTCTAAACCAAGGCGTTTGTTTGAAGCTTCAGCGGTTATCTCGGCGTATATTTACGTTGTAGATCGCAGACATGATTGCCACGAAGTCACCTATGTACGCACCGCACTTCTTTGTTTGCAATTCCCTAACAGGATAGGGAGGTGAGGGGAGGGGGCGGGGATCTAAGCTTGAAGTAACAAGCATCCAATTTTTAACCTGCACTAAGCCAAATCAACAGAAAATACCTATCTATTCATTGTGTGGCTCTGTCATTCGCGCCACCAATATTTCAGCTGTCTATGGGTGGACACTGAAACATTCAAAAAATTTTTAAGACGACATCTTCAATCGTTCCTTCCCCCTTTCCATATGCTATTCACTGACAACATCGTAAAATTTCCTCCGTGCATCTTTTGGAAGTGGTAAGACGTGACCTTGCTTTGAATACGAAGACATCTTCGATCTATCGTAAAACATAGGTAGAATGTTAGGCATCTCATCCGCCAGTGCGCCTTTACCTTTTACCTAAATTGCGTAGCTTAGCTAAATTGCTTAGCGTATATCAGTTTTCCTTGTTCTGCACCATATTTTTACGTACCAGTCTATGTTAGTCCCATATCACCCCCAGGAAAAAGGAAATGTTCATTTAAGAAATTGAAAAAAAAAATGCCGTGGCAACCACAGCCAACAGAGTCTCGGAGGTGAGCTCACAAGAAGCCAGTGACCCACCTTCAGTTCACTGATGCCATCGGATGCTAATCCCGGCTGCCATCGAGAAAGGCCCAGACCATGCGCGCCTTCCGTAACCCCTGCACCCGCCCTCCTAAAAAAAAAGAAGAAGAAAGGAACTGAAAGTAAAAGAAAGAAAAGAAAGAAAAGCAAGGCGCAATAGTTAGCGCAGCCTCAGAACGCAACAGGCTGTAGCCTTTCACATACTACATACAACAATACTGTCAGCTTTGTATGCACAACGTGGCATAATGCGGCATTTGGTCTCATGCGATACACATTGAACAGCCCTGAAAGAGAGTCGTCCGAGCGTTCGTGACTTTGTCGACTCGAATAGTGCGGAATTGAAAGGAAGGCTTTCACACGACGCTCCGATTCAGTGGCGGGACATCCTTTCAAGAAGCGGGACATCCTTTCAAGTGACAGTGTTTAAAGTGTCGCTACACTCTCACAGCGATCCTTACAGAGGCCGTTCGAGTGCAGCAGGGCATTCGGCGAATTCCAGAGTCCCGCAACTCTATCAGACTGTGCACAGGCGACAGACGAACCAATGCTGAGCACTGGGATCTTGGTGCAGCAGGTTGATCCGGCAATGCTTAAAGGCGCAACAAAGTAGGGCTTTCTCCTGCCTTCTTTATATAACAGCCAGATGATTGAACGCTCCTGTCCCCACTGTTTAAGTGTTCGGTAACTTTTCTTCGTCTGTTTTCGAAGGCATGTAATAGTGTCCCGAGTACAGCCTTCAATTCATATACAGTCGTTCTTTTATTATCATTTCCTGAATTAATCATTATTTCTTACCTACATAGCAAGGTAGGTGGAGCGTTGCATGAGTGCGTTACGACAGCTGTGTCTACGTGCGCATTTGTAAGGAGATGGACGTTTCCGCGGCAACAGCTGGTGCCACATTCGTATGTGTGCGTATAAAAGTGTTTTTTATTGCACGCTTCGTACGAACGCTGGGTGTTACACATATGCATGTGCGTAATGCACATGCATATGGGTCGCTTCTTCCGGACTTCCTGTAATACACGCATTTACATTCTTTCTTTCTTTCTTTCTTTCTTTCCTTCTTTCTTTCTTTCTTTCTTTCTTTCTTTCTTTCTTTCTTTCTTTCTTTATAGTTAGTATATTTGTGTGTTTGAGGTACGTGCGTGCGTGATATATGGGGAAAGGGGTCGACTCAATTTCTTAACTGTGTCTTCGCATCATCGTTCTAATGTTCAGCCGACCTTCCCATTTGTATACAACTATTAAGCAACAACAACAACAAGCAACGGACACCATATTGTACTAGCGAAGGTCACTCATGCGCGTGCCGGTGAGCGTCACAACTGTACAACTCATGAATACAAAGTCACTCTTTTATTAGATAACTGACTACGCACATAACGTGTGGCACGTTTTCGAAAGTGCCCGTAGTAGAGTCTGAGTAGTGAATTGCTTGTCCTCGCAATAGATCCTACAGCTGAAGAAAATATTAAGCAGACTCCAGTTGCGCTTTTTCAATGATATAATTGAAAGATGCACATGGCCTAAGATACTCATAGTCAAAGCTACCATCCAAACCCCGCTATCACTCAGCAAGTGTTGCATGCATATACAAAGCAATGGTACTTTTTTACCGTGTGTCGTGCACTCCAATTCGTGGTGAAGTCATTGAACAGAGGGTAAATGCTCTTAGCTTGCCCGTCCGCCAAATTTTGACAAAGTATGCAAGTTGACTTCATGAGTTTGGTTCCTTGACTGAAAGTTTCTAAATTTTAATGGTAGATACGTTGAAGAATGTTGTCGTTATGGGAATACGGGGAAATAATTGACCTCAAGTAATGATTGCGTTATTGGCGTTCTTAAGCTGAGTCCTGTGCTCAAAATGAGCTATCACCTAATGCGTTTTCTGTACTAGTTCGTCTGAACTTCAGCAAATAATATATGCAACAAAAGGAATTTGCACTGGTGCCAGTACGTAAGAAATGACCAACAGTCACAATTAAGATGTTTTTTACAGAGAGTGTCGTTTTTTATGTCGAACACGTTTTATAGAAAAAACCTGCAAAATATACTGAAATTACGTCACTACAAGTGAATTATCTACCCAGGAGGACATAACTTAATACAAAAGCAATCCAATCCCTATTTAATCCAGTTACAATAGTTACCTTATTGTTTTCACATTTTTCGACAGATTTTTACATTTGAAAGTTGAAGAGAATCGTCAGGTAAGTCTAGTTCCGTGTTTGTCTATTTAAATATGATTATGTAGGCTAAAATAACTGGAGTCAAATTCTTCGTTCAGTTTACTTATTATGTACTCGAAGAAATGGCTTCATTCGAAATGGGCCATGTTATGCATACCCCTACGCACATAAAGGGTGCTCCAGCTAACGTTATCCAAGCTCTTAAATATAAAATATAGAATATAAGAGGACGCAACCAATGGTGTTCGTCAGCAATGACGTACGGCACTAGATATTCCAAGATCTTCTTTTGTAATTGAACTATAGATATGTACATTATATTAATTAACGAACTTTTTAATTACTGAATTGATGGCGGACATTTTTACAGGAAAGTAATACCTGTGTTTTAAAACACCCAATTCAATTGTTTTCACTGCGCTGTGCCTCGAGTAATTATTTTTTCCGCGTTACAAAGAAAACGCACAAAATAGGAAAAAAAATCAAACTTCCTTTAGTAAAGAAAGATGTTTGAACGCAAAGCTTTCCCCCAATGCAAACTGAATCAAAGTCAAAGTCCAAAGCCAACGACCACGCAACGAACCCAAGAAATGCCGAGCAACCCGATGCTGTGCATATGCGATTTGATTGTTTGTTTAGGATTGTATTTTTTTAATGTTGAAGTTTAATGAAGATCATTTCGTTAAGTTGCAAAGCCTTTGTTTTAGATCATGTATTCGTCGATTGCACGCACACACCCACATTTTGACGAACGACTCTACACTTGCACCGTACTTGTGATCGCTGTGGTAGACGGTCAGTGGTTCTGCCATCGTCGTAACATGACACAGCCTGCTTGCAAACGTGAGACCAATCCAGGAACTGTGCTGCGTCGTGGGTCTCTGTAGTATCTTCAGTTTCAACGAGTATCTAGCATGAACCTCTCGATCCATTTGCCGTGCTCTTTCGCCAACTCGATGTTAAAGTTACCGCACATGAGGATCGGCAAGGACTTCATCGCTTCTGCCAGGAGCGCTTCCGCGTCTCAACGAGACGTGTTCCGTCCAACGTACACGCTGACGATCTGATTAGTAGGCATCTCGACTGCAGAAGCGTCTCCCACATGGCTTCTGCATGCCGTTGCCGATACACGGGATCGGCCTTCCGGGCAGCATACTTGATGAAAAGAGCGCTACGAAGACGCGGACTAAAAGAACAACATGTACGACAGACAAGGCACCCCGATCCGGGCAGGATCGCGCTCGCGCTTACGTTCGCGTACGGTAGCCTCTTCTTCTACCGTGCGCTGCACTCGCGGCCTACCCATGGTGACGGCCGGGAATGCATTGCGTGACGCGCGTAATGCAATGCAGATATATAAAGTTCGTCTGGGTAGCCTGGCATTCAACCATCTTTCTTTAGCAAAGGGGCTCTGATTTTTTCTTCCCATATCCTAAGACGAGCCCGCGTTAACGCGCACTTGCTGTCTACGATAAGCAGGGGAGCTCAGTTCATCGCGACAGGGGTGGTGTCATGCCTAGCAGACGCAACTTGCACTTCCAGTGAACTTTGTGCGCATGCGCTACTCTTACTGAGCCGGCCGGCCAGTCGACACTGGCACGGTATACTGCGAATGTAGTGTTATACCCAGATGTGCAAGTTGCCCTTCCTGCAGTGCGTTTTCGGCGCTCACGGACGAGTCAGCGAGAAATGGAAAGCTTCGCTTTAATAGCAGCACGACTACGCTACGCTCGCCGCGACACCAGCCGTGCCAGGCGCTGCTCGGAAGAATTCACTCTGCTGAATGCCTGCCTCTGTGGCCACGTGAAAGGGCCGAGGCATCGGTATACTCACGCGGCCTTTCCCGCCTGGAACGCGAAGCCTGTGCATTGCGCAACGGCGCTGAGTTGTTTACTACTTCTGGTGCGGTACGTCACTGCTGACAGAATACCATTGGTTGAGTCCTCTTATATTCTATTTTTAGATATTATACACTTTAGCAAAGATGCTGGGCGCACGCCTCATGTCTGGGAAACAATAATCGTTTATGAATGCGACTTAGCGGGCGCATATATTGCGTCTTTTCTTCCTCATAAGGCGTCCTCTGCATACGCGCAAATATTATGTCCCGCTTCGAATAAAGTCATTATTATTCTCAAGTTAACTCTTGCATTTTCTGTCCACTTGCTTCATCCACGTCCTCTGTTGAACGTTCTTAAACATACCTCAGTGCCGCGAGCCCCTCGGCGTCGGAGTGTTGCCTGCTCTGTCTTGAACGTTGTCACCAAAGTATTAATCGCCGAAGCGTGCCGTGTTGCGAGCACTCTAGCTCCACATTATTGTTAAACAGTCTCGCCGTCAATGCCACAATTTATTCATGCACATTCATTGTCGACAGGAGTCGCAGCGCGACAGCACTGGTTGATTCTGTATATAGGAGCGGCCCTCGTGTCTCAACGCGTTAAAATAACAAGACAGACGTGTTCAACTTTGCTTTTTGCCACGACACGGGCCCGCTCCCACGCCAAGCTAACGGTCAGCCATTCGAAATACCGCAACATAGCCAGCTATGTACCGTTCGTCGCCAGAGGGCGATGTGCACGGTATTCCCAATATTTGATTAATCTGCACGTTTCAATGGACATCTTCGAGCCTGACTGCTTCGCCGCGAAAGAAATGCTTTCACTGCCTGTCCGCTGTGTAATGCGGCGAACTTCTCGTTCTTCTGTCGAAGGTAACTTCTGGAACCTTTGGGAAAAATGCCTGCCGGCAACGCGATCCAATTTCAATGGCGCGTTTTGCCGGAACCGGTCAGCAGAGCGTTTACACAAGAAGGAAAACCAAAATGTACAAAATTTTGGACGGTCCGATCCGCCAAGTTCGGACAAGATGGCACGACACGAAAATGACCGGAGGCGCTGAACTGTCCGTATCTCCACGATGTGTGTGTGTGTGTGTGTGTGTGTGCGTATGGCGTGTTTGTGTGGATGTTTGTTTTTCTTTATTTTGCTTTGTTCTTTTTGCAGCTTGCGGCAGTGTTTGTCGAGAGTGGACAGAAAGTTGTCGCGTTTGGGAATTTAATGCTCTGTTGTCGTTACCTTCATGAAGAAAGCCCCCGATGTCAAAACATAGAAAAAGAAGGTAAAAGCGCCGTGGTGTCTAGCGGCCATTGCGCTCTGCTTCTAATTACGAGGTCGCAGGTCTGATTTTGGGGTAAACGCATACGCGTGCATTTAGATTGGCCCTATTACGGCACCTCTACGGAACCGCAGGTTGACTTGGAACAGTCTTCTCTTTTTTTCTCTCTCATACTTAGTAACCATCTTCCCCAATCCCATTATAGGATAATGAACCGAAGATATCCTTCGGCTAATTTTCTCGTACCTCATTTACTTTTGTTTCTCTCTTTAAACATCACAGCTTTTTTCTTATTTTTTAACTTTTTTTTACATCAGATGGCAAACATTATATATATATATATATATATATATATATATATATATATATATATATATATATATATATATATATATATATTACTGTAAAGTAAGGAGCAGTGGGGCTATGGCTATGTATGAGAGAAACAACGACGACGAGAGAAAAGAACCTTGTTTCGGTTTCGCTATGCGGAAACTTCCCCTTTGTCCAGCGCTTCTGCAGGTGACGTCGCCTGGTTCCTCCTGCGCCACATCATCCTTCGCCACGGAGCTCCCAGGGAATTACTCAGTGACAGAGGCCGCGTCTTCCTCTCCGACGTCATCGAGGCTCTCCTCAAAGCATGCCGCATCATTCATCGCACCACTACTGCGTATCATCCGCAGACTAATGGCATGACCGAGCGCTTTAATCGCACTCTTGGTGACATGCTGGCCATGTACGTTGCATTCGACCAAACCAAATGGGACCATGTTCTACCTCTTCTGACCAGCACTTACAACACCGCCACGCAGACTACCACGGGATTTTCGCCCTTCTTTCTCCTGTACGGACGCGAACCTTTTTCCACAATGGATACTATCCTTCCGTACCGCCCTGACACCACGGAAACCACTACCTTATCCGAAGCTGCTACACAGGCAGAAGAATGTCGCAAGCTTTCCCGTATATTTATGTCAGAAGACCAGCAACGCCAGAAGCACCATCGAGAAACTTCCCATGCGCCTGTATACTATGCTCCTGGCTCACTAGCGTAGCTTTGGGTTTCAACCCCTACCCCTGGACTGTCACCGAAACTCGCATCGAAGTACCAGGGCCCATACCGCGTGGGATCAACCAAACGTGTCCAGTCAACTATATTGTGGAACCCCTCGAGCTACCTTTGGATCATCGCCGTCGAGGACGCGAAATTGTGCATGCCCAGCGTCTCAAGCCCTACTATGATCCGCCTGTGTTGTCCTACCCGTAGTTCGCCGGGACGGCTTCCTTTTCTGCGGGAGAGATAACTGTACTGTAAAATAAGGAGCAGTGTGGCTGTGGCTATGTATGAGAGACAAGAACGACGTGAAAGAAGAACTTTGTTTCGGTGCTTGATCGGCTATACTACCTCTCGCTGCTCTATCGTTCTAGTTGCGAACGCTTACTGTCCAAAGAGCCTCGCGACAATATATATATATATATATATATATATATATATATATAGAAAGAGAGAGAGAGAGGGAGAAAAGAAAGGCAAGGGGTTTAACCAGATTTAAGTTTATGCTTTTGTTCTTTACATTAATCTCTGCTTTCCTTGTAGATAGCTGTCAAATACAGAAAGTTTGTCCACAGAAAAGGCAGGCTACTTCAAGATCCTACCTAGAAAAAACGACAGAAAATGCTAATGAAATTGCAGATGATTAAAAGACGCTCTAACAATAAGTATTTAAATGACAAAATACTAATAACGCAAGTCCGTACATTACGTGGAAGATAGAGAAGGAAATCTAGGTTACAACAGTACGTGAGCAACTCGAATATGAATAGGTCATAGTAATGCAGAAAAAAACGAACATGCACAACACTTCGCCGAGAATTTCTTAAGAGAAAATCCTACAACATAGACGTGACTCATTATTCTATCAGATGACCATGAACAACAGGCGTTCTGAGTCCTTTCACATTTTTCACTTGAAGAGAGAGTGAGAAAGAAAAATAACAGTCATTTCGCGTGATGCTTGCTCGACATTATCATTATAGACACAACAAATAATTATCACGAAAACGCAGAGGCTGAGGCGTGTTGCGTGGCCCCTTCACTGCAGAGAAATTATCACGATTGACTACGAAACCGACAGTGCCTCGCCCCACAAGAGGTATAGGCACCTGAACGTTAAACGCAAACACTCTTCAAGTCTCTTGCATGTCGTGCCCAGTATACACAGTACAGGTTACTCCGCAAGAAATATCAAGTATGAATACTATAGCAGAAGTATGAGCCAACAATTCCCCTTAGGAGGAAGTCACTTTATCACGTCCATTGTCCCGACTCTTGCGAAAGTGGACGAATGCATATATTGATTGCGAAAAGGCGCTTTCCTGGGCTCGAAGTGTGTGACAAATCGCATGTCACTTATGAGTCCTGTGCGAGCGGCGAGCATTGGCCGAATGAGAAGATATATCGTGACTAGCTTTTCCCAAAGACTTGGCGTGCGCTATCGGTCTTAGGCGTTCAGTTGAGGCACGTCCCATTTCCCACTTCTCAGGCGGCAACAGTAAGAAACCAATATAAATTATCTACATGCGTGAACTTAATTAGCACAAGAAACCTTGAATAATTGACCGCTACTGTCACCACCCATTTCGAAGTGCGCGCGAACCAACTAGCAGCTCGGCCAAGTGGCTGACGTTTTGTATGCGATGATCAACGCTGCGCGCAATTTCAAAGCAATGAAACGGTGCCGAGCTGTGCTCCTCCACTTCGAACTTAGGGCTGTGAAATTTCTTCGTCACCAGATGGCATCTTATGCTGAACAATAGCTCCTTCGGCTTACGCCGCTATGGCCCGGGATTCCGACGCGCGTTTTCGAGCCTGCGGTACACTCATAGGCGAAGACAAATGCGACTCTTCCTCCATAGTTTGAGGCTGTTCTTGCAACTCTGTACGCTCTTGTTTAGGCGGCACGGCACCTTAAGCAGAAATCATAATTCTAACTTGCAGACGCATTCACACTACGTGGCGTGTTCGCCTTTCTTGAACAATAACGAGTGAGAAATATGAACTCATAAACAGATGGTCAGGACGAAAAAAGAGTCTATTAAATAAGTCACGGTTAATGTTATTAACTGCGTTCTTTGCAAGGGCTTGTATGGAATCGAACTTTGCCATCTCAGCGTGTGAAATAAAGGGGGGGTGGGGGGGGGAGGATGCGGCATCGCCTGTATTGTAGCATTTAGAAAAGGAGAGAGAGATAGTAATTGAAACATTTATTTTGAGAGACCTTTCGCCACAGGCTCTGCGTCTTGTTTGCATTTCACAACTTGTATTTTATAGCATTTGAGCCCCTTGGTTGCTTGACTGACTCTCCCTATTCTCCTCTTTCTATTCTCCCGTCTCCCACCCCAGTGCAGGGTAGCAAACCGGGTGCTCATCTGGATAACCTCCCTGCCTTTCCAGTCCTTACTCTCTCTCTCTCTCCACCCAACTTATAGGGAGCAGGTTCACTTGCAGTGTGTATAATGTCCTTTAATGGGTGTAATAGTCTTTTTTAAGGGTTGAATACAATTTATAGCTGCTTGTGTATACATGCGTTGTCACATGTGTTGCGCGGATATTGTCCATTGTTGCAGGATGCAGGATAGCTTTCCATGTTATCCATTTATGTAATGCTGGTAGTGTAGTGTGTGTGGTGTGTTTAAAGGTAGTATCTGGGTTATTTTAATAATGGCTGTGTCTTCTCTGCTCTAGTTGCACGTGGTGGGCCTTACCATACACTTAAACTAATCTCGAGTGACTGCATATGCTGCCACGTACGTCGCAATATTTTTTTCATATATATAACCTATACCATGAAAAATATTGAGTGCTCAATTTGCGAGAAAGTTTAAAGTTTTTTTACTGGTTTCTCAAGTCAGTCTCGATTTCAAGAGTGCAGCGTCCAAAAACTAGGAGTAAATAAATGCGACACCTTGAAAAGCTAGGCATGCCGCATTGCCTGCGATCATTTCTTTTGGAGTGAATCGTCTCTCAATTAGGCCAGCATAAGGGGTAGCTTGCTAAAACTGTATGTAACGAAAACATGTAATGCTAATATCGCTCATATCTTTGCAACCGCTTAATACCAAGGCCCCTTCAATTTGGTATGGTTGTATGAAAAAAAGGAGTCACACTCGATTATGCATGTGTCGCGGACGCAGATGGCGCCGATGAGCTCGGTAGTACATTTGTCCATCCGAGCGATAATGGTCGCGTATGATAGAGCTCACTGTGCTACAGTGCGTATAATTTATTAAACTCGTCCCAGTGCTCATCAGGATGACGTACAAGTGTGAAATTTGTTGCTGCAACTTCACGCTTGCTGGGCTACGGCCCCCCTGCGTTCGACACGTAGGGTCCAGAAATGACCTGAGAGAATCGAGCAGCAAGGCGTAGCGATATCCAATCCATTTGACCCCGGCGGAACGTGTCCGTCTGCACAATGAGCGCAAGCGCAGGAGGTCAGCGCAGGAGCTCAAACCATCTGCGAGTGCGGCTGGTTCGAGCGGCGCAGGGCATGTCTCGGCTGCCACCAGTATGGGGGTCATTTGTTTGCCCTGTTTTCCTTTCACCCACTACGAAGGGCCCACTACGAATGGGGAGCAGGCACGATTGCAAAATTACACCGTAATATCCCCAGTACCCGTAACATAAGTTAGGCGTGTAAGCATTTTGATGCGAGAATAAACGTAAACTGTGTATTTAGTTACGTCATTTCCGTACCCTACTGCCTGTACACTCTCTGCAGCACGCAAAAGAAGCTTCAAGTGCCACGCTGCGGCTGCGTATCTCATACAGCCTACCTGATTTAGCCTACCCAATTTTTTTTTTCATATATCTCGTCCGCCGACAACTTTTGCGGTCAAGCACCGCGTGAGTGGAATAATAATATAAATTCACATGGACGTATAGGCTGCCAGTTCAATAGTATTTACAGCGGCCGCTCAGCATCTACATTCTTAAGCTTTCCGGGACAAGGATCGTGGGTTATGACGTCACATAATAGTGACGGTGAAGAAAACAGCAAAACTGCGAATGACGAAACTTGCGTTTTATTGGGTGGACCTGTGCCCGCAAAAAACACACTATATACAATGAAAGAAAACGCTAGCGGCGAACACAATAGGCGATCGTCGAAAATCTGATCAGCGGGTCAAGAGCGTCGGCTTTTATACACGAGTAAAAATAAAATAAATTATGGGGTTTTACGTGCCAAAACCACTTTCTGATTATGAGGCACGCCGTAGTGGAGGATTCCGGAAATTTCGACCGCCTTTAACGTGCACCTAAATCTAAGTACACGGGCGTTTTCGCATTTCGCCCCCACCGAAATGCGGCCGCCGTGGCCGGGATTCGATCCCGCGACCTCGTGCTCAGCAGCCCAACACCATAGCCACTGAGCAACCACGGCGGGTTATACACGAGTCATCGAACGTTCCAAAGTAATCGCTGGTGCCCGCGTGTCTTCCAGAAAGTACTCCAGAATTCGCGTTGCGCATGCATGCAATCACATTACGCAAGGTTCGGTGACAACGGACAGCGGATAGAACCACCAATGGCATTCGAGAAACTTCCCATACGTGCAAGCGCACCCCGCACTGAGCGATAACATTTGTTAGGCGGTGAAACACGGTCCCCTGATAAACAAGTACACGTGTCGATATTTCCTACCGGCGGCACCCGTGTTCCTAAGAGGCGCAGCATGGGCTCAGTAAGATATCACTCTTGTGCTGAGGCGCCCCTGCGGCTTCAGACAACTGTAATTAGTCAAAAGTACTCCAGGGTGGTTTAACTACCAGCGTCTAACTTCTCATAACTTATGTGTAACTGGAACACAGAAGCTCATCGGTTGTTCTTTTTTGTCGCTCGTCAGTACGAACATGCGTGGCTACTAATGAAGCGGGCGGCACTCGCAAGGAGAATATATTCTGACGGCAAAGATTAAGTGCAGGACGATTCATTAATCACCGAGCACCGGAGTACCCACAAAGATGGTCATCGCGGTAAACAAATTATCCACTAATGATACGGCCAGGTAAATGCTGAACGCTATAATGATCATTAACTATTCTGTCATAGGGATGAGCACTGTGATAACGTGACAAGGCACTTTTCATGAGGCAGTAAAAATATGCTGTGCTTACATCTGGATTCTTGTGTACAAGGGATATTCAGATGGTGTTCGCGCCTGCTTTAAGAACTATTTCTCACTAAGCACACAATTAGCGTCTCACCGCAAAGCGTGCCCAAATACTAGTATGGTATCATGAAAGTAAAAAAAAAACTCCCTGCCAGCTAGAAACCGAGGGACTAAAGCACGAAAGTGAACTGCATGCGGACTATGCTGGAGTAATTATGTGAGCCATCATGTCTGCAGCCCGTGCAGTCTGCAGCCCGAGCAGACAACCGTAGCGATAGTTTCTCGCTATACTTACATTAGTTGTGCACATAGAGTTTCTCACTATGTTACCTAGAGGGAAATATGGCGCTGCTGCACTTTGGTATACATGGGAATGACGGTATACTGTGACTTCGGATTGCCACCGTGCGTGGAGAGCCAGGAGACCTTGAAGACAAGCACTGTTCCGTCTGTCAAAATGATTCATTTTCTGCTAAAATAGCATGCAAAAAGCTGCTTTAGCTTTATTATTACACAAAAACAAGTTTTGTTTAATTATGAGAACTTATTATTGCGTGTACAATTATATAAATAAAAAGCATCAGCGGGTCGCTGAAGTTGGATGATGGACGACAAGATTCGCGCATGCTTTGGAACAGTTTGTCGTCTGTTCTTGCTTTTATTCGCGTGGTTATGTATTCTAGCTGAGTGAACATCATTGGAAGACGTATTATGAGTGCATGAAAACCTTTTATAAAGATTTTACTTTACGAACGAGGTATTTGTGTAGCCATAGCCACGTTTTAGACGAAGCCACTTACTACGCCAGCCAACACAAGCCTCGCAGACACATTCCCGTGACAGCACAGCGCCCCTTAGGAAACTCCCATAGACGGTAGCGTCAGATTTTCCTCTGAGTGTTATAAGGAGAAAGTACATGGCTGTGCATACACAAAATTGATGTGCCATGCAGGCGACAACGTCATGCATGAAAAGAGCCTTAATCACGCTATATAGCTGAGTAATACGCCGGTGCACCTAGCAACTACGGGAATGCGCGGGTGCGTGAGCATCCATAAGATGCTCGGCGCGACAAACACGCGCCACGGCGTGAGGCCTTAGTCCAACCATGCGAACCACTGACTTCGGTGATTAGGCGCAGCACATGCCTGATTCATTTGCTTTAATTTTTTTTTTAGCAAACAAGGCAACAAGAAGGACGGCAGGTGCGTGGAGCAGAACACGGCTGCAATGAATATCCCTTCATCAAGCACGTAGCAACAGCAATGCATCAACCTTAACACAAGTATGAGAGCGTTTTCGGCCTAAGCGTAACAGACTCAAAATCAGTAAGCATACGACTAGTACTAGTTAGCAGTAAGAATAAAGCAACGACTAATTTACTTTGTGTAGATATATATAGTAATTAATCTATATTAAATACAGATACACTAAAGGGACCCAAGCCGATAGCTCACTTAAGGGAAAGTTAAGTAAACTGAATATTCACTAGAATATTGAACAGCATAGGGCACAGCAGAAATCGAGTCAAGAGTGTGAAATGCACTTTATGGAGTTCTGTACATCACTGTATACGAAGTGCGCAACAATTGCGTTGCTGCCTGTCCCATTAAAAAAATGAAAATCTGTAAATTTCATTTGCAGGGGTTCTCTTAAAGCGCTAAAAGTAATAAAGCCACCCAGAGAGTCTGTGTTTTGTGCACTTCCTCTGGCGCAGCTTGTCGCTGAGACACGAAGTCTGGCAACTTTCCAAGGCATCCTACAGCCTCGGCTAGATTTACAGGATTTGAATCTGCCTCTGCCACTGCATCTTCTTCATCGCACTCTTCTTCTTCGGGACGAACGCTGGAAACAATTCCAGGTCTGACAGTTCAGCACAGGTAACGAGCTCACTGTCACACTGCACACAGTCTTCAAAACGAAGTGTTGCTGTCAACATCCAGCTGGTGACAGACCTCTGTCCACATCCCGGGGTCGATCACCTCCTCGCGCAGAGCAAACTCATTCGCTTTGTTCTGCACCATGGTGCCAGATACGGGAATGTTTCGGGATCGCAGGTCGCGGAGCCATACCGCAACGGCATCGTCCACTGCCTTGAAAAATCACATGCAGTCGTTTCCCGGTGGAATTGAACGAGGTTTCTCCTTCGAGCTTCGATTTTTGTTTCACTATCGTTAAAAACGACGACGGTGCAGTTACGTGGCCCTTCACGAAGTCCTTTGATCGCTGTCCAGACGCTGAAGGATTTTGAGCTTGTCTAATAGCGACAGCCACTTCTGTTTCGTCGAAATCATTACGAAAGTGGGTGCACGGTGCACGAATTACAATCCTGCTGTTTTTATCCAAAACGAACATGGCCGAACAAAACCGATGAGTGAGAAAACACAGACACCACGTGGCTCATTTTCGTCTCCCGCACGGCCGATTTTTCCATTCAATTCAGCTTTATTCAACATCTGCCAGATGTTTGGAGCACGAACAAAAAGCCTGAAAAGGCTTGACTGTGTGCGTGCGCCATAGCATGGCATACAGTGGCATCAATTCCATACAAAAAGTAGAGGAGAAAATTAATTTGCAGGGAATGCAAAAACTTCATAAAATACAATAACAATGCAAACAGGCAAATATGTGCATAAATAAAATCCATGAATATACAATAACATCGTGGGAAATTTACTGGATCAGAAACGAGAAAAAGAAAGTTCAGAAAGTACAAGTAGTGTTTCAACAAAAAATAGAACAATGGAGAGTTATACATATATGTTGTGTAGCTGATTCAAAGAGATCAATTCTATACCTGGGTCATTTTTGGTCAACTCCTTTAACAAGGTCGATAATGTGTACTTTAACCTTTGCTTGCTTTAACCGTGTTGTTGCTTTAACCGTGTTGTATGCAGGGGAATTTTTTGCAACCTCGCCAGTGACTTCAGAAAGTAATTTTTCTTGTTTTTTTTTTCAGTTAATGTTGTTGCAGAAGTCTGAAATTGTACATACATTGTACGTTAACAAGCTTAAGCTTGTTCAACGGCGACGCTGTAAGCGCAAGCGATGTTGCCGCCCCAAACCGCTGAAAGGGCGATTTGGGGCGGCGGGCATCGGCTATGCCAGAGATGTGGAGCGCGGAACTTCGTTAAACTGATTTCAAAAATTAGCCCGGGTCTACTGATCAACTTCCTTCAACTGAAATATTCGCTACTCAGAAATTCGCTTAACTGAAAGGTTTTTGCGTAGAATGCATAAGGAAACCACCGGGGATTTTCTAAAAGTTTGTTATTGCGAAATATTCGTTAACCCGATATTCGTACAGCTAAGAGTTTACTCTAGTGAGTATGAAATATCGAATCGGATATCGAGTAGTCAAACACAGACCTATAAGTATACACCAGGAATACTACGCCTGTACTCGCTAGTGCAAAAAGGACAGCGAATAATGAGCGTCAAGGGGCCAGTTCAGTTTTAAAAACAAAGACACTAATTGTTATTAAAAGAACTGCAAGAATAGCATCTCATTATCTTTAGAGCCGGGTTGAAAGTAAGCTTTCCCAGGATTAATGGCTACTGTGCGACTAGTTCACACACAAAAAAAAAGAAATTATATGGCTGTTGGCGAAAAATAATCTGAAGTTCTGGGGAAAAAAAAGAAAGCTGTTTGGTGAAGGACTTGATCTGCCGTGACACATGCACGAGGACCCGCTGCAAAGAAAACATCACATGTTCCAGAGTAAAGGATTAAGCTACTGCATGACTAGACTGCAAAAACACTAAATGACAGACCAAAAGCAATGCAGGGAAAACACGGGGAAGGCGGGAGGTGGAAATCCAAGACGATTCAAGCATCAAATCCCTAAAGAACTCGCGGAAAGGAATGATATTGTAATAAAACCAGCAGGCAAAGGTGGCAGTATCGTAACCTGGCCTATAGAAAAGTACAAGAATGAGGCCTCCAAACAACTGAGCAACCACACCCACTATAGAAAACTCGATTCTAACCCCAACTTCAGACTACAGCACTACTGTGAAAAACACATAACACACCCACTGAGTCACTATCTAAATTCTTGAATCACCACCTGTGAAACATCCCCACCAGCCTCCCATCTTTTGTTCAAGATACGCCTCATTTCTTTCGAATTATCGATGGCATCAACGCCATTCAAATCCTTTCCGACCGCACTATTCGAGGCGATAGTGAAAAACTTTCTCGATGAAGAAAAAAAGAGTGAAAAGCTTAGCCGATTCGCTTGATGTTCGCGCGGTAGCGCGGTGTAACGTCCACAAATTCTGCACACAAGATTGCGGTTATTCGGCATCTGGGTCTCCTATGACGCGCAACGCTTCATTTTTGCTAGGACTTGAAAAAGGACGCTCCCGGTTGGGCCAATAAAAAGTTGAAAAAAGAAATCATCCAAATATTATATCCTAGCTATAACGTCCTAAGTGAACTTCGCTATCGAGACATACTATCTCCTATTCAATTCGTCGGCCAACCTCTGGCAAAGCTGAAACAAGATGAGGAAACGAATACTGAGCCGCCGGGCTTGCCTGCTTGAAAATGCGTATTTGCGAGGCTGCTGGCAGGAACGATCTCTGACGTTCTACTTTTAGTTTTCGCCAAACTCAGGTTATCAAAGCGGCGTAGTTTGCTACAGCTTGTCTTGTCAATAAAGTAACTGGTCACAGGTGAGTGGCCACTGAAAAAAGGTAATTGAATTACAGCGAGCGTTACCAAGTAAACAAAGTAATCATTAAAAGACAAAATTAACAAGAAATAATTATAAGTAAATAACTACACATAATTCGTTACGTACAAGTCTGCGTTACCGACAGAGGAATCGAATCTCTACCATTGGGCTCAGCAGCCCGTTGCTCTAACTATTAGGCCACAACCGCTTTTTTTATTTATTGATGAGGCCACGACCGCAGACACACTCCTCTCGTTTTAAAGACCGCCAGCTCTTTGACACGATCTCCGCGTGCGACCCGGACCACTTCCTCTCTCTCTCTTTCTTTTTCTTTGTGACAGCTCGTTCTCTGATGCACCGTGTTAGACTTCACTATATCCAGGACCATCCCACTTTTCCCAGCACTTCCCTCGCAGAAATTACGCTACATATGCGACGTTCTGCCGACTTCGTTATCGCATGAGTTAATCATGTTTTAACATTTCTTCGCAGGAGTACAAATGCCCATTGTCGTTTTAAGATACACCACATGACATAGCCATAGTTATGTCCAATAGTATAACACGTAATTTATGATGGCGTCACAATCCGTGTTTCTCTGGCCTACGCTCGTCCACTACCAATGTAGAACCCAACAGTAGTGATGTCGTTAGCCCCTGCACGTGGTTCGGCTGGCGTACCAATCGTGCAGTTTCTGCCATGCGATTGTCACACACGCATACGCTCGCGGCCCATGTGCACACACACAACTACTCAATTTACACAAACACGTTGGTTCATCTGATAATGGTTTGCAGAACACTAAACAATGATGGATAGCCAGGTATCTGCAAAATGCTTCACATAACATCGGTTCGCACAGCGCGCGGGATCTGCAAAATCTTTAGCCGTGGAGTTGTGGTGACTTGCACGCGGTGTATCAGTGAGAAAACTTTTCATTTAAAGTTTCAATTATTGTGCTATATCTATTCTCGTAGCGTGAGAATAAAACAACTTCTTAAGCACACCTTGTTAAAAACTCAATAAATACTCGGAACGTCTCAAGTATGCATGAAAATTGGATACGGCAACCACTATTGCTGACTTTCCACTTCACCGGAGTGGTCTTAGAATGTCAGAGTAACAGGTATTCTACAAAAAATAAGTCACCTCGTTGAACAACGTTGTCCACGTGAGTGCCGAGGTTTAATTACCTCGAAACTTTATCCTTTTGTGCCGCACACCTCCTCATATTATTCGTCGTATTTCATTTTTTTTTCTTTATTTAGCGCACTACGCCAAACATCCAAGAGTATCACATAGGGTCTAGGCCTATACCTTATTGAAGAGACACTTTCAAAGATATTCAGTGCAGGCGGAAGAAATATATGCAAGAACTAATAGGAAAACAAAATTTAGGAGATTCGAAGTTTATATTAGTTGGGCTGCACCAAGACCCAAGAAAGAAAGAAAGAAAGAAAGAAAGAAAGAAAGAAAGAAAGAAAGAAAGAAAGAAAGAAAGAAAGAAAGAAAGAAAGAAAGAAAGAAAGAAAGAAAGAAAGAAAGAAGGAAAGAAAGAAAGAAAGAAAGAAACCAACGCACAGAATACCAGAATATTTGATCAAAGCGTTTTTTTTCGACCCAAAGAATATCATCTAGGTCTACGAAGGCGCCGCGCTCACAAATGTGACGAAAGACAGTGAGATTCAATACGCTGAAAAAGTAGGTCCGCTCTAAGCAGCCGAACGCTGGTTTTCTTTGAAGTTATAACCGCGAGTACAAGTCTCGGAAAAAATGTTATTTTGTTCTGGCCCATATGTAAGCGCGCAAAAACTTACAAAGGCAAAAAGCTAAGATCGTGTACACCCACTGCACGGCATCTCCTCGAATAGTAGCCATGCTGGCAAGCGGTTAACTTGCGAAACAGTATGGGGAGGAGTAAAATCTCTTACCCGGGAATAGGGTCGCTCGTCGGTCCCTTGGAAGCATTAGTTTTGTAAGGGGGGAGTCCTCCCGTGAATACCAATGAGCTTCTGATTTTCATTACAGAAGGGAATGGCACAACTGCTGGCGGCCCAAGAATAACTGAATAACTGCCATAATGTAAAATCAATGCGCCCAGGCGTAATGGTGAGATTTTGCGTAACGGACGAAGGCCTAATTTAACGAAAGTACGGAAGTCCTAGGAGTAAGGCTTTATTCTATCGACAACCGAATTATGCTGACATTTAGTCTCATATTGGATCAGAGGATCTAGCGCGTTTAAAATTCCAAGTCACGGAGTATTTTATGTATACCTTCGCCACAATTCTTTTCCACCTGACCAGTTTTACTCTGCGTGAGAATCAGTTCTACGCGCGCGCATGGCGACATAAGCATTCGCTACAGGCGAGATAGGAATGGCGAAACAGAAAGAAGCAAGGTAACGCAGAAATGTTAACCAGGCACGCGTCAGATTTGCTACTCTGCTTCTGCTTGCAATATTTAATTTCACTCTCATGCATTTGCGTTTAGACGCAGTAGGATTCAAACGCAGGAAAGTATTCACTGCAGTCGTAGTCAATCTACCAAAAAATAGAATGTGTAACAAGCGTCACAATAAAGGCAGAATATACAGAAGGAGCAGAATAAACGGCGATAGTATTATAGTAATAACACAAACTGAAGCATACACAATAATCAGTGACTCACCGGCAGCAATTTGCAACTATGCAAATGGTCGAATCTCCCCAGAGGCACTACACATATTATTGAAAAGAGCAAAAAAAAAGACAGACAGCAACGTTCAATTACTATGGACACCTGCCCATACTCATACTTCAACAGGGGACGGCGGAAGCGGTGAGGCGGCACACAACACAGCTCGAGGGCTAACCAACTGAGTTGCGACAAACAATGGTGCCGTCAACTCAGGGGCCGCCGAAGAATGTGAGGACGGAGATTGGGAGTGGGGAGACAGATTGGCCAAATACAAAGATATAACAATACATTATAAAAGCAGATGTTTATTTATCTACCACCTCATCCAAAACTAAATAAATCACAGTCTGTCCAATGGCGGCAGTTACAAACAAGAACGTATTGTAATCCACTAATGTGGAAAATAATTTATCCAGATATATACAAGAAAAAGGAATGTAAGTTATGTGGCTCAAGATCAACTCTTGAGCATATGCTTTGGGAATGCAATGAGCTGACGAGTAGCAACGGGGAGAGAGCCTCTTGCGAAAGCCTCCGCGCTCGTTGGTGTGCTGTGCTGCTCAGCTCAGCCTCGGAAGATCAACTGTGGGCAGTCCAGCGGGCCCACGACGACGCCAGAATGCAAGGACTCGTGGTAGTGCCTAGCCCACCCTATTCATTTGCTGGACAAAAATAAATTTTTCACCACCATCACAACCACTTTCATTCGGCCTTTATCTAGCTTCGCTGCATATGTCACAATCCAAGTTCACCTTCCTGTATTCTTATTGAAAAACGAGAGACATCAAGGGGGCCGCGGGGAGGGGGTGTTATCGAACACCTAATATGGGCACGCTTGCGAGATAGCTTGAAGGACATGACCACGGTTCGATTCAAAAGGAAGTGTCCTCTTGAAACATTTACGCCCCATTCGAGTGGTCGTTAAAACGCGCTGTGCGAGCACTCTGATGGTTGTGTAACACGAGAATGACTAAAGCAAAATACTTTAGTATAGCATTACTGCGGCTATGTTAAAACTACAGGATTCTAGGAGTCTACTCAACATCACGACGAAGATTAGTCGCTTTAATAAACGACCTTTGAAGCTTCGCGCGGTGTGCGTGTGTGCGTGTGCGTGTGTGTGTGTGCGTGTGCATGTGTGTGCATGTGTGTGTGTGTGTGTGTGCATGTGTGTGCATGTGTGTGCGTGTGTGTGCGTGTGTGTGCGTGTGTGTGCGTGCGTGTGCGTGCGTGTGCGTGCGTGTGCGTGCGTGTGTGCGTGTGTGCGTGTGTGCGTGTGTGCGTGTGTGCGTGTGTGCGTGTGTGCGTGTGTGCGTGTGCGCGTGTGTGCGTGTGCGCGTGTGTGCGTGTGCGCATGTGTGCGTGTGCGCGTGTGTGCGTGTGTGCGTGTGTGTGCGCGTGTGTGTGCGCGTGTGTGTGCGCGTGTGTGTGCGCGTGTGTGTGCGCGTGTGTGTGCGTGTGTGTGTGTGTGTGCGTCTGTGTGTGCGTGTGTGTGTGCGTGTGTGTGTGCATGTGTGCGTGCGTGTGTGCGTGCGTGTGTGCGTGTCTGTGTGCGTGTCTGTGTGTGTGTCTCTGTGTGTGTGTGTCTGTGTGTGTATCTGTGTGTGTATCTGTGTGTGTATCTGTGTGTGTGTGCATGTGTGTGTGCGTGCGTGTGTGCGTGCGTGTGTGCGTGAGTGTGTGTTTTCGTTTTCTTATGGATGCTTTGCACATTTGCACATATGACTGAACAACGAAAATGGGTTTGTATTTAGTACTAGTAGCATTAATATTTATTATAGATTCTAAGAAACAGCACAAAAAAGAGCGAAACACACTAAAAGGGACATTTACTGGATTTGCATGACATAAAGTGTTGTTTTATGTACACTTAGTTAAGCTAGAACAAGTGTTGCTTGCCGGCGCTGTGAAAATTGGTACGCTGTCCTAATTTCCACTTCACGTACAGCTCGATCAAATATTCAGGCATCGCAGCTGAAGGCGACGAAGGGACTACTTCGGTTTATAAAGGAGACGGGCTTGGACAAGCGGCTGTGACAGTGATGTCACGTACCGCGCAAGAGTGACAAACTGTAACCAACGATGTGTGTGCCGTGTTATGTGCTCTCTATCTCTTCTCCCCATCATTCATCCCCCCCATCCCGCTCCCATGTGTAGGGTAGCAAACCGGTTAGGCTAAACTGGTTAACCTCCCTGCCTGCCTTCTCCACTTTTTCCTTCCTTCCTTCCTTCCTTCCTTCCTTCCTTCCTTCCTTACTTCCTTCCTTCCTTCCTTCCTTCCTTCCTTCCTTCCTTCCTTCCTTCCTTCCTTCCTTCCTTCCTTCTTTCCTTGGTGCTTTCAAGTAACTGATAGACAAGATGCGCCAAAGTATTGACGACGTTATTAGCTGCGTCATGTGTGAAGCTGGATCTAGCGTCGAAAATTTAGCGCTAGAAAATTAAAAAGAGATAAATGAGATGCAAAAGGCAGGGAAGTTAACCGGAAGATAGATCTCCAGTTTGCTAGAGGAAGGGAGAAAGGAAGACGTAATGATAAAGAAGAAAAGCACATACAGAGAAAGAGAGGGAGATGAAAAAAAGGAAAGACACACTAATACACACGAAGGAAAGCGGGAGTGTCACAGTCGTTCAAAAAAGTCGCTTCACCGGAGGAACTTCAGTAGCGCATTCGTCACCTTCCGCACTCAAAGATTGTCTGCTCAAAAAGCGGCCCGTCGTCCAGCCGTGTCAAAGCCGTCACAAGCGACTATCTGTGGGAGCCGTAGCCATGACAAAGGCTGACAGTCACTTTAACATACGCTAAAGAGGATGAAGGCGAAAGTCTATTCGCTCTCGAGGCATTTATTACATTACTTGACATTTTCATTCTAATGCGTTCTTACATTATATAACTTGCTAACCGAAGGTCATGGGATTGAGTGCCTTAATTAACTCTACTTTATTTAACTTCGCCTTAATAAAATAACAAAGGTAGTGGGTTCGACTCTCAACATTCACGATGTCAACTGCAATTTTGGCTTGGAGAAATGGCTGGTACGCCCATATCTCCATGTCAGGTCGTGGGTTCGAGTGCCTTAATTAACATCAAAGGTGGTGGGTTCTAGTGCCCCCAAAGGTCGAGAGTTTGACGCCCACCAAGCGTAGTGGGTTCGTGAGCCCCCTAACAGTTTCATCGGCACGTTCGTTGCCCACGATGCTGCAGCGGCCTAAAAGCCACTGAAAAGTGATGTCACGTCCTTTCTCTGCTAGTTGCTGATATAGCTGTCTTATTTCTAGCACTAGTTGGTCTTGTGGTCCATTACGTTGAGCGGATAGCAGAACTTGCAAGGCTGCCTTGGAAGCGACAAATATGCTGTATCTTCGTGGTAGTTCTTCAGGAATTATGCGAAGTACGCTACGAAGCTCAGTCAGCTCCGCAGCAGTCGACGTTGTCCGGTGAGAGCTTTTAAACTGATAGATCACGGCTCTTTCGGGAAAGACCACAGCTCCCACAGACCCGCCCACAGTTGCCGAGCCATCAGTGTAAATCTGAAGATAGTTCTTATATGTCTCGAAAAGCATGAGTAGAGATAGCTGCTTGATAGCTGACGACGAGAATCCTGCTTTCGTTCGAATTCTTGGTACTGAGGGTCGAACTTGTGGGAGAGCCAAATACCGAGGAGGTACCAGCAGTCTCTTGGCAGGCTTATAATCTCTCAGGAAGCAGTAATGGTACACCAATATGTTCTTACAAAAGGAGGCACCGGGGCGGTCTTCTGACAGCGTGGTAAGGCGGTGGGAAGGATCATGGTCAATGTGCTTTAGGTGTGACCTGAGCACTTCCAATGCCATATGAGTTGTGACTGTGTAATCTTGCGCTGCTGCAATGGTTTCCGCCGTTGATGTGCAGCACAGCAATCCAAGACAAACCCTGAGTGCCTGCGTCTGAGCACTCTCTATTGTGCGGTTGTTACTTTTCTGCACGTATTGCTCAGTACAGTTAAGCTTTATCTCAGATATAGCCGCCTTTGTCAACCGGATAAGTCACGGCGCGAGATCATGCTAGTGAGTTATTACTTGAGAAAGATGTTCTGCTTTGTGGTTTCTCATTCACATTTCACTTGTTCGTGACGGTACATCTGCTTAAATAAAAAGGCGTAGCAGTAATCACATTATGGAAAGGAAGTTCTGGCCAAAGCTTTGATTTCATGAAATGCGAAAAAAATCCTGCATAAGGGAGCCGCGCGTTGCAGCGAGTTAAGCGGGCGGGCACCTCTGTGCCAGAACCGGTATAACTTAAAAATATTCTAATCTATTTTTGGGCCCATATGGGAGGGACCCGAGCCATTTTGACCTATCGCGAAGTGCTAGCGGTGAATTTGGAAAAATAGATTAGAATAGTTTTACTTTATACCGGTCCAGGGCCGACTGCGGCTGTCTGGATCTGCGGTGACATGGTGACCCAGAAGTTATGTTACCGCGTCATCTGGACTGCAGAATTTGAAAACATTTCCTGCTATCATCATCAGCGTCGGCCAAGGAATGTTATATTATTCCCGATATAGTCGATTGTAGTGCCATCGATGTTTTCGGCTTTACAGGAGAGCATGCGCCGTGCCGCAGCTCGACCCACCCTTCCATATTCTAGTACGCTACAGCAACAAAGCGCTCTCCTACCGCTGCACGTTCTGATTGGCTTGCGGCAAGGCGAAACTATTTCTATCATGTAGAAATGTCTTTCAGTAAAGCACAGTAGTTCATAACTCTGGTTTCTCCATACGATCTGATGGTGAAGCGCCTTCTCTGCCACTTCACCCACACTGTTGAGGCATTAAAAAAATTATTTATAAAAAATTTTATTGGGCTACTTTTGGAAATTTTGGACTCGGTATTGCAAATTCATGTTTTTGTGATTGCTACCACTATTCAAAATCTACAGGTACTATTACCAAAAGTTTGCACGCACTAGACGGTTTCAGTTTCTGGGTAATCTGCTTCAAAATTTAGCTTAGACGTTGCCTAAGACAGTTGCAGTACAGCGCTCGTGTTGGTTTAACATTTTTTTATTCCGTCGTGGTTTCTAAGTGCGCTGCCATATTCCATTATTCCACCAAAATTCAGATTGGCCTCCTCCAACCTGCTTCAGAATGAAATTTTATCTTTAAAATTGCTCCAAAGTGAAAATTTAGTCTGCTCCAAACTGCTCCAACACGAAACTTTACTTGCTTCAAAAATTGCTCCAAAATGTCTTTGGGCAGTCCCACGCTTGGAAATGCGATTGTGCTTACATACGTACCAAAATTATACAGAAAAATTAACACAAAATAAGCACCAAGTAAAGGCAGGTTCTTCATACAGGGCTCGATCACATAATGAAAACAATATAAAATTGTGTGGTAGACATCCCCGCTCTAAAATCTAAGAAAGAAAGTTCTTTCTCATGCAGCCATAGATATTGTGGCTTCAGGGCAGTGTACTCACCTAATTACCAGTATGCAGAGGCACATATAATACCTTCGCTATTACAGTTTCTGTGGTGTCGGTCCTGCATGTTTTACGTTATCAACAACAGTGACGTAGTTGTTTCTATCTAGAGAAACACCATTTGCTGCTTGTGTAAGTGGTAGAGTCGGCTCCTACAAGTATAAGATAGGGGCCTCCTGCGGAACCGAGCATAGCAGGCAGCAGTGACGGCTGCGGAAGTACAGTTTGACCGAATGAGCAGTTCGTATTAAGCGAATGTTTTATGACATCATGACAGAGAAAGCAACTATAAGTATCCACTCATTATCCTTCATATCAGAAAATTTTCACTTAACCGGATTCGTCTTAACGGGAGTCAACTGCGTAGGCTGTTAAGACGTCTAAGCAACTTACCTTCTGGCGCTGAATCCTGTCACGAAAGTAACGGGCTTTGGCGCGCCGCTGTAAAAATGTGTAAAATTAAGAGTAAGTAAAAATAGGAACAGAGGACGCAGACTGAATCTAAGGTTCAGGAAGACATTTCAGCCACCCGCTAAACCTGGAAGTACGAAAATTAAAAGGAAGCCGCCTTGCATATAGTTTTTTTTTCTTTGTTTCTCCCACAGAAGCTGATCAAGGAAACGGGACAGATTCGATTTCGCGCCGGGGCCAAGTCAAATTCACTCGCTTTGCGTGGGCGCACGTTCTCGCACGCTTTCCTTATCAGCCACCACTAAGAGGTGTGGAGTGCGCGCGAAATGAGGCCTTTTCGTCGCCAGTGACGGACCCGGTACTTCTCGCTATTTTGCTGGCCGTCTTTCCTACGTCCGTGCGCAAACTGTAATTCGGTAGAACCAGATCAAGAACTGTTCTGTGCCGACCAAAATCACGGAAAGTTCCTTTTTTCTTTATTTTGCTGCTTTCTCGCTCATTTCCTTGTCTCTGCGAAAGCCTGCCACCTTGAGTCTTGTGGCGGAACGCGTGGAAGAGCCGAGATTTTTCTCGTTTCCATTATAGCCCTTTCCGACGAGTTGACGGAAAGTGCTTACGAAAAGGGCGCGAAGACGCAACGAAGTTCTGACTAGTTCACGTTGACGAGAACTTCGTTACATCTATCGCTAATGTGGGTCCAAAGCTATTAAATGCTTCTTTAACGCGCTCTGCGCAGTAACAGCATGGGCACATCAG
This sequence comes from Dermacentor albipictus, assembly GCF_038994185.2. Taxonomy (NCBI): domain Eukaryota; kingdom Metazoa; phylum Arthropoda; class Arachnida; order Ixodida; family Ixodidae; genus Dermacentor; species Dermacentor albipictus. The sequence continues at coordinate 371,994,478 of NC_091821.1, forward strand.
CGAAGGAACATGTGATGGTCCCATGCTATCTATTATATTTCCCAATACAACGTTTAAGCACCTATTTAAGATGACTATACCAGCCCCTTACCCGTTCTTTACGTCCTCTCACAACACTTGTGGTGGATCACAAAAGGGAGGAAAACTAAATAATATCAACGCATACGCACTAGCCCCAGCAGCAGGGCTTAGCTACATCAGCGACTCCTCCCGGAATTGCAATCGCTCGCAACGTAGTCTACTGCAGACTTCAGCACTTTTACTCAGCGCTTTGCTCATCGAGTGTCCGTAAATAATGAATTATTCAATTCCATCGTCCCAGTGACAATTAAGTTAACCACGACTTCAAAGAGCACCAACGCGCGCCCGAGAGCGGGCTACGCCGCATAGCCTGACATGTCCTCGGGCCGTTTCGGCCGGCACGGCAACGGTCAGCTCGGTATGCGGCATGCCTCGGCGCGTCCCCTCCCCTCTGCGAAGCGAACCATGCGCTCTATCAAAGTTGAGCCCGTAGGCGGTGCAGAGTTTGTGGGGGGCTATTATAGAGCCCACGGACTTTTCTCCGGATCTCTTCATTTATGCTCCCGGCCGTTAGAGCCGAGCGCTTTCCCTCTAGATATTCTTTTTCTTTCGCTCAAACGACGGCGAACTGTGCGATGGCGGCAAGGGGAAGCGCGTGTCCCTAAGTGCGGTCCAATTTTCCCGGAGAACGAGCGCCGCCGTAGGGAGGCAAAATTTATTAGAAGTTCGTTCAGCGGCTGTTCCTATAGTCGCGGCGGTCGTGAAAAAAAGTCTGGCATGTCAAAAACATGCCGAGAATAGTAGGTTTAACGCGCCCACGCGCTATACGTGGGAGCCTACGCCATTGTTACGAGCCAACGTTTCCTGCGGCACCGAAAGCAGCTGACAGCTGTGCTTCCCTCGCAGCGGCGGCGTTACAACCGCAGGTTCTGCACGATGCACGTGTTTCTCGTTCCGCGAACGCGTTTTAACGCGAAAGCGTTAAAGGCCCCTTGTCGCAGAAACTCCCGTGTCGGCGTCGGCATCTGGCGCCAGCATCTCCGTGAGCGAAAGTTCCCATATATATATATAGGTATATGTATATCCCACGCCTTGCTATATGACATGCGGTACATGCGGGTTATATTGCCACACCAATCAATCACTAAAGTTGCTCGTACCTCGTCTTACGTTTTTAACAAGGCTATTCCTGGGAATTTTGAGAATGACAGCCCACGAACAAATGTCGCGAGAGAAAACACCGACAGCGCATGCGTTTCACGCGAAATCTTCTCAGACAGACTTACATATTAAAAGTGCGAAACAATAATAGAAACCTGAAAATGATGTGTTTTTTATTTTTGTTTTCTTCTTGTTTTTTGTTTTTGGCGCGGCTGTGCACAACTTTCGGGATCGGCCTTCGCACGAGGCCGCTTTTTTACCAGTAGGCTCGCCTTCGTGTTCAGCATTCGCCAGCGTTTCCCGGTAGACATTAAGGTTGCATAACCTGCAGTAGCCGAAAAGCGTGAGAAGCCGTCAGGGATCTTTGACTGCGATCGCGCTCCACTCTTAAAGGCGAAACTTAAACGTCCTCCAAAGGTGTTTTTTTTTTTTAGGAATGAACTCTCCTAAGTGGTTGGGATTGCTTTCACCCTTAAATATCTTCTACAGAAAATAAATATGCTAATTTAATATGCCTTACTTCTAGTTAACCTAAACTATGGCTGTCTTGTATGGGGCGGAACATTCAAAACGATCACGGATTATACTATTCGACTCCAGAAAAAAAAGATAACGAATAATTTGTTATAATACATACGGCTTCCCCACTAGAACTTTATTCCAAAGGCTTGGCATACTTAAGGTACACGCCTTTTGCATTATCGCCTAGTGTCAGCATAGCAAAAGGAAATAAAAAACTGTCTGGTAAATTTGCGAATCATAGCTGTTTTAAGTGGACACTTTGTATAACATAGGATTTCCAGCACAATGAATTAAGAAGAACGTAAGATCGTAAAAACGTAAAGAAGATCGTAAGCACGAATTATGACACTCAGATGCTTTATTATACCATCCCAACTTCACTTGTATGTGTACTTCAGTGTGTGTCTCCACATCGATTGATGTTGAGTCTTCATCTGCAATATATGATTACTATAGCCTACTATAATTCCACCTCTAAGTGTTTTCGTTGTGCATATTCCAAAGCGTTGCCACATTTTATCCCTGGTATTTCTATTTATTTATCTTTATGTATCTATTTGTTATTTTTGGTTGTTTCCACTGTAGCCAATTCACTGTCGTGTTATGGTTGTTTAACGTTCCGATAGATGCTTTGTACAGTGTACAAAGCATCTATTGTACAGTCTTCAAACAACCGCGTGCTAATACGAAGCCTTCAGTGCTTAAAGTCCCTCTAGTTCTTTTTTTTTATATTATAAACGAGAAGTCAATGTCCTTTACAATGATCGCGGTGCATGAAAGTCATCACTTAATAGGAAAAGCGGTACCATGGCCCCCAACCCGATCAAAGGGAACAACGCGCACTTTGATCGAGCAGCCGCGGAAATGAAAACGCACAACAAATTATGGAAATCACCGCCGACAATCATGCCGTGCTTCAGATATTTACGAGGTATACTTAGGCCGACTGACTGTTTCTTAATTCATTATTATGCTGCTTTTTTTAGTAGTCGGGCCTGCATATCTGCAACATTTTGTGAGCGACAGCAGCGCGTGGTAGGTTTGATAACGAGATCATGTTTTACTCCACTGCTAGGGAACTAGTATCAGCTCAGAACTTGACTCGCGAACGAGCAGGTTATTGTGTCAGTCACTGACGGGCGAGAAATTGAATTTCCTTCTGGCGCATTTCTGGCAGCATATTGACCTGTGTTCCCATAGTGCATTCGCTGCACTTGGTTAAATAAAAGAAAGAAACAATTTAGAAGGCGATTCAACCTCCAGTTTAATTCTATGAAAGACAATGCCTTCCTGAGCGAGCTGGGTGTGAGAATGAGGCAGAGTCACTGCCCACGGCACTCACTCACATCGCCCTTTGCATGTCGGGATTGGAAGGAGCGTCGGACTTATGTTTCTTTTTCTTTTTTCTTCTTTTACTGTACTGTTTTCAGGATCGGCCCGCACATTTAAAAAGCACATACCCGCGGGAACGGCTTTAACCTGCACTACTTTCGGGATCGGCCGACATGTTTAGACTGCCCATATACCCATGGATATATGGCTCACATTTTTAGACCACGTCCCCCTCGGTATCGGCCCACGTACTTAACCTGCACATGAACCATGGAAGCGGCTTTTGGAACCAACCTGCATTTTTAGACTGCACTATCTCCGGCACCCGCCCCCGAAAGATATTAGAAACACAGCAGACTGGTGGGATAGTTCGCACCGTATAACTTGAGGTTAAGCACAAAAAAGAATGCAGGGCGGCAAAGGAGACGAGACGCAGTACTACTAACAACTGATTGTTTATTGCACATGGTTAAACATACCGGGTATTTAAGCGAACACTTTCAAGCTTGTTTAAAGCTTGTCTGTGGCAGACAGCACAGTTCTAGTTCATGAGTTGGTCTATCGAAGAGGCGGACATCACTTGCACAAAAAAATTATATGCGTAGACTAATTAACAAAATTTACTAATTAACTTATTATCTAATTACCTCATGGTCCATATTGCAATTTACAAGTTCTGGCCATGGAGTTCGCAAGGTGGATCCACTCGGAGCGAATTCTCAGAATGACACCAGTTTCGAGATATTAATTCCCAAAATTTGCGGAGACATTCATTGGCGTTCCAGTTACTTTTTTAAGAAAACGCCGTTTATGCATTCAAGCACAAAAGTAACGTCAAGCAGAAGCTCCGCTTTGAGTAGACCCCCTCATGAACTAGAACTGTGCTAGCTGCCACAGGCAACCCTTAAGAATTTTCGAAAGCGTTCGCTGAAGCACCCTGTATATGTATACAGTGAAAGCTCGTTAATTCGAACTTCAATAATTCGAATTTATGGATAATTCGAACTGTACGATCTGGTCCGGCCAAGCTCCACAGAAGTCTATGTATAAAAAAGTCCGTTAATTCGAACGCGAGAAGGTTCCTTCACGAATAATTCGAACTACGCTCGCCTGGCACACGGCCACAGAAACGCGCCTACTGCCTACACACAAGGCTGTATTGCCTCCGAAACGGAGAGAACGGCGAGAGAAGGCAAAATCGGAAAAAAATCTAACCGATGCGGGGTCAGCCAGAAGGCAGCGGCGGCTGCCGCCTCTCCGTTCTACGTAACCTCCGAGACTTCTTGCCCATTGCGAATCTCGGAGGCTTTGCAAACCTTGTACAGCTGCTAATGTTGTGCGGAGATGGCACGGCAAGCTCCAAAACACAGCGAATCAAGTACGTCGCAGCTGCGCTTGCAATCAAGAACCAACGAAACAGGGCCTTCGCCACCTTCACATGTTCAGCGTCTTTGTCTCGGCAGTCTTCATCGGTTGTGCACCTCTGTTTTCAGCTTAGGAGGTATCGGCCGTCGCGATTCATTGTGATGGTGTTAAGCCTCGGCTAACGTTCGTTTCGGTGGACATCGGTGGTGTGGCACAGTCGGACCCAGAGCTTCGACTTGAAGATGGCGTGTGCCCGCGGCACACGCCATCACTTTCTGACACGCCAAATTTCTGACATGCTCTACTGCTTCCAAATCGCAGTGTACTGTTGCCCTCCTTCACTTTCGTTAGTTCGAACTTTCGTTAATTCGAACTGAAGCGGCTTCCCCTTGCGGTTCGAATTAACGAACTTTTACTGTACCATACTACAACGACAAGAGGGGACCAAAGCTACCGTCCCCATACAGATTGCTTTTTGGTATCATCATCCGTCACAGGCCGCTACCGCGATAGGAGCAGGATTTCTTTTTTTCAACAGTGAAACAGATCAGCAGCTTACAGAATTATTGATTGTATTCGTTTCAAACGCCTCAAAGATCTCCCTAGACGCTTGATCCATGTTTCTGGATATCACTTTTGATCTATCAAACAAGGGTTCACAGCCACAGCGCATGGAGTTTGCGGTTAGATGGCCGGTCTCTGCCAGTTTGCCAACATTGTCAGAATGTTCCCGTAAGCGATCACTGAGGCCTCTTCCTCCACCCTTCCATGTCCGGCCCCTTCCGTTTGTCAAGACAAAAAAAATACAGTAAGCCACTCCTTCCATGCAGGATACAAATTGTTCTCGGTGTTTTTTTTTTGTTATTGCAGACATGACGCATATGTGCAGTATTAACTTTCGCGCACAAAACAGAGTTTCAATGGAGCGGAGAAAACGACGTCAACGCCCATACTTTTCCCGATTTTCTTCAGATTATGGCTAACTTGCTGCAAATACGGTGTGACAACAATTTTTTGCCTCTGCCCGACTGGGCAGCACAATCGGGACAATCGGCACAACCAGCCCCAGCCTTCAGCAGTCGCAAGGGGTAGCCAGGTGCGCTAAGGCGCTAGCTTGTTTTATAAAGCTTGTGTGCACCAACTTATGGCAGAATTCAAGAAGAGCGTTTTTACAACAAAGATCAATGATGCCTCGCTTAACTAATTTGTAATGTGCTTTACTCCTACCGACGTCGACACATCTTGCCATTAAGTTCGGAGATGGATTACCCCCCCATAAAAAAAAAACGAAGTTTAATTTAGATGCCCAACATTCGGAAACAATCCGCATCATAATCCATCAAAATGTTCTCAGTGTAGCTATCTTTTGTCTTCTGTTTCATTAGAGAAAACTTTTCTTTATGTGAGGTATAGTGTTATACGACATCTCTTTTCTCATGTATTGCTCCTAGCCGGAAGGAATTAGCACCTATCCATATATCTTCATCTCCCCGAGCAGGCGTTCATTAAAATAGTACAAACTTCAGGTTTAGTGTGTTTCCAAATTTTATTACTTAGTCGAAGCTGCTGCTCCTGCACACGCACGTATAATGTCTGCGCAATACTGCCAAACGCTAGAAGGTAAACTCTTTATAAATTTGGATCAGATTCTACCGTGACTACACAGTGTTATTCACTTTGGAACAACGGGATAGCGAAAGATACAAGAAAATATATTTGCATGTTCATGTTTTTGTACGACTAACTTCTGATGCCTTTATTCTACTTTTTCGCAAGAACTCTACTACGAATGGTTTTGATACGAAGACAATTTTGTGCACTTGCACCCCTGAAACGAACAACGAGCAGGAAATGCTCGTACAGAGTAGTTATTCGCGCGCTTGCGCATATACTGTCGCCTATCTCGTCTCTTTTCGCCGTTATAAGACGCTGGCGTGCATAGCGGTCGATGCTTGTGCACTCTGGTAAAAAAAATGGGAGGGTATCCTATCCACTAACGAGGACGTCAACCCCCCTATACTGAATTGCATTGTGCGAATTGCACGTCTTCGAAGAACCTAAACAGTTACTTGTCTTTTTTTTTTTACAACGTTACAACGAGAATTCTTGTGGTGAATAGCGACAGCAGGACACTCAAACAAATGTACTACACCCTTTGGGTCGTATCATGCCACACAACGATAATCGTCATCTGTCTTGCTTGCGTTTTCTTTCTTGAAAACGCTGCGATCGTTACTTTCCTGTCGAGAATGCTCTGTCATGCTGATAACGCGCATGCCGTTCGTGACTTGGAAGTACGGAACTCGCAGCATTAATAAAAGGAAATGCAGACAAGACAGATGACGATTATTGTTGTGTGGCAAGAAGCGACCGAATGGGCGTAATTTTGCTTAAGAGTGTAGAATCGTTCGCGAGGGTTCGTACAGTGAAGAAATAGGCTGTAGCTTCGAGAATTCAGAAAGAAACAATACTGATGTCTCTATGTTTGCAAAACAAACTCCAGAACGAGAGAGCTGAACGAAATCATTAAAACGAAAATTTCGTAAGTCCGAGGCCGGACTTACGAAATTTTTTTTTTACGAGTCCGAGGCCGACTTACAGCCTCCGAGGCCGGCCCGCTTTATTTCGAGTCGACACTAAAATCAAAAGTGGGTGAGAGCCGTGCATAACGCACTAAGAAAATCATCTGGAAATTGGGGCTAAGGAGTTATCCGCGAAGAATATCTCCGCTTTGTGTGTCTTTGGAAAATGATAAGTCAGGCGAAGCTTTGTCACGTCTCTCTGAAAGGGCGACACAAATGGAGAAGACGAACGTTGTGGAGTGCCGACAAATGGGGCAAAATCGAGCTGTTTCTCAGCGGGAACACCCTACGATCTGTGCCCAACAGTCGCTACACAGAGGCGTGTAGTGCTATAACCTTCAGCGAACACCTATAGAGCGAAAAGAAAAAACTTAGAAACCTAGATGTATATTGCTCGGATGTGGTTGTTCACACCTTGATGAGAAACAGTGCCTACGAAGTGTCTTGTTTCTATATCTTGCTTCAGGGACACTGACAGAAAGTCGTTAATCATGAAAAATACCTCCTCCCATTTTATTGTTACCCGTCTTTTTTGGGAGTGTCTTCATCAACGATCACGATGGAAGGATGACCTATCGGTAATAGCAACAATAGCTATGTTTGAAGCGTCAGGTTAACATGCATGGAGCTTCCTGAACTGTTTCCTTCTTTCTTTCTTTTTTCTTTAAATCAACTCCAAGGGCCCAGAACACTGCAACGATGAGAAAAAAATCGCTGGAAACTTCAGAAGTGCTGCATACGATCCTCTCGACGCTGCTTGTATTCCCCACTTGTTGTATTCCTTCATTCTATATTAAACTCGGAAACCCCGCAATTTTGCGAAAGTTCTCGAAACCGGTTGACTAAAAGAACATTAAGCAACCAAAAGCAATAAAAGATAGGCGATTTATGTTATGAATCTTGATGTCAGAGACATTCTACAATTTGGCACGGGTTTAATTACGAAGTAAACATGGTTTCCTTTTTTATTGTTTCATTGCATACGAGAAGTACTTTCCGACAAAAAAAAAATCTTTTTATTGAGATAACCTTCGCTTACGTGAGACTGGAAAAGGACGCAGAAAAACTTCGTAGAAAAACACAAATGAACACAACAAACGAAAGCATTTACAACCTTCCAATAGCGTGCGCCCTTCTCACCCTTCTCCCAGATCCCAGATAATTTGATCATATATACACACACACACACACACACACACACACACACGTACTTGCTTTTTTTTTTCGGGTGACCACTTTTCACCTGCTGACAAATGTTATCGCACAGCGCGAGACGAGCACGCATGCATAAGTTTCTTTAATGTTATCGATGGTTCTATCTGCTGTCGTCACCGAAGCTTCTGTAACCCGATTTCATGTGCGACGCGAATTCTGTAGTACTTTCTGGAAGACACGCGGGCACCAACGATTAATCTGGAACCTTCGATGGCTCATGTATAAAGGCCGAAGCGCTTGACCCGCTGATCAGATTTGCGATCAGATTATCCACTGTCACTACTACGCGACAACACATATACAGTGTGTTCTCGCAATGATTAATTCTAACCGGTACAGCAACTGTTCCTTCTGCGGCGCTCTACGTCTGTGTGAAGACGATCTCTTCAATGCGAGCCATGGAATCTCGATTACACTGAGCGCAGATGTACCGGCCATGGTGGCTTAGCGGCTTTGCTCTGCTAAGGATCGCGGGATCACATCCTGGCCGCGACGGCCGCATTTCGACGGCGGCGAAATGCAACAACACCCGTAGATTGGGCGCACGTTAAAGAACCTCAGGAAGTCTAAATTAATCCGGAGTCCACTATGGCGTACCTAATAATCATATTGTCACGTGTCAGTGACGGAAGGACACAGTAAGAAAGCTGTGAATGGCGAAACTAACTATTGGGCAAACCTGTGCCCAGAAAAACAGGCTATACTCAAAGCTGAACGAAAGCGGCGAACACAGTTGGCGACCGTCAAAAATCTGATCTGCGGGGCAAGCGCGTTGCCTTTTATACATGAGGCATCGAAGGTTCCAGAATATTGGCTGGTGTACGCGTGTACGTCTTCCAGAAAGTTCTACACAATTCCCGTGGCACATACAAGCAATCAGATTACACAGAGTTTAGTGACAACAGACAGCGGATAGAACCATCGATAACACTCGATAAACTTCTCATACATGCAGGAGCGTCCTGCGCTGAACGATGGCATTTCTTAGACCGTGAGAAGCGGTCGGAGCACGTCGGAGATTTCTGAGCTGTTGCTGCTTACTCACGGAGTGACTTGGATTTATGTCGAAGTCTGGTTCGGCAGCTATTGTCGTCGCGGTAGATGCGGTAGAATCTGAGAAGACAAACGCATCGCTGGCTTCCACAATTTCCTCGATATTTGCCATAGTCGAGCCCTTGTTGATGTGCTTATACTCCCGGCTTAAGTTTGTCAGCATCACTTTCGCTTTCCGTCCTTGCAATCGGGCGGTCCCTCTTGCGACGCAAATTTCACGCTCGAGCAGTATACGTTGGTCGCCCTCAATGACGCCGTCTAAGACTGCGGGTGTTGCGGTGGCGACGGAAATAACGCTGGAGTGAGGCGGAATGCCGACTTCTTCGAGCACGCTCAAGGCATGACGACTACGAGCGTTCTCCGACAGTATCACTTGATCTTCGGATAGTGTTATCGACTTCAAGTCGATCACTGCGCCTTGTTGGTTAATGAAGTCCACGCCAAGAGTCACGTTTCGTGAACAATGCTGGAGGATAACGGAGGTGGCAGAGCAGGTCCGGTCATGAACGGTCCTCGGGTAGCTGCGCTGGGCGACAGGCGGGATTGCCGGCGGTGGCGGCGGCGGCAGTGGACGGCTGAATTGCGGCGTTACGGGGCCCTGGCGCGGTCGCGGAGGGGGACCTTGACGGCTGGCGACGGCGGCGTAGATAATCGCTTTTGTCTGGGGTTGCGCTGATGCCGGAACTTCTGGTACTTCTGAAGCAATCACTGTATTTCCTCTCGGACAACGTCAGCAATATAAAGTCAACTTGGGGCTGCAACGCTGGGAACGAAGCGGAGTTCTTCTCGCCCAAATGCCCTTATCGTCTCCCGCAAATAATCGAAGCAGAGTACTTGAAGGTCTGCGTTGTCTGGCGTCGAGCGGCGGTTGTACTGCCCACTACACATCTTGAAAGTAGTCTCAATCGTCATTGCCTCTGTCGAAAACTCAGCTACGGTCTTCGGTGGGTTGCAGATCAGTCCAGCGAAAACCTCTTGCTTCATACCACGCATCTGGAAGCGAATTTCCTTTTCCTCAGACGGGTCCGGGTCGGCGTGGTGGAACAGATGAGTCATCCCTTCTGTGTAGATCGCAGTGCTCTTGTTTGGGAGCTGCGCACGGGATTCCAGTATCGCCTCAGCCTTCTCTTTGCGGACGACACCCGTGAAGGTGTTCAAGAAGCTGCTGCAGAAGAAGTCCCACCTTGTCAGGGTGGACTCGCGGTTCTCGAACCCTGTCCTGGTGGCGTCTTCCGGGCAGAAGTAAACATGGCAGAGCTTGTCGCCATAGTTCCAGTTGTTGAACGTAGCGACTCTTTAATACGTATCCAGTCAACTTTTTTCCACGAAAAGTCGGTGGTTATCCCTGGGTTGCTGCAGCACGACCGGTACAGGTGGATCTGTAGCTGTCATCGGGCCTGCTGTTGTGGCCATCATTTTTCCTGGTCTTCTCTGGTGCATAAGTCCGTGCTCCGGGGGCAGGTGTCGTGGCCTGCACCTTGCTCGATGGTCCGGGACGAAGTTGGTGTTGTCTTCGCGGTCCGGGCTTGGATCACAGCTTGTCGGGGACGTCCGGTACATGAACGCAAAGCACCTCTACCAGATGTCACGTGGTAGTGACGGTCAAGGACGCAGTAAGAAAACTGTGAATGGCAAAACTAACTATAGGGCAAACCTATGCTCCGGAAAACAGGCTACACTCACAGCTGAGCGAAAGCAGCGAACACTGTCGGCGATCGTTTAAAATATGATCTGCGGGACAAGCACGTCGGCTTTCATACGTGAGTCATCGAAGGTTCTAGAATAATCACTGGTGCACGCGTGTACGCCTTACAGAAAGTTCTGCACAATTCGCGTCGCGCATACAAGTAGTCAGATTACACAAGGTTAAGTGACGAGACAGCGAATAGAACCATCGATAACATTCGAGAAACGTATACTTCTGATACATGAAGGCGCGTCCGGCGCTGAGCGATGACATTTGGTGAAAAACGGTCAATGGGGAACTATAAACAAGTACACGCGTCAATATCGTGGTTTTGGCAAGTAAAACCCTACAATTTGATTTCTTTTCGCTGGATTCACAAATGTTTAGGGCCCGCAAGGACGACATATGCAAAATGATCCAGAAAATACGTTTGAAATTCTCTAAATATAAAATACGGATGCTGCGATAAATAAGCGATTATCCCCGAATTGCTTTTCCCAAAGACGAATACATTAAAATGTTTTTCGAGGTAGTAATTACGCAAGTAATTACGCAGAATAAGCTAATTACCTGCTAACCGAAAAAGCCAAGCAGTTGATTCTAATGCGAAACTTCATGCAAAGTCCATCATTCGTGGAGTACATAACGCGAAATGTAGGCGCTGCACTTCGGCAACGTGAGTAATTTCAGCCACTTTCACTCAGAAAACTGAAAGTGAACTGTTGAAGAGCGCAACTCACCTTTTTGGCAAACACCCACGTGTGATGCGACCAGTTACGCCTCACCCGCAGGCGTACATGAAGCGCACACTTCGTGCTCGCAACAGAAAGTGTAATTAGTTAACAAACCCAGTAAGCACGCAGCTCGCTAGTAGACATCTACCTTCCAGCTTGAAGCTAAGGTCACAGCTAGTAGCTGTATTCTATAAGCTGTACTCTAGGCCTAGACCTTTACAAGAAAGCTGGTAACTCAGCTAATGCTCCCTCCACTTGCGGCTAGTAGCCACATTGAGAAGCACTGCTGTAGCTGCGGTGTAGACATGTAATGCCCAGACTTGTTTCAGCTTTGCAGATGCTTTATTTATTTATTTATTTATTTATTTATTTATTTATTTATTTATTTATTTATTTATTTATTTATTTATTTATTTATTTATTTATTTATTTAAAATACTTTCAGGGCCCAAAGGCACTATACAGAAAGGAGTGGGAAAGAAATGGCAAGGCGTGCAGCAAACAAACAAACAGAAATATTACAAGGCGTCTTGTAAAGCGATCTTGAACTGGTGGTCATCAGCAATGCTGGCGATTAGTTAGCTCTACTTACCATGTTTACGGTCCTGAATGGCTGAATTCTTATTTTACATGCCGCTACAAAAATGCAAGAAAGGCAATGACTACAGTAAAACTTTCCCTTTGACTGTAGTCAGTGTCTTTCTTGCGCCAAGTCAATTCCCAACCAGATGAGCTGTTGTCAAGCCCTTGATTTCGTACACCGCTGACAATTAAATGTGCACTTGCTGAACGTACCCCGTAATGACGAGACACTGACACTGGAACAAGCAAATAAATATGTGGTAGTACTTCAGACCTATAAATGTGTGAATGACGATGAATTGGCAACGTGTCACAGCTCAATACACACAATATGACGTTCAGTAATGTGGAAAGTTGGGCTAGTTGGTGACTGATCATCATACCTTGCTGGTGAAGCAGCGCACTGACAAGGACACAGAGAAAACACACAAGACGAGTTGCGAGTGCAGCGAGTGTCGTCTTGTGCGTCTTCTCTGTGTCCGTGTCAGTGCGCTGCTTCACCAGCAAGGTATGATGTCACAATATGACATTTGGCAAGCACTGAAAATCGTTTACGTTTGAATGGGCGCGTCGACTATAGTCCAGCTATAATTTACTGCCCTGCTCCATACACGAATTACACAAATGTATAGCTGGAATCAGCAGTGGAATGAGCAGCTTACTCAGTGAATCTACTGATATCATTTGATATCTTCGGGCACCAGGCACTAGCCAGGTGACATTGCGGCCGTTTAAGCTTCCTACAAGATCTGCCGAAGCCAGCGACTCAGGCACAGCGGAAACGAACCACAGCATTCTGAACCAACCACAGCAGACCCGCGCCTGTTCCATGGCTTGGTTGAATGTGATAAGCAATGTTGTATTTTACGGAAACACTTGACTCGAGATGAACGCTGGCTAGAGGGTATCGCGAATGCGCAGCCTTTCCAAGAAGATTATTCCGCTCACTAGGATATCTGATCTTACACTGTTGTCAGGAAGGAAAGCCTGTACAAGGAAAGCCGGTGCCTATAATTATATATATGCCACACATAAAACATTCAGTAATAGCACATTTATTATAAGAATATAAAGACAATAATTATCTCGTAATTATATGACCACATGGCACTGACTGTGCATACTGAACACACAGCATTCCTTTATGTCCCACTCCTTACACCTGCATATGGATACCAGGCCCACTAACTCCACTAACCGGCGAACATCAGCAAAGAAAGAAAGCCCATCGAAAACGATCGTGTTTGCCACTTGGCTCTAATTCTAATGCATTTGTTTTTCTTTTCCTTTAACAAAAGGCGAGCAGATGTGCTGTAAGGAAACAATTCATATCCATATGTACAGTAAAAGCTCGTTAATTCGAATTCCGCGGGGATGCTACGAAAATTCGAATTATAAAAAATTCGAACTCATGAAAGTCGGAGAAAAAATCGCTCGCTTAAGTTGCGTGTATAGTCCGACGTGGCGTGAGCACGCTCGCACACACGCTACGTCACGTTGGTGTGAACAACAACGTCTATACTTCGAAGCACTGGCGCCGCCAATGTAACCTGACGCGGCCAACGCGGCCCGACGTCGTGACGCCTCTTGCTCCATCCGCGCGTTCGTCGCGCCTATACTGATGCGGAGAAAAAAAAAGTGTCGCAGTTTCGCCCAAAAAGCGAAGCATCGGTTGCGATAGCAAATTAGTAGATAGCTATACTTAATAAGGATAGTAGATTTATCGACCGTATAAACTGGTAAACATTCGCATACACACTAAATTATCAAGTGCGGCGTCACGCGCGCACAGGTAAACATGAACACATCTTGCTCGATGATCGCGGAAACTCGCTGAAAAACGCTGGAGTGAAGAATCGCGGCCGTAGCAGCCAGCCAATTGACCTTCGTACAGCTAAAGCTTCAACGCGAACGAAACATAGAAAGCACATCGCATACAAAGCTAGCTGCACTACGCGCACTCTGCAAACATCGCATATCGCTTTGAAGATGAGGACCACGCGGGCGCGCACTTTGGCCACGTCGCAGGTCGCTTTCAAGATACGGCGCCCGCATGGCCGCGCCGTAAGCAGCAGCCGCCTAAACTTCGCAAAGTAGAGCCACGCTTTGAAGAATGCCGCCTCCTCCTCGCGTGCTCTGTCCGAGGCAGACGCCGCGTCGCTATTGGCCTTATGGCACCACGTGGGCCCTCGCGCCGGCTTGGTTCGTTTACAATCGCGCTTCAGCGCCATTTTCGCTTGAGAAGCGTCTACGGAGTGGCGATGAGCGCATGTTGGCGCCGTTGCTATTCTGTGTTGCTTGGTTTGCGAACGCCTTGAACTAATGTTTGTGGCAAGTACGACGTCGCTACGCGGCAGTTTCGATCCCCATAACGTGCTGCGCCTTCGTATGCCAAAATAGTTTCAGAAAAACAAGAAGCTCTCCTCGATACCGTCCGGTAAGCGCTACGGGTTAAGAAAGACTTGGATTCATCGAATTGGGAGGTACAACCTCAGATCAACATTCTCCACACGACTATACGAGGTTGTTGCGAGTCTCGCGTAGTATACTCCAACGCGACGTGTACTTTGTTTATGTATGCAATACACGGTCGTATTTGGTGCGCTTAATCGTATTGTACGTTAATAGGCTTCAATTCGCGGGCATGCGAGTCTGCGTGTGAAAACGTGATTACGAAACCTTTAGGATGCAGCGCATTCCTTTTGACAAAATTTGAGGCTCGAGCGTGAAAACTCATCTTAGGAAAACAACTCTCTGCACTTTGTGCTTTGGACGGAAGCCCACTGGAGAGAAGCGACCGGCAACGGAGGTGTTGGCCATGCCTGGCCAGGCGCAAACGCATCTCTCTCCAGTCAGGCTTAAACAAAGGGTCGCAGATGGAAAAGAGCAAAGCCGCGCGGCAAAGCCAGCGTGCTCCCGCGCACTAGCACTCTCCCCATCCACGATGGCGCGGAGTTCGAATTATCGGTGACGGTGCGGATTTCCGTAAACTAATGACGAAACTAATGACTAAACTAACGAAACTAATGACAAAGTACCTCTTAAAAAAAACGAAGCGGATTCAAGCAAAACAAACGGCCCGCCAATGACGCGGAGAAGAGCTCGATAAGACAACTAACAATCGTAAATGTGAACGCAAGAAGCTTACTAAACAAAATAGAATCTTTCGAAAACCTGTTAATTGATCGCGAACCTGATATAGTCGCCGTCACGGAAACGTGGCTTTCACCGGATGTTTCCAACCATGAAATCATTCCACCGAATTATTCAGTCATTCGAAAAGATCGGGGTTCCCGTGGGGGTGGCGTGGCTCTTCTGATGAAGAAAAACCTTCCATTTGTTTTATTGCCAGATGTATCAGGTGCTGAAAGCGTGTTTTGCAAGATTCTTTGTAACAACACTACTATTTGTGTGGGTTGCTTCTATAGAAGCCCCTCTTCGGGTGACGAGAGCATTTCTGCCATTCATGAGTTTCTACACCGATATGCTAACAACTGTAGAATTATCCTTATGGGAGACTTTAATCTTCCAGACGTAGACTGGGTAACTATGCATCACACATCATCTGCTTCAGAAATTCTGTTTGACCTAATGTTATCATTTAACCTTCACCAAATAATCCTAGAACCGACGCGTAAGCAAGGTTCAGCAAACAATATCCTTGACCTTATACTAATCAGTGATCATTTTTCTGGGCACCAAGCACAGACAGAAATTATTGAAGGCATTTCAGATCACAACATACCGCTATGCTTGTTGCCTCTGGACTGCTCGATAAGAACGCGTTGTAGTACGTCTATAGTAACCAACTTCGAGAAGGCGGATGACGCCAGCATACTAACCCATCTTGCGCACGAATTTCAAGCCTTCACTGAAATAACCTCCGACCCGTCAGTCGATGTAAACACAGCCTGGCTTCATTTTAAGAATATGGTTTGCTACTGTGTAACTAACTATGTTCCGTTAAAAAACAAGCGACCACGAAGAACAAGCCCATGGATAACTCGGGAAGTCATCCACGCAAAACGTCATGTAAAAAGGATACGTAACTCTATTAAAAATCATGGATCATGCCCATCCAAAACTAGCAAACTAGCATGCGCAGTAGCGCATTTTCGACAGTCAGCCAAAGAAGCTAAGGAACATTATTTTCATGTAACGCTGCCTAACTTTCTGACAAACAGCCCTCAGCGATTCTGGAACCACTTCCGCCCTACTAAAGACACGTTATCGGACTTGTCTCCTGAGGAAAAAACTAACAACGCTAATGCGTACAATAACTATTTTCACTCGAACTTCACAAAAGATGACGGTAACCTGTCAGACTTGAGTAGCAGTTCAACATCGCGCATCGATCCTTTAATCATATCTGACGCGGGTATCCTTAACATGTTGCTCACCCTTGACCCTAAAAAATCATGCGGACCAGATGACATTCCAAACCATTTTCTAAAGAGATACGCAGAGTGGTGCAGCCGATACTTGGGCCTCATATTTCGAAAATCCCTATCACAATCATCCTTACCCGACGACTGGAAAAATGCTAAAATCATCCCAATACACAAAACAGGAGACACCTCATTGCCCTCTAATTATCGACCAATATCTCTTACTAGCACCGCCTGCAAGATGCTCGAGCATATCATCCTTAAACACCTAACAAACTTTCTTGACACTCACAACTTATTAACGCCACACCAGCACGGATTCCGCCATGGATTGTCAACCGTCACGCAGCTTACGGAAGTTGTGCATGACCTCGCATTTAACATCAATAACTGTAGCCAGACTGATATAATATTATTAGACCTTTCCAAAGCATTTGATCGCGTATGTCACAGTAAATTATTAACAAAATTGCGAGGTTTTATTGGGGATGGGGAAATTTTAGACTGGGTAACAGATTTCTTAACAAACCGGACACAATTCGTACTATTTCAGCATGTGGAATCTGCGACAGTGCCTGTCACATCAGGCGTCCCCCAAGGATCCGTGTTGGGGCCACTGTTATTTTTAATTTTCATTAACGACATAACCAGAAATATTGACTGTAACATCAAACTGTTTGCTGATGACTGCATCCTCTACCAAAAAATTAACACCTACGAAGATCATGTTTCGCTTAGCAACTCACTAGACCAGCTAAATGAATGGTGTAAAAAATAAACACAACTAAATCAGTTTGCATGACGGTAACAAGAAAAAAACAACCTTACGACTTTCCATACTTTATTAACGGCACAATGCTAATGAAAGTTCACCAGCATAAATACTTAGGCATCACTCTAACTTCTGACCTGAGATGGGACGCGCACATTGCCAACGTGACCTCGAAGGCATTACGCAAGCTATTTTATCTCCGAAGATGTCTCCGCCTTGCACCAACGTCGACTAAGCTTCTCGCGTATACTACTTTCGTTAGACCGGCTTTGGAGTACGCTAACACAGTTTGGTTTCCCCACTCAGTAACTAACATAACGAAACTGGAAAAAGTACAGCGAAAAGCGCTGCGGTTTATTCACAACAAGTATAAGCGTACAGATTCACCCACTAACCTTGCGGCTATATCGGGTTTAGGGACGCTCTCATCAAGGGCGAAGCAAGCACGGCTAAAATTTTTATTTAACTTGATTCACAATTATTACAAGATTGACCTAACAAAATACATATGTTTTTCGCAGTCACGATCATCGAGACATAAACATGCACACGCTTTAACAGAATATTCATGCCATAATGACACATTCATGTACTCTTATTTCCCCCTCGTGATAAGGGAATGGAATCGCCTCGATCCGTCAGTCATTTCTGCAGACTCATTATCTCAGTTTGCATCACGGTTAGAATCCACATCTAGTAATCAGTAACGCAGTCTCATTCACATAATATGCTTTGTAATTCTTGTAAGTCATGCTGATTATCGTGAGGGTGTTTACTGTTATTTTTGTTCCCGTTTGCTGTTTTTTTTCATGATGTATTATCTGTATTGCTGCGCATGTCTCCTAGAAATGTGTTATCTATATTTGTTTCTTTTATGTATTCTTACCTTGTTCCTTTACGTTCCTTGTTTGGCTTATTGACACGCAATTTGTATGTGCACGTGTATTACCATGTCTTTCATTTCTGTATGTCCACCTGCTATGGTCCCTGATGGGACTGGCAGTATTGAAAATAAATAAATAAATAAATAAATAATTAGCGAGATGTGTTGCATACTGTTTCAATGCACTGCTGGGCGGACCGCGGCGGCTACTTCGAATCCAAAATTTCGTATTAATGAGTTGTGAATTATAGAGCCTTTACTGTATCTGTTGTATGCCACGCTTTGGCCCCATCTGGTACCTCAACTTCTGCGCTTCCAACGAGACTGCACACTGAAGGGTAACTTGTAAGCTATGGAGGCTTTGTCACTGAAAACAAGGGCATGGTTTTGTCTGCTAACTCCTGAAAATCATATAGCAAGTCGGTTGCACTGTTCGGGCACAGTAACAGCAGAAGGTGAAGCGAAATGTGCAAGGCGCACAAAAGAAAAACTAAAGAAGCACAATGTGTTACTTTTCAGGTTAGCTGGCTCTGCAATATGCTTTATTAGTAATACTACTACCTGACAACATCTGAAGTCCGTCCCATGAAGCACGCGCTGGAAATAAAAATGACCAGTACTAGCATAGTAAGGGGCTGGCACACTGCGCGTATGCCCCCCGTCCAGAAAAAAGAAGGTGGTGGTGTTTTATGCTGTTATAACAAAACTATGGCTGCCATGCGCAGGGAAATTCAATGAATAGCAGGGGAAAATTTGGTGGGGTGATGAGATTAGCTAGGTTATATGTCGGCATGGGGTGGGACTCACTGACACAAGACCAGGTTAGTTGAGGATCTGTGAGAGAAGCCTTTGCCCGGCCAAGATAGAGAGAGAAATATAAGAGAGAAAGGGCAGGGAGGTTAACCAGATGCACGTACAGTTTTCTACCCTGCACTGGGGAAGGAGAGTAAGGGACGAAAAAAGGAAGAGAGGAAAGAGCACAGTTTCGCGCACATTTGAAGGTTTGAACCGAGTATACAAACAGTCTCAAAGACCTGTCTATGTGAGGTACTGCAAGAACACTTTCATGGCTTTCTGTGCCATTGGTGCGTACAGCCATGTCCAAGGATATTCATTTCCGAAAACTGTCTAGCGTCCAGCATGTTCAATATTGTCCAGAGAGCTTCACGCTCGTCGCCATACTGGGGACAGACATATGATGTGTTCAATCGTTTATGTAGTTTTACAAGCGTCCCACATGGGCATATCTCCCATTCCAATGCGAAACGAGTCATCATCATCAGCATCATCATCAGCCTGGCTACGCCCACTGCAGGGCAAAGGCCTCTCCCATACTTCTCCAACTATCCCGCTCATGTGCTAATTGTGGCCATGTTGTCCCTGCAAACTTCTTAATCTCATCTGCCCACCTAACTTTCTGCCGCCCCCTGCTACGCTTCCCTTCTCTTGGAATCCAGTCTGTAACCCTTAATGACCATCGGTTATCTTCGCTCCTCATTACATGGCCTGCCCATGCCCATTTCTTTTTCTTGATTTCAACTAAGATGTCATTAACTTGCATTTGTTCCCTCACCCAATCTGCTCTTTTCTTATCCCTTAATGTTACACCCATCATTCTTCTTTCCATAGCTCGTTGCGTCGTCCTCAATTTAAGAACCCTTTTCGTAAGCTTCCAGGTTTCTGCCCCGTATGCGAGTGCCGGTAAGACACAGCTGTTACACACTTTGCTCTTGAGGGTTAATGGCAAACTGCTGTTCATTGATCTGAGAATGGCTGCCAAACGTACCCTAGCCCATTCTTATTCTTCCGATTATTTCAGTCTCATGATCCGGATCTGCGGTCACTACCTGCCCTAAGTAGATGTATTTCCTTACCACTTCTAGTGCCTATTGTAAAGTGCTGTGGTCTTCCAAGACTGTTAAACATTACTTTAGTTTTCTGCAGAATAATTTTTAGACCCACCTTTCTGCTTTGCCTCTCCAGGTAAGTAAGCATACATTGCAACAGGTCCCCTGAGTTACTAAGCAAGGCAATATCATCAGCGAATCGCAAGTTACTAAGGTATTCTCCATTAACTCTTATCCCCAATTCTTCCCAATCCAGGTCTCTGAATACCTCCTGTAAACATGCTGTGAATAGTATTGGAGAAATCGCATCTCCCTGCCCAACTCTTTTCTTTATTGGGATTTTGTAGCTTTCATTATTTAGGACTATGGTGGCTGTGGAGCCGCTATAGATATCTTTCAGTATTTTTACATATGGCTTGTCTACACCCCGATTCCGTAATGCCTCCATGATTGCTGAGGTTCCGACTGAATCAAACGCTTTCTCGTAATCAAGGAAAGCTATATTCCGCACATTTCTCTATCACCTGATTGATAGTGTGAATATGGTCTACTGTTGAGTAGCCTTTACGGAATCCTGCCTGGTCCTTTGGTTGACAGAAGACTAAAGTGTTCCTGATTCTATATGCCATTACCTTAGTAAATACTTTGTAGGCAACGGACAGTAAGCTGATTGGTCTATAATTTTTCAAGTCATTGGCGTCTCCTTTCTTATGGGTTAAGATTATGTTGGCGTTCTTCCAAGGTTCCAGTTTGCTCTAGGTAATGAGGCATTGCGTATACAGGGTGGCCAGTTTTTCTAGAACAATCTGCCCATCATCCTTCAACAAATCTGCTGTTACCTGATCCTCCCCAGCTGCCTTCCCCCTTTGCATAGCTCCCAAGGCTTTCTTTACTTCTTCTGGCATTACTTGTGGGATGTCAAATTCCTCTAGACTATTCTCTCTTCAATTATCATCGTGGGTGCCACTGGTACTCTATAAATCTCTATAGAACTCCTCACCCACTTGAACTATCTCATCCATGTTAGTAATGATATTGCCGGCTTTGTCTCTTAACGCATACATCTGATTCTTGCCTAATCCTAGTTTCTTCTTCATTGCTTTTAGGCTTCCTCTGTTCCTGAGAGCATGTTCAATTCTATCTATATTATACTTTCTTATGTCAGCCATCTTACGCTTGTTGCAAAATGAGTAGGCCTTTCTAAATGCCACCCAAAGCCAGAGGTGGCACTATACTGTCGCCTCAGAGCGGGAAACTTTTGATGGCACTTGCAGCTTTGAAGATAAATCAAGTCTATGAAGATGTCACTTCGGGAGGTTGCGAGAAGATTGGTATTTGTGTGTCATAGCTTTAGCCACAAAATGAAGTTTTCTTACAGTGTCAATTCTGAATAAAGAAATCAGAAGTCATCGCACTGCCAGAGGACGTAATTAAGGAACTACAGCTAAAAATGATGATAACTTCTTATATGTGCTGTGTTGGCCCTTTAAAAAATGTACAAGACCACATGCACTTTTACAGAACTTTCTTTATTTAAAAACACTTCAGTACAAGACTGACCACACTAGAGTGTCATGAGTTGAAATCACTTTTTTTTCCTCTAACCTAACAGAAGAGAGAATATTTTCCTTCTTCAAAACAATGCACTGCTGCTGTCCCTGATAAAACTACAGCACTGTAAGAACAAATGAAAGCCTTCTGGCCGCAGAACGCTATGTACACACACGTCAGTCTGCCAAGCAAAATGGCACATTGCGTTATGAAGTTCCAGCCACCCTTCGGCAAATCAAGCCTTGGCTGCGAAAGCACAAAGGCCTGCAAGAACTGTGGGGCGAATGGCAACACATTTACAAAAACCGAGAACGCATTTACAAGCTGGTCTTCCTGTACAAGCTTTCACAAACTGTCTCGTGGAGGGCACGGACACACACTAGACCTCAAGGTCTAAAAACCTATGCATGAGCACGCCATTTAAGTACGAACACTTCGTGGACCTCTGTACATTCCTTGGTACTGTCACACTAGTAATAACAAACTCGCCATAACACCATTCACATGAACATAATAGGTTAAGAAAAGAAACAATGGGGACGCACACATTTTACCTAAATAACTAGTGTAAAAGAACATAAAAACACAAGAAAAATGTCTGTTTACATTTTACATGTCTTTTTTTCTATTCCCTTGTGCAAAGTGAGTTGTGCAAAAATAATACATATCTACATGACAGGTGCTATACTTGTCTCACCTTAAACCACCCCTCTCATTCATTATTTGTTTTTAGTGCACTCGAGCACCAGACTTGATCAACATTTACAACTGCAAATGTGTTATTGGTGCAATTTACAGAGACACATTTTTGGCACGTTTCCTACTTAAATGAAGCAAAGCAGCTCTGAAGAAGTCCAAGAACACAAGAACAGCATACAGTAAGCATCCCAGAAAAATGATTTAGGCAACAATGCATTTGCAAATTCCAAGTAAAAGTGGTTCTGCAATAAAAAGTAGAGCCTATTATCATGCTGTTCATACTGCAATATCAGGCTGATGCTTCATATTAGATTAACAGCCTGAAACAAAGCCCTCCACATGTAAGTCATAGGTAATAAATGTCAATCTAAAATCAAAACACTTTAACAACTCGTTGGGTATAGTAGTGATGGGATGAAAGCCTTTATCAAATCGTACAACCACTGTCTACTAGCACACTCTTATAATCTTTCTTTTTTCTATGGTGCTTAAAATAAATTTACTTGACATGACTTCTTTACACTTGTATGCATGGGCTCATGATAAACACTTTCAAAATGCTGTCACTTCAACATTTCCCGTTCCACTATTGCACATCAAACCCTGTTGCAGACAGCTGGTAATGATTACTTTGCTATTCAACAACAGAAGCTTTGACACTGTCATGCGGCCTTGAAAATCACAACAAAAGTACAGACAGCTTCAACTGTACAGCCTCTGCGACCCCACATCCAAGAATCTGGCAAAGCACACAGGAATAGTTACAAACACACAAAGAAAACAAAAAGCAGACTCATTACTTTCTGTAGTGAAAATAAAATTGTACTACTTAGTACTATTAGTCTGGCTCCCAAACAAATTGTAATAGCAAGACTCACTTGAGTTTTCAAAAGCTATTTCAAATTTTTCACCAGCTCACTCAACACAGACATTTAAAATTTTATCCGCTTACCATGCTGAATCACATTTGCTATGAAGTGTTCCAAGAAAATGAAACATCATTGCCTTCTCTGAAAGAGTACAAATAGTACTGTTTTCTATAGGCACAAGCTGTGTTCTCAAAAGTCACACTGTATAGCCCTATTGTTAGTGGGCAGTTCCTTTCGAATCATGCCACCTACATTTATCATATACTGTGACAAAGTTGAAGGAAAACCGACAGTTCTAGCAGACACACACATGCACACACACATGGCAAACATTTTACAGCCATGTACGTATGGAAAACAAAGCAATTACGGTTCTGTTGTTTATGACTTGATATGTAGATGTCCATGTAAACAGCTGTTTAGCTTATCCCCCTTTTACTTTTGAAAAACTGCCCACGGCATACCGTGACGTAAGGTTGAAACATGAGCACAGTCCTGTAGACTTGCTGCAACAGCCACTTACTGAGTGGCCGATGAATGACCACAAGAATGACATTCCTGATGAACCTCTTGAGTGGCAACACAAATTACAAGCAGGTGCACATGCATTAAGTACTTAATTAAAATATGTTGCTTTTACGCACTTACATGTACTACAGACAGCTGCGTTTATGCTCACAACATCAGTAGGTTTTGACCATGCCAGGCAAATGGTACTTCATAACTTAAAAGGTAGCATAACTATGCATAACTCATCAAGAAACACAAGCAAAATCTGCCACCTTTACTGAACAGCACAAAGAGGCAAGAGAGAGAAAACTTGAATTAGAAAAAAAAAGGAGGGGGAGGCGGGTTTGTTATGTTGGCACATTGCAGATATTTTAGTTCTGTGCAAACAAGAGTTGCTGAGACAGCTACCTAGGAGGCACAACATATAATCAGGATGACAACGTACACCATTTGAACACTTAAAATTTAGAATCCAATAAGCATATTATTTTAAAGAGGTGGCATGGTGAACGAGTATAAAACTAAGTACATGAACCACAGCATACTTGGTTCATTTCAAGGCTTTATGCGAGTAAGTCAAAGATTACCAGTATACTTCAACCACCGACAACATTTCAACTTGCTGCCAACTATCCATAAGCACATCAAATTACACCGTAATCACAAGGTGCCTAGCACTGCCTCTAACATAAATGCAACAGCTATGTGCTAATAAATATTAAGGAGAGTCAGAAGCAAGCTTAATAGCAGCTTGCCTGAAGGAAGCTAGAGTCGGTTTCTTCACCATGGTACCAACATTTCCTGGCTGGGAATGCCTGACTCTGCAACTCTCCACAACGCACCGTCTTTCAACTTCCAAGTACTGCTGTCTCATTCTCACAGCTGAGAAGGCACATCATGCAAAATGTGCTCAAGCAGCAAAAAACGCAAACATCAGCAGCGCAAATGAAAGTCGGAAAGTCTGGCGAAGCACCCGGCAGAGAAAAATTTTCACTGGGACCACAATACCACATTGTATCCCATCACAGCACCTGTATCTATACGTGTTCGCTCACATCCAATCATTTGTTAGCCAAGAGCAGAATTCACAATACTTCTCTCACATCACGGTGATAATGAAGTGATGGTAAAGGTGCTAATGAATTGTGGACTGCACGAGCATGTAAGAAGTTCTTGAAATATAGCATCGGAAGCTTAAAAAAAATATTTTGCAAATACAGCCAAATCTCGTGACAATAAAGTTGCATTCCACATTAAAGTACCTTTGTTATACCCGATATTAGTTATAGGCATACCATATTTGTTACATGCTTATATCAGCAAGAGAGAGAGCGTAAACTTTTATTTTCAAATCAACAAGACTCGAGTCCGGCGTGTTTTTAATGGGTCTGGGCACCCGCCGCAGAGGCGGTTCTGAGACCTTGTCTCGAAGCGGCTTCCTCGGCTCGCTGGACGGCCCAGAGTTGTGCAGTCAAGTTCAGGCAAGAAACATTATACATTTATTTTATTATATCTGATATTTCATAATATCCGATAATTCATTATTCAGTGTTTGTTATATCAATATTCAGCTTTTCAACTGTTCAAATTTTTTCCATTCTTAGCTGAAAGAGCATAAGACGAACCCTGGCTAATGACTGGCAGGATAAATAGAAAAAGCAACCGTATTTTGCATGTAGTAGAACCTCTTCCAAAGATAGAAGTCATAACAATACGGCTTATGGATGAAAAAATTTCAATGCCACAGTACTCGCCAGAGAATGTTGAGCATGTTCGGCAAGGCAACGACCCTGGCACCAAAATCACTTTGCCACTCGCATCATGCGAAACGATAAAGATAATGTGTTTAGGATGCAACAAACTGGCACTATGTAGGCAAAGCTTGTTCATGGCAATGGGCCACTTGTATGAAGGTGGGAAATTTCTCTGACAGGATTCAGCTACTGCATCATGCTAAATGTGTAACCTCACTGCTGGTTTGCCTGATGGTGCCAGAGATCAAGTGTGTTGAAGGTGACCATAACAACATGCATATTAATTTTCTGTTTATTTTTCATGAAGGTGCAAGTGAGTGCTAGTGGCCAATTACTTCCCACACTGAGAGCTCTCAAAAGCAAAACACTAATTTCTTACAGGGCTAAATGCTGTTTGTTAGGTATGCAAATTTTAAGAGTGCCATACAATACATTGTAGAGATTTGCATATTTTTAGAGAGGCGCATGCATATCAGCTGGAAGTTTCCTGCTTATACAAGCCTTGTTTTTTATAAACGTTCCACATTGCAAATTGAAAGAATAGTTACAGCCATATCCTTACACCTTGTAACTGCAGAAAATGTTAATATAGTACACTGACGTTTGCTGTAGGCTCTTGAGGCAAATGCCTAATATCTGCCAACACCCACAATGAAATTAATTTTTGTGCGTGTTCAGACATAGGAAATGAAGAAGGTAAAAACACAACAATATATTTGAAAGTCTGCACCCTAGCAGAACCATTTAATTGGCACCTACAGTTCAACAAAATTATTAGCCCATTTCTGTGTGTAACCAATTATAGACATTCTGGAAGCCGGTATAAGAAAACTGTTAGCAGGAGGAAAAAGGCTAATAATCAAGGACAACCCCTCAGCATTTCTTTTACCTGTGTGACAATAGGGTAAACAAAAGCAAGAACTGCTAAACACAAGCTGAATGTGACCGCATGAGCATCTTCAAGTGGAATTTGATTTTGATGCAGAATGCCTGCCCAAGCTTGCCGCATGTCGATATAGTTAACATGTAGGCAGTCAAAGCACCATGGAGGCGCTTCTCTGGTCAAAGACTACTTCGCTCCTCTTAAGCATACTGCATGTTTTCATTCTTATACATCAGCTGTGCAACTGGCAATAAAAGCACTTTTTACACTACTCACATGCGCATCTTCACCCTCTTCGTAATACGAAACAAAATGTATATGTACCTTAGGAAGTGCCTAAACCGACTAGAAAATTTCACACCATGGAAACAATGAAATAAATACTTGGTAAGATTAAGTACATAACCTCACTTCTTAAT
Source organism: Dermacentor albipictus (assembly GCF_038994185.2). NCBI lineage: Eukaryota > Metazoa > Arthropoda > Arachnida > Ixodida > Ixodidae > Dermacentor > Dermacentor albipictus. The sequence continues at coordinate 372,021,307 of NC_091821.1, forward strand.
TATCTAATGTGCCGTAAAAACAGAGTGAATTATGTATAATGGAATGTTGCCACTTCAACAAATGAAGTAGTTTGACATCTAGACTTGAGAGTGAGTCCTTCCACGCAGGACATTTCACCTAAGTACCACGACAGTTGTCATAGATAAGGAAATGGACAAATAAGGTGCAGAAAGCTGTTTCTGAAGCTTCAGATGAAGGAAAGCAACATCTGCTAGTACTTAGAAAATCCTGTGAGTGACAATTAGCAGAGCTGTTGACACAACGATGTCATGACTGTTTGGTTTCTAATGAGAGAAGATAATGAGAAGATAAATGATGGAATAAGCTAGAATAAAGAGACACAAATAAGTCAGCAGTAATATTCCACTTCAGTTTAAAAGAACTGTGTATGCTTCTTGTGTGAAACGTGGCACCATTCTGCTTGAAACATGCAAGCAATATCCCTCGTTCATGAAAATGCACAACATTAAAGAAGGCTACATTTTAAAAGTTGTAATACTTTGCTCAGAATATGCACAGAAGTGGTTTGCTTACAATCTCAGCTAGCTACGTCCTTACTCAAGCAGACAGGAAAGGCTGAAAAGAGAATTCGACACATGTACTGTTTCTGTACACTGTCTGACTTTAAAAAAGCTCTAAATTGCGCAGAGAGCTTGGCTCTTTTTTTTTTTTGGCATCTGTCACTCAGTAGTACAATAGAAGAAGAGAATGGGCATATTGAAAGAAAATAAAAAAATTAAACGTATACTATATGATGCTGCCAGCACACAGCAGGTGACGCACAGTCCAATGCATTTTCAGAGAAGCTGGTCAATGACTGGGTAGAGAAGCGACATGTGCTCGGCTCCCTTGATGGGCAGCTTGTTGACTGAGTAGTGATGGATCATCTCAGGGATGCTTTCGAAGGGCTTGCTGAACTGGCCCAATATAAACTTCCCGTCTTCGTTGTGCACTATCTTCATATGCATGAAACCCCGTGCACTCCTGCACAGAGAAGAGGGGGCAATACATGAATAACAAGACACAACTTTTGATCTGCACAAATGGCTGGTGCATGTTGGTAAACTGACAGTCACTGAGATGATAAACTGACAAGTACTGCCATGTGTGCTTATTTTATGCGTAACTTAAATGCCTGCATTTATTAACCTCTTCCATGCTTTGAGAAAGCTGGGTTAGTATGTATGCAATTCTGGTAAAAGCAGCCAAGGACGAACTCAGCTCATCAGCGGTACTCGCATCTTCTAGCAATGTCATGGAAGAGCCTAGTTCTGTCTAAGTGCTTGGTTGTGCTTTTGGTAGATGGCAGCACATAATCCATGGGACAGCGCAAGCAGAAGTGAATTTATTCTTTCCAAGGGGGTAAAACATGTTGGTAATTGGGGCCCACAAAATTAATTTGGCCATTTTTTGTCGGAATTCGGAATGACAGAATTGCACGGAAGAGGTTAAACATACTGTGATGACATCTCAGTTGCATGAAGCATTTTCAACGTCCACCGGCTTGCCACTCTTGAAATATTTGTCGAATTAAAAAAAAATTTTTTGATTGATTCATTGGGTTTAATGGACTATGAGAAACACTGTAGTGAAGGGTTTTGGATTAACTTGTACCACCTGGTGTTCTTTAGTGTGCATCTATAGGAGGTGCATGCATCCTGCTAGAGCTGGAATGCAGCCACCACAGCAGCTGTCACGACTTTCCATGAAAAGCTCTTGCTTTACAATGCAAAATTTATTTTTATGCATTGCATATTACAATCACTCAGTTCAGCCCTTGGGCGCGGCCGGGCAACCACCATTTAACCACGTGACGTGACGTCACGACAGCCGGAGGAAAAGCTGGGCCCCAACTCGCGCGGTCGCGCGCGGCCGCAGTCACCACCTGACTGCCGCTCCTCCCGCTAGGGGCGCTGCGCTGGCGCGTGACGTCACGGAGGAAAAGCTGGGCCCCAACTCGCGCGGTCGCGCACGGCCGCAGTCACCACCTGACTCCCGCTCCTCCCGCTAGGGGCGCTGCGCTGGCGCGTGACGTCACGGAGGAAAAGCTGGGCCCCAACTCGCGCGGTCGCGCACGGCCACAGCCACCACCTGACTACCGCTCCTCCCGCTAGGGGCGCTGCGCCGGCGCGTGACGTCACGGAGGAAAAGCTGGGCCCCAACTGGCGCGGTCGCGCGCGGCCGCATATTGCGCGGCCGCGCAATATGCAACGCATTCTTGGCTTAACCAAGCTAAGCCTGGCCATTTTTTTCATAAGTTATGTAGTTATGTTTTATTTAAGGACAAAGGGTAGGTGCCACAACCACAGGGTCCTCTATATTTGTTTTCACTTCAATAAAACAAGAGCACCAATACTTTGATTATGGGCATTACAGCTGGCTGCCTTTCCCAACAAAGAGCAACCCAACTTTGCAATTCCACAATAATAATTAAACTGAGCAGATTATACATTGACACCCCATACAATATGCAGAGGTAACAAATAACTTGACAAGATGGCAATGACATGAAGTTGCCATGAAGGAAATGAGGTTGGGCTATGAAAAGGCAGCCACACACTGCTGAAATTGATATTAAAGCAATGAATCTCAGCAAAATAATAAAGCGCAGCAATAAATGCTCATAGAAGAAGTGACATCATATGGAACAAATTACAGCTGATAAAAGAGCACTGATAACATTAGTAACAATAAGAAACAGTTACATTACTGGTAAATAGACAATTGATACAAATGAAACTGGAAGATTTACTACAAGGTTAAAACATTATGGTTAAAATTCAAGCGCCGACTGACACTAAACATTATGCAATCTCTTACACTAAAAGTATATGTATAGCAAAAGCATAATTTCTTTTCGCATCAAAGACAAAGAAATGTGCTCGCACACTCCAGACAATGACAGATAAACACCACTGGCCATTCAACCTACCTACCACATGCTTGGCAACGTAAGCGTGCTTTTGATGAAATTTTAGTTGCAAGTTCAATGTGTCTAGTCAACATCATATCGTCTTGTTTAGTTTTTATTCTTTTGTTAGCATTCTGCCAAAAACAGACAACCATACTGCATCAAAGAGATTGCTACTTATGCAAATATGTAAGGATAGCAGTTCAGTGCAGTACACCTGTAATAGTATATTTACAAAACCACATATTCCAATTGTTATAGCAGTATTCTCACTGCACCCAAGCGTAGTTTCAATACACCTTGAATATATGACATAGAAAAAAAAAGCTCACTGCTGCAGATGTATATAGTTATAGCATTATCATTATCTACGTACAGGTGGACTGCACTAGGAATTGACTGAATGCAATGTTAATATTTGATGCACCATTTTTCCTTGTTTGTCAGTGTCATTCACACCAATGGCCCTTACATTCGTTACTTTAGCGGCTAACCAACACAGGAAACCAACAAACTTTAGATTTGGTCACAAATGCAGTGTTTTGCGTAGGTTAGGTAGGTTAAAGATATCATCATCTACTTCCATGATTAGGTAAATAAATATGTAATAGTACTACTGAAACGTAGCATAGCTGGCCAAAAAGAAGTTATCAGTACAACAATGCTCTTTGTGACACAGAATCTAAAAAACACTTCAGGCCTAGAAGAATTATGGGCAGTTAAGCTTTTAGCAAAGCTTTAGTTTCAGTTTCAGTTTGTTATCAGTTTAACAAACAATGATTAGGTACAGATAGTATGCAGACGAGAGGTCCCAAAATCAACATCTGCAGTGAGACCCTAGTGAAATATGTGCCAGATGTCAAATGGTTTTGCTGAAGATGGGCAAGGAGCGTGACGGGTTTCAGGCAGAGCAAATAAATGCGAATGAACATGTACACAACACAACACACATGCTGCCGGAATTGCAGCTTGCTGAAACAGCACACTGCATTTAATACTGTAGAACCTCATTGATACATTCCAGTTTGTTGCATATTCCCAGCTGTTTCACTCTGAATCACTGGTCTCATGTAATTTCCATGAGGTCCTGTGTATTCGCTTCCCATTTGTTACGTTTCTCTTCCCGTTCGTTATGACCAAAAACTGCAGTGGCACACCCCCGATAGGGCATCATTCATTGGCTGCGTCTAGGCTGACAGCTGCACGTTGCCACTGAAAATGATCACTTTGCATAATCTGCCATGTGGCACAAAAGGATTGCCATCGCAGTGTTTAGATTATTGCCAGTCACCAACCTCAACACAACTTGCAAATTTGAAAGCCAACGGGAGGTAAACAAAGGCGCCAACAGGTCACCACACAACGACATTCACTCACACTCTCTCATGAACTTCAGTACCTTCAGGGCTCGGCAAAGATACTTTCCAATTGTAACATGATACGATACATAATACTCCGGCAGCAAGTATTTGAGATACAGATACAAGGTACCTACTCCCTCAATTATTGTATCCCATACAATACTCTCCATTTGTATCTTAAGACACTTTGACACATTCACAAATGTGTTATTATAGATCTACATAATGTAGCAGCAAATGCGTATGCACAAAAATGTTTGCCTTCAATATTTCTTAACTCCAACAAACTTTGTTTCATTTGAATTAAATGTCTGTTAGTATTCCAAAATTTTTGCCTTTCTTGCTTAAAGTATATATACTTCCATTTTGAAAAAATTTATTGGGGTTGCTTTAGCTGCTTGACATCAAAGCTCTTTAGTATACACTGCGCTGTCATCGGTTTTTGCTTGTCCCTTTTGCAATTGATGGGAGTTGCTGCTCTGGTTGCCGAACTACTAGTGGGTGCTCATTTAAAACAAGAACATCTATAGGAAGCCTCTGCACGATGGCGCAAATACCGCTGTGGTGTCTTACCTTGTGTGTAAGCGTATTACCGTTTATGCAATACCAGATCACCGGACAGGGGTACAGCAGCAACAACGCTGGTAGCGACATTTCCATTTGATGCATTGTATATGCAGAGAGCACATAAAGATGCGATGACCGTCCATATTCTACGTATCTGCTGGCGTAAAGCGTTCATTCATGACATATTCATTAACGTGCAATCCTTTTACGATCTTTCTTCTACGAGGAAACTTGTGCAGCTCAAAAACGTTTCATACGTATTGTAGAGGGACAAAACGTCGCAGAACACCACCGCCACTATTCAACCTACTGCCGCTTATAGCTCCAATTACTTGGTGATTTGTAACAGTAAGAAATTTAAGGGTGAGCTAATAAAAAATATATATATATCTAAGTAAGATGGAAAGGCAGTTCTATATCACACAATCACAGTGAATACATCAAAACACAATACAGGCCATTAATAGCTTTAACATTTAAGCATGACCTACCTGTTACCTGCTAAGGTCATACAATGGACAATTCACTGCTTTGGAAATTCAGGTGGCTTAGCAGCAGCAGTATCAGCTTGAGAAGCGGAGTTCAGCCAACATTTATAGTTTTGCACAGTGATGTTGTGACAGCCAGTATCTTGTATCTTAAGATACACAATACATATTCTTTCATGTATTGGAAATACAGATACTGATACACTTCTTGCCAGACGTATCATGATACAGATACAAGATACCCAATGATTATCTAAGATAGCATCTAAGATAGATGTATCTTCGATACTGCCCAGCACTGAGTACCTTGCATGGTTATTTTAATGAAAAAGGTTGCACGAAAAATGCACAAGGGTTTTAAGTGCCCGAAAAAAAAGGCTGTTTTATCAAAGTTACCACCAAAGTGCCAAATGGAAATTATCAGCTTCATTTAGTGTGATTCACCTCTAAGACTGCTCAAAATAAGTTTTTAACACTCGATCTAACCACCAGACACTTTTACTAAGTGGATTTTCAGTAATCTGTTGGCTTCCTGTTCAACTTCAAATAAGATTTTGTGTAGGAGAAGATTTTTGATTCATCAATGGTACTGATTCATGATTTATCGGATGTAGCGTTTTCATGGATCATGCCAGTTTCTTTGTGTGGTCTCCTAAAGAATGTAGCAATAGGGCTCTACACAGTAAAAGGTTACAACACCATAAAAGGTCCATAGGCTTACTTCAGGGAGAGTGAGAAGTCGTGCTTGGAACTTTCGCTGTTGCGGACGAGGTAGCTTCCTTCCTTCAGAACCCTGAGCAAGTTCTCAGCGTCAAGGCGACTGATCGAGCCATGGTACCACCTTAATGGAAGAATAAAGTCATAAAAAATATTTGATACTAGATCATGCTGGTGCTATGGTATCGCAAGTCCCATGCCCATCATCGAGAGATTGCTCAATGCCTTGTTTTTGGGATGTGAACACTATGAGATTCATGTGAAAACATCATAAATTGCCGATCCTACCAAACATGTTGCACCATGTGCTTAGATGTTACAGTTGATGAGAGCAGCTTTTCTTTTTTTATATCGAGAACAGCAAACTGAGCCACAGCTATGTGTAGTCAGCCATGCTTATGCACAAATTTTCTTTATTGTGCCATTTGTTTGCCAATTGTTTACAATGCACATGAAGTGTGCAGATATTAGAAACTTGAGGATCAAGTCAGAAGGTAAGGGGTCATTTTGATTGCCCTGGTGAAGACAAGACGTTGATAAATACTAGCCTACAGCAACTGCTTTCATCGCATTCATTTGTAATTTTCTTTATGTCTTGCATCTGAACTGTGTCTACTTATACACCGATGCATTGCCCAGCCAATCTTTAAATTAATAGCAGGCAATAGGACATTTGGAGGACATTACAATAATTATCATGTGTATAAGCAGGCATGAGAAAGCTGGGGCACAACAAACATCCCAGACTACACAAGAAGCCACATGCAGTCGTACTTGCCTAGAACAAAGTTGCATTTGTCATGAAAATACATTCATTATTTTTGTTGTAAATGTATATTTGTTACAGATATAGGCGAGAAAATATTGTAGATTTATTTTGTTATATCTGTGTTCATTACCGAGGTCTGACTGCACCAGCCTTCTTTTTCTGTACCGTAAATATGCGCTGGATGCTTTGAGCAGGACCTCAAACAGGACACGTTACAGATACTAAACCTGGCTTTCACAAATAATTCACTACAAAGCACCCACCATAAAGATAGCATCTACAATTTTGCAAAGTCTCTACAGTGAAGTCTTGAAGCAAATGAACATGTGCAAGAGCTACCACTTTCATCCGGGCCTTCAGTAGCGCTTAACAAGTTATCCAACTGCTGTCACACCAGTATGGCAAGAAACAATTTGAAAAGAATCGGCATATTTTAAACAACCAGAGCTAAATGCATGATAGACATGCGCTTTGGTACATCTTTGTCGGTCAGACAAGTTGTGAATGAAATGTTTGCTTAAAAACAATGATGCCATTACATATTACAATTAAACCTCGATACAACAGTCAGTAAAATCAGAAATTTCCTTCGATTTAACAAAATTTCATTATACTGAAATTTGACCTTTTATAAAATAAATACAGTCGCCGATGAAGGGGCCGCAACATTTTACGAATTATCGAGAAATTCGAAAAACAAGTTTGAATGAGAAAAAAAATCATTTTGTTGAATTTGAGAGTTGTTGACGAAAGATGCGGTTTCATGCTGTGTCGACAATAAGCCAGCCAAGCTTTCATGTTCACTCCACCCCCACAGCTGATTGTGTTGCCCGCAGTGGGACAACGCTATGATGAAAAGCGGCGGCAGTGTGGAGAGAACGCTTTGTCTGCCTCTTGCTTCAACTTGTTAAAAAAAAAAACTATGGGGTTTGACGTGCCAAAACAAATTTCTGATTATGAGGCCTGCCATAGTGGGGGACTCCGGTAATTTCGACCACCTGGGGTTCTTTAACGTGCACCTAAATCTAAGCGCATGGGTGTTTTTGCATTTTGCCCCCATCGAAATGTGGGCACCCTGGCTGGGATTCCATCCTGCGACCTCGTGCTCAGCAGCCCAACACTGGTAGCCACTGAGCAACCACGGCGGGTTTGCTTCAACTCGTCTCCCAAAGTTGATATTGTGCAATCTCCAGCACTAAAGGCACTTAGTCTTTGACATACTGAAATGGCAAATTGGGTTGTCACACAGATCAGCTTAAAGGGCTCTTGAACCTCTCCACGTGCTTGACAAAAAAAACATAGCCCACGGATACCTCACACTCCTGTGAACATCTCAGCCAAGTTTTGCACTAGTGCATGACGCGTGGAGCTCGCAAGCGGAGTGTGAAGTCACCTTTCTCTCAAACGCTCTCTTTTCAACAGAAGCCTGCTCTTCAATCTTTTCTGGATGCATTATTTCATAATATAGCAGACTCCCCTACGTGGCTGCTATTGGCCTGTAGCTGACATCAATCAAGAAGAATGTTTGAACCAGTGTACTTCTTAATTACTACTGTTACTGTGTATATTTATTGCCAAAGTTTAATAAACAGGCTTAAGTGAGCGAAAATGTGCTTTCGAATTTCAATAATAATTACGTACTTCCGGGAGAAGCCGACTATCTATTGTCTGCTAGCTCACACTCGGCCGTGGCTGCCCGCAAAGGAATTAACCTTTGGCCACCCTGCTCATCGGTATCATAGCCACCAGGTCTTGCTGATTTCGTCTAGCTTTGAACTATCAACTAGCCTCAAGCGAGATGAAGCTTAAGGTCAGACTACACACACCCTTGCCAGCGCACGCAAACTCCTGGCCACTCCTGGTTAAACGCCCTGGCAGGCTACTTATAGCGCTTAAAAATTCACAAGTTGGACGTGACTACTATTCGTCAGTCAAGCTGGTGAAGGACGAAGCCCATCTGCACCATGTAGCACGGTCCGACTGGACAATATCGGTGTGAGCACGCACTTAAGTGCTGTCATGCACGAAGCAAATGCTGTGCATACGCGCTACAGTTGCACGTAGCTGCAGTCTGCTCAACAGTGTAGATAGCGCAGCGACCACAGGGTGCCGTGGCAAGTCCACTCGCTGAGCGCACTCTGGCTCGCTGAGGACAACCATATTTGGCTAATGTTTGGCACATCATAGGTGCCAAAATCGTAAGTAGTATTGTCTATATTGATATCCAAGATCAAATTTGAACTGCGCACCACCGTGACGTCCAGTAGGCAGAGTGTTGTGGGCATGCCCCGCTCCCCTGTAGCCTTCACAGTGCAAGGCATTAAAGAAGAAGCGGAAGCACCGCAAAGGGTGTGTTTGAGTGTGTTTGAACGCCACTTCTGCTGAATGCATTGAAGTACTTTTTGTGGCAAAGTATTTTTGAAGTAGCCTATTTCAACTTCAAGTGCATTTCTCCACTTCAATAAAATGTGGTTCAGAGCCCCTTTATGGCCAGCCTAAGTCAGCTGCTGCTGTCAACCACCTCTTGTATTCATACATGGCACAGAACATGGCTGAAAATGTCTGCACATGGGTACAGTAAATGCTCATTAATTCAAAATTCATCAATTCTAAATTTCGGATAATTCGAAGTAGCCACTGCGGTCCGTCCAGCAATGTATCGACAGCAATACGTAACACATCTCGCCAATTCCCACTGAAATCCGCACCGCCACCGATGTTTCTTCACCCTAGCGATGTTTCTTTCACTAAAATGGAAAAAGATATGTTTGGAGCAGGAAATACCATCAAGTGTATAGTTTCACCTCATAAATGATTTGTTTCATCAAATTTAGCCTTCAAAAACTAACAAAACCTCAAATAAATGTTGTTGGGAATGTTATTATCATTATCCATACTTAAGTTCATGTAGTTCTAGCCTTTGGGCCCATAAGGTGCAACAGCTCCTAGACAAGTGTGATAACAATGATGATAATGATTACGCCACAGAGACGATAGAAAAGAATTCAGACAAGACGGACAGGTGACCAACACAAAAGCAAGCAAAAGAAGTTTTTATGGCAAATAACTCCTAAATATCAGTATTAAACATTAGTAAGCTGAAATCTATCTGCAATATTGCTTACAAGATCTCAGCAGCAACAACGGCTTCAGTTTTATAAAATTTTCTCTCTGTCCAATCACTACTATTATTTACTAGCACTATCAGCCAGCTTCAGAAGATCAAAAATGCTTAACCAAGCAGGGAAACACTCACCCCTGCTTTTCAAGAGCGACGCTGGTGTCTACTTTCTCGCCAACGACGCTCAAAGCGGCGCAACCAAAGTTAAGTGTAAGGTTGTGCCGAGACCGCTTAGGCGAGTTCGATGCATTCAGGTTCAAGTTCAGGTTGAGCATGGGTCGCGCTGGAGCTGTGAAAAGAGAGCAAAATAATAAATATGTGCAAATTATGTGGGAAAGTATCTGTGGGAAAGACACCGTGAATGGTCACTTTCTATAATACTTCTTCTTTTACGTAAGAAACCATCGAATGTGATGTGCTCCAGTAAAGTAAATGGCAAAAGTGATGTGATAATGTTTCTAGTGTCCGCTCATAAATATGCTTGAAATCCACGTTACATGCAAATAACACAAATGGGACTTGTGTCCATAGACAGATTTTGCAGCCATGACCTCGGCAAACAAATTTCTTTTAAAGTGAAGCTGTTAGGAGGAGTTCCACAACGGTCTTCTTGCAGTTGCATATCCAGCATCAAATGTCAATCAGAGGAAAGCTAGCAATGCAGTTTGCATTGGAGCCTCGAATTCGCTTTAAATAGTAATTATCAAAACTTATAAATTAACAGTTATCTTGCGTACAGTAGCTCGCTTGAATAGACAAACATTTCTTTATGTGGTTTATCTCAGCCAGTAACCTGTAATTCTTGTCTCTCATGCCAGAATTCACCAGCTTCATATTGGAGGTGAGATAGGAAGGGCCCAACTTGCCAACATTTTATGGGAATTACGTCTCTCGGCGTTAAGGCGAATTTTAGTATCTGTTCTTATGAGTACCTTCGTTGAGTAATACTTGTTGGGGGGCTAGTTGGTGCATGTTTCCAGAAAAGGGTTGTAGCGCCTAAAAAAGACAACACGTAGCAAGCAAGATAGGACAGGTGCAACTTCCAACTGTTTATTCACCGCACATGCGAATTAATATAAGGACAAATCAAGATAGGTAGCAAGAACCACACATGTGCGCGAGTGTTTTTACAAAAAAAAAAAATGGATAAAAGATAGGTGAGGCACGCACGTATCTCATGCCCATGTATCTAAAAAAGCAGTTTCATTCTTATAAATGGAGATAGATGGGGCGCTAACACAAAATGGGACTGGTTCTCATCTGCCGCATCATTGTAAAGCCTGCGGAGAAGAAAGGAAGATTAAGTGTGTGGCAAGGCTGAAAGAAGCAAAGGTTTTAAACAGAAGTAAGGACCAGACAGCCTGTGAACTGTTGGAGGCCTTCTATATTAAAAGAAACTGTAGCGATTGTGTTAGCGCCCCATCTATCTCCATTTATAAGAATGAAACTGCTTTTTTAGATACACAGGTGTGAGATACGTGCGTGCCTCACCTATCTTTTATCCCTTTTTTTTTTAAAAACCCTCGCGCGCATGTGTGCTTCTTGCTACCTATCTTGATTTGTCCTTATATTCATTTGCATACGCGGTGAATAAACAGATGGAAGTTGTGCCTATCCCATCTCGCTTGCTATGTGTTGTCTTTTTTGGCACTACAACCCTCTTCCAGTACTTTCGTTCAATATCATCTCTGTTTCTTTAACGATTAAAAAAAAAAAGAAAATCACCAACGATTACGATAATCCCTAACAAAAAATTTGAGTGTTTTTCATGTTTTCATTCTGCGATACATTGAGGCACCATGCCAATCGTCATACCGAATGGCAGAGCCACGACACTCAGCGCTATATATAGACCGGCCACACTGTTGCCGCTTCCCAGCAATTGCAGCTTATGCAACTATAATCGTTACTGAGACGCGCTAGCGACAAAAGCTATATGCGAAGGTGACCTTTCTATTTCCTTTTTTTTTCCTTTCCTTTTCATGGCCATTGTCGCCGCTGCCACAGAAGCTTTGCACCATCTCGCACCACCTGGTAGTGCTTCAAGGTGGCTTCCTCTGCTTTCCTCCTCGAGGGTCTCTTCGCTCTCACCATATCTTGTCCCCACTGCGCTCCACGCTAGCTCTTTCATCTTTCCCTGTGCTTGTTTGCTCGCTAACGCCGCTGAGGCACGCCAACACTCAACGCAGCAACGGCCACCTAAGAGCTGAGCTATAAGAACTACCACACGTAATATGTACAAAGCTCAGATATAGTGAAGCATATGAAAAGGCTCAAAATAGCGAAGGAATTGCACCAAATATAGTGAAGCTTTTGCAAAGTCTCGGGCAGATTTCAAGCAGTGCTGATACAGATCCCTAAGAGTACCACAGGGTGTATGTGAGAACTCCCTTATACAGCTTTGCTGTCTTTGATGCATACGTAGCTCGGATTGGCATGCACCCTCAAAGGTTTTCTTTTTCCAAAGTCTTACTACACCTGCTTTCTTGTCGCAGCTTGGTGGAATGTGACTACAAAACATTGGGCAAAGCAAGAAAATCACAATCGTTTTTCACAAGCCCTGTCACATTCTGTGTATCATGACTCAACTCTAGCTCTTCATCAGCAACTTTTGCAGCCAGATGGGCCACATGTCACCAGTGACTCCACAAACCTGTAGTATATTTACTACTGTGACTTAGATGGAAACATACGTGGTGCAGATATGTGAAGCTGCTATCTATATAATCCACACAACAAACTTGCACTTTCCACATATGAGCAATGATTTTGAATGTTATACCTCAGCATCATAATTGTAGCCTGCACTTCCATGTCTGAAGGTTTAACCTGTTGCAAGGGACGAGAGCATGGCTGAAGTATAAAGACACATGTGATACATGCGTCCAAAGACACAACAAGCAAGTGATTCTATTTCAGTGTCTGTCAAACATTGGCAACTTGGTTAGGCTCCCTCGTGCTATTCCCTCTCCTGTTCAGCACACGATCATCTTCAGCGATACTGAAAGATGGGAGAGGGCAGTTTGGCTGAATTCGCCATGTGCGGTGCAGCCAGAGTTCGCCACAATCCTTTTTCTCTTTAAGCTCTCATTAGATTCCTACTGACATACATTTACTTTCACTGAATTCACAGCGACTTCAACTGAGTGTCATTAGACCATAGGTTGAACAACTAAAACAACCCACAATATAAAGGAGAAGCAGTTCATCCTGAAAGATGCATAATTTTATATTCCTTTAGGTTAGTGGATACTGCATTGTGATTTGAAATCAGTGTCTCCACACCTTGAGCATTTATACTGCCCAGTTTGCTCTTTTATGCCTTTCTATGTGTGTCTGTATCATTTCTGTGCTCCTTAATTGCACATTTTGCTCTCTGAACTTAAGATTAATTTTTGGCAGTAATACAGTACTTCTGTGAATGGTCTTCAAAATGTACCTTATAATCCACTGTATATAGAATAAAGTCCCAAAGCCACCTTGACTGTGGGCCACTAATGAAAGGAACTTAGCTTAAATAAATTTAAGCACAGTATTCCAATAAACTGTAAATTATTTTTCGTGCCCTCTCAAACATTTCACTCCATAGTTTATCACTTTAAAGTCCAGGAAGTTCTGCCAAGCTTTTTCCACTGCGAATTTCTTGCACATAATGTTATTATTCAAAAACACATTAGTTGCATAGTTTATCCCCATGTATTCAACGGAAACAGTTACTGGAAATATTGATGGAGCTAACGGTGCAATAAGAGCACCTCTCTTCGTCAGGGCAACAGCTGCCCTGCAACTGCTCAGACTGCAAGTCTGCAATAATATTTTCTGCACCTATGATAGCAAAGCAAATTTAAGCAAAAAATAATATGCATTAGCACCAAAGACCAGCACATTTAGTTGTAACAAGCTCACATGCATTACTCAAGCGCAGAGCAAAGCAAAATGTGCCATGAATGAGCACACTTTGTTCTTGGCAATATAGTAGGTACAAACTGGCACAAGTACCGCTCGAACTTGCAAGCAAATACACAAAGAGTAAATCAACTTGTGCTCCATTATGCAAGGTAGCAAGTCACTGACCGCAGGGCCTGGCAGGTGGACCTGCGGCAGGTGACTCCATCGCGATGGACGTGTTGGACGAGGATGAGGAGGAGGAGGCCATCATGGCCACTGAAGGGGAGGATGAACTGGGGCCACCGCCACTGCTGCTCGAGGCTGTTGGCGCAGGGCTGGCACGACAGAGCTCTGAGGCTTGTGGAGCCGTGCTCTCGGGGGACGGAGGTGGCAGCCGGACGGCCGAGGGCAGCACCGCTGGAGTGTGCTGCGTGGGCGACTGCACTGCCGGCCGGGACCTGCAATTTCCATCAAAGAGAAGATTAAATTCAGAGGTTTTATGTGACAATGGTTTTACATGAGCGAAAGGAAAATGAGTGGATTTCAAAGATCCGAGCAAGACAGCAAAATGCTGTAGTGAAGGGCTCTCGATGAATTTTACCACTTGGGGATCTTTAAAGCACACAAAAATGCTTCATAAAGGAGTATTTTCGCAAACAGCCCGAGTTTATCATTCATACACAACTTACAGTAAGTTGCGTACCTTGTATGCATATGTAAGTGTACAAGAGTGCTCCCTAATTACTGTCACATACTTTGATCGAAAATTGTGACTCTGATTTCCTGATATTTCTCCGCATCTTTTCTTCAAACATTTCACGATTTCTTTTTCTGTATTTCAACCGTGTTTCATGTGGAGTTGTCTATTTTTAGGAAAACGGCCTACATGGACTTGCCATCTCTAAACTAAGAGAGGCCAGACACTCTTCTTCCGAAGTCGCCAAAATGTTAAAATTCGCCGCGAGGTTATCCACTGGGCTCTCAAATGTGGTGCGCTTAAAGGGGCCCTGAACCCCCTTTTTATTGAAGTGGCGAAAGGCATTTGCAGTGAAAATAGGCTATTTCAGAAATGCTTTGCCGCACGAAGTACTTCAATGCATTCAGCAGAAGCGGAGTTATTGGCAATCAAACACGGCCTCCACTGTGCTCCCATTCCTTCTTCAATGCCTTGCACTGTGAAGGCTATGGCACAGTGGGGTGTGCCCACAATGCTCTACCTTCTAAATGTCACCGTGGCACGCAGTTCAAATTTCATTTGGGATGTTAAGGTAGATGCCATGACTTTTGCCTTTGGTGCCTAAAATGCGCTAAGCATAAGCCAAACGCGGCTGTCCTCAACGAGCCGCAGTGCGCTTAGCCAGTGGACTCGTGGCAGCTCCCTGCGGTGGCCGCAGTATCTACACCATGTAGCCAAACCACAGCTCGATGTCAGCTATCAGCCAATACAGCCGTCTAAGGGAATGATGAAATAGTGCGTCTAGAAAAGAGTGAGGACAGGGTTTTCTGTTGAAAAGAGAGCATTTGAAAGAAAGGTGACTTCGTGATCCACTTGCGAGCTCCACGCACTGCGCAGGACCGCAAAACTTGGCTGAGCTGTCCACAGCAGCGTATGCTACCCGTGGATTATGTTATTTCACCAAGCCAGAGAGGTGGTTAAGGGCCTTTTTAAGCCCCTAACCAGAAGTGGTCATCCTGCAGCCTCTCTGGCCATGTCTCACATTAAGAAAATTCTTAGGAAGATAATCCAATGTGAGCCATGAAGAAGCATCAGAAGATTGGCCATGGAGCTGACTCTATCAGTGACAACATTGAGAAGAGCCATGCAAAGGGGCCTGAAGATGTTCCCTTACAAGTTGCAGAGAAGACATGGACTGACAGAGGTGCAAATAAAGGGCAGGTGGAAAAAATGCCGGCTGCTGTTGGCACAGAGTGCAAATAAGGAGCACTTGGCAACTGTCTTCATGGTAGTTTTCATGGTAAAGGCTTGTTACAACACTTGGAACACTTGTGTGCTTGCTCTGATGTCGGAGCTTGCCGATGCAGCCAGTTGGACAGTTTCCTTACAAACTCAAGGTTTGAGCTGCAGCAACCACCACTGGCCACATTTCTCTTGTTTTTGTGACAAAGGATACAGAGATTGACACTGACAAATACCTTAAAATTATTTTAGAAGCTCATTCACTGCCCTGGTCCTAGTCCAACTTTGTAGAGTAGACTTTGTTGAGTAGACTTTGCAGCAGGATGGTGCCCGAGCACAAATATCGAAGAGCAAATCAACACCACAGTATTAGTGTCATGCTCTCTTCCCAACATTATTCCATTTGAGGAGTGGCCAGCGAACTATACCCTGACCAAAACCCAATGACCTTGTGTGTCTGAGCTGTTCTTGAAAAGGAGGCCCACACCCATCAGCAAACCAGCATGGTGGGATTGAAAGCATCATGGGAGCAAGCATGGAGAAAAATTTCCCTGAGATAACTCATGTGCTGCGAGGAAGCATACTCGGAACGTTTAAATGCCATATTCACAAGGCGAAGAGTGGAGGTACTTAATAAACTCTTTTCTGTTGCATTCGTATTATTGGGTGTTTCAGCAAACACTTTCAAAAATTTCGAAAAATTGCCTGTGTAAGAAAGGACAATTCTGGTCCATGAGCTGACCTAGTCGAAGAGGCGGACATTACTCGCACAGAAAATTGAGATGCATAATTTACGAATTAACAAAAATTCACTTAAGTTTTTAACTAATTGCCTCATGGCACATATCGCAATTTACGAATTTTAGCCAGAGAATTCACAAGGCGGATCCATTTAGAACGAATTCCCAGGATGACACCAGTTTCTAGATATTAATTCCCAAACTTTGCAGAGAAATGTATTGGCGTTTCACTTACATTTGTGCTTCAATGCAGAAAACGATGTTTTCTTAAAAGAAATTAAGTGGAACTATAGTGCATTTTTACCGCAAGTTTGAAGGCGCATATCTCATAAATGATGTCATCCACACAATTCTTTTCCAGTGGATATACCTTGCAGACTCACCCACTAGAACTAGTAAATATCAATATATGCCATTAGGAAACTAGTTAAAACATTAATTAGGTAACTTTAGTTAAATAGTCAATTATGCATTTCAATTGTTTGTGCAAATAATGTCTACCTCTTCAAGTAGACTACCTCATGGGCTAGAATTGTGCTATCTGCCATAGGCAATACTTAAACATTCTTGAAAGTGTTTGCTGAAACACTCTGTATATTTGGTGAACACCTTATAAATGATTTCTAGAGATTTCTTAATTATCAAGCTAAATATTAGGTATAAACCTTATGACAGTACTTATGGCACTCCTTGTATATATAGACCTTGTAAGCATTTGTAGAAATGTGTGAGTTATACTTCCAGCATATAGAACAAGCAAGAATTCATCAGTTTCTAACTCCAGTGAAAGGGACCTTGAACAACTTTTCATCAAAGTGACGAAATGCATTTGAAGGTAAATTAGGCTATTTCAGAAATATTTTGCCACAAAGAGTAGTTCAATGCGTTCATCAGATGTGGAGTTACTGGCAATCAAACACGCCCTTCACGGTGCTTCCACTTCTTCAATGCCTTGCACTGCGAAGGCTATGATGGAGCGGGGCATGCCCACAACGCTCCGCCTCCTGAAAGTCACTATAGCACGCAGTTCAAATTTGATTTTGAAAGTTAACACAGACGCCACTACTTCCGATTTTGGTGGTTATGACGCACCAAACGTTAGTAAAACGTGGTTGTTCTCTGTGAGCCGCAGTGCACTTAGCCAATGTAAAGCCCCTCTATTCTTTAGGCCAATGGACTCGTCGTGGCACACCGCGGCAGCCGTGGTATCTGCGCTATGTAGCAGGTCGTAGCGACATCCAACTTGCTCATTTTGAAGTGCTATTAATAAGTATTCCAAGGCATCTAAACAGGAACGATCAGGAGTGAGCGTGCACTTGGAAGCGTGCGTGTGGTTTGGCCTAATGTTTTGCGGGGTTTGAGGCTAGTTGAGCAGCATTCAAAACTAGTCGAAATAAGCAAGACCCGCCGGCTACGACGCCAATAAGCAGGGTGGCCAATGTGTAAATACTTCGCGGGTGGCTGCAACCGCACATGAGTAGACGAGAGTTGGTTTTCTCCAGAAGTACATAATCATTATTCAAATTTGAAAGCAGATTTTCCCTTACTTCAGCCTGTTTAGTAAACTTCATCTATAAATATACACTGTAACTGTAGAAAGATGCACACTGATCTAGACACCCTTCTTGAGTGACAGCGTCATCTGCTGGTCAATAGTAGCCCTGTAATAGAATCCGCTTTTTTCAAAATAAAGCATCCAGAAAATAGTGAGGAGCAAGCTTCTGTTGAAAAGAGAGCATTTGAGAGAAAGGTGACTTCGCGCAATGCTTGCAAGCTCCACACACTGCGCACTACTGCAAAACTTGGCTGAGATGTTTACAGCAGCTTATGCTATCCGTGGACTACGTCTTTACACCAAGCCCAAGGGCTGGTTCAGGACCCCTTGAAGCTGTAAATTTAAACTCCTCATGTCTCATTACACACACATACTTTTTCTTTATATAATGTTATATATTATTTATATTATAGTATTTTACATTATATATTATTTTTATTATATATCATATTATACTATACTATATTATATTATGTATAACCTTGTTTAACAACATGTCCTGTCTGCATCCTTCTAACATGCTTATATCAGGTTCACATATTTAGTGTTTTCTGAGAAAAAACAATCCTCAGAATGTGGTAACTCTTTCATTCCTTAACTCAATGAGTGAACATGGCATTTATAAGCCCACGACCTCGTCAATGCATTTAGAGACTCCCAAAGTGAAGTCAAGAAGAACTTGTGCAACACTTTGAGAGAATTCAAGTGCCCCCTAAAGGACTCCAGGAACTTCATGGACAATGCAATAATGTTAACCTACAGCATGGAGAAGCATGCAGCTTGTATGTTGCCACAGATATGTACAGTTGACTTCCATTAATTAGATCTTAATGGGAGTGACAAAATTGATCGATTCATCCAGCCAGTTGAATTAGAAGAGGCAGAAAAAGAAAAGCATTCGAAAACAACGCTGCTTCATTCGATAACATTCACTCAAGTCTAACGTACCTCTGAATCTAATGTGCATCAAGTTTTTATGGATGAAATGTAGAAAACAATGTGCAGCCATAGTCAACGCACACCAAATTTTAGAACAAAAAGAAATGCAGTGTACCTATGATTTTAGAAACCAGGAAAAGATAAGACTGGCAAAGTTGATCTTCACAGAATGGAAATTTATTTATGTGTAATGTCCATGGTTGTCACTTTACCTATATAGGTCCCAACATACTATCGCCCATGCAGTCACTTGTGTTTGATGTTCCATATATTTTTATTGTGAAAGCAATTATATGGACACTCCAGGCATATTTCTGTCACCGTGAGGTTCCGTATGAGTGAAAGCATATGAGGGTGAGCCGGTGAATGCAGTTCAATCTCACGTGCACAAGCGAGGAATGTGGCCCGGATGCATGCCCTCTCCTGTGGCGCAAGGCAAGGGGGCTGAGGCGAGGGAGGAGGGGCGTTTTTCTACGGTGGCTGCTACAGTGCCTCGATGTCCTCCTCACCTGCCGCTTCGTACATAATGGAGACAACCATGGTGTCTACTACAGCATTGGCCACGCGAATCGCGGACGCTGCAGTAGACACCTTTGGTGGATGCCGTAGGGATGCGTTGCCAGTGCTTGTGTGTCTTGGAAGCGGTCTGTCACATGGCCAAAATGCACGCCCACGCGGGCTTCATCTTGAAAGCGATCTACGATTTTTGCAGAGTGCGCATAGTGCCGGTAGCTTTGAATGCGCTGTGCTTTCGTTGTTTCATTTGCATTGAAGCGACAGATGCACGGAGGTCAATTGGCTCATGGCTGCTGCCACGATTCCTAACTGCAGAATTTTCACAGCGAGTTTCTGCGCTCATCAAGCGAGATGTGTTCATGTTTACCTGTGCACGTGTGACACCATGCTGGTTAATTTAGTTAAAACACGTTGATGGGCTAGTTGATTTGAATCTATGACAGAATGTGTAAGCGCGACTGAACAAGGACGTAGAAAGGAGCAGACACGCGAAGACAGTGCTGTCTCTGTGTGTCTGTTTCTTTGTATGTCCTAATTAAGTCATGTTTACGCATTCTATCATTGTTAATTTAGTTAGTAAGCAAATGTTTACAAATTTATATGGCCGATAAAGCTACTATCCTTGCTTCATACAGCTATCTTCTAATTTGTTATCGCAATCGGCACTTCGCCTTTCGGGCGGAACTGGGAATTGTTTTTTAATGACCCTGCAACCATTATGAGCATGGTGGTGGCCTAGACTAGCGACCTCATGAGTTCGTCATGCGGTGCAAGACTATGAGACACTGAAGACATGTGATGTGGCTCTATTGCTGCTAGCTTATCACTTTAAAAATTCAAGCAGAAGCCATCTCAGGATGACCGTCGACATTAATGCAATTAACACTGAAGCAATTTAGCAGCACACCATATTGCCACCACCAAAACTCGTCATGTATGTGGCATGTACTGTAGCCTATGCTCCTCTCTCCCACTTCCCTCTGAACATGCTGCACCATCTAGTGGCACCTCCACAAAGTTTGTGCCTGGTACGTGTCTGAATGTACATTCAGACAAGATTTTCTGAATATACATATATGATGCATGTTCGATTCTGCCCAGCCAGCAGCAGAAAAATTTTAAAGGATTTTTTTTTGTTATTGCAGAGAGCAGCACATACCCAAAGACACGTATTCAGTGACTCAAGTTGGCGTGAAAGAGGTTCATTGAAGAGTGACACATACCTTGTGTCCCATACCTAGAGTACGCGACAATCAGTATACCCCGGTCCAACAGATGGCTTTGAATTTCGTTTTCCCAGCACAGCAGACCGATTCTCTACCTATTATACCATGGACTACCCAGTGACCCAAGCTGGCATG
Organism: Dermacentor albipictus; assembly: GCF_038994185.2. NCBI lineage: Eukaryota > Metazoa > Arthropoda > Arachnida > Ixodida > Ixodidae > Dermacentor > Dermacentor albipictus. The sequence continues at coordinate 372,042,159 of NC_091821.1, forward strand.
AAAGAGATTAGATATGGACAGACAGTGACAGACAAACATACAATATATTAGGTGAATTTCCCAAAGAATACTAATTGAATTAGCAACTTCTCTTTTGGATGAGCTTTCCTAATGAAAGTAGCGTGTTGTCGCAAACCCATGCAAAAACTTGTTCTGTCACCATCTTGTAATGATAAAAGCGGTGACGCTGGATCTGACAATAGAATGTTGCCAATGCTGTGAATGCGGTTTCAGTTTCTTATCTGACTGCAATATGAAGGTAATCTACAGGCCCATTTTCTTGAAAGAAAGCTGCACACTAGGATCCTATAAATATGTAATCATTCATTGTGAATGGCCATTTTCACTTGAAACTTTGCTGAGGGCAGGCTGAAAATCTGTGTTTTTGGAGGCAGACAGCATGCCTTTGACACATTCACTGTCCTCCTAGCACCAAGACTGATGCTCTAGTCATAAGGGTCATAACTGTTGTCACCATCAGGGATCAAGAGTAAGTATGTTGACCAGTCAAGTTCGAATTATTCGGTGAGGGAAAATTGGAGGATTAAATAATGATAGTCTTGACTAATTGAAATGTATTGGCAGTGGTTTGGATTTGGACCTTTTGTTAGAACTGAGAAATTGTCAGGATGAAAGACTGAGTTAAGTGGAGTTGAATTAACAGAGCCATACTGTAATGGAACTATTTTTTCATTCTTTCCTTGGAGGTTTGCTTCACAAACTCGCACATCTCAGAAACAGTACATGCGGATCAATACCACTTTCGGTGGAGTGAAGAGAGAACTCGCTGGAGTCCACGTGCAACAATGTTGCTGGTACCACATCTCAATTAAGTGCTGTGTTATGTCACACGAGATGACCCTGATCATAGCAAACTGTTGCCTTTTATCAGAACCCCATACAAGCTTTATCTATTTGCGAGCGCAAAGTGGCTGTGTGTAGTGATTAGAAATGTGGGCTTCTAATTCACAAAATCATTCGCTCAATTTCAGGTATACCTGCTCGGACGTCTCCCTCTTTCTTTTTTAATGTGCCATGCCAGAACCAAAGTTTGATAAACAAACCCAACTGGCCTGTTTCTCAGCTCATTAACTGTTTGCAGTGACATACTCATAAAGAAGGGTGGCAGCTGGTGTTGAATACCCCAACCCATATTTGGTCTCAATATATAGGGAATCATTACACATTCCAGCTGAGGCATTCTTTGGAATTGTTTCAGAAAGTGCTACAAGGAATAAAGCTAAATAACAATCTGATTACAAGTCGTTTTTATGCAAAAATGAAAACATGATGACACAAATACATTTGTGACAAAAACAAAACAAATCTTTTTAGCCTTGAGAGCACAAAAGACACTGGGACAGTGTAGGCAGATGTAAACGAAGCGCTACAATGACAAAGCGCTGTGTGTGTGCACTTTCTATGCTGTCTACACTGTCGCAAAAGGCTAAAATGCAATACCAACATTCCCAAACTTACATTCTTTTAAAACAAATCATGATTGGCCATCAGCACAGAATGAAATGCGAACAAAAAAAAACTGATCAGAACATCTCTGTCATGGAGTGCGTGGATGGGTTCTAAACATGCCTCAGTCCCAGTTATATTTTCTAGAGCTGAAGTCAAACCATGATTAAAAATGCAGGTGAATCAGGGAACTTAACAAGATAGTCTAGTTAGGTAATCTCGTTCGTGTTTGAAGCTATGCTAGTAGTCCATGGCAAATGCAGCAGCATTGGCTGCTGTGTTAGTCTAGTACCTATGATCGGGGACTTGCGGAGGCGAGTCACCATTGCTGCGCTTGATCCTTGGCAAGTCCCAGGGCCGGTCGTAGTCGCTCTCTGGTCTCGAGTCCGAGCTGGGGCTTTGATTGTGCATAAGCAGTGGTCTTGCAGCAGGATATCGCTTGCTGTTGTCAGAGAGCCTCCGCTCAGCATTATCAGTTTCAGCCGATGTTGAGGAGATTCCCTGAAGATAGAAAATTTTGGACTGAAATTTCAAAGTATGCTGGCATTAAGGCCACGTTCCTTACTTTCCTGCACTGGATAGGCTAAATGGAAGCACCTTTCTTTTATCATTAGAGAAGGCAAGGAGCATAATTCATGAGATAATCACTACAACATAGAACAGATCATGAAAACAAGCCAGCACAGACTTTGGCAGTGGGCTTGTTCCTAATATCTTTCCCTCACCAATTCTAAGCAGTGGATAGTAATGGTGAGCAGCTAGGATCCACCAGGCTTGCTTGCTGAGATTATCACTGCAGGAGCTTTACTTTGATCGGGTGATCGAGCTGATGTTTGCTCATTTTGTTGACCACATGGCACATTCGCAGCTTCCTCAACACACAACTGCATTGCTCTATGTTAATGTGAAGAAAGTTAACACTACGACTTTCTTTTTCTTGAATCGGCTGTGTGCAATGCTATAGTGCAGCTTTAAAGGTTTGCAAGTTCCACTGACCTCTGAGAGGCTGCCTGAGAGACATTGGTAACCTCTCTGCTCTGTGTCAAGGTCAACTTATTTGATCGATTCTCCGCATCTCTGCCTCACAACATTTCTCATTGTGTACCACAACTTCTAGTCTAGAACAGATTGAAAGGCACATTCACTGGCTGCTTCACTTTCACTACTTTCATTGGTGACTCACAGACTTAAGACAGGCTAACGTACACTGGATTAACTGGTTCTTGGCTTGCTGCTTTTTATTTCAGCGGAAACATACAAGCATGTCTTTAAACACACTCACCATCATTTTCATGCCATTTTTCATGTTTGAAACACTGACATTGCTACCGAATTGTAATGGTGATGCTCAGCTTCACTGTAATGCACCTTCATTCTTCTTGTAATCTTACTAGAATTCATTTTTACCCTGCTGGTCATCACTACTTGCACACACATCATGTCTTTTTTACAGTTCAGCTGTCTGAAAAGGCATAATGGTACATGGAACACAATAAAAACAAGTCTATTCATCTCATTGATGTAAAGAATACGTGCCTACCTTAAAGGGTGCTCCATTGATTACTGTGGGTGGTGCGGCTGCTACCAGTCTCCCCCGCTTTTCCTCAGGTTTTCGAGGACTATCACAGGATGAGTTGGAGAGGCTGTCCACGGATGGTGATGCTCTGAATGACTGGAGGGCGCAGTTGGAGCCATTTTGAAGCGGTGCTTCCGTGCTTGCCACATGCTGCAAGACAACATTCAAACACCAATGCACCTCAACTCCCACAACATCATCCTCTACAAGACCTTCACTCTGAGAACTCAGTGTGTCCACTAATAATATCACAGGAGAATGTAACAGTGAATTTACAGCGAACTTAATCTTAACAAAAATATTCACACGTGTATAAATTGTTTATGTTTTCGGTAACCATTCTTCATGAGCCAGTCTCTGTTGCAATGTTATCGCTCAGCACAAGATGCACCTTTCTGTATCTGAAGTTGCAGTACTTTCTGGAAGGCACCCGGGAGCCAGCGATTACGCTCGAACCTTTGACGAGTCCTGTATAAAAGCAGACACGCTTGACCTGCACATCAGATTTTCAATGAACAACAAGTGTGCTTGCCGCTATCATTGTGCTGAGTATTACTTTCTTTACTGGGTACAGGTGTGCCCAATGAACAGCTAATTTCATGGTTTGTGTTGTGCTACTGTGGTTCTTCACTGTCATTGTGACTTCTGTGACATTGTGACAACGTGACAATATCATCAACCTGTGTTGATCCCTCACTCACCACTACTGTCTTTCTAACTCTTAAGTGGACCCTCCAACATCCCCGAGCGAGTGTCTGTCTCGAGCAGCAATAATAGGAATATTTTGATGCTGCAATTTTGTGCATTGGAGACACCATCAAATATGATTACAATGATTGGATAACAACACAATGTGTAGTTTGGCAGAGTGTCTTGGGTAGCCCTAATAGCACTATCATCATGCTGCGATTTCCTGCATCAGAGACATCATCATATATTAGACTACGATGATTGGATAACAATATATATGGTGCATTTAGTGCAGTTTGTGCTTGTGCAATTTCACAATGTCATCATCTTCATCATCAGCCTGTTTTATGTCCACTGCAGGACGAAGGCCTCTCCCTGGGATCTTCAACTACCCCTGTCACGCGCGAACCGATTCCAACTAGCGCCCGCGAATTTCCTGATTTCATCGCTCAACCTAGGCTTCTGTTGTCCTCGATTGCGTTTCCCTTCTCTTGGTACCCATTCTGTAACCCTAATGGTCCAACGGTTATCTAACTGGAGAATTACATGGCCTACCCAGCTCCATTTTTTTCTCTTTATGTCAATTAGAACATCGTCTATACCTGTTTGCTCTCTAATCCAAACTGCTCTCTTTCTGTCTCTTAACGTTATGCCTAGCAAAGCTATCACATAATATTTTAGAGCTATATTTTACTTAGGACCACATCAGAAAACAAACAATGCAAGGTAAGTTTTACTGCAATCTACAGAAGAGGTGCTGGCAACTGTGTTTTTTTTAACAGATTATTTACTTTCAACATCACAGGGACACAGTTTCAAAGCTGTCCATGCTAGCAAGCAATGTAGCTAGTAAGTATAAGCAGCAGTCATAGATTCTTGAACTGCAGGAGTTGAATCATGTTTCCATTTTTGTGTGTTGTCTGCCTGCAACTGGAACTTTTGACTGGAGACCCATTTGTCTAGCTTAGGTGGCTTCACTTAGGTCATTCAGCAGCTGTACTTGTTAAAATGTCGATATCTGTGTTTGGAAGCATTTGAAAAACTCCTTCCATCCAAGTTCAGGTAACCATCCCTGTACACACGGGTAGACATGATTACTAATTGAGATCAAAGCAGGCAGACGTGATTAAAATTATGGGTAATTGACAATATCTAAACATGAAATATACAGAGCACACTGCAAATGACACATAAAAAAACAATTCAAGCATGTTAATCAGTTATGTTCCACTGTCGCTGCTGTTGGCCAAGAAGTTTGACTGTGATCTGACAGAAGGAAGCGAGCGCCCATTCGCATTTATTCAGCTCTGTGAGCTCTGCCTCGGCTGGTGAAGGGCCTTATTTCATAGCCACTTTTTCCCTTCAAATCCTTTACTTTCCTTTCTTTTCATGTGTCGAAACTGCATGTCTAGACAACAAACAAGAACAAGAAAATGACTATCGTAGAGGTGAAAGCAACTAAACAGTAAGATGGAACATAAGCATACATGAGCATGGCGCACGATTTCAACATTGCCTCTCATGGCACTAACTGAAACTGAGGAAAAGAAAAAAAAAACGCCGCATGTGAGGGTCTGCAGGGCTTACCCTAGTTGTTGCTGAAAATTCTTCACACTTTGGGTGAAACTGCTCACAATGTTCTTTTTGGCTGTTATATACCAGAACTTTCTACAAAGAAATTAAGCAATTTTTATAAACGCCTGTGGCATATAGCTCTGTTCTAGTCCTTGGGCTGATCTGCTTGAAGAGGCGGATTGTACTTGCATGAGAAATCAAAATACATAATTCCCTAATTAACACAATTTAACTAATTATGTTCGAACTAATTATTTTGCTACACATACTGCAATTTACAAATTGTAGCAAGCGAGACTGCAAGGCATATGCACTTGAAGATAATTCTGTGGATGACACCATTTTCTAGATATCCACCATCAAACCTGCAGTAAGATGCACTGATGTCCCACTTACTTTTTTAACAGAACGCTTCTTCATGCATTGAAGCAGAGCAACAAAGGTAATTAAGCCACCAATGTATTCCATTGCAAAGTTCGGGAATAAATATCAAAAACTGGTGTCATCCTAAGAATTCATTCCACATAGATCTGCCTTGCAAACTCCCCAGCTGTAATTTGTACATCGCAATATGTGCCACAAGGTAATTAGTTCAAATTTGGCAAGATTCTGATTAGTGTCGCAGAAGTTGTGGGGCACAGTAGCGTTGAAGTTACATCAGAAGTTAGCGGCTGGGAATGATTATATTTCTTTAGTTGCTTTTTTATACTTGTTGTGATAGCATGTTATTTTTTTGTATTACTGGCAGTGCCTCCAGGGCACCAAAGCGCCAACAGGGATACTAAAGCTGGAACCCAGACTGTTTTGTGGGTTGGGGCTTGGTGAGGCATGCACGCGCCAAGAGTGTATGAGATTGACTGTCTGCTATTTATGCACTTTACTGGGGATGGAGAGGGGTGAGGGAGGGAGCATGGGCTGGTCGCATACTAATACAATAACTTCGCGGAACTGACACCACTAAAAGTGACACAGCTAAAACATAGCATGAAGCTGGAATATGCCATGCTGTAAGTGTTACACAATGCTACCCATGCTACACAATGTGACAAATCTTATATTGGCTTATTTTACACATTTCATCTTACTTATTTTAAATGTACCAATTGCTACTTGACCAATCGCCTGTTGATTGTATATGCCATTGTATGGAAATCATCACGATCTTTATCAACATGCCGATATACTTCGTGCCTGATTCCCTGTCATGGGTACTGTGCCCACGTGGGCATCAAAACATGGACATGTTTCTTGGCCGATCTTTCGTTGTGGGTCTACACCATAGCATAGCATGGAAACAATAATCATTAACAAGCTATAATTGCCTAAAAGGGGTAATTGGCATTATCACAATGTGTATTGCCCAATTCTTGACCAGTCTCTCGTTGTGTGTATGCACCACAGTACGGAAACCATCGTCGTAATCAACATGCAGACAAGCTCCTTGGTCGATACCCTTTTGTGCCATAGTATGGAAATAATTCTCATCATCAACATGCAGCGATCATCTGAAAGAGCTAGTCAATGTTGGCACCAGAGTAGTATACATGCATTTGTGGCTTAGAACATCAGGCTGCTGCGCTGCCAGGCCAAGGTTTGAATCCCAACCACCACCGAATGCACTTTTTTTTTTGAAGTGAGGTTGAATTTACACGACGAAAACCTAACTAGCGACCAACTGACTGATCAACCTAGGCAAAACCATGGCATGATGGGCAAACAAAGCTTTGCTTTAAAAAAAAAATAGTACAGTGTAACAGGAGATGGACTTCACTGCACACAACCATCTTTTATCTCAGTGAGCTTTTTGTTAAAGAATTGAAGGAAGTACTCCACTACATCAGCTCCAGGATCTAGTTGAAGGCTGAGTTGAGGAGGCTCAGTGAAAGGAAACCTGCAATGCAGGAGAAATATTACTCTTTGTGGTATCAAGTTCTGTCCATACACATGCACAGCTAATGTTGTCCACACTGTTGTCTTTGCTGTCGTCGTCCCTGTCGTCAGAGGTGAGATAGGAGCCCATGACTCACCAGAGTCCTTCGAAACCAGTTCGAAATTGCTTCCACTTGAGAATGCTGATGTTTCGGAAAGCTCACATTTTCTTTTTGTATTAACCCTATGCACTGCGTTACTATTGCTTCCCTGGGGGCTGCCATTTTGAAGTGAAGTGTAGCCAGCACAACAACAATCATCCACTAAAAAAAAACTATCTTTGCTGGACGTATTGTGCAATCTGGCATTGTTTTCTACAAATGCAGTGCAATAGGCAAGCCAGGGATATCTCCAGGACTCTATTATGAGGCCAAGCATCTTTGGACGAGCTTGGCTCGTCCTCCGCACTTTCTGCAAGTAAGCCCTTGACGAGCTAAGCTACTCTTCCATACGAAAAGGGTTAAAACACGAAAATGAAGGACCATACATATATATATATATATATATATGATTATAAAGTTTCACTTCAGATGTTTTGCATTAAGTATCTGTCCATCCCAACCATCTTATAAGAGAACAGATGCAGTGCCACTGGATTGTTTTTTTTTTTAGCAATGTGTTGAGCATACAATACTCCATTCATCATGCAGCTGTTAGCATAAGTGCAAAAGCATGAACTATTCAATACCTCTGATGCTTTGATGGAATATGATGAAGCAGATGGCTTGAACATTAGGTGAATAGTGCTGCCTAATGAATGTACTTAAAAAGTATGCAAATATTATACAGCAGACAATTTTAGTTTACTCTTTGTATAAAACAGGATCCTAAATGTGCTCGATCTAGGGAATCTATTTTTCCCAAATAAGAACACCTGACTTCACTGATTCCTGCAATCTCTGAAATCACTGTGACAACAAAAACTCCCCCCTCACTCCACAGGCCCAATTTCGAGCAAATCTCTAGCAGTCTTGTGCAAACTCCTAATCTGTATGCAATGATGACAAGATAAAAACAATTGCATCATTATAATGACAATGGTAAAATAATGACAAAGCTGGCTTAATGACAATGGTGGTGCGATGAAGGTGGCATATTGATGATGACAGTATGAGTAGGATGTCAAAGGCAAGAATAATTACATGGTAATGATAGTGGTACAACGGAGGGATGACAACAATAATATTAATAGCAGCGTGGTGATGGTGATATAAATAGTTACGACGACATCATGACAACTTAAATACTCCAGCAATTAAGTGCTGCATGTGGTATTCATATCCTCTACAAGATATGCGATGCCTATATCACAGAATAACGCTACGCACTGCAGTGCAATGGAATAGATGGACAGAGTGGACTCTGCTTTCAGCTCTTAGTTGATGCTGCCGTAAAATACACTGGCAGGTAGGAATTTGCAAAGCTTACGCTGGAATTAGCAGCAACTGGCTGTAACGGACCATGCCGGCCTCGTTTCTCATCAGGCCTGCGGGGACTGTTGTCTGAGGAGGAGGATGATGACACATTGTCTGAGGATGTGGAGCGGAACCCATTGAGCAGCACTGGCGCCAGGGCCATAGGCTCCCCTTCTTTGCGGTGGCCACCATGCCTTGGGCGCCGCACTGGCTCTGAAGGGAGCACCTAAACAAAAGTCAAGGTCAAGGCCTTTGAGTCCTTGAAATGACTGAATGTTGTAACAGTTCATAAACGAAATCTGTAGGCAAGATTAAATTGTGTATTTTAATGGGCACAGTTCAAGTAACAAAGTGGGCACACAGGCTGGAGCTATCCTCTATTTCTCGTTCCAAACAAAAACCCTAGCTTTTACAATGTTTAAGCTGTTATCCTGGCTTGACAATGAGTAACTGTTTTACTACTACTTAACAAGCACAATCAATAATTCAATTTTGCTCCTATTTTAGCGAGGCAGAGAACAAGAGCAGCTGCATAGAGTTTCTTCGTGGTATGCATAAAAGCACCAACACATTGCTATAGAAAACAAGCGTACATTTCATAACACTGCAGCAATGTGCAGAGATATCTTGACAAATAATTTGATGAATACAACGCTAGGTAGAATTGCAGATTGAAGGATAGCACGGAATCTGAAACCATCAGCAAATGATGACTCCTCACCTTGACACCTGCGTGGATGCTGCGCTTAACGGCGACAGCGCCGAGAGGTGCAGCAGGGGGGTTCTCAGAAATAGGGGACTGTGGTAACGGATGGTTCTGGTAAATGGCCTTGTCGGCCGCCGACGCTTGCTTGCTCGCCAAACCCTGCCCTCTGGTGGCAGGAATCGGAACTGAAGGGTTGCCACCGCCACTGTTGCTCGAACCACGAGGTGTTGGTGCTGGTTGCTGCTGAACGTTAGAAGATGCTGCAGTGCCGCTACTGCTCCCCTGCAGTAAGATATACTCATGTTCTGCCAGTACACCCATATATCTGTTTGCGTTAAGTAAGTGAGAATGGTTGTATATACATATGAACCTTAGCATTAAGTTTCGTCTTTCCCAACTTCTCTACAGAAACCTCATGTATATATGCACTCTGCAAATACAATTTTCTGGGGAAGGAGTTTGATTAGCTGATCTAGAGAGGGAGGGGAGGGCAAACCCAGTAAAAAATTATCAAAGCACAGAAGTGATAACAAAACTGGCTTACACCAGAATTATAGCTGATGGTTTTGTTGTTCTCAGCTGGTTCCAAATGGTAATGTGTCTCAGAACATAAGCCAGACTCAAGGGGCTTCTTTCAGCAGAAGAAATTCTGGATGAACACAATATAGACGTTTTCACAGGTGAGAAGGAGAATTAGGGAATAGCAGTCTGCCGCCTCATTCCCCACTCAGTGAACTGTTTGGCAAGAGAGCAGCATGCTCTTCACATGTGGTGATGCCCTAGTCAAGCTCTCGAAAATAAATTTTTTTCTCATTTTTAGTGGAGATTTGGAGAGCCGCATTTTACAAATGTTCGTGAAGATTGTCACATGTCTTCAAATGCAATAGGCTTCACTGCCATTCGTCCTGACGCCGAGCAAAAGTTGATGATTACTGCGACAGTGTTGCTTCAATTAGTAGTAAGGTTGAAAGTGAAGGCTCGGCCTGATCGACGATATGACCTGATCATGCCATATCATTGTTACGCACCATGATAAACATGCATACTCATTATAAGATGGTCTCTCAAAGCCATTTTCGTAATCTCGGTGGCACGTTATGAGCTTGGTCGCCATGAGCTTTATACACATTTTTTGATTTCGCAAAGAGTGTCGGCGAATGGTTGGGCTTTGTATTTGAGCTGCAGATATGAACAGGCCTGGTGACAGGTGCTAGAAGATAGCACATAAGCTTAGATCACTGATCAAGAAGGAGCAAGTTCTTTACCATTACAGTTAAGCCTCGATATAACGAAGTAGGTAACATCGGCACATTGCTTCATTATATTGAAATTTCGTTGTATTGAAATTCGACCTTTTTTGAAAATAAGTACAGTCACTGATCAATTTTTCTTACAAGGGGCCGCATAATTTTCCGAATAATCGGGCAATGAAAAAAGGGAAATTTGAATGAGAAAAAAATTTACTTTGATGGATTTGGGAGTCGGTGACGAATTATACGGTTTCATGCCACCTTGACATTATCTTCACATCAGCGGTACAAATTAAGCGAAGCCAGCCACGCTTTCGCGTGCATCCCACCCCCGCGACAGACAGTGTCGCCCGCACTGGGACGACGCTATCAGGAAAAGTGCCGGCAGCGGGGAGCGAATGCTTTGTCTGCCTCTCGCACCAACGGGTCATCAAAACTCGAGATTACGCATATAATACTAAACGCGCGGTAAGACAGCTTACATTGTGCCACGCTGTCTCGGCACGCCCGCTCTTTGCACACGCGGCAAATTACCTCTAAAGCAGGGTGCGCGGCTGTGTATGCGCTCAGCCGCGCTCACAGCCATGCCCAGAAGCGCCAACTTATACCAACACCCCCTCCCACGCACCTCCTCATCTCGCGCGCGCTTGATCGCGTTACCGCGAGCGAGCTCCTGGCCCTCCCTCTCTTTCCCTTTGCTTCGGCGGCACTTGTGAAGCCACCATCTTTCTTGACTCACCCACGCGCACTTTCACTCGCACCTGAAGCACAAAGTTCGGGGGCCGCGATAGGATATTACCGCACTTGGACTTTATACGGAACGTGATGCGGCTCCACTTCAGCGGTCGCTCTTGTCGCGCTGCGCGCGATTTGAGAGGTGCGTTTGCAAGCAGTCGCTTGTAATTCAATCATTTGACCATCTGCGTCTGCGGGAGTTTCCACTTATTGTCTCGACATTCCTTTGCGGTGGAAGCGAAATTTTGTTATAGTGAAATCGCACACAAATACACATTTCTAATCTTTAGGTTCTAAACACATAGTGGTCTATGGACAAGAGGTAATGAAAAGTTAAATACTTGATCATATCGAGAACTTCGTTATATTGAAGTTCGTTATACCGAGGTTTAACTGTATAAGCATGCATACTCATTATAACATGGTCTCTTAAGGCCACTTTAGAAATCTCTATGGCATGTTCTGGGCTTGGTCACCAGGAGCATTACACACATTTTTTTTTTTCAATTTCGCACAGACTGTCTGCGAACCGTTAACCTTTGTATTGGAGCTGCAGTTATGGATATGCCTGGGGACAGATGCCCGAAAACAGCACATAGCTTAGATCACGCTGATCAAGAAGGAACAATGTGTCAGCACTAGATTATTTTTGTAAATGTATACATATGGGCTAGTTAGCGACAACCATTCTGTTGCGGCTTGCATGAAAAGAGACAAACAAATGTGTTATGTACATATCCTTCTGTGTGATGAAAAAGAGGACTGGTTAAGAACATGCAGTGTGCAATGCTTAGGAATGACCTGCACATCATGATCTACACATACAGCCACTTCGCACATTCCAGAATTGCTTTCACAGCTGTGTTGCCTGCATGAACAGCAGGACGTAAAACCTTAGCAGACTTTTTTTATATTTTTTGGGGGTTAATTCAGGAGAGTGGTGGATGTGGAAGGAGGTTTGTTGCAACCATGGAGTCACCATACGTAAGCAATGCAAATCTCTCCAGCTTCCATTAAAACTTTTTGGTCTGATACTACGAACTTTTCAGAAAAAGCATTAAAAGCAAATATATGCTAGTGCCTAATAAGTCCTTGCAAAAAAAGTGATCAGTATTTAACAACCACATAAACCCCATTGCAGCATCATGCTAATCTGCAAGCAGCACTGATTTCTGGCACATAGAAAACTACATGCTTGGAGAAAGTATATCGAAATATAGGCTCACCCACAGAAAGTAAAGGTGTTTTCGTATCTCAGAAGAGTTCACAAATCTCACTTTGCACATCACATATATCATTCCAGTTTTTGAGTTGCATACCAGCCAATTCTGAATTCTTTATGGAGTCTACGAAATTAGGCTTGTTTTAGAATTTCTAGAAAGTTGTGTCTAATTTTACAATTTCAGTTCAAGAAAAAGTTTCGCTCCTCTGTCTCTCAGCCTCCTGTTCATAGTCATCTAGTGGTGGAAGGAGGCAACAGAGGCATTTTTATAGAGCCAATTTATACAGACAAGTTCTTGAAGCAGGCAAACTCGGCAACACCGAGGTCGCTAAAGAAAATCACAGCAGTATAAAACAGTGTGTTGCTCGCAGTATTTGATGCACCAAGTTTGTTGCTGCTTGTGTGCTGTGCCTAAAGGTTAATCATAATTCATAAATTATGTATGTACCTCTGAACAGGTACGTGCTTTGAGCAAGCTTTAAACAAAGCACATGATATCCCCCTACTACTCCTTGTCACATTTGTTAATTATTGTGATTTTATTAATTTTAATGTTCACAGGTTCGCAGGTATGGAGTTGTTTATTGCTACGCAATCGCAGCACACTTGTTTTGCAAAAACCTGTACTGCAGAGAAGATGCCTGGTTAAGCAAAAGTATTGGCAAAATGAGCAAAATAGATCTTGCCTGAGGTAGTGGTATGCAGCTTAACATTTTTCGACAAGGTAATCACCATGCCATACAAACACACGTAAAATGAAAAAAAAATGTGCAAAAGAAGCCAACGCGCTGCTGCAGATGGCTGGACAGCCCAGCATGGCGGCTGAATTTGACCAAAAGAGTTTGACAACACTTTACCATAATGGCGACACCCACAATACTTTCATTCATTCATTCATTCATTCATTCATTCATTCATTCATTCATTCATTCATTCATTCATTCATTCATTCATTCATTCATTCATTCATTCATTCCTCAAATACCCCATTTTAGGGTTTTACATGAGGGGTGGGCATATCTAGGCCATATTTTCAATGAATGCCTTGAATGATGAATGACTGGAGTGGCGACTTCAGTCTTTCGCTAAACTAAACAAAGAAAGAGTTTAGGTGAGCGGTGATGCGAGTGGGAGGGGGATAAATAGCCTTTGAATGGCTATGACGGGATGAAGTGCAATGAGCAGGTGTAATGTTTGCTCTGGTGAAGCAGCGAGTGATAAAACTTGCAAAAGAGACACAGTCTTGCTAATTTGCAGTGGTGCTTGAGGTTTGGAAAGTTCGAGATGACTTAAGTTTAGTGACGCTAGTGTGGTAATAGTAGTCAGAGTGAATTAACCTTTATGCACGATTCTGTATGGATTCCCATGCTGTTGCCAGGTTAGATTAGCATGGGTCCCACACTGAGCATGTGTATTCCAGTTTGGGTCGAACAAGTGTTAAATATGCAAGTACTTTTACTGAAGGGGGAACAAGACGTAGATTACGACGCAGGTAGCATAGTACATGATTGGCATCATTGCTAATGCTGCAAATGTGTGAGGACCAACCGAGGTTACTGGACAAGTTAATACCTAAGCACTTATAAGAAATCATACCATATATTTCAGAACCGGTGATAACGTAATTAGCTGAAATAAATGACTGGCGACAGTGGAAAGAAAGTAGTGCCATTTTTTTTAGGTTGAGAGACATTAGCCAATTATTACACCAAGTTTCAATGATGTTAAGGTTGGACTGGAAAGCATGAGAGTCAGCGACATTAGCAATAGGACGAAAGGGGAGGCATGTGTTAAAAAAATTACGTTCAACGTTATTCTTAGACAGCGTTATGGCTGGTTCGGACCATGTTATATCAGGAAAGTTAAAGTCACCTAAGAGGAGTAGTCGCGCATGACTAAATTACGTTGTAACAGTTTGCAGTGCCTCGTGGAAGTGAATAGTGAAGGAAGCATAGTGAAGGAAGCATTATTCATGGGCTGTGGCGCATACCTGGTGCGGTGGTGGCTTTGGGCAACAGGCATCCTGCAGTGAAGGCTGCCTTGTGATGCCTCCCTTACGACCTGGTGTAACTGACACTCCTGAAGACGAGGACGATGACGGCACCGGGTAGAGGGGGCCTGCACGGGGCTGCTGCTGCAGCCCAGCGAGGAGTACGGGGCTCTGGGCCAGTCGGTCCAAGTCCTGGTCCGGGTCTCGCTGCTTGACGCGCGAGTCGAACGCCGTCTCGTAGATGTGCCGCTGGCGGGCCATCTCGTCGGCAGACAGCACCCCCCCTGCGGCAGGGCTGGTGTGTGCCGGAGTGGGGCTCTTGTTGCGCTGCTCTTCGGCTCTCAGCAGCCGCAGAGCCACGGCGGCTGGGCCCGTGTCCCAAGGGTCGCAGTACTGCACATCGCCCGCGTCGTCGCCGCATGCCTCTGCTGCCGACGCCGCTGCTGATGCTGCTGAAACCGATGTCCACGAGCATTGATAGCTCAGTGTGCACGTATTGTGATAGCACTGTTGACTTTCGTTAAGCTTAGACCAGTTAATCGGACACATCATCTAATTACATCAAGTAGCAACAGGGCCGAAGCACGCTACTTCCTTCATTTGAAAAAAACTCGGCCAATTTTAACTATCCTGGAACAAAAGGCAAGAAAAAAGGGGAACATAAAAGCGAGGACTTATGTTCCCATTTTTTTACCCCTCGTGTTCCAAGATAAACAGATTCCTTCATGCCCAACTCATAGTTGCATACTTCTAATTTTGCATGTGCCCTTGAAGTCCAAAAACCAGAGGTTGACATGTTGGATGGGCACTGATGTAGCAGGAAATTGCACTATTATCTCTACTTTATCACATCCAGAGTAAGACCTTTCTACATAACAAATTTGAATGAGACAAAATTCGCTAAAACTGTTGCTTCGTTATAACCGTCATCTGTCCTTACAGCCAACATTTCCTGGTAGCAGAGGGGAAGTTACGACCAGGTAGGCTAGCCGAAAGCGATGTAACCTGTTGCCGTGCACCGCCAAACAACCGTAAAAGAAAAAAAGAAAGAGAGCGCAATGTGTCAAGATAATTTTCCGGCGTAAAATTAATTTATTGTTCTGGACTGCAGTATATGTGCTGCGTCAATTGATTGAAGCCGCAATGAACTGCGCAGGTGCGAAGTCAAAGGGCATGCGAGGTGGTTCCCGCTCTTATCCCGATTATGGACCCTGCAAAATTCCGCCATATATGCTGTTGAATTCCATTATCTTGGCATTTTTGGCCTATCGGAGAGGCTTTAGCAGCCTTGTGAGCCAAACAGAGCTGACAAGATGGCGAAATTAAACAATGTCCACAATAGCATGTACCCCTGAACCAGTACATTGTAAATTTTTCATTCTTATCACATCACCCATCGAGTGGCCAATCCTATCGAAAACGATGGTGCTGCGGAGTGCGAGTAGTGTCCGAGTCAATGATGAAGAACAAAACAATGCAAGAAGAAATGTGATGTTAGAAAGTACGGCCCCTGCTTTTTATGTTCTCGATGATCGCTCGGCTTATCGCTGTTTCATGAGTGTGCCGGTGAAGCGCTGCAAGCCCCTGATTACTTAAAACGCCTATTGTTAGACGCGAGTGGAAGCTTCTAAACAACAGCAACAACAATAAAAGTGATTTCTTTGCAGCGAACAACCGTTGTGCAAAATCAGAGGCTTGGAAGCAGTAGTGCTTCGCCAGCGCGCTCACCAAACGCCAATAAGCCGCAAAGTCACGAATCTCTCAATTTATCGCAGCCACGGAGGGGTTAGACGGCGCCACATGTACTGCAAACCATGCGCTCAGCTGCTTGTTTGATTCCATAATCGGGAGTGACAGCATGGTGACAGCGGAGTGCACTCAACCAAAGTGCAGTGTATTGTGTGCATAGCATGCGTGAGGGTAGCGTCTTATCAAACAGGTGCTCAAGTTTAGCAAGTAATGATAAACTTTACCAATCGGGTAACGCGCAGTTGACAGCCCCATGATGTACAGAGTGAACTGTATGCTTTGATGAACTGCGTGTTCACATGAATGTTTATCCCCACAGGGTAAAAGGAGATGCTTGGGCGGAGAAATTGGCGGCATGCCTTTGCAAAGCTACACCCGCCCGTAGATTGAGCCATCCTCCTCTTCAACTGCGGGAGACTAGTGCAGAAGTTGAGCGGCTGCTGACTCGGCAGTGCGGCCGGTTCGATGCATTGCCAGATAGCCGACAACTCACAGAAACCTTGTAAGTTGTACTGCCGCATTAAGCGAGTACAAAAAACGTCACGCGTGGTTAAGTTTGGGGCTAGCTGGCGTGACATCTTCAATGAAAATTCCGTCCGAAATAATTGAAAGTGTTTGCTATGTCCATTTACACAAAACTTTTGCTTAATTACAAGGAGATTTTAAATGCATGGGCTTCTATATGAACTTGAAGGCTAATTATAGTTACTTCGTTATGTGTGTCGTAAACTGCTCAATATAATGACGTTTCAAGGCGTCAGCATAACAGTAAATCCTATGAACGGTGCTTCAGAAGGCGTCCATACGTGTGATGTCCAGTGCAATCCACGTCTCATCGTGGCTCCGTGACATTAGGTGCTTATCAAAAGCTGAGGCATAGCTTCAAAAGCGAAGCTCAAGGTAATAGCATAGGACAAAGGTGCAGTTTTTCACTGTGCAAGCGGACCTCGGTACATTTGAAAGGACACTAAACAGCAATGCTAATTTAGTTTAGACTGGTACAGTATTAATACTAGAGAAAAGGCAAGGCCAAACTTATTTTTTGGCACAAAAAAGCTCAGGAAACTGAATAACACTTCTTGAATTCTGGGGATTTGGGGCAACGCAAGTGTTACTTCGACTTCAGTACGCATGCCAACAAGAAGTCAGTTCACACGAGTACTGGCTTCGAAACTCAAGACAAGGCCTGCACGTTTACCAGCGGCAAGGCATCCGAGTCAAGCTTTTACACAAGGCGAGTCCTACAGCTGGGAAATTGGGGTCATATCAAACCTTTGATACCTACATACATTGAAAGGGCGGCTCTGCTATCTTAGTAAATGGTACGCAGTGGAAGGTCCGGGAGGGGGGGGGGGGGATTCCCCCGCCCTCCACCTCTGTCACAGTGATTTTTCGGCGCGCAAAATTTTTTAGGCCGCTGCGGCGACAATCGCTGTCAAAGACAAGTAAAGCACCCCTCACTTTTACCTGTTTGTTAGGTGCGAAACTGGCTAACACAACCACCGCCTTTGTGGAAGCGAGCTAATCACTTCCTCTCTACCTACAATTTTGCCCTTTCAGAGAGTAGAAGTTCGATTAAATAAGCGGGGCCATCAGTGCAGCAGCAAGGAGGGAGCCTTCCCTTCTCCCTCCTTTACTCATCCCTTACTCCGCACTGCTATGCTAGGAGTCTGCACTGGTACGAGTCACCTTTCAGTAGCGATAGATCTGCTCAGTGTGATTCAAACTCGCACCTTTCATCGCATAGAGCGTGCTTTACTGATGCTCTAAAAGAGGACAGCACAAGTCACCTTCAAAGGCTAATGTAAAATAAATTGACTGCAACCAACTCACGTAGCACGTTGCGACCAAGGCATAAGTTTTTCAAACTTTTGCAATTGATATTTCTTGTATATGGAATACAGCGGGGAAAATTTAAAGCACTGGCCTTCGTGAATCACTTAACAATGTTTCAACGCCATTGAAAGCCAAAATTCGCATTTATGAGACCTGTTGAAAGCACGCCCACGTTTGTGGACAGAAGTTGTGAACGTAGAGCACTCGGTGCCCCGTTTGTGGATAAAAGTTGTGGATGTGGTGATTTGGTGTGTCTTTTTCCGTGTTTGGCAGCATGTTATTGCACATATTTTGTTTCAACCTCCCTGAATGGGTTAGTGCTCGATTTTTTTATATACACTAGAAACGGTACAGTCCTCTCTCATGACATGAAAGCCAGTGGCTTAGGTGGAGCAGTGTTAATACACCTTGTGGAGAAAACTGCGCAGCAGTCACATATTTTGACGAATCAATATTTTACCGCATTGAAGGTTTCTGATCGCTTGCTTCAAGCGAAAAAGTTCATGCCTGGAAGAGTAAATCCAAACCGCACTGAAGGCGCTGCTGCAAATATTCCTAGTGACAGCAATGTTAGCCATGACAAATCGACCTCCCTTGTGTGTGAGAACAGAAATGCAGGTCTGCTCAAACGGAAAGATAGCACAGGCATACATACATTTTCCACTGCTGTCGGAATATACCCTAGGTCTTCGTGCAAGTACTAGTCGAAGGATGAAATGAAAAAAAAAAAACCACGCCTGGGAAATGTATCGGAATTATGACCAATTGATGAGGGGAGTGGCCCTCATTGACAGGTATACAGTGAAAGCTCGTTAATTCGAACTTCAATAATTCGAATTTAGGGATAATTCGAACTGTACGGTTTGGTCCGGCCAAGCTCCACAGAAGTCTATGTATAAAAAAGTCCGTTAATTCGAACGCGAGAAGGTTCCCTCACGGATAATTCGAACTACGCTCGCCTGGCACACGGCCAGAGAAGCGCGCCTACTGCCTACACAAAAGGCTGTATTGCCTCCGAAACGGAGAGAACGGCGAGAGAAGGCAAAATCGGAAAAAAATCTAACCGACGCGGGGTCAGCCAGAAGGCAGTGGCGGCTGCCGCCTCTCCGTTCTACGTAACCTCCGAGACTTCTTGCCCGTTGCGAATCTCGGAGGCTTTGCAAATCTTGTACAGCTGCTAATGTTGTGCGGAGATGGCACGGCAAGCTCCAAAACACAGCGAATCAAGTACGTCGCAGCTGCGCTTGCAATCAAGAACCAACGAATCAAGGCCTTCGCCACCTACACATGTTCAGCGTCTTTGTCTCGGCAGTATTCATCGGTTGTGCACCTCTATTTTCAGTTTAGGAGGTATCGGCCGTCGCGATTCATTGTGATGGTGTTAAGCCTCGGCTTATGTTCGTGTCGGTGGACATCGGTGGTGTGACACAGTCGGACCCAGAGCTTCGACTTGAAGATGGCGTGTGCCCGCGGCACACGCCATCACTTTCTGACACGCCAAATTTCTGACATGCCCTACTGCTTCCAAATCGCAGTGTACTGTTGCCCTCCTTCACTTTCGTTAGTTCGAACTTTCGTTAATTCGAACTGAAGCGGCTTCCCCTTGCGGTTCAAATTAACGAGCTTTTACTGTATTTCATATGCTAAGACGAAGGTCAAATCTAGGAAATAGGCCGTTAGGATGCTCAGACATTTTCTCGCTGTCTGCATTGCGTGGGTTGAATACCATCGTGATGCAACAGCACTGCACCAGAACAAAAAGAGGTGCGGTCTGTCCTGCCTTTCAAGCAGGATGCAGCCAAGACATTAACCAGATCTAACGCAAATCGAAATCATACCAGTGAATAAAGGTGCGAAAGTAGATCAGCAGCTCCAGAGACCAGACTGGCCTAGCTGCCTGATGGTGACATGAGAAAATTGTTTTGGCAACTTCCCAGAATTCTGTAAAATTGAAATTGCAATGCGATGCAGGAACAAAGATTGCAAAGCAATGTCGAGAGTTTGGTGTATGAAATGCAATGTTTTCTTGTGCTTGCAAGGGTAAAATTGTTTCGTTTATTTTTACCATACTCCCAAATAATGTCCATGTTTGCGGACAATCTTTTGTACCATTTGGAAATGAAAATTTTTTCATGATCTCTTTTTCTCTGCAAATATTTATTTATTTACTGTATTTTATTTTCAATACTCTCAGGGCCATAGGCATTACATAGAGAAGGGGCACACAAAATCGGCGGAGGTTTCCTTAAATTTGATGACATCGGCGAAGGCAAAGAGATGGTTCTAGTCATTCCCAGTTCGAAGAATAAATGAATTAATTCAAAGGCTAGTTCGACAGCGCGGTATGCCTATACTGAAGTTGTCAGTTCATGAAGGTATATAAGATGGAAAGAGGAATGCGTGTCTGCTCAAACTAATCTTTGAGAAGGGTTGGTGTAATAGGTTCTATGGAAAATACATAAACGCTATTATTTACAGTGCAAGGAAAGAACCGGAAGATTAAGGGCTGATTCATTGCAGATATGCTTGCTGTTTGGGAGTAATTTGAAGCAATAAAATGGGCTGCGCAGCTTTGGATATACTCTAAAGTGTTAATTAAGGTTATCTGATTAGGATTACTAATGGAGCATGCATATTCTAGTTTAGGTCTTATTGACATCCTATACAGATGAAGCTTAACGGTGCTATTAGCAGCTATGAAATGGCGCCGTAAGAATCCGAGCGTGCGGTTAGCCTGGTTAGATACGTAGTTCACGTGTATATTCCAGGACAGATTGTATGTTATGTGAATACCCAGATATCTGTATGATGACACAGGTGATAATGAAGTGTTATTAAGTAGATAGCGAGGGGTGTTATGAGGGCAGCTGGAAATATGCAGGTGTTTGTATTTAGTGGCATTAAGCGTCATGAGCCAGTCGCTGCACCATGAAGAAATTGCACTCAAGTCCGATTGTAAACATGCTTCATCACAAGGATTAGTAATTAAATGATATAGCATGCAGCCATCTGCGAAAAGTTTATATGGGAGACAAGGTTGTTAGGAAGGTCATTAATGTAAATTAGAAACAAGAGAGGACCTAACACAGAACCTTGAGGAACTCCAGAGGTTACGGAAACAAAAGGTGAGTCATAATCATTAACTGAGACATACTGGCAACGGTTGGAAACAAAACATTCAATCCAGCCTAATACCTTATCATCAATATTAAGGGCATCGAGTTTAATTAGTAGTGGATCGTGAAAAACTGAGTCAAACACCTTTTTCTGAGCGTCTTCTTCTGACTTCTGAAACCATTTCAAATGAACTGTTGAAAATATTTCTGCTCTTCTTGTCTACATCTTTTTCGGTAGTGAAGAGGTTAAGCACGATTTGTACCTCCCTTTTCTGTCTCCTTACAGTTTTTAGTTTTTAGCGCTTTTAAAAGGTTTGACCATGCCTACCAGTGTCAATAAATTGTTTTCAAACTGGTCACATGGTTGCCTGCCAGATGTCGTTGATGAAAAATGCACTAAAAGATGCAACTGAGAACAAATCATGCCCATTTGGACACAGATGTCTGGTCAGTTGCGCAATACACTCCCCACCCCCCCCCCCCCCCCATCCCAATGTAGGCACCTGGATCCACCCCTGATGGTACGTACGTACAGACTGTCTTTCTGAAAGTTTTCAGGCCACTGAGCTCATGACCAAAGTTTACCCTGAACAGTGAATGGGAAACTTATATTATATCCATGACGCTTTAACTCCTAAATCAGGATTCTCGCACAATTGTCAAACATCAGGTCGCATTCTATAAACTAATAGGGTGAGGGGGATTCTCGCTCTCATCCTCGACAGCCTTGCAAAACTAGGAGTATGACACCAGCCTCAGGACGGCAGTAGTTTTTATTTATTTGCGGCAACTAGCAAAGAGAGGGAGAGAAAACACATATCATGTAAGTTTTCAATGCTTTTTAACTTGTCTTTTACTGTACCGACTTAGGAATTGTCACATTTATATGCAGTGTATTTTGGAAAGTGATGTTAGACATTCGAGCTATTCATGGATTAGTTTCTCGTTCACTGAGGTATCTTAACTCATAAACGGAAGTCAATATTGTCCACTTGTGAGATGTCGAGAACATTCACGTTAGCTCAATGAAATTTTCTCACCAGCTTCATCCGCTGTCTTAGAGGCCTTGCTGCCGGGTTCGCTATGAATGGCGGAGGACACCGACGCAGAGCTCGAACCGGAGGCCTGTGACTGGTGCGGTGGTGGCTGAGGGCTCGACTTGCTGCCGCTGTTGCTGAACCGCTGGTTCTCGGCTGCGTTCTTTGACGACGACGAGCCGCAGCTGATGCTCGGGGATGTAGGAGCCGCTGCACAGAA
The DNA here is from genome assembly GCF_038994185.2 of Dermacentor albipictus. Classification (NCBI taxonomy): domain Eukaryota; kingdom Metazoa; phylum Arthropoda; class Arachnida; order Ixodida; family Ixodidae; genus Dermacentor; species Dermacentor albipictus. Next base: position 372,064,672 of record NC_091821.1, read on the forward strand.
GAAAAAGTATGGTGAGCTCAGAGATGAGTGCAACAACAACCTTCATAGCATTTAGCATAAATACAGCTTGTCTAAAAAAACCTGCTACACCAAAGTCCAAAATTTTTAGTCCATCTAGAGGACGGCTAATGAAAGCCAAATTTTTTGTGCATAAATTGTTATTTTACTTTGTTGTTAACTTGTGCTATTACAGATTTTATCTGCTTTTCAGGAAAACTTGACAACACTTTAACGACAGAAGAGATTGCGCTTCATAACACTTAGCATAACGGTTAAAGATGACGTGCATCATGAAGCTTATGGCCCTTTAAAAGTATGCCGAAAGCTTGACCTGTGGGTGCTTTTGCATCATATATGTCCCGATCGACATGCTGTCGCCGCAATCAAGAAGAACCTCTTTTAGGTGCTGGTATCAAAGCTTTCAAAGAAAAAATTCCCAAGACTGCAACAACCATCATCAGTACAATCTGCCAATCATTCTGACTATAGTGGACTACCGCACCTGGCCCTCGAGTGCCCATTTACCAGAACCAAGCTTGAAGCAGCCCTTAACATGCTTCACGAAATACGACTCTAGGAAGAGAAAGAATAATTAACAAAAAAATTGACTCGCCATCCCGGCCGGCCCTGCAAAAGTGGATGTCCAGCGAAGCTGTTGAAAACTTCCACTAAAACTGCTGAAGGGGGCATGCTTTATTGCTTTGAGTAATGGTAGTAATGATAATTTAGAGTAATGGTAGTAATGGGAGCAATGGTAATTTTGACAGCATCCGCTGGTCGTATTGCTGTTTCTTTTTCCCTTTGCTGCTCCTCGTATTCACGCTTGTCCGCAGGAGTCCTAACTATGCGTTGCCTACCCATGGTGCTGCAACAATGAAATCAGTTGTTAGTTGATAGTTGCAGTAGCAGTTGCTAATTGCAGTGCTGGTTGTTGTGTATATGAAAGGCTTCGGCATCTCGCCAACGGTGCTAATGAGAGCATCCTAGGTCGCATCAATGAAAGCTGGGAAAGCAGCATAACAATGGCGCTATGGAAACATGCCGAAATTCCTTTGATTCTTAAACCCAAACAATGTCATCACACTACAAAGTCTTCGACCCATCTTGCTGACGTAGAGCGCCGGAAAGCTTTTCGAGGACAAGGCTCACATTCGGCTCTCTCTGTACTTGGAAGATAACCAAAAGGTTCCAAACACAATGTATGGATTCCGACTGCACTTGTCTATGAAAGAGATTGTTACAGTGTGGTATGCGCCGACAGCGCGAGAAAGGAAGAAGACGAGGTCAACTGTTTTTCCGATAGTGTGGTTCGGAGCCCTCACTGTTGCTTTTAGTTAAACACCAGTGCAGATCTCCTATGCCGTCATATTTGGTGGCGGTGTGGGGTACACTCGCTACGACACTGTGCTGGATCTCCATAGTGGATGCCACGTCGGTCCCGTCACGATGTCTTCAAATGACGAAGCCTCATTCACGTCCATTCAGGCTTCATCTCATCTAGTGCAATCGCACCCTCATGGCCCAGGGATTTTCACCGGCACAAATGGCATGGACGTGGATGCCTGGCTCACCTGGTATGAATGCGTCAGCGACCATAGCAGGCGGGACACTACACTCATGCTTGCCAATGTAAACTTCTACCTCCAAGGCACAGCTCGTGTGTAGTATGACACACACGAAGACTTGACTAGCTGGGAAGTCTGCAAACAAAAGATGCATGACGTATTTGGAAAACCTGCCGGACATCAGCTATCAGCCAGAGAAGAGCTTGCGACATGGGCTCATGCCGTCCACAGAGACGTATATTTCCTCTATACAGGACGTGCTGGCTGTTTGCAAAAAAGCAAAGACAGGTCGGAGTTGGATAATGTCGGCCATGGGCTAAAGGGAATTGCAGACGACACATTCAATTTGCTTTTGCGCAAGGATTGTGCGATAGTTGATGCCATCCTTGCAGCGTGCCGACGCTTCGAACAAGCTAAAAGCCAACACATCGTTCAGCGATTGGGTCACCTGCCAACCGCTGCAGCCACTTCCTCCTGCATCAACATTCCAACCTTTCGGCAGCCATAAAGTGCACCTACCATGACAGAGATCGTCCATCGGGAACTGGAGGCCATAGCTCCAGTGATACGTTATCCTCGACCGCTCGACAATGACGCGACAACTGTGTCACTCATTCAGTCTGTCGTCTGACAAGAGATTGCTGATAGGAGCCTTGCTGTTGCTTTTAATTAAACACCAGTGCAGATCTCTTACACCATCACAATATCCTTCTACAAATCAAGGAACACATTATTGACAATCTCAGTGCTACCCAAAAGAGTGTTAATCTAGACCTTGACTTTAAAGACACCTTTGGCAATGTGTTTCGCGAGGCTATGCTAAAGAACCTGCAATACACCAACTGCAGGCAAAGGGTCTACAAATACATCACAGGCTTTCTCTCTAACCAGACAGCAACCGTAGGCCTTGGAAAATTGCAGTCTACGCAAAAGGGCACTCCTCAGGCATCAGTGTTATCTGCATTACTTTTAACATTGCAATTATGAAACTACTTGAGAGGCTGTGCAATATCGCGGCACTCAATCATGCTATTTACGCAGATGATATTACATCCTGTAGACACCTTACAGGAAGAGGTCGATTGCATGGAGACGTATCTCAAAGTGTGCGGCCTCTCCTGTGGCCCTGAAGTATCAGAACTGCTTATGCTGCACAGAATAACGAAAGGTCGACCACTGCATTCAACGCCCGACCCTGAAGTCGATCTCAATAGCACCACCATCCCATCGATTGATACTCTGCGCATACTGGGGCAAGTTCTCCAAAAGAATTGAGTGGGCTAGACAACCCTACATAAGCTTCAAAGTACCTATCACTCAAGTCACAAATCTGGAGAAATGAGTGAGGAATAAACAACGCGGATTTAAGGAAGAAGATGCTCCAAAACTAACACAAGCCCTAATCACTAGCTGCATCATCTACCGCACTCTGTATTTGGGACTAAAGAATGGTGAAGCGTTGAACATTCTCACCTGCCAAGCGAATAACTTGCACTGTGTATCTCGATAAAATCCTCAACAGAGAAGCTGCCCCAGCTGGTTGTTCACAACACCTGGAAGAAGTCAGTTGAAGCTCGCATAGTCAACCTAATCGAGTGACTCAAACTAACAGAACCTCGTAGAGCCACCCTACACCAATTTGGATATAAAGAAGGGCTCGAGCGATGCAACAAACACAAACGCATACCTCTCCAACTCAGAGAGTGTATTACGATTGTCAATATACCTCGAAACATGCACATGGTACACCACAAGGGCAGATGACAGAAAGGAACCAAAGCCCTCAAGAAGGCATACAAGGAAGATGTGGCAATAAGATTTGTCAACGCAGCTCAATACTCGAGAAAAATGGCACAAGTGGTGAGCATCACAGACAGAACAGGAAAAAAGCTTAGTGCAGCAAGCAACATTCATGGGGTGAGGGCGAAATTAACGCTTGAATGGGGTGAGGGCGAGCTTCTTCGACTTGTGCAGGCATACATAAGCGGCAGAATTATGTACTTGACACCATATGTCAAACTCGCAGCCACAGTCTTTGCTAAACTAAACAGAATCATCAGAAGCACCACAAAGGCAGCCCTGGGCCTTCCGGACCACGCGACCACCGCAAGGCTAGAGGCCTTAGGCATGCACAACACGATCGAGGAGCTTTAGTCGCTCACTACACAGCCCAAGTCCGTCGTCTATCGCTAACCCCGGCTGGCCGCACAGTCCTCTGGAAGCTCAGTCTCGAAGCCATCCCAGAGGTTACAGAGTACATGATTCCATGAATGGTCAGAGGGCATATTTATTCCCCGCCTCTACCCCGCAACATGGACCCCGAGTTCCATCAGGGCCACCGGCAGGCCCGTAGCGAAGCCATTTGGCGACGCTACAGCTCGCAAGATGGAGTGGTTTACACAGACGCAGCGCGACACCATCGCGGCGACCTCATGACCGCGGTGGTAGCGGATCACAACGGACGATTGATAGAACGCACAACAATCACGGCTGGCCGAGTGGTGGAAGCGGAGTAAACCGCAATTGCCATGGCCATGCATGCGGAAGCGAATACCGTCATCAGCAATAGCAAGCAGGCCATCGGAAACTTCGTCCGCGGTAGAATTTCCGAACAGGCGTACCGTGTTCTCACGCGGCGCCCCCTAAGCGGCTGGAAAACTCTCGTCTGGACCCCCGCTCACGCGGCTGTGCCCGGCGACGCGTCGGCTCACAGTTTGGCTCGAGATCTCGCGCGCCGAGCCTCGTCCGCGGATACGCATGGCGAGAACGAGGAGGAGACACACGAGGAACCCTGCGAGACTTATTACGAAATAGCCCATAGGCATCGCTTGAGGAGTCGCGCGCTCCCGCCACCGACCAAGCAACTCGATAAAACGCAAGCGGTTACGTTTAGGCGACTCCAGACAAACACATACCCACACCCAAAGTACATTAAGAAAATCACAGGGGGCAAGGAAAGCGACCTATGTAGGCTCTGTTCACAAACAGGGACACTCACACATATAATGTGGAAATGTACCTCGCACCCGTTTTCCTATGCCCCGGTCAGCAGCGAGACTGACTGGACAGCCTGGCTCAGGTCCGGGGACGTCGACCGACAGCTCGAACTGGTGGACTGGGTGGAGAAGGCCAAGCAGCCCCGGGGCCTTACTTGAGCCCGATCCCTCAGCCACCTCCCCCTTTCCCCTTCCCCCTTCCCCCTTTTCAATAATGTATACCACTACCACCATGCCATGTGCTAATTGTGGCTGTGTTGTCCCTGCAAACTTCTTAATCTCATCCGCCCACCTAACGTTCTGCCGCCCCCTGCTACGCTTCCCTTCTCTTGGAATCCAGTCCGTAACCCTTAATGACCATCGGTTATCTTCTCTCCCCATTACATGCCCTGCCCGTGCTAATTTCTTTTCTTTTTTTTTCACGGTTATGGCTCCACGGTTATGGCTGACTAAACGTGTGCCTAGTGTGTGCGTCCTTGCACACGTCAGCATCGCAGCCAAAGGGGAGGAGGTGGCGCCACGTCTTGAGTGTATAAAATGAGCGCACTGCCTCTCGCACGTCACCTGCTCTCCACATTTCATTGGTGTTGTGCCTGCTGCATTGGACTTTCGACGCCACGCCATGAGTGTATAAAATGAGCCAGTCTGTGGCCAATATAGAGGCACACAGACACGCCGAATCAGCAGAAAGATATTGAATGTATGTAGAAAACATCAATCGAAAACATTTCACCAAAGAGACTCCAATGCTTTTGCATTCCCACACGTAAGCAGTCTTAAGAGCTTCTGCAGAATGTTTTTTTCACAAATGAAACGCACATAAGAAAAATTTATGGTGGTTACTAATTACAAGTACATGAAGGCTGTGAAACAAATGCTGTCTAATTGAGCAAAAGCCTGGCTTCTACTTCGCTTTTGACGAATTTATCCTTGACTTAGATGAAGCGAGAATACTCTTTATAAAGATTGAGCGATCGGAGCCCCTGTGCCATGTTACTAAGGCTAGGAATATTTTAATGCTTTGATCTAAAATCATGAAACGGAGAAGAGTTACTTGAATATCCCGATCAGGAAATTCAGGCCTTCTGTGTCGTCTTAACTCTGCCACACACGCAGTTCCCTTCCAATTTCAGCCCTTGCAAGTCGACGCCGGACAGCAAAGACGAGACACTAATCCTTAAAAGGCAATGGAAGAATACGCGTCCGGATGGGACGCGCAGGGATTACCGGAGGGACACGATAAGGAAAAGCGCAGGAAAGAATGGGAGCATTAGGAAGTGATTAGTGTGTCCGGAAGTAACGGCTCCCTGAAGCACAGCAAATCTTGGGACAACGAAAGAAGCGCGCTCAGCGCGGGAACCGACAGCAAATTAGAAAGGCCGAACAGCTCGATCGAAAAAGGTTCCTTGCCTTATTGCGCCGTTTATATTTACTCCCGCGCGCCCATTCGGTCCCTGCCGTTTCAAATTTTTTTATTACACAATTTTGCTGCACACAACGTGGTAAAGAGACCACGCCTGCCACACTCGCTTCCGGCACGCTTTTGAAGTAAGTGCGAGCGGCGCGGATAAAGAATGAATACAGCCTTCGGCGGCATCGCAGCGCAGCTTACGCCGAAAAAAAACAGCGCGGCTCACCAAATTCGACGGGACTTCCCTGCGACGCGGAACTCATCCGATCGGACGGAGACCCTCGGGATTCGAAGCCGCGCAGGGAGGTCGCCTCTTTCTCCGCCCGTTTTCCCCCGCTTCTCGTTTCTTCCACATCCTCGTGTCATCGTCCGGGATACCAGAAACTGCCTCCGGGAGGGACACACTATTCAACCGACCGGACAGACGTTCCCGTTCTCCAGCGCTGAGACACCGCGACTTCTATCGCGTACATATTATAGCGTCTACCGCCTTCTCTCCTCTCAGCTCTGCGCCTTCATACCGAAAGGCAACACTCCCCTTATCCTCCTCCTCAACTGGCGTTCTCTTCCCAACCCCGTTCTCCTGATTTCGACTAATACACACCGCCTCACTAAAACAGTGGAGTCTTGCAGACGCTGAAACTGGTACCGTCGAATATTAAACGTCCGACTGTCACGTCAGGACGGGTCCCGAACGGTAAACGGCCGTTAGGTAATGCTATCACCGTTTATATATGATCAGTCGGCGAACAGACGGCCGTCATTCGCAAATCGCTCATCTAAGAACGACCTTCATCAATTCTTCCCCATTGGCTCACGTCGCTTCTAGATTCACCAGCGCTGCACGGATTTCAGTAAATCAGAGTGCGCATGCCGCCGAACGAATCGCTCGTCCGTTCGCAGTGGTCGTGTCTCGCCTCTATTCCCAGATAAACCGTTCGCCCCGCTGCCGCCGAGGATCCCTATAAAGCGGGCGGAGAAGGTCCAATCGAACGGAGGCTTTTGGGGAGAACAACGGGAGACGCGTGCGACAGTTTACCCGGGAAGGGTTGCTAGGGTGGGGGGGGGGGGGGGGGAGTCAATTTTCGTTCAAGATGGCTGCGTCTTCCGTGCTCCGGCTTAAGCCGAAACAAGCGTCGATTGAGGAGATCGCTGACAAGCCAAAGCTTTGCTCGCCGTGCTCCAGGGGGACCACCTTTTTGCAGGGACTGTAGGGACACGGGCTTTTACGTCCGGCAAGGAAAGCTGCGCGAACGAAGCTGCGGAGAGTGCTTCCCTTGGGAGCGGATTAGGTGCGCCAAACTTATAGGCTGCCCAGATGGCCGCGTCTCAACGGTCGTGCGGATATACAAGTGGAAGCGTTCTTAGTCGTACAGCGGCAAGACGTATATGGAGCGTACGGGGAAGGCCAAAGCGATGGTTAGATTACACGGCTGGCTTTCAAGGAGGCTTCACCTTTTGAGAAGCCTAATAGGCCGGGAGAAATAAAAAGGAATATACGATAGGCGCCATCCTAAATCGTGAAACTCATGAGAAGGGTAGGTAGACAACAGTATCACCAACATCGCATTAACGAATGAAGCGCAAATAAGTAGACGCTTATAGGCTAAAAGACGCGTGTTTAAGTTTCCGGCATGGGAAGCACTGCATACGTAAACCAACTAGCCCAGCTTAGAACCCCCATTAAGTTTCCAAATCAAAAGGCACTCTTGCCTATTGCCCGTGCTAAACAGTTCTTTAAGTGATATCGAAACATCAGGATATCAATCGCACTAACACCGTTTTATGAGTGACTGCGAAAGTCTAGGTATGCTCAGTCCCACCTATTTTGCATTTCACTGAGCGGAGAAGTGAACTTTGAGAGGCCTGCGCGAGCCTTGACAGGCACGTTGAGCCTTCCGAGAATAACGTCGGCGTAAAAGCTGGCACAGCCCAGACTGTTGCGAACCTTGGCGCGATCTATATAACTACAGAAAAGAAACGCACTGACGGCGCTATGCATATACGTGTTTCCTCTTTATCAGCATCTAGGTTGCGTTATGATTCACAACCGCGAAGATGAACAGCTCACTCAAACTTCCAGACAACGCAATATTTTTAGTTACATCAAAAAACATAAATCCAGAATGTGTATTCCTTAGCACGCACGAAGTAATTTCTTTTTCTTCTCCCCTTTGTAACAGCTCGAAACTTATCGGGACGACGAACAAGAAGGAAGACCCACGAGCCCTGCGTCAGCTACAGCGTGCGGATATTTTGTCCAGAACATTGATGACAATGTGCCAGAATCACGCGCTATCAGGATATTTTACGCCGGATATAACCTAGACCCAGCGGAATGAAAGAATAAAAGAGCGCGTGCAAGCGCTGTTGTAGTGCACGCTGTCAGGATTGGGGGCTCAATCCCATGGTCCGTGGTCCTTTGCCAAGAATGGAGTACGGCATGAATTCGAAGGTAGCTGGCCCATGCCGTCGTCCAACTTATTTACGCTGAGATCGTTGATGAAGTGAAGAACTGCTTCTCATCGAGAACGAGGAAAAAGGGTTTATTTACAGAAATTAAATCAGTCTAACATGACTGCTTGAGAAAAAGAGTAACAGTCCAACATGACTGCATGAGAGAAGTGACTCAGTCTAACATGACTGCTCAAGAGAAGTGTTCTCAGCATTCGCACAACCACAGTTTTTATACACACGATCCGCCGGTCCTACGACGCGGCGACTGTTCGTTTACTCATCACCAACGCGCCGCTGCTCTGCAGACCAGTTTACGTACACAAAGGCAACCGCGCTCTGATGTCCGACGACGACGTTGTCAGGGTGCCGTTCCGGGAACTATCGACGCCGATCGAGGGTCGCTCGTTGTTCCGTGCCACGCCAAAACGTGAGACGCACCAAAATACGTCGTCCCCACGGCAGTTTGTCCGTGCGTGTCAAATCAGCTCCGCGTTGGGGAACTCCGGAATCATTGTTCACGCACCGAACCAGTTCCGTCACAATGTCGAAGGGGCTGGAGGAAGGCGGCGGATTCCAGCGCAAAGGTCGCTTCTTTGAACGCCTCGCAGCTGCAGCGACGGAGAGGGAGAGGTGCGCGTCTTGCACCTCTTGTCGTAATCGGGTGGCAAGGTGGCAATCCTGCTCAGCGGCTCGCCAGTCTTGACAACGCTTCACGCAGAGGCTCACAGACTAAACGAGAAAGGTCTCGTATATTGACGAGCTATCAGTATGCACAGTGACGCGAAACGACAAATAGTAGACACTGCCCGAAGAAAGAAATTTACACAGTAGCTACTACGCTGAAATAAATAAATAAATAAATAAATAAATAAATAAATAAATAAATAAATAAATAAATAAATAAATAAATAAATAAATAAATAAATAAATAAATAAAAAGCAGTAACGAACGCACAAAAGGATGCTAAAGAAACACGGTCTGCCGTAAAACACCGCGCGAGAAATTTGGTGAGAGGCCCCGGAAAATCGAATAGAAAGCGTGCCTAGTAGCGAGACAGCAGCGAGCGCAAGTAGCCGAAAAAAAAAACATAGACAAAGAAAAAATAAGTAGGAGAGAATGTGCCCAGCCACCGACATTGACGATAAATGGGTTATAAACTGCCGAGATTACGTACTGGATGGAGAAAGATATAGGCAAATAAAGGGGAGGAGGGGGGGGGGGGGGCGACTGCCCGCAGCCCCGCAGGCACGAGACTTTTCCCGCTCCTTTTTCTCCGGGCTTCACTCGTTTTCCCCCAACGACTCTCGGGAAAGAAGAAGCATCTCACAACTTCTACTGTTCCCTACGTGACACATTCGACCTCCTTTCTCACTCCTCCTGCTCCACCTTTCTTTAACGTTGTCCTCTACGCTTTCTTTTTTTTCATCGGGTTTCAAACGCCTCTCCATTTTTTTTTCCTCCCTTGTTACGTTATATTTATGTTTTTCACGAAGACTCCTCGAAATGGGTTTCTAATATGCCGGGACGAAAATTACATTTCTGCTCGACACACACATACAGACGCTATAGGACAGCCACCAAGTGTATTTTTCTCTTAGTGCATTTTTTTACATTCTTCTTCTTTTCCTTGCCTAGGTGCCTCGCGGCGCTGCTTTATCGTTTTTCCTCCCTCGTGTGCTCATCCTGGACAAGTTCCACATATACGCGACCGCCGCTGCATCTGCGTGTGCTTTACAGCAGGTAAATGGCACCAGGCAAACCGAGAAGTGTAGGAGGTAGGCTCCTATATAGAGAGGCAATATAGGCAATCCCCGCCAATCCCCCGAAACGACCAGGGCAAACACGAAACGAACGTAAAACGCAAACAAGAAACCACGAAAAGGCGAGGTAACGAAAATTTAATGCGTCCTTTATTTACCTTCTGCAAGAACAATTCTCAACCTTGATTTTCGTGCACGTCAATTCTTTCACTAAACTCGCGTTTGTAGCCTCCAAGCAAGCGTAAACACATCTGCAGCAAACAGGATCAACCGTGCCTACCCTTGGGGGACAATGGAGCTGTATTCAATGTTCCGCACAGCGATTGCTTCGGGGGGTAATATCATCGGTTTCAACTAGATAAATCCTTCCTGAGCGCGTTTTCGCAATCTCCGGATACTGGAAGTCACGCGTGGAGCGTAAACTGGCGAGCAACTAGGCACCTCAGTATGAAGTCGCAAAGAGGAGCAGCCGCATTGAACTAAACGAGCATAATTCGGATTTTATACGGCTATGTATTCCGCGGTACTGAAATCAACTATCTAGGCAGGTGTAGGCCACCGCAGTGAATGTCGCTAGAAATAACCGATGCTGCAGCAAACACACTTGTGCCTTAACATGTCGCGCTTTTATAGGCATTTACGTTGGAAGGTAGCTGAATGTTTCTGCAACTAATAAGCAGCAAACGACAAAAGGATTGTGTCGCACCAGCCGCAAGACGAAGCTGATACAGAACTTGGAACTGTCATTAAAAGATGAAGTTTATCTATACGGGATAACCATCACCCAGATTATTATGGATTCTCATTTCATTTACGGCTTACGGCAATAAACAAGGAATTTGTCCTACATTATATATCCACATATCTGGCGCCGACATCGGAGAGACGATTCTGCAATGTTTCTTGTCCTCTTCATGTGACCTCAATTACCTCACCCGGAACAGAATTAGAAGCTACCATTTATATAATCTGCAAGATGAGCCAACATCATCTGAAAAGCGCCGCCCCGTGGATAATTAGGTCTGCGCTCAGCGGAGCGCGCCATGGACCCACACTCCCGATCTAGTACACGGACAAAAAGAACGTACTACGCATGCACGTGTTTTCTTCTCTGATCAGATAAACAATCTGTACCTCAGATTTAACTGCACTGCACACGTTCAAAAAAAAAAAAAGCATCACGAAACCTTTTATTCCCCTGTAAAGCGTGCACCACCGTACACACTGACGCTTGTAACAAAGCCGCCTTTTGGCAAGTATAATCATGGTTCTGAGGACCCCCAGCCTTCAAAGGTAAGCGCATGTTAGCGATCCAACTTTATATATGCTTTCCAGTACTATCTATTTACTTTAGACAATAAAAGTGCTATTTATCAAGCGCGTTGCAACACACGGGGCGCTTGGAATAATCAGTCAAGCAACAGCAGCCACGCATCCCTACGATATTTTTCCCTGTTAAGCGTGCACCACCGTCGATAAGTTTGCATGCAATAAAGCCATCTTTACAAGCCAACGTTCTAGACCGTAATCTGTCGCAATAAAGAGGACGAAAGATTACGAAGGACCGATACACTAGAAAAGACGAACGGGAATTTCGCAGAGCCCATTTAATAAGCAGGAAATATAGGTGAGACACGATAAAATAGGTGCAGCCACCAGCTTTATGACGCATACATTTAAAAACCAATAGCACGCCTGCTACAAGCACTTGGTCAACACGAAGACAACGCTGGCGCGTGCATTGGCTTGGTCACAATAGTTACATGAATTCTTAAATATTGGAAACCTTCAAAATTCCCAATTTTAGATTTTTTGATTGTATAGTTGATATACTAAAGATTTGTTTCCGCCAACAGAGAAAAGGCAGAATCATTAGGCTGTGAAACTGGGACATTACATTTTAACAAGAAATATTGACTGAATTACGATAAGCATAAATTTGAGTAGGATAGTGACAAAGCAATAACGTACTTCCTCCAAACATTGCATTTAACATATGCGAAATTCATCAAAGCAGCGCCCAGCTCGTTTGACACGCTCCAAAGGGAATAATCCCTTTTATTAATGCCTATCAACAAATCCAAAGTAGCGATCTTTCTTTTTCCTACTCCTTCGAGAAGAAGAAATGAAGAAAACTAAGCATGGAGTGACGGAGACAGCAAAGTATAAAAGAAAGAAGTTTGCTTAGCACAGAAACCGGACGCATAACAAGGGTCCTACATAGGAGCTCTCTTAGCCAAGTCTGCGCGGACAGGGAGCGGGTGCCGCGCAGCACGCTACGAACAACCGGGCAATAACTTAGCTGTTCCACCTTATCGGTGTTCGACCGGAACTTGTTTGTGACGCCTTTCGCTTGGAGAACGCCCAGCCCCTTGCGCAAGCCCACAACAGCGCAGCGCTGGCACGGAGCAGGCCTCGCAGCGTATTTTTCTCATCCAGGCACCACGCTTCCTCCAGCGCGATACAGTAAGCTCGCACGCGAACGTTAAGAACAGATGCTCGGCACTTTCCGTCCAATCTGGCACCGAAGGCGTGGACCTACGCAGCGATCTGCGGAGTAAGGGAGAGCAATAAAGAATAAACGCGGAGAAGAAAAATCTAACGAACGGGACACAACCGTGTCTGCGCCTAGAGGAGATACTAATACTGGGATAAGAGTAGATTTCATAGCTGAGGCTGAAAATAGCTTACGGTCCAAGCCAGCGCTTGCCTTTGCAGAGGTGATGACTAGCTTTGCTGCTGACGATATTCTTCGAACAAACGACACAAAACAAAGTAAGCAACACGCAACAAATGATTTGGAGGTAGTTCTCACAACAGCCGCGCCTGACAGCTCATCGCTGCGGGATTACTGCAAGTTGGGCGCCTGAGGCTGAGACTATCGCGTTTATTTTACTGGTGTACTTGCGAAACATCGGGCTCGAGTTTCTTCTTATCGCTTCATCGTGTCCTTTATTCCAGTCACACAAGGTTTGCAGTTAGAAAGACACGACCTACATTACGATAACGTAATAAAACCACGATTAAACGCCAGTCTGTTACCCCTCGTCACACTTAATAGTGCGTAGAGCTCAACACCACGTAGCTACGTGCGCACAATGTATTCAAAGTTGGGCCGCCATTCACAGCGCAGTACGACATACAAACAATACACGTTTGACGTAGGCGATGGCTTAAGCGAACACATTTATATTTATTTTTCTGCCAGAATTTATTACGTTCAACTACGAAGAAGTGGCCGATCGCACAGATAGTTAATCATACGAACGAATCATCTTTTTTTCTCGGCTAAGCCGTGTAGAGAGAGAGATAACCATTCACTAACTATTCGCTCCGACGCGCACTCACGTCTCCGACCACCCACACAAACACACGTATACACACGCGCGCACACACTGCGCCAGTTTTATCTTGCTTGCTCTCCCAAGCGCAGAGGGACGCCATCTCATTAGCCCCAACAAACTCAGCCATGTGCAGCAGCAGTCACCTTCAGACGCGAAAGGAGCGCCGAGCGAAAAGGGGGGCCTAGCACCGCGGCCCTTCAGAGACAAGCTTCAAGAAAGGCTCGTAGAATGTACGCCGAGGAAAGAGCGCCGCTGCCACAGCCACCGTTGGCCGGCGGCCTAATTACGTTAAAATGGGAAGGCACGGCTTTCCTGAAGAGGGCGGCGGGGCGGCCTCTTTCTGCACCCCCCCTCCCCCCTTTGAACTTTACGCGCTGAGTTACCGCATTAACATATTGCGCGGGAGTCCCAAGAATCTGGCCCGCTGTCTTTCTCTGTCTTCGCTCTTTGCTGAAGACTAGCCATGAGAGGGGAGAAAGGAGACAGGGGCGGGAGAAACTAAGTACGAAACCTGGAAATCTTGAGCGCTTGTCAGAGGGGATGCACGCGCGGCACGGCAGAGATTAGAAACGCTACCGGCGCGTGGAGGTGGATGATAAATGGTGTCCCGGCATTCTCGACAAAGTTGAGAGAAGGCGGGAAATTTTGTTGCCTGGAATAGAACGGTCGATACCATTAAGCGTGCCATCATAATTAGTTTTTGCACAAGAGCTTTGAACGGCTTTACGGTGTTCTCAGCTTCGTGCAAGCAGACGCTTGTTTCTACCAGAATTCCAAGCCCCCGAAACACCTTTGGTCGTTTGAAACTGCTTTTTGCTTGAGTCTGACGGTCAGAATTGCCCGTAGTCGTTGTAAATTTGCTCGCTGTTGAAGCTATATACCCGGCACAGGCACGTGCAACGCCAGCGATGCTTGGCCAGACACTCGTAACCATGCAGCGCATCTTCAAATAGACGCTATTACTTATTGCACTAATTTTCTCCGGGGCCTCGTTTCAGGTTCATTAGGGCAAGAAAGCAGCCCAAGACATGGCGCAGCCTTTCCTAATCGCGAGCTAGGCTCGTGTACTGTCTCAGGTAGGAGATAGAAGCAGTGACGCTATAGCTCGCTAAAGGAGGCTAGCTGTCAAACATGTCTTTATCTCATCGTCTGCGTCGCAACCTAAAACGACTTACTTATCTACCTACACGCCACCTCACAAGACTTCATAAACTGCTCTGCTTAACCTCAGCTTTTCCTTAAGGACAGCATTTTTCTCTGTACACCACGAGAAGATGTCTGAACCATTAAGCAGCAATATAACTTTGATGAAGTATTCGTAGAGAGCATACGGTACCCGCCATGGTTGCTTAGTGGCTATGGTGTTGGGCTGCTGGGGCACGAGGTCGCGGGATTGAATCCCGGCCATGACGGCTGTAATTCGATGGGGGCGAAATGCGAAAACACCCGTGTACTTAGTACCCCAGGTGGTCCAAATTTCCAGAGTCCCCCACTACGGCGTGCCTCATAATCAGATCGTGGTTTTGGCACGTAAAACCCCATAATTTCATAATTTTAGAGCATACGTTTATTTAAGTGCAGAGCATGAATGGCGCGGAGAAACCAAAATGACGCATCACAGACTGCTCTTTGTTTGTCCGCGCTCCCAGTGCAGTGGAAAAGAAAGGTAATGGGCAAGCACTAGACTACCAGTGTGTGTTATCAATTCATGTTTAAGACAAATAAACCAAATGGCATACCGGAGACGGTGAAGCGCTTGACACTTGCGAACTCAACGTTATCTTGAGGAACCTAGGCGATGAAACTATCCGAGCCTTTTACACAGCAGCTGAACGAAGAAATCTGGACACCGGGTGGAACATTACCCGAGGAATGGACTACCGCTGAGATAGTCCTTATACCCAAACCAGGAAAACAGCGCAGGCTCGATTGACTACGCCTGATCTCGCTCATGCCTTGCCTGGGCAAACTTTTTGAACGACTCCTACACACTCGAATTGAACAACACATGGAGGTAGATGGACTACATCCCAATCGCATGTACGGATTCCGGAAAGGCATGTCAGCACAGGATATCTTCCTCCTCCTCCAGTAAGAAGTACTCAAGCCACAACCGGGCAGCAACAACAACATACTCCTAGCCCTCGACGTGGAAAAAGCCTTTGCTAATATAGCACACGAAACCATCCTAGATGGCCTCGCCGCCATAGGAGAGCGAGTATATCAGTATACCATCGCTTTTCTCAGTCCCCGCAAAGCCCGCATCGGCATAGCAGGCATATAATCGGACATTTTTGATCTACCTCAGAAGGTACTCTGCAAAGATCAATACTATCTCCTTTCCTCTTCAACATCGAACTTAGAAAACTTGCATTACAACTGGAAAACATCCCAAATTTGGACGTGCCTTCTCTGCCGACCATATTACCCTATGGGCAACCAAGGGTTCATACGGCGACAGAGAAAACACATTACTTACAGCTATCGAACAGATCGAGTCATATCTAACCGCACAAGGAATGAGATGTGCCCCACACAAGTCAAGGTACTTTCAAATCCGGCCCAAGCAAGCTAAGAAACATCGAGAACCGCCAATACATCTCGAGATTGCAGGGCAACCTATGAAGCGAGTACCGAGAACAGGCTTACTAGGTATGCACGTCCACGAGAATAACGGCACAAAGGTAGCCTCAGAGAAATTAAATCACGTAATAAGAAGCATTGCATCACTCATCACCAGAGTAGCGCGCAGCAAAGATGGTTTCACAGAGGACGAAACTATAGGACTGGTACAAGCCCTCGTCATCAGCCGTGTTACGTACGCACTCCCGTATCAAGTCAAGCGCAAAAGCGAGACCGAGCGCATGGACACTCTTATAAGGACGGCGTACAACACTGCCTTACAGCTACCGTCAGGAGCAAGCACAGAGAAATTACTAGCGCTAGGGATATACAACACCTTTGAGGAGCTGGCAAGCGTCACGCTCATAGCGCAGAGGCAGCGCCTCAACAATACACAACAGAGAAAGAACCTTCTTCAACAGCTAGTACTGCGAAGAAGCAACACAACTCCTGCCTAACCAAGTTAGAGAGAACATTGCAGTAGACCCTGTCTCCAAGGACATGCACCCTACCCACAATCAAGAGAGAAGATCAGCGCGTGCCCGCATGTTGCACAAACGCTGTTTCGGAGACTCAGATACATACTGCAGGGACGCTAGCCCGTATCCCTCGTCGACACGTCGCGAGACGAAATACACAATCACTGCCGTCAATCAATGGAACCTGGTAGCCTCTGCCTCCATCCTCGCCATAGGCAGCGTAGCAGCAGAAGCAGCAGTGATCGCTCTCCCACTTCACGACGCCGAGAGCAAGCGAAGGTCCGCACGGGTCCTTACAGACTCACAAGCGACGTGTCGGTTATACACGAATGGAACACTCGCTATACAAGCCATTCGAATCGTGGGCCGCTAACTAGAATAGACCCACGGTATTGTCTGGTGCCTCGGGCACGAAGGCCTGAGGGGCAACGAAGAGGCGGACTGCGCAGCTCGAGGTCTAACCAGCCGAGTGGCAGACCACACCGTCCTCCAGCCCCAGAAAGACTGACTAGCCACCCACGAGTTATTAATCACAAGTCAACAAATACTGCATGACCAACGTCTCGAAAGAACACAATACGCTCCCCCACACAAAGCTCTCAATAAACTCCAGGCTAGGGACTGGCGCCGCCTGCAAACAAACACACTCACACTTATCTCGCCTACACGCCATCTCCCCAGACAGATATACGTCCTGGACATGTCCCTGATGTAGCAACCACCCAGCGACACTCGCCCACATAACACACGAATGCACCGACCATCCGGGCGACGCAATCTCGCCACAAGTCACAGCACACACACTCACTGCACGGTCTTGGGAGACAAGACTTTCCGAACTGGACCCGAGACCCTCCAACAGGCGACCCTCAACCAGGCCCGGCGAGCCGCTATTGCCAGTGGAGCCTTGTCAGAGGGAACCACCAAGGAATAAGCCACGCACAGATTTCTGTATTAATAAAGTTTCACCACCTACCCAAGATTTTAGTCTATTTCTCTTTCATGAACGCAAGTTTTGCATATATATATATATATATATATATATATATATATATATATATATATATATATATATATATATATATATATATATATATATATATATGTGTGTATATATGTATGTGTGTGTGTGTGTGTGTGTGTGTGTGTGTGTGTGTGTGTGTGTGTGTGTGTGTGTGTGTGTGTGTGTGTGTGTGTGTGTGTGTGTGTGTGTGTGTGTGTGTGTGTGTGTGTGTGTGTGTGTTAGCAACGGCTCACAATACGCACCCCCCCCCAAAAAAAAAGATTAAGATGCGCGCGAGCGGTGTGAGCAGACGATTGAAATTTCTTTTCTTTTTCTTAAAGAACCTCTTTCTTCATAAAGATTCTCTAGGGCTTTTTTGCGTTACGGCAACGTTGATGCAGGCTTCTTGGGGTTTATGGATGATGGAATGGGGCATAATGTACATCGAGAAAATGCTAAATTAATCATTCTGCAAAAGACTAAAAATGATACATGTCACCCAGACGCTACATGCGCCACAACAACCTCAGCGTACAGGCGAGACGCCGCCTTCCACGTTCTCTCAAACGCCCTTCGTACTCATTCTAAGCCGTGTCAAACACGACACATGTCTGCACGCAGGCAAAACTGGCATTTATACGACGGCGCGTTGCTTTATAAATAACCTTCTGGAGAAACAAAATTATCTTCAGACAATTGGTAATGAAGACACGTAGCGTATATGCGAAGGATAATAAAAAAACAGAAATAAAGTAGCATGAGTGAAGGACCACAACTCTGAGAAAAGCAGACGTCGAGGAATCTAAATCGCATTCCACGCGTTCGTATATCAAAGGGAATCACAGAGCAAGAAGAGAAGAAGATTCGCAGGCCGCCTCCGACAAAGCCTCAAGACACGTATATTCAGAAAGTACGGAGAAAACACAGATCTCTTGCTACGCGTCGGCCGCACTTGAACGCATTCATGAGCGACAAGCTCGACGAAGCACTGCCGGGGAAGGAGCCAGGGGTGAGCGCAACACAATTCACCACCCGTCGAGGGCACATGCGCTTGTAGCATATATATATATACGCATGTAGCCTGGTTCGCGAGGAATCGCGGAACAGCTCAGCGCGCGCGCGGTCCATAAATCTTCGTTTAAGCCGCGCCTGCGTGCGCGTTGCTTCCTCAACGGCGGATGACGCGAGAGCGGGCCGAGGTTGTTCCTTTCCGGTTTAGCTGCGGCTGTATAGACACAAATTCAAACACGGTGCGTCTTAGGGATCTCAGTAGGGCTGCATTTCGGGGAGAGGTTCATCGAAAGCAGTCTTCACTTACGTAAGTGCTCACAGTTAGGTCGCGGCCTATTGCAGGGCGACGCAGAAAAAGAAATTGTTAAAAATTAAAAGCCGCATACTCTTCCCCCATACAAAAACCAGCAGAACGCAAGTAGAATGTACTCGCGACGGCGCCCACAGGTATAAAACACAGAGAGAAAAGGGCACGCGCAGACAGCCTACATAACCGTGTAAGGCATACCCGCACGCACACACACACATAGAAACAGACGGACACAGTGCGATCGCATGCAGCCGGAAACGCGCCGGGAATCGTAATGAAGCCCGAGCTTTTTTCTCAGCCGTTCTACGCTGCAGGGAGATACCCGCGCGCAGATCCAGGATCCTTTATAACTCCGCGCTGTATATAAACGCGTGCGAGCGAGCTCTCGACCCCTGAGCGACGGGCACAAGGCGGCGGCAGTAGCGCGGTTGCAGGAGCAAGGCGGCTCTTTCTTGAGGCGCGAAACGCGTTCAATTATTCAGCTGCAACTGAGCACCGCCGACACTCGCCATGCGCTCAGGCTCAAGAGCAGAGCAGATCCGGGGCTGATAGTTTCTCGGCTCGAAAACCGCGGGCTCCGGCAAAGGACGAGGAGGAGGAGAGAGAGGTATAAACCCTCCTTTCATCCTTTCTCTTATATGTGTGCGGTCTTGCCCTTGTTTTCCTTGCACCGTTTTGAGATATCCTGTTTCTTCCGGCGCATTACGAATTTACTTAGGCCCACGCGTTCGTCTCCAC
Organism: Dermacentor albipictus; assembly: GCF_038994185.2. Lineage (NCBI taxonomy): Eukaryota > Metazoa > Arthropoda > Arachnida > Ixodida > Ixodidae > Dermacentor > Dermacentor albipictus. Next base: position 372,084,369 of record NC_091821.1, read on the forward strand.
ACTCACCCGACCTAGATGGCGAGAAATGCGGGGAGCATTCGCTTCGTTGCTGTCCTGCGACCAGAAAAAGAACAAGAAAAGAGAGTAAGAAACCACTCAAAGTGTCTGTGGCTATCATCTTATAATATTGGCAGCTGGAAGGTGTTCGGCTGAAGTGTGGTTTGAAAAATGCACGACCAACCGATAAATTAAGCCTTTCGTAAAATTTTAATGTATATCAAATCCTCCCGTATATATCTATTTCATGCCCGATTACGACGGTAAGACCCAAAGTATGCAACTGCAGTCAAGGCACGACAGCAGAGTATACGTGATGACTAAACAAACAAAAACCAACATAAAGATAAATATATTTGACAACAATAATAAGCAAGTCGCCGTGCGCATCACGGTCGCTTATACATCGTATGTATAGCAGATGTCACAGCAACGCGGCACAGCAGAACGTGGTGAAAAGATGGAATGTACAAGTTGCGAGTCCCCGTCATTTACAAGAGTTTGTCTGAACTTTTTTTTTTTATTTGACGCGCGTTTCCCGCTGCGCGAGAAAAACGGCAACCGGTTTATCAGCTCAACCAATCTTATACGTTGACGCGCGAGACGTCGGGAAATCGCGAGAACGTGGCACAACACAGAAAAAAAGACTTGTGCACGCCAAGCAAGAACGACACTGCGCTCTCGTGATAGCTGCAACAACGAACGACATTCAATGCTATCGCACTTTCGTCGCGGGACCGCGTATTATATATACAAGCCGGATTAGCCCACGCAGTACGACGGTCGCGCCGCACAGCTATAGTTTGCAGGCACCTGGTGATCAATACAACACATTAGGGCACAGAAAATTTATTATGCAGAAGCCCCGTGCGGGGTGCATCTCACGCGCAGTTAACACCGCATTAAAGCGACGGCATCGTACGATTCCACCTTAAAGTGCAGCGCCATTGGACACGCGAACTCGGGAAAGAGATCAGCGTAAGCTCCGAATTGCTGGGACGCAACTAGCATTCATTACACGCATAACAAGTGCTGAGCAACAATTCGCATCAGCGGCCATTAACCATATAAAACGGCCAGATAACGGTTAACAGACAGGCATAAACAACACAGCAAAAAGAGTTTTCTGTCGAGAAAGTCGCCGGTTGCAGCCTACACGAAAGTCGCACGCGCTTTCCGTTTCGAGCCATTAGGCGCCTAATTAACCATCTCGCTGTAAACGCACACCCCGCCAGACGTCGATCGCCAAAGCCTGCCGTGAAGAAGCAGCAGAAGAGCACGAAGCGGGCTCGAACAAGCGCGTGGGGACCATAACGCAGCGCTCACATTTAAACCCATTCCTAAGCACAAGCGCCGAGTAGTTAGATGTCTTGCTTTTCTTCTTTTTTTCTTTTTTTCCCCTTACTGCCCGCGCCAGCGTGGCCTGCTATTTGGGGATGGCGCAGTTCGCACACTAATCCCGTTCGCGCTCCACGCCCCAGCATTCGCTTCAACGGGCTGCTTTCGCTGCAACGGTTATAAAGGCACTTTCCTCATCAACCCATAGGTTAATTTAATGTCGAAGTGCCAAACACGATAAGCATTTATTCCATTAGAAGCCTCCAGCTTTTTATCGTTAATATATTTAAGGCATATTCGTTGTTCCCAAATGTGCCGTGACTAGCCGGGAAGGAGCTGACGCAAAGCTAAAGCGAACGACGCATGCCAGCACCAGAAACGAAAACGACAGGGAAGTAAGTGACGTCCGCGTTCCACGGAATGCAGGATGCAAGCTAATTAATCCTGTAGCAGAGCCGATAGCGCCACTGCACCGCATCATTTGCTGATGTTATAATCGCTATACTTTCTTACACAAGAAACAGCAGCAACGAAGCAATCAGCGAAGCGGGAACATGCATCTGTACATTGTGCGAGAATTAAATGAGAGGCGGGATGACAAAAACAGGGGGAGAGGGGCTCCTTGCACGGAACGACGAGCATCGGCAATGCGACCAGCATTTCTATACCTATGGGTGCCAACCTGGCTCAAATTCTGCATTATGTCAATCTCTGTGGAGTATAAACTCCTCCATCAAATAAATGACGTGCTACTGAGCAGCTGCACAATAAACGGCACTTGCAGAGTAAAACAAGAAAAAGAAAAAAAAAGGGGGGGGGGAGAATTTCCGGGGCCCGCATTCACAAAGGTGGTAGTTTGGGCTACTTTTGTATTGCATTTTCAACATATATATGCGCGGCGAACACGGTGGCCAGGTGGAAGTTCAACGCTTGTCCTAGTCCCACCTTATTTGCTTCCCTGCTGAAAGTGAATACGGGCCCAGTTCTGCTAGATATGACGTACATTCACAACGACAGTCGCCGCACTAACGACATTAAGGTATGCCTAATTGCTTTGAGGCCTTCCTTCTATAAGGCGACTGTTTCGCGTTGCGATGGGTTTTCTGGTCATTGGGTGGCGCTTTGCTTGTCGATGAGACGCGGATAGCGTTCGTGCAAGGAAAACGTCACACGAGAGGCATACAGGTGCGCCAATAGGGTCATCTTTTCTGTTTTTACGAGTTTAGTAACAGGGTCATTACAAGGCGAGCATGATACAGATGGCAGACTGCAAAGATGTGCATCACTGCGAGTAGGAGGAAGAGGTCATAAGTATCGCTGTAAAAGTGTGCTACGTAGAACACCCATAGGCTAACAGAAAATGCGGCGCCAGTGTGTGTGTGAGTTTCCGGAGTGGCGCTTCAAGCACCGTAGAAATGGTGGGAAATACTATAGCAATACTGGCTCATGTAGGCTTAACGCGCACTGCGACTACGGCATTCCGAAGCTGCGAAGAAAACAGTACGACAGTAAGATGCAACACTATAGTATACAGACGCGTGTTGTCAACCTGTTATAACCTATCAACTGGTGGCTTAATTAATGACTATCAACCAGTGATTTAATCAAACAGCGTGTAAGACGTATAGCACTGAACATGAGGCTGTGGGCACGATAGCACGAAGCGTGGTCTAAGGTGAGGCCGCAAATCAGGTAGCTTGCAATAATTATCACCAACGCAGAGCTTCGGATCACCATCGCTACTGACAAGTATGACATTGAGGAGGGTAAACTAAGTGACCAATGCATGAAGTTCCTCAAAATTGTAAGAATTGTCTGTCCCTATATATCCTGCCGACTTCTCTAATTATATGTTCGATATAACGGTTGGTTGACACCTGCTATTACAGAACGCTCTAGCATGCGAATTATCCTGCAAATATGCTTCCGGAAAAATCTTAGAATTATGCGCTGGCTTTTAACATCGCGGAACTATTAAAGTGCATTGAGGTGGAAGGCAAGGCGAGAAAAAAAGCAAATTAAACTAGTTCAGCAGGCGCACATAATAGCGCGAAAGTCAGTAAAATGTCAATACGAAGTGATGTTCACACCCTTATCATGGTGGCTGAACAATTGCATTTCCAGCCTGCGTTCCACAAGGGTTGTATTTAGTACTACAGACATACAAGAGATGCAGATTCCGCCAGTCTTCATTAGCGTCATCCCAAACAATCCGTAAGCTGACATAAAGCTATCTTACACAGATCAAAGTCAATGCTCATGCCATTCAGGAAACTTCATGTTTAAACATGTTATAACGGATATAAGTAATGAGTATAGCACCTGACGCATGCAGAAAGGACCATACACGTTTCTGACACAAAAGCGTCGTCAAAGTTTCAGTGTCTTTCATGAAATGTTGCCAAGTAAGCGTAATATATCTTGGAGATCTTCTTTTCTTCTTCTTTTTTTCCTTTTTCTCCTCAGCATGCCCTCCGGCACGAATTCATTGTCGTGTAGGGAAGTCCGTGTTACGGTAAGTGTTCGGCATACTGCTGAATGTTGTATAGCTGTAGGCAAATCGGCAAATGACAATATATACTGTTCGTATAACAAACGCAGTTACGATTCATCTATATGTATTACTTCTTCATGCGTAGGTATATTCTATCGCAAGTGCTACGTCACAGCGTCATTTCTTCGTTTCCTCACGGTAGGTAAGCGGCGCACAGAAAACAGCCGGTTCTGCAAGAGTCGCCACAATAGGAAACGATGTAACAATGGTTTGTAACACTTGTTTTCGACGCTGGTTACGAATGGAACGATATACGCGCAAGCAAACTTTTAATCAAAAGACGCTGCAAAAGTGCTCTTCACACTCACTTTAAAACATCGGGAATACGCCTAGATTATTATACATCGGGAATACGCCCGACGGATGCCTTTCCCGCTCGTTTGAAAACTATACGCAATATCTGGGGCGGCTTGCACAAACATATAACAACAAAAATAATAACGAATTTAAGAACTCGTTCTGATGGAGACTAGGAGTTGCCTAGGGAACATTTAAGAGCGCATTCTTAAATTCATTATTATTTTCATTATTAAACGTTTGTGCAAGTCGACCCTGAAGTAGTTGAAACACGCTACAAAGTGCAAGAAAACTATCGAAAGCTATTGGTGACAGAAACCGAATACAGCGTTACTTTATTATATTTTTTTTTACTATGAACAAAATAAAAGCATGCTCACACAATATTCTCTCTCTCTCTATTTCTTTATTTTTGCGAACAGCGGCCACTAGTGGGCATCCCAACATTTTGGCGCTTTCCAGAAGAAATAAAGCGGATTATTCGTCAGCGGACATGGTCAGTGAAATATATGCCGCCGGAAACATATTCACCCCTGTCGGGTTGTCCTGCAGCATATTACAGAGGAATGAAATATACGCTGGGCCGCAGCGCACGGCCACTCACAGTCGTATACAGAAAGTCAGCGCACATCCTGAACTATTGAAACGCGGACACGGCGGACAGCACTTACGAGGCAAGATATTGCGGACATAAATCTTCCTCTTACTACCGGCCGCTGCCATGCTCTGCCAAATAACTTGGTCTCGTACTCACAAATGACGTCCCCACCTAGCCTGCGACCAACAAACATCGTCAAGCTTGCCGTTGCCAATCGAAGAAACCCGCAAGATCTACAGCGCCGCGGTTCTAACAATTTTCGTCGAATGGGCGAAAGGCCAGCACGCACTGCCATCGGAATGACAAATCTCACCTTTCGTCTGGCAACAGCACTGCGACAGGAAGAGGCAAGAACCGCCTTTAGAGTTCCGGTCGGCACTACGCAATTTCCTGTCCCGCGCTTGAGCGCGCTCTTCAACAACTATCCCAGCACCACTCGCACTGGCACCGACAGGAGTAACAACAGTTGAACTAGCGCTCGCGGGCTCGAGGAACCAGTAGTCCTCGGTGCCACCTCCGGGACAGCGGTCGGACGACGAGGCGGACGACTTCTTCTTCGCCTTTCGCTCCACGTCGCCCAGGCAGGTCTGGCTCCGCTGAAGCAGCGGCCGCCGTCGCCAGAAGGTCGACGTCCCGCCTGCTTCGGGACGCCGCGTCGCACGACGCCGTGTCGACGCGCCGACAACAGCCGTCGATTGCTGGGACGGCGACGCCTTTCCCTCGACGGTGCTGTTCGCACTTGAAGATGCACGACTCTCGGGCAACCTCACGGCGTCCATGTCACACGCGCACGCAGACGCGCTGCGGCACCGTTAGGAATCGGGACTGTCACTACCTCATTCGGAGCCGAAAGAAGGTACTCCGCCGCACCGATTAATCGAAATGACCGCGACAATGGCGTCACACTGATCTCACGAGGGAAAAAAAGGCACAGCTTCAATATTTCTGTCCTCTCAACAATAGCGTCGAGCACGGTATTCACGACGTCGCATCATTCTAGAAAAGAGCACAGTTGCTTGCTACAGCAGCACCGGACGGAAGCGGCAGAGTGGTCGCTCTCACTGAGCCGCTGGCGACGCCAGCTCCTCGTGGACGGCTAGCTGGCTCCCACAATGCGTCACGGGGGGATCCCACCGCCGACTGCACCGAGACTCCGCGCGTACTCCCCCAACTTTGCAAAGAAGGGAGGCGCGGGAGCTGCGGGGACGCAGTGCACGCGCGCACTTGCCGCACCGCCAGCAGCACTTTGTCTCCCCCATCTGTACCCCCCGGTCTTTGCTCGAGGGAGCGCGCGCCTCTCTGTGCACGACGCTTTTCCCTTCGTTGACGAAAGCCGCCGGCCGCCGGCGGTGGTGGTTGATGGCGAAACACAGAGCGGCGAACGATGACGAAGCGAGAGGCACCGCAGTGCCTTCTTTCTCTGTGCTTTTCTGCCGCCTCACTCTCTCCTGCTCAGGCGACCGCCCCCTCCTCCCACGGTTCTTCGTGGCGAGAGACTGACTCGGGGCCGACGCAGCGATGACTCATGCGAGTGCCCGCAGCCGCCGAAGTCACGTTCTTCGATTCGCGCACAGCGAAACGCGCGAACATTAAAATACGGGGAGCGGTGTACCAGGAACGCAGAAAAGAAAAAAATACGAAATGAGCTTGTGAGGGGAGGACGACAGAGGAAGATGGGCAACAATCGACCGAAAACGGCACTCGAAATCAGATAAACAAACATGCACGCACAAGCAAAAGGCAAGGTAATCATGGCATTCCCAGCAGTGCATCCTCGCGTTCCACCTACCGGTACAGTTAGTCGAAGCAAAAAAGAAACAAACTTGCGAGACGTAAGCTGTCTGGAATACCCTCTCTGCAACGGGCTAAAGCTTTTGCTCAGTCTTCGCGTACGTTCAAGCATTCGTACGGCTACGCGGGTTCTTCGACTCTGTCGAAATTCAATCAGGGAGGACGTCTTAGAGGTGCACAGAAAATCAAAGTGCAGTGCCGTTATATTTGGGACCGGCTAGCGCGCATGCCCCTCGGCGCGTGGCGCAACGGAGCTGTAGCAACTGGCGGTCACTGACACGTGCCCCTGAGGTAATCGGATCGATAGGGGCAAAATGTGCTCGCGCTACGCCGCGCTCAGTTTAAATAAGTGCTCGCTCCCGTTGGAAGCTTCGAGCCGGCGTTGTGACATACGACCAAAAAATAATAATAACTGTAAAGATTAAACGCACATCATCTTTTTTATCTCGCTTTAGCTCAGACATATCTATACGTTACCGCAAATGATATGCTTATCAAGCGGTACCAGCAAGAGGAACGTGAGAGTGCAAGGCCTTCAATATCTGCGGAGACGGAAAATATGCGGGGACCGGTACAGACGACCTGAAACGCTGGGTGTGTTTTCTAAAGCCAATGACTCACAGAATCAAGCGAACAATGTGAAAAAACAATCGGTAGTAAATGAAACAAAAATCCATTTTGACGGGAGATGCCACCAAGCTTTTTATTATTAATGCGGAAGCATTGTATGGCCCATGAGGCAGAAAGTCCGGCGTTATCAAGCGATGGTACCAAAAATGGCCGACGGTGCGACGAGTAAAAACAAGTAAAAGCTGCTCGTATTTTCTCAGGGAGGCTCCTGTAAACAGAGTAAATTAAAATGACTTTGAAAAGAAATTTGGTAAATATCGGTCTGGGTAGGAATAGAACCCGGGCCTCCGGGGTGTCATTGAAGACAATGTGTCGCAGCCATCTGGCTGGGTAAACTTACTCTAAATGGTGGAGTAAAGGTGCAGTAAAGTGAATTAAGGTAAAGTATAGTGAATGAACGTGAGTTAAAGTGGATTAAGGTTGATTAAGGTGAATTTGAATGCTTTCGAATCCCGTAAGGATACTTAAGGTGAGTGCCAATTTTTTGCTTCCCTTCCGCGCTTATTATCGGTCCTTAAAGCTTTTGATTATCATTAATAAACCATCGAACCTAGTAGAATTTTACTGCCCAAGGAACTTTTCATTCTGTGTCTTCTCTACCTTTAGGCCACCAGTACCACGACCTTCTTTAACTATTTTCTAACCACAGATTTATTAACCTTTCCTCCATATTTCTTAATGTTCAACGCCTCGGAAGGGTAACACTTACCTCTATGTCATTTACCTCTGGATGAATAGTGCAAGATGCTAATAAAATATACCCTACGGTACCTGCGCTATTTGCACATTTCCTTTCTTTATCGCCATACGTTACGCATTACAGGTGTCGTCTCCTATAACGCAGTGTTCTCAGACATGCTGACCTAACGGCGGACAGTACAGAGCTGCCCATTAAATTATTGTAAAAATTTTTCTCAGCAAGCTCAGAAGAAGCGGAGGAGGAGGAAAGAGAAAAGAAGAAGGCAGGGAGGTTAACAAGAATAACGTCCGTTTGGCTACCCTACACCGGGGGAATGGGAAAGGGGAAAGCAAAGATCACTGGTAGAGAGAGGAGGGAGCAGCGTCGAAATCGACTTCGACTTGTGCCTCGGCTAAAAGCTTCAACAAATTTTCAAGATGATGATCTGCATGCACAGGATAGAGATGCGTCCCCACCGCCGTAGGCGTTTTCGTCCAGTGCGCGCATTCTGCCCAGCCACATGTGACTGATAGGGCAAAACGACGCAAGTATGCATAATCCGCTTCTGACTCGCTCGCGGCGGTGCCCCCGCCTCACACCTCAACCGATCGCCCCGTATGTATACCTTGCCTCACATAGCCCGGACACAACGAGGCGACAAAGCGGGCTGGCAAGACGAATGACGTCACCGGATGCCGTGACGCAATCCACAAATGTTTGCAGACAAAACGGCAGGCGAAGCCAGCTACCAACGCGCGTGCGCACGCCACCGGACTCCGCCGAGTTATGTCCCCACGGGGCCAAGGTGGGAGCGGCAATCAAAAGCAACTTCCGCCTCGCGCAGGGAGATAGGGGAGCGAGAATATGAACGCGCGCGGAGACACTCGGATGGAAACAAAAACGGCAAAATTATCATACGAAGAGAGGGGCGCAGAAAAAGAAGTGGGGGGGGGGGGGTGATACAGAGAGCGAAAGAAAGGAACTTGGCGGCGGAGGATAGCGCCATGCAGCAGCAGCAGCTTTAAGGAGGAGTTCTGGATCACCGCGGAGAGAAGGCGGCCAATCAATAATGCGGTGACGTCAGTCCCAAGATCGAAAAAAGAACTAAGGAAGAAGACATGTAGGTGAGCTCGGTATACGGTCTCCGGTGAGAAGCCCTAGAGAGAGAGGGAGATAGATTGCCAGGCTGTAGAGCACGTGTGTTTGGGCGTCCGCTAGTTTGTTTTGTTTGTTCGTGCAGGCGTAAAACTGGGTGTTTACAAGCGCTGAAGGTTCTTTGTAGCCGACTAATGAACATAAGTAAGGAACACGGTATCCTTTGACCGCTCGGAAAATGCAGGCGTAAATAAACAGCGAAGCGGGAGCTGCTGGAGGACGAGAAACTAAGTTACACCGGTGAGAATGAGAGGCTGAGCGAAAACGACCAAGCGAGCTTATATATAAACAGGCGCTCGAAAATTTTCTTCCTGCGTTCGTCAAAGGGGTTAATAAACAGACGTATCGGGATCGGGGATCAAATTCACAAAGTTTGTCGTTCGTAAATGCATGTTTGCCATTGGCTGACCGCCTTCGCTAATAATAAGTCCAATACCACGATGGGCAGACGTCGGCTCTTACGAAATGTTCTAACGTAAGTTCAGTACGCCTTACATGAACTGAGCGCACCTTAAGCTTCTGTCGCAACGAAAACGAGCTTAGGAAACGACGTTACGTCAGAAAAATAGCAGAAGCAAGCGGAGCACATGCAGGAAAATAGCGACGACCGTGCGCTACTAAAGATGTGTGCCGTCGCACGCTCAGGGCGATTGGTGGGCCGTGCCATTACACAACGCGCCTTAGCAACAGTGTCGGGCCCTGATTAGATCACTGTAAAACGCAACGTGTGCTCGCTTCGTGATTTAATCCGGAAACAACTGCGCCACTTACAACGACAGAAACGTGCCTGTTTCACAATAGGCACGTTTAAAATAACTGGGTCCTTTCTCGAGGTTTCTTTTGAAGGAGCAAAAAAAAAGATTAGATAGATAGATAGATAGATAGATAGATAGATAGATAGATAGATAGATAGATAGATAGATAGATAGATAGATAGATAGATAGATAGATAGATAGATAGATAGATAGATAGATAGATAGATAGATAGATAGATAGATAGATAGATAGATAGATAGATAGATAGATAGATAGATAGATAGATAGATAGATAGATAGATAGATAGATAGATAGATAGATAGATAGATAGATAGATAGATAGATAGATAGATAGATAGATAGATAGATAGATAGATAGATAGATAGATAGATAGATAGATAGATAGATAGATAGATAGATAGATAGATAGATAGATAGATAGATAGATAGATAGATAGATAGATAGATAGATAGATAGATAGATAGATAGATAGATAGATAGATAGATAGATAGATAGATAGATAGATAGATAGATAGATAGATAGATAGATAGATAGATAGATAGATAGATAGATAGATAGATAGATAGATAGATAGATAGATAGATAGATAGATAGATAGATAGATAGATAGATAGATAGATAGATAGATAGATAGATAGATAGATAGATAGATAGATAGATAGATAGATAGATAGATAGATAGATAGATAGATAGATAGATAGATAGATAGATAGATAGATAGATAGATAGATAGATAGATAGATAGATAGATAGATAGATAGATAGATAGATAGATAGATAGATAGACAGACAGACAGACAGACAGACAGACAGACAGACAGACAGACAGACAGACAGACAGACAGACAGACAGACAGACAGATAGATAGATAGATAGATAGATAGATAGATAGATAATCAGAAAGCTGACAGTTACTACATATGAATTCCAACCGGCAATGCTTAAAGAGACAAGACAACCCACAATACGTACGTTAACTCTGAGAGTAAAAATACGTAAAAGGGCGTGTAAATAGCACGGGTACAAATAAATAAATAGATAAATAAAAATGAATAAATAAGTAAATAAATAAATAAATAAGACATAAGAGAAGGAAACGCACAACAATAACAGAAACCAGAAGGTACGCTCCGGTGAAGAAATTTTGCTGAAAGTAATGTTCGTCCTGAGTATATGACGTGAATGAACCTTCTCTTTTTTGGCCTAGATGATGACCCCAATGAGAATTGGGCAGCCTCCGAAGATAAGGTAGTGAAGTTCTGTTTCGATCACCTAGGCGATTCCATAACAAGCTCGCAATCAGAGCGAGTGCACAGGCTGGGCGGATTTATCAAGGATAAACGAAGGCCTATCATTGCCAAGTTTACCTTCTTCAAGGACAAAGAACAGATTTTGCCAAGCGCATAAAATCTTAAGAGATCCACTTTTTACATACGCGAAGATTTTCTATGACAACGCGACAAGCGCGCCCAAAGCTTCTAGAATACGCAAAGGCCCAAAACAAACCCTTCAAGCTAACCCGCGGATAAGCTTCGCATTCATACTAGTACCTACGTTTTTGTTAATTCTAGCAACGTAACTGTGCTGTCTACGAGATAGCGTGAGGCTAACACGTACACGCGTAAGCGGAGTCAGTTAAAGTGGCCATCCTTATATGTGTCTTTTACTCTCATTCGAAGTATACTGCCCAAGAGGGATGAGTTGCGTTCTTACTTAGATGACAGTGATGCTGACATATTAATACTCACGGAGGCCTGGCTCTATCCTGACGTAGCCAATGAAGAACGCTTGCCAGATAAGGACAACTATAACATATATCGGTGTGACCGCACCGGTAAAAGAGGAGGCGGCGTGTTATCAGCGGTGAAAAAGACAGAGTTATCGTTTTCCTTTGATACTATACCCTACTATAGAAATAACTTTAGGCTGCATGTAATAACGCCACCCTTGCATTACATCTTACGCTAAAATACTTTTAGGATCGTGTTATCGCCCTCCGGACGCGGATTCTTCTTTTCCTAGGGAACTACGTGATAACATACAGCGAGTCAAACAACTATATTCGGCTGACGTAATATGCCTTTTTGGCGATTTCAATTATCCGCTCATTGATTGGTCTGCCATGTCGACCACATGTCGCGCCTCATCACTTTTTCTCGATTTAACTCTTGACTACAAGTTATCGCAGGTTGTTAACCAACGCACCTGCAGTAGTAACATATTGGACCTGGTTTTAACGACTGCACCAGAGACTGCTAGTCCGATTTGTAACATAGAAGGAGTAAGCGACCACAAGCTCCTTAATTTCGAAATTAATCTACCTTTACGTTTTACAGGTTCAGCGATTAAATTATACGGGATTATAACCGCGGTAATTACGACAGATTCAACACCGAACTAAAAGATTTTTATAACGAGCCTTTTCTGCCATCATTTTCCTCACGGACCGTGAATGAGAATTGGGTTCTTTTTAAGCAAAAGATATTAGAGTTAGTTGACAAATATGTGCCGCTAACCTCTATATCCAACGATAAAGCTAACACTTGGTTTACCAAACGACCTCGAATATTAAGCAATAAAAAAAAAAGCTCCGCTTTATGATGAAGATTCTGCGGTTGCTTTCAATGCATATATCGCTTTTTTTTTGTACTCAGGAAGATTGTGCCAATGTGCCATTAGCTCCTGAACAACCTTTTCCTTTCATGGCTCCAATATCGCCAGCACTGCCGAAGGTATCGCGAACCTCGTGACGAATGTTATCACATCAACTCCAAAATACTGAAGAATACCACCGATATTTTCACTCCCTTTCTGTCTCCTCTTTCCAGTCTTTCATCATCAGGTGAGCTGCCTAAGGAATGAAAGATTGGTAAGGTAGTTCCCCTATTTAAACCTGGTGACAAGCACTCGCCCCGTTTTATCAACCCATTTCACTAACATATATATGCTGCAAATTACTTGAACATATAGCTTCTCATATGTACAGTCACCTTGAGTCAAATAACTTTTTTTTTCTCTAATCAGCATGGCTCCAGAAAAGGCTTCTCATGTGCCCCTCATTTATTTGAATTCACGACTGACCTTCACTTTACCACGACTACTAACGATCAAACGTATTGCCTCTTTCTTGACTTCGCTAAAGCGTTCGATGCTATACCTCAGTGCCATTTGATTTCCAAATTGTCTGCCCTTTGTATTGATTCATTAACACTGTCTTGGCTACGTAACTTCTTGTCTTCGCGTCAGCAATTGACAGCGGTCAACAACATTTCATCTAACCTTTGCGACGCCACGTCCGCTGTCACCCAAGGCAGTGTGCTAGGTACATTACTCTGTTTAATATACATCAACAACTTGCCCGCTAACCTTTCATCCTTAGTTACGTTTTTCGCTGAGGACTACATCATCTACTGCAACATTAAATGTTTTGAGGCTCATTCTACTCTCCGAAATGACCCTGAACTAACCTATGCATGGTGTAACTTGGCAGGCGTCCCTTAACGCCTCTAAATGCGAGTTCATTTCGTCTAGTCGAAAGCGCACTAACTCAATGCTTCAAGGCAGAAAGCTGGGCTAGTTGGTGTATCATCATTATTCAAAAGACTAGCGCAAAATAGCAGGGACAAAGACGCACGCACGCCTTTCATCCGGACTTTCATCGTCGGACTTATCCTGGACATTTAGCGCTCGTCCTGTCATCTTCTCTGTCTTGATCAATGCTTCACTATTCGATTAATAATACCGTAGTTTCGACTGGCCTACCGTACAAATATCTCGGCGTTTACCTTTCGTCGGACTTATCCTGGACAACGCATGTAACAGCTGTCTTATCCAAAGCCCCTCAATCTCTCGGCTACTTGCGTGGAAACTTGCGCAACGCGCCTTCTAAAGTACGAAAATTAGCGCATATTACTTATGTCAGCCTCTGCCCCATATGTCAGCACTGCTAAAATGCACTGATTGTACACCTTGCTTTTCAATGATAAAGGTAAGCTTCCAGTCACCAGACAAGACCTTGTGTTTCAGTCATTGGAAGATCACCGCGTCATTGCTCTTTTATGGCTGTTTCACAGGTTCATTTATAGCAATAACGTTCACTGTTTGCCGCTCCACGCTCCTGTGCGCACATTTCGATGCATTTGCAACGGGCTTAGCTTCATGCGCATTCATGGTCAAACACAGGCATTTAACTCATCACCACTACCTAGAGCTATTGCACATTAGAACGGTCTCCCGGATCACATTGCATCCATCTCTAATCGTGAAGCATTCCTTGATAACCTGAATTCGTGTCATGTTAATATTGTATAACGATGTTGCACTTTGCTATTTTTCTGTCATGTAATTACTCTTGCCCCCCTTACTCAATGCCCTTCAATAGGCCTACAAGGTATTGTAAATAAATAAATAAATAAATAAATAAATAAATAAATAAATAAATAAATAAACAAATAAATAAATAAATAAAATTAAGCGCACCTCAGCGAAGATGTCCTAATTAAATAAAAATGTTGCATACTGTTCCGTCGTACTCGCGTGCTCAATTTGAAAACAAGAACGCTTCCTTTATCTCCACGCGCGTGCGTGCGTGCGTGCGTGTGTGCGTGTGCGCGTGTGCGCTCTTTTTTATCAAGTAACTTACAGAGATTTAACGAACATCGCGTTTCGCAAGGCCAGCGGTCCAAAAAGCAAAAATAACGTAATAGCGAACGCGAACGCAAGACTCCACAATCACATGGAAAACACGATAAAGTTTTCCAAGGAAACGAATCTTCCACAGCTTAGAAGCGACGTCATAAAATGTCTCCGGTCCTCCCACACAATACGGAAGTGATTTCTTGGCCATCGCGCAATAGGAAATGAGTGTCCGCCGTCGACGAGCGCGAAGACGGGAGAGAAACACGACGTCATCGCTGAGCCGAGAGCCTCGACGTCGGTGGAAACAGCGCGTATAGAGAAACGCAAGCACACGCCGGGGGTTTCAATGCAGCGCTGGCGCGGTGTAGAGAGCCACAGAGCAGAACTTCCGAAGTCGACGTTCTGGAAATGAAAGTAGACTCCAATCACTCTTTTCAACCTGATAACAAAAGAACCCAGGGGAAAATGACTCGTCCGCTGTAAATACCGTACACAGGCTGCACCGACGAGAACAGAGCGGTTCAATATCAACTTCACTGCACCTTTCGACAAAAAAAAAAAGAAAGAAAGAAAGACGCTTCGCGACAGGTCATTTGTTCATTTTCATCGCCTGAAAGGATTGACGTACACTATGTTTCAGTTACTTATTTTATTTTATTTATCATACAGATTCCTACAGCGCCCTCACAGGCTTTAGTATAGGGCGGGAGGGGGGGGGAGTACGGAAGAAAGTACATTTAAAAAAAAAATGTGCCCGACGATTACGGTACTCCCTAAAGCGAAATTTGAGCGCAGCTCGACACGCGTTTTCATTTCGCGATACATTGAGGCAAAGAATTTGAGGCCTAAGTCACCGCACCGACTAGAAGTGGGCCAGTGCCGTCAGCGCCTTCGCAGAGGGAGGGGCAGTATGGGAACGCTGGCATTATGAGCGGCATCCGAGCCCGCTGTGGAAGACCACGACAACGAACGCGCGAGCAGTGGCACGAGTGCGTGACGTCGACTCAACCCAGGAACGGGCGCCTGGGAGCTGCGCTCTAGTACAAACAATATGAAACACACTGCAGGTGCTCGACACAACAGTAGCACTATGCGGCCAATACTGGCATACACCACAGAACTCCAAGTGTCGTTTATACAGCCTCGACCCATCCCTGAAACTTAAATTACCAGCGAACCTTTCACGACGTCACGCAACACTGCTACGTCGGCTGGGGGTAGGAGTAGCATTTAGCAACTCCTACAGCTATTGTATTGGAATGGCGGATTCACCAATGTGCGCTAAATACAAGTGTGAAGAGACCATTAGTCATCTTCTGTGCCACTGTTCTCGCTTCGATAATCAACGTGAGACTTTCCAGTGTGCCTTGAATAGACTGGATGACAGGCCATTCACGGAAGCGAAGATCTTGGGAGCCTGGCCTCACAGTTCATTAGCCCAGAAAGCAGTTCGAGCGCTTTTTCACTACCTGAAGGCAACAGACTTGAGTGCCCGACTATAGAAATCCTACACCTAAGTTTTCTCTCTCTCTCTTTCACTCCCCATTCCCCTCTACACGTGCAGGGTAGCAAACTGGATTCAGCTTGATTAACCTCCCTGCCTTTCCTTCTACCCTTCTATCTCTCTATGCGGCCAATAAACGAAAAAAAACAATAGTCACTTCAACAATTCTCAGCGTTGCAAATATAAGAGAGTTATAGCTCAGTGAGCCAACGGGCCAGCGTAGATGTCACAGCGCGTGTTGCACCGCGCACGCGCACAACGCGCACAGCACGGGTGTTCCAAGTGTCTGGAACTGGTGCTTGGACACTAGGGGAGTTCCAAGTGTCTGGAACTCCCATAGTTGCCGAGCATCAGGCCGGGAGCACACTTGCATCTATTTTACCGGCAGGTACACGGCCTCTGCACCCGTCTGTCTCCCACAGCAGCGGCAGATGCTCGACTACTTCACCAAAGCTGTGGCGCAGACAAGGGGCCGCCGAGGGATCCTCGCAAATCTCTATAGGGCCCCGTTTCATCATAGTTCGTTCATAATATATACTCCTGGGTTTAAAAAAACATTAAGTGCACTGCGGCGTAGTTTTTTAAAAAGCAGACCATTCTATTAGGTTCTTAGGCGCAAGGTACTTCTCGTCCTCACGGCGGAAGTTTTGGTGCAAAATTTTCCAAAGGTACCTGGGAATGCACTAAGCGATACCCAAATAATTACAATCCTAAGTCGTACCTACATTTCGTCGACGCTTCTATGAACGACTGAGAGTACAACGATAAAAAGACGGGAAGTAATTTAAAATTAGATTCCAGCCTACGGCAGACCATATTAAGAAAGCTTTGTTACCACTAAAAAATCAATGACCAAACAAGAACGTTGTTGGTCACCATATTAGAAACGCCGGTGAGTATATTCAACTGTTAATGGGGAAAGAACCTCTGGGCTTAACTTACCAGGAAACATGTTCCTCAGCAGACTGAACCTGCGGTGTCGGCACCATATAGAGCTACATATACAGACCTAGTCATAAAATGGCGTCTATGTTAAGGTACAAAAAGGGGAAAAAAGAATATTGGCGTCTTAAATCAAAAAAGAAAATCAGGCTGCATATTAAATACCAACTTAGATACTCTTTCCGTACATTAAGCGGTGCTCTCTAGGAATGCTAAGTACGCAAGTTTCATGCTGGCCTGATTCCTAGCAGCAGCAACGCTAAAGCAGCAATAAAAATTGCTTCCATTTCTGTGATTTGCAAGTTAAAACAGACCCCACTTCTTGCACCGGTCTCGTGTTTCTCCCTCAAAATAGGAACCTTGTGTTTTGCAAATTTCCTATATTACGCGTAGAGCAGAAACAGAAAAAAAGAATGAACACTGCAACAGGAAGCGGTGAGACGGCTCGCTAACAGAATATGCGACAGCGAAACATAAAAAATCCACGTCTATCTGCTTCGCCAAATGCCTTTCGGAGGACCAACTGAACACCAATCACGGCCGAATCGGGAACTGGTAAAGAAGGGGAAAGCAAGAGGGGAGCCGAAGGGAGCAGGCGTCTTGAAGAAGAGAGGCAAGGGTGAAGGACTAAGGCTACCACTCCTCCTCCTCCTTCACCGGCAAAGGATGCGGAAAGGTCACCCACGCAGGGATGACTCATCCCCAGGATCGATAGAGAGCTCGGCGCTGGTGGTGGCGCCTTGCATTCGGCTTCCCCGCGCAGCAGCACACACACACGCACACACGAGCCAGCGCTGCGCATGCGCCAACCCTGCGACGCTGATGATGATGACCGCGAGAGTGCCGCGCCATGCCACCGGCGGCCGCCCGCCCGCCCCCTCCTCTCGACCTCCTCAGGAAGCCCCGTTTGGGTCAGCTGCAAGCAGTCCGTGTGAATGCGCGCGCTTCACGCTTTTCGCCTGGGCGACGTTCGCGCTTCGACGAGTAAGGGCACGCGACACGTCTCGCTCCAATGTGGTAGAAGAGAATGGGATCCATCAGCGAGCGATGTCGTTAGGCCGAAACATCCCGAGAAGGGTTTAGAACTGGAGGGTCTCAGGTTTTGGTGGCGCAGGAAGAAGGCTCCGTGGAGAAGTAGGATGATCTGCGTGCCTCGACAAAGAGCGGTCGGAATCGGGCAATGCAATTGGTTTTTCTTTTTCCAGCACAAGCGATTTATTAGCGAAAAAACGAAGCAATTGAATTTGCTGAATTTTCATCAACTGCTCAGATTTGTTGTATTCTAAGCTGGATACTAGAAATTTCACTTTAAAAAATAAGAAAAAGAAGGCTTACGTAAAATAGAAAGATGCTGGCTATACCACTCACGTATACAAAATATGGCAAAAAAAATAATTTAGCACCACCATTCCGAGGACTTTCATTTCTTTTGCTTGACGACGACGTTTTCAAGCAACCATGCGAAAAGTCAATGAATACAGTAAAGAAATTGTGTGCTTTGGCAAAATAGGTTTTTTTTTTTTGAAGTGTTTACATTATTCAATATAGACATTTGCTGTGCATCTTTAAAGTACACAACAATGAAATAAACCATTGCACAGAGTCACCAGCGTGCAATGCACTTCCGCACTGCGCCGGAAATGTATAAAACTTACCTTTACCTACATTGGTACATGTGTTCTTATTTTAGGTTATATATTGCATTTACCACCTGCAATTTTCTTTTACTTCCATATTGACGTTTTTGGTTTGTTTTCATATTTCGTGAATTGCTCTTCGCATCTTGCGTATTCATATTGTGGTCTAGATTGCCTTGCATGCCCCCCCACAAGCATTGCAGAATTTAATGTGGCAGCACACGTATGTGATTTATTATGGATAATAATAATAATAATAATAATAATAATAATAATAATAATAATAATAATAATAATAATAATAATAATAATAATAATAATAATAATAATGTTGATGATGATGAAAGTGGTCACCTACGCCTCTGGAAAAGCATACACAAAGACATCTTATGAACAAGTGCCTATGCAACAAAAATATTCCAATGAAAAGTACCGTATTGACAGAGCTAAAGAACAACCTTTGCAGGATTATTAAAGCAAAAGATACCTGCCGCTGTGAAAGCGAGCGCCAAAGTCGTCAAGCAACGCTTAAGTAATGGCACTGCAGATTCGAACTTCCCTGCTTGCGACAAAAGTAACCGTATAAGCCGATTGAAAAGGGAAAAAAAACAATACACAAGTGAAGGAATAAATTGTGCAACATGAGGGATAGCAGTGCCATACGACCAACATGGCGCCGATGAAACTGCCGCTCGCACAATATGGAACACGCTGTCACGGACAGTTTGCCGGTATACGTCACGACTGACATTTTCAAGACAGCTGGTGCTGTGTCGTTACCGAAGCGTTCATGCATAACTGTTATTTAGGCGTCTTCTGCTCTGGGAGAAAGTTCACTGCTCTGCTGTGTGAGAAATTGTGGGGCTTGACGTCCTGAAACTGCACAGGGACGCCGTAGTTGGGGGCTCCAGATTAATTTTGACCACCTGGGGTTCTTTCCTGACTGGCAGAACGCCCCCGCTTACGTCCGGTAGCCTGACGGCCAAACCGACGAAGCTCGGCAACAGGGCCACGCCGCAGGGAGCGGTCATCTCGACGACCCTCTTCAACCTCTCAATGATCGGGCTGTCAAAGAGGCTCGCCGAGATTTATGGCATCGAGCACACAATTTACGCGGACGATGTCACGATCTTGTGACAGGCGGTAGCGATGGGGACTGCATGCAGGAGGCAATCGACGTCACAGAGGAGTAGCTCGTCCCTATGAGGCTCAGGTGCTCACCTAAGAATTCGGAACTCATACTGTACAGACTAAAGAGAAGGGGACCCAAACCCAAGGGCTGGAAACCCCTGGGGGAAAACGACATCACCCTGCGTATGAGGGATGGGAAAACCATCCCTAGGGTGGATTCTATCCGGGCCCTCTGGATGACGATCGAAACCAACGGTTCCAACAACCAACCAATCACCCGTCTCACCAAGAAGGCGGCCACCATCGTCAGACTTATCAAGAGAGTCACCAACCGACAGCAATGCCTACGCGAGGACAACGTCGTCTAGTTGGTGCATGCCTTCGTTCTCTGTCACATTGCCTACATCGCTGCAATGCACGAATGGCAGAGGGCGGAGAGGGACAAACTCAACGCGCTCCTGAGAAAGGCGATTAAGATAGCCATGGGATTACCCATATATATACGAAGACCGAGAGGCTCATGCAGTTGGGCATGCACAACACTCTAGAAGAGATTGCCGAGGCGCAGAAGAGAGCTAAATACATCACTCTCCACCACGCAAGTAGGAAGACTGAACAGGGTAGGCATCTCGCCCGCCACGGTTGAAGATAAACACTGTGAGATGCAGAGGAAGCTGAGGGGCTGCATCACGGTCATGCCCGTTTCGAGGAACGTACACCCAGTACACAACGTGGGCAGAAGGCGAGCTAGAGGCAAAGCTCTGCTCGAGAAAGCCAGGGAATGAATAGAAGGCACTTTCGTCGATGCGGCGTTCGAACCGAGCGTTCATCGCGGTCTGCCTGGATGGTAAAGGAAACGTGGCGAATTCCGCACCTATATATACAGCGGATCAGGAGACGGCCGAACGGGTAGCCATCACCCTGGCACTCCTGGGCGGCAAGAGAACCAGAATACATAGCGACTCGAGGGCGACAGGGAGAACCTTTGCCAAGGGCACCGTTTCCAGACAGGCCCTGACGATCCTCCGCGGCAAGGAAGTTAACCCGCAAGCGATCATCTGGTTTCTCGCACACATGGGAAAAAATGATGGAGCCCCGACTAATCTCAAGGAGTCGGCTCACGACGCTGTCGGCTCAGACCGCGTGGCGCCAGGACAGCCAGGATTGAAGGTTACGTACTGCAGGGACCATCTTCTCTCATACAACGAGCTCACGAAACACTTTTACTTGGCGCGCAGATCATATCTGCCTGCGCACAGAAAGTTAAATAGACCCCAAGCTGAGAGAATAGACCCCACCCTGAGGCTCTTGAAGACGGGGACCTATCCCAATCCCTTATTCATACACTCGCCCGCGAGGCAGTAGCGCAGCAGACTTAGAACATATGCTCTGGTGGTGCTACGCGTTCCGCAGCGACAAGGAGAACACCAAAGAGTGTTGGGACGCGGCTCTCCGTAGCCCCGAACTAGAAGAGCAGGTATGCGCAGTCAATCGGGCCCGCGATGCGGCCGAGAGGCCAGGCCTTTCGGTCTCGACGTGGGAGCAGCCCGCTTCGGGCTAGGAATCTAGCGCGACCTGAAAGACCTGAATAAAGTGTATAGGTTATATATATATATATATATATATATATATATATATATATATATATATATATATATATATATATATATATATATATATATATATATATATATATATATATATATATATATATATATATATATATATATATATATATATATATATATATATATATATATATATATATATATATATATATATATATATATATATATATATATATATATATATATATATATATATATATATCTGCCCAGAGTACACTAAATTAGGGCTGCTGGAAGTACAAGTATCAGCGACGTTGAGCATCAGGGAAGCGCTATCGGCTCTAATATTTTGCGCTTTTACCCATAGCTTGTCTAACCAGTCTGAAATTAACGGCTAAACATGTTAGTCACGCAGCAGAATACCATTAAAGTGCCATGCCGTGTCACTTGAGTGCATGCGCTTAACAAAGCTTTTTTTTTTATTTGCAGAGCTTAACGTACGTACTTAACGTACATTAACGGGATGTTAATGTTCCGGATCTAAAATGACTACTAGCGCTGCTACGAATCCTTTAGGGACCTCGCTGTGCTGCAAAGTCTGGTTATACAGGACAACAATGTGGTTCCCGCACCCACGCTAAAATGTGAGCTGCTACGTAAGCGCCGGTTTTTAATAAAGCACGCACGAAAACAGCATGCCGAAAACGCATGAAAGGCGTGCAAGTCGCTTTATTGGCGCTTTCCTTTATGGCGCACATTTTTTCACATAACACTGTTTTGATGTAAAGACCCTTTTCTGCAGATAGCTATGGAAACGACTCCGGTGTGATTTCATGACCCTAAAATCATACGGCTTCTAACGGACGAGCGTCCGCACTTTATAATGTCCAGCTGTAGCATCCAGTTCAAACTAACTGTCCTCCGCACTGTCATTGTTCTGACGGCGAGGCGAACGGGGGCGCTCGTCGGCGTCGACGCTGTATACTACCCAGAAAAGGCGGTGGGTGATAATTTGCTGTCACAGGAGCAGCCTCAGCAACAAGTTCCTGATGCGCTATGATGATATGAGATGTCTATAGAGTTCTTTGCTTTCGTTGTTCTAATCGCAACTTCTCTTACCTTCTTCCTCGCATACGGCGCCGCTCTGGTTGCACTTTTTTATCACCGAAATAACCTTGCGACTAATTACTGAAGAAGATTTAGTAAATCCGGCACCTAATTTATGTAAAGAAAATGACGGTTCTTGCTCATGCAGGTGAGCTCCTTTATTGTGGGTTGATTTCACATACCACCATCATTTGCCATTCATTCATTCAACAATTTATCGTTGTGGAGTGACCGGTTTGACATCTGCTGCCGGCGCTTCCCGTTTCATGAAAATAAACAAATTAGACGATCGCCCTTCATTAGTTTAGGACTGCACAAGACACTCTAAAGAGGCTAAAGTTAAAGTACTTCATCAGCTCCTTGAAAAAGCCTTCCAAGGTGGGACCACTCGCACGATTCCCCAAAAAACAGAATGCTAAAAGAACTACGCACAGTTTCCCAACACCACCCATGAGTAGTGAAGCGAGTACATAGTAAAGCTGAACTGCCAAATGGGAAAAAATGAGATAACCAAAAAAGGACAAGCTTCTATAGCTCGTCGCTTCCGGGATCAAAGTGCATCCGGGAATTTCATTACACGAACAAAGGAGCTTCAAAGAGATCAGGCTTTCGCATTCCTCGGACGAAATTGAGGAGGAATTTCAGAAACGAGACTCTTGGAACGAATTCCAATTACTTGTCCCGCTTTGCAGGTATGCGAGATTTGCAAACGGTGCAAAGCAGGCACCAACACGCGGTTAAAAGAAACGAAACCACAGCCAACAAATTAGAGCCGCAGAAAGTTCGTCGGTGAGGGGCCTGAGACGAGCAAGGTCAGAAGCCAAGGAACCGCTAAGGAATTAGATCGGTAGGACGAGCAGAAGGGAAGAAGCAAGTAAGCACTGGTCGTATTGCTTATATCTGCAGAGACGAGGAGAGAGAAGAAGAAGCGAACAAAAAAAGGAAAGAAATCAAAAGACGAAAGCACAGTGAGAAACGAAATTCGATCTCGTAGCGGCGTTAAAGATCGTCAGAGTCGATTACCCCCGCGACTGCGCGAAGGCGCCGAGTCTTTTACGCTCACGGCGATCGTTCACGACTGCAGCGATCGTAAAACTGCCGATAGCGTCGCCTGATCGGGGCACGGTGAAACAGTGTACAAGAGCTGGCCCCGTAAAATCCTCGCGCCCCAGATGGGCGCGAGTCCGTGGGCGGTGGCCATGATTGTCCGCGCCGCCAGGCCGGGTTAGGGACGCGGCGACGCAATTGGGGAAGTCCGACTCATCCCTAAGAGCGGCGACAAAAGAACAATAGAGGAAGGAAGAGTTACGACGCTGCCCCCGACTTGGTAGTGACCGGCCGCCATTAAACGGGCTCTACACGGTATACACCTTATCTCTCATCCAGTTGTCATTGTTGCTATTTCGTTATTTGCTTCGAGAGCGAGATGGCAGTGCCTTACTCGAAAGGGGAACACTTCCCTATCATTCCGGATCCTTTTTTGGCAGAGTGACTTCTCAGACACATCGAATTTTCTTTTGAATCGTGTACCACTGGTTAGTGTTTAGCAAAATGCCTGTCCCAACAACTTGTGCTTCCTTGAGATAACGCGGGCGTCTGATGAAAGGAGTTTGTTTTACGTAGTGCCGGACCGACTGGCGTACGCAAAGGCAGAAATATCTGCTTCGGGAAACATTTGCTTGAAAGAGGTGCCTCGCATAAGTGGTTGCCCTTCTTCCCTTTCACTTGAAGCGATGACACAGGTACACACGCAACCCCAATGACAACCCCACATTTTACTCGTGACCACTGTGAACCACGCCGCAGACACGTAAGCAACACACAGCATAGTAGTAGACGGTAACGCTTATACGAGATGTTTCTGCGAATACTTTATAGATTTTTTAAAGATCTGCAGCAAATTGCAGAATTGTAGTCCTTCATCCGGTCTACTTGAGGAGGCGGACATTACTTACACCATAAATCGAAATGCATAACACAATAATTAAGAAATATTCATCAATTAAGTTATTTACCTAATTAGCCTATGGCGCATATCGCAATTTATAAATTGGACCAGCGGAGTTCTTAAGGTAGATCCACTTGAAACGAGTTCTCAGGATAAAACCAGTTACGAAATACAAATTCCTGAACTCCACGAACAAATACATTAGCGTTCCAGTTACTTTTGCGTTTCGATGCATAAAACGACGTTCTGTGAAAAAAAAAAAGAAGTGGAACGACAGTGCATTTTCACCGCAAGTTTAATGGTGAATATGTCAAAAATTGTGTCATTCGCAGAATGGTTTTCATGTGTATGTGTCTTGCAGTCTCACATGCTACAATTTGTAAACTTCAATATGTGCGGTAAGGTAATTAGTCAAAAACCTAGTACATTTTTTTAATTAGTCGGTTATGCACTTCGATTTCTCGTGCAAGTGATGTCCGCCCCTTCGAGTAAGCCAGCTTAAGCAGTACAATTGTAGTGTTTGCCCCAGGCGATATTTAAGAATTGCTTAAGGTCTTCGCAGAAACACTCCGTATAACTAAGCCAAGCTACCAAGTTTATGCATTTCTATAAAATCCATAAAATTATCAACAGAAAGAAAGAAAGAAAGAAAGAAAGAAAGAAAGAAAGAAAGAAAGAAAGAAAGAAAGAAAGAAAGAAAGAAAGAAAGAAAGAAAGAAAGAAAGAAAGAAAGAAAGAAAGAAAGGCTGCAGTTGTATATGAGCATTTAATTTCGACGGGCAGGAACAGGGCCCTCTCTGCCGTCAGTTTACGCGGTAATAACCATACATAGACGGAAAAAGCGCCGAAGACAAAAAGGCAGCAGATGAGGAAAATAAGATACACCAATAATTGCAGCAGGAAAAAGGAATTGAAAATGTCAGATGCGCCAGAGCAACCGACAAAACGTTCCTCTCGAAGTCGGCGCCCCTATCACCACTCCGCACCACCTCGCACTCGAGACATGGTCGTCGCCCTCCTCCTCGTCGTTCATGCCGAACGAATCGGAAGGAAGGCAGCGCGGCGGCGGCGATCTCGAAAAGTCCGCGTGGTCAACCGCGGCCAAATATGGAGTCACCGCGGAAGCTAGCATCAAGACCCCGGTCGTGCGTAGCTGCACAACCCTGCCACCCCACGAAGGAATCAAGCGCGCGAAACGATTCGTCTCGGCTGCGTTCCTTTTTTTCCTTTCCTATCTTTCTCCTTGTACCTTCGGGAGCGGTTCGCCATCCGCGCGTTATGCATAATTCAACGCGCGGCGGATTCGCGCCGCAACCGCCGCGTGCTTTCCGGGGCTATAAGGGCTCGCGCGCGCGCACAGTAACAGCACAGTGATGTCTCGGAAACGAGCTGTTGCCTCGGAGAAAGGGAGCGCGCCCGTGTTACAAGGTCCGGGAACGTCGTTAGACAAGAAGATGCTCGCGACGCGACCCGGCCGCCTGCTACGCTTGCCATTGTGCAATTGCGTGCACCACTCCCGGCACTTGAGCGAAGGATCTGCGTACGCATCTGAGGAAAACGAGTAACCGAGCTGAACAACGGGACGTGACTGAGACAGACGCAACCGCATCGTTGAAAAAAATAAAAACTAGTTAATTCACAGTTCGTGCTTTCTATTCTTTCTTTCTTTACTTCTTTAATATATCGTTTGCGTACCGCTTCATGCCATGATGAAGAACGCCACGGCTCTGCTTAGCCGTTGCTTTCAGGTAAAAAAAAAAAATCATTTTGTACGAATGCCGCAGTTAGCATCAACGTTAGCATACCGTGATTGTGCGGTCGTCACTAGAGATATTAACAGCTGTCGATCTGCGACCCCGCTGCAACAACGTAGCACGAGAGATGGCGTCGGCGACACAGTGGTAGGCGGAGCATGTAATACACCGTTAGAAGTGGCACTCACGATAGACTAGCTCAACAAGCTGTCGTACACTCGGCTCTGTCTCTCAGTAAACGAAAAGATGAATAACACCTAAGCGCTTTCTTTGCCGCAGGGTGCATGTCGAAGCTTCGCCTAGAGCAGTTAGGCAATAGTTTCATTCTGAAGCCTATACGTGTCAACGGTCATTTTCCAGCCTTAATATCATTCCACGCTGAAAAAGGAAGAAAATTAGTGCGCACCGAATTCTCATTCTTAGAAGAAACGTATGTTCCGTTGAAACTTCATATTATGTCCTTAACGTCTACCAATAACACGATATTCATGGTCATTTCAGAGTACCTTGAGACAGTTACACAAGGTTCTGAACGCATGCCAATCAGTAATAATAAATGTTAGTCAAAGAAAGCAAAAGGAAGCTGCAATATGATACGAAAAAATTTTACATTGATACAACATTTCACCTCCGAACTAACTTACACGGGCCACGAAGGCAATGTGCAGAGCACGGAGGGTGCACGAAGGCTGATACTGAACTGACCGAAGTTAATTAAGCAGGAGAGCCATTTCAGATGTAGCGCGCAACTACGTCCCATGGCGGAGAGACCTGCAGCGCTCGTGGCGCTAGCGTATACCGAGACACTCTAATGCGCAACTGTACGGAACTGGCTGCGGAGAATCCATGAACGGAAGGGTGAGGAATAATGAAGGCGGTGAATTTCCTGCTTTCTTCGCAGCAGCAAGGGGTAGTGGACACGGTGTATCTTACGGCACAACGTGTCCTTCCTTTCTTTTTTTTTCTTCTTTCGGGACGCTGACGACGGAGTGTTTATAGTTGCTTTTTTTTTTGCTTTCTTTTCCATCTCAGCCAGTTACGTTGTGCATCTTGCACCTCCTTAACGACACGCAGATAGCGTGCAGGAATTCTGCGGCGTACGCGGATGAAGGAACAGGGTTCCTTCATTACGACTGCAGAGGTCGGGCGCGCGCGTAGAGAGACAAACGGGTGCCGTGTGGGAAAGCTTGGATACTGATTGTTGTACACCGGCGTGCCTGAACGAGGCACAAATAAGATAATCAACAAAATGGAAACCAGTAGTTTAAGTTATGGAGCCAAACCAACGCTGTATGTTACGTAGGCAACGATTAAAGTAACAACGTAACAAAAAAAATGTTCACTCGTACAACGGCAGTACAATATCGGTATAATAAATTACTCTAATGACGTGATTGTATAAAAACAGGGACGTCCGCAACATTTTCGCTTTGTTTTTGTGCAATAAAAACCGAACCTGCACACTCACGTGCTGGTTCCTGATCTTGGAATTCCATCGTTGCACTTCGATCGAACAAACACTAAAATATAGTTCAGGAACACGAGTGTCGCGCTTTGCATTTCCTTGTACCTACTTACTTTGATAGCTGTTTATATTGCTAGTTCTCTTTACATTGCCGAAGCACCATTATTTGTGTGCACAGTGAGCTGCTACAGTGCCAAGTTCTCTGTGAGCCTGATTCACCTTCGTATTTTTCTGTGAGGGTATTTGAGAATCAGTGTCGCAGAGCCACTCGGTTAACATACTGCTGCAGGGACAACTGATGCCGATAGACAACGCGGAGTAATCCCGTGTGTCCCCGCCGTATAAGTGGCGGGAGTCCCCGGGTTAATTTCGACTACTGGGAGTTCTTTAACGTGCACTCAAAGCACAGTGCACGACAGCTTTGGCATTCCGCTACCTTTGAAAAGCGGCTGCCGCTTCTGAAAATCGGAGCAGCATCTCCGCGTTCAACCGCACAGCTCCATAACCATCGAGGCGTCGCAGGGTGTCCGGGGCCGGTTTGCGCCCAAAGAACCAAAAGGGTGAACATAGGCAATGCCGCTGTGTCATAGCTCAAGATCAACGCAGACAACGCGCTGTGTTACGCACACGAATAAATCGACACACATGGTATAATTTCTCAATTTTATTAAGACTTTAATGTAGCGCTAGTCTTTATGCAGTCACTTGCATTTCAACAAGCACAGCAGTAATAAAAAGAGTGCAAGCACCGGTTTGGTTCAGTTAATGGCTTATCACACCACGTGGCTACGTCCGCCTAAGCGCGATTTCTGATTTCGAAACTACAACGCATCGCTGAAAAATTTTATGCAATACTTCGCGGGCGCAAAATTCGTTCCTAGAAAGGTCACCCGCGCTGTAAAACGTCACCAAGCTCAAACACCGCTAATTTTTCGTCCAGACGCACTTTGTCCGAAAGCTCACTGTGGCCGCATAATCATAATTATGATAGTAATACTCGAAATGGTGCGTATAATCGCGGCACATAGAAAGTTATGCGCCATGGTTCGACGGCAGCGCTGAACAGTGGAGGTTCTAAATAGCAGGAAGCTATAACTCATGGAGTCGAAGAACTGAATTCGTAGTTCAGCGCGCAGAGTCAACAAATGCCCGATGCGGCCCCCATACTTGCCCTCATTCTCACGGAGGTTGAATGGTTCCGGTACGATTTTACCTTGAGTAAGCTCTTCAATATAACATTGCAAGGGACAAAACGGTAAATAGCGTCCTCTCGTTCATTCAAATGAAGGTATCAAGACACAGTTCGCGTTCCCCCAGGGCTTTTAGCAGCAGACCGTCTTTTTATTGTGCTGCGACATAGCGGTATCTTCCCAACGCACCATTTGCAAATGTTTACTGCTTCTTAGAGGAGCTTGCTCTGGAAGAACGGAATAACACACAAATGCAGTGCCTATTAAAAAAACAGGAGAGAGCGAGTAATTCAAACAGACGACTCTAGAATAATATAACGGAAATCGTAACCCCTTTTATTCTAGGAACTGGGAAATGGTTGCGCTTTCCTTTATTTCTTTCTTTCTTTACCTTTATTCTTTTTCTGCAGGGGACAGGGGCAAAGAGAGAGAGGATGTGTGTGTGAGAGAGAGCGAGATAGGAAAGAAAACGAACACAGAAAACTTAGATCGGGCGCGACATTCAGCGATTGCATTCTTTACGACCTGTTCCGCTGCTGCAGAGGCAAGACTTATTCACGCAAACCCTACAGCGCCCCTGCTCTCGTCCTCCTTCACTCTGGGCAGCAGCATTTTTCATCCCATTCGGAAAGCGTTTTCCTTGCTTGTTATCACTATGCTTCCGGAACACAATGGCCTTCCCTTCTTCATCATTCCATTCATGCCACCTAGCCGGTTATTTCGCCGACCTGTCGTCCCCTTATCCGCGCCTTACGAAAGAGTCTTCCCCGAAATAGAAGAAGAAAGGAATGATGATCAGGAAATAAGCAAACGCGAAAAAGACCAGACAGGGCGCGCAGGACGCGAGGGCTGCACCCATATTCGTCCGCTTTCCGTCTTCATTTGCGGTCGGGCGCATTCCGACGCTGCAGCCACCGCCCTACCCGCGCCGAACACACAGCGCGAGTTCTCCAGCATTAGACGAGGCTAGCGACGCATATGAAGCAACCGCGCGACTGAGCGCGCGCAGGGGACAATGAGATTCCGGGGCACTTTGTGACCAACAATGGGCCCGAGCATTCGGCGTCGACGTCCCCCGGGCCACCCGTCATCCCTCCCCTTCCCTCCCTCCCTCCCCTTTCGTAAACGTGCCGACTCACTCGCCCCGATCTCCCTGTTTTTCACTCACCACCCTGCTTACGCAGTCTGCCTCCGTCTTCGCCCTGAATTATTCTCTCACTCCCGACTCGCGGTTTCGAGTCAAAGTGCCGGCGCGGGAATCGACTACGACATCTTAGCAGGATGCCGCAACACGCTGGTCCACATACAGGTACTACGCCATTACAAGCTGGGTCATGGCCCCCGGTGCTATTAGTTTCTTACTTGGCACGTTGTTGCGGTCCGAAGAATATGCTGGTTTAAAGAAAACGCAAATGCCGATCAACCGCACATGTAGCCAGAGTCGCAAAGCATGCCCGTCGACAGTTCTTTGGTTTCGCCTGAAACGATGAGGGCACGGAAGCTTCGCTCAGTATTACTCAGAGCTGTTTGTTAGCGTAAAACAATTTATTATAAAAACGTTGAGGTTTTCTGCCGCCATTACCGCTTCAAAGCCGGATTTCTGTCGCGCCGCTTTCGCCTATTTCGTGGTGCAAGTTCAATATTTTCCTTCATGCAGGAACACAGAAAATGTAACACGCACTCACGCGCGCGCGCGCGCTCAGACAGGCTACGGCCATGTGTTCTACTCTTACTCAGCATGCAAAGTTCCAGAATAAAATGCGATGTGACTGCGCAGAGCGTCGCATAGGGAGACATTTCACTAAAAAACAAAACAGAAAGCTTCTATACGGGAGTTGCGATTTAGAGTCTCAACCATTTCACAAGAAAAGCCAACACCGCTCATTACGCCAGCACTTCCTAAGGCACGCCTTCAACGAAGGTATAATAAAGAAATAATAATAATGAAAGAGCGACATAACTACCGCTTCTGTTTAACCAACGCTGTATCCACTCGAATGAAGTTACGCCGAACCGCTTTCTTTTACGCTTCCCCACGCGCGTGCTAACCAGCATTCAATGAACTAGCCGCCCCAGTCGCGTCGCATGCCGAGCTCGTTACGACCTCCGAAACGGAAGCGTGCGATGCCCTATCTCACCACATGAAAACAAAGGGCGCGCGCCCGCGTCCGGTCGAACGCCTCGAACAGAAAGGCGCCATCGACGAGCAGGACAGGATCGAAACCTCCCCCCGTTGCGCATGCGCACTAACGGCGGCGGCAGCGCTAATGATGAGAGATAAACTTATATCGGCCGCTCTCCCTTTGTATAAGGACAGAGTGCGAGCCACAACTCCGAACGAAGCTGGCAACTGTGGTGAAGCAACTGCGGGAAAGCGGAGTGGAAGAAAGAAAGAATAAAAAGTCTTTCGAAAGGAGTGAGGCAAAGAACCGCAACTAACAATAATAAACAGCCAGAGTTTTGACGAGGAGGGGAGCGGCTGCATCGGCTCGAGTGAAAGACGTGAGTATGCGGATGAAAATGCACACGAACGAACTGCGACTCACGAACACCGTGCAGCATTACAAAAGGTATACCACTGGTGCTAACCAATCAGGAGCCGCAATTATAGTGACACACGATAAATCGAGAAGTGCGCGCGAATGGCTGGATTCTGCCGGGTTACTGCATTGCTGACCAGCCCGTTATTGGCACAACCTTTAGAGCATTCTGTTGAATGCGGCTTCCAATTGGCTGGTGCGAGCGGCGGCATCCGCAACGCTGCACAGAATTTGTGAGACGGGGCACAGAAGTGAAAGGGAAGAGTGGAGAAAGAAAAAGGGAAATGTTCGGGTTGCCCGTATTGGAAAAACACTTGCGCTGCACTGGCCGCGCCGGCCAGAGGCGCTTTCCATCATATTCACGCGGCGATGGCGGAAGGCCTTATCGAATTAGGCGCAGCACCCCGAGGCAGGTTCCCTGGTCATTGTCGGACGCACCGCTCTTTGTACCAGCCCGTGTTGCCAGAGCGGATTACAATGACAAAGGCCCCGCGCGCGGCGTCCGCATCTCGCGCCGTCGAGTGGTGCAGCCGTTGCACGGCGCCGCTGAAGTGCGGGCCTGTATATAAAGGAGTGGAACAGGAAGCCAATAAGAAGGCAGCAAATGGACCCTAAAGAGCTACGCGGGCATAGCTCAGGAAAGGTTCCAAGCGATGCCGTGTTCGTACAGCGCAAAAAAAAAGGGGGGGGGGGAAACGAGCAAAACGCCCCCCTCGATTTTTGTGTAGGACCTCTAACAGCTCGTGCACACTTCTGTGTGACTTAACTTGGCAAATCTCGTCAAGCTGAGCTTTGCTTTCCTTTACTTTTATTTCCTTTTAATAATGGACCACTGACAGGACTCGGCAGATGCCGTATGCTTCCACATCCGGCACGAGTCGGGCTAAAATTGAAGTCGACGAATTCTTCCATTATCTGGTAAAGAAAGATGATGAAGTTCAGCCATGAGAAATGGTCACTCCTGGATGAGAAGTTCCATTCCATCCCCTCGAACAGACGCGAGCTTTCAGGATAGGCAAATAAAATAGAGAGAGGGGGAGGGGGAGAGAGTGCAACTCTTGGGCTCGAGGAACTATCACCGTAGGGTAGCCGAACCACCGTTACGGCTACGAGCTCGTTAGGGCAACGCCGCAAGGTTCAACACGGACACCCCGTTTCAAGAAACCGTCAGCAGCCCGATTCGTAATCGCAGAAAGAAAAAAAAATTAAGCGAGAAGCCCTTCTCTTCGAACTTGCAACTTCTGCCGCAGTGCAAACGTCCACGACCTAACAGCAGGGCTTGCAACACCGGTTCCGGCGAGACAAGCCTGCGCAGCAACGTGTTCGAGCGCTGCATTCGCAGTGCGGCTATCCCAGTTGGCCCCACGCTGGCACTTGGCAAACAACCGCGGGAGTTCAGTTAATCAAGCGTCACATGCGCGGGGCAGCGCGCGAGTGCTTCCGCGCGAGCGTGGACACAAACTCAAGATTGCACCGCGTGCACTGAATAATGCATTCGCTGTCACCGAGGAGAATTTCAGGCATACCAAAAAAAAAAAAAAAAGTCCCGTCGCACGCGCAGACTTGGAGCGTCGAAGAGCGGCGCACCACACAGCGTTGGCCAGCCAGGAGGAAACGCGAAGCGCTCGCCTCGGCGCGACAGGCACGGCCCGCGAGCGTACCCGCTGGGTTGACGACGCCAGAGTCTGAAATTCAAATGAGCCCCCCAGAATATCTGCGCCGAAAGTAAGGAGACGGAAGCTCCTCGGACGAAGCGTTGAAAGAAAAAAGCAAAAGCGAGAAAGAAACAACGAAGACAAGAAGCCTTCACGAACATCGTTCTAAAGTTTCGAGCACCGTATACACCGAGCGAAGCCACCGGGCGAATCCGGTATTGTATTCCATTTGGGAAACACGCGACGGAAAGAGGTAGGCTGAATCACGTCGATAGCGAGGTAAGAAACGCAGAGAGGCTACGAAAGGGAACGAACAAAAAGAAAAACGAAGAAAAGAAATTAAAACGCGTATAACATGCTGAAGGAAATAGAGGGAGATGGGAGGAGGAAAGGAACTAACGTTTTCGCGAAGACGCAGAGCGCCCGAGGAAAACGGAGCGCGGAATACCTTTCACCGCGAAGCTTACATAACGGGCGCCCACGACGCCCTGCTCTCACTGCATACATATAAGCTAGGAAAGCAGCCATTCGCGCGGTACCGCAACCACGGGCGGCTTGCACGAGCATTTAATAACAAAAAAAATTACGAATTTAAGAACGCGTCCTTGTGGAGATTAGGCGTTGTCTACGGAACATTCAAGAACGCGCTCTTAAATTCGTTATTATTTTCGTTGCTAAACGTTCGTGCAAGCCGCCCCAGGATATGTAGCAAGGTAAAAAGGAACTTCGATGCTTCTTTCAAAACAAAGCGAGTTCTATTATTTCCCAGGGTGTGTGCGTCGCGCGCTACTTTATCCGAATTCTATTAGCGACTGCCCGCCGCCACCTGCACGTCGGGCACGCGCAACAATTTGCGTTGGCGTGCGCCCGCGCATTCTCGCTCGCCCTATACAGCTGCGCTGGAAATGAACTGGCGACTCGCGCAGCGAATTTTCTTTCTCTAGTTTCATTTTTTGTTGTTGTTGTTGTTCGCCTTCTGCGTCGTGTATACACGGATAGCGGAACAAGGTTTCTGTTGTTGCAACGTTTCGGGGCGCTCGCAATCTCAGTTCAGCCGTGGAGTAATAAACAAATAAATGAAATAATAAGGAAGAAAGAAACAAAGAATAGGAAAGAAAGAAAGAAAAGCTCCGTAATTTTTCACTATACTGTGGATCTCCTGGAAAAGTGCGTTCACCGTGAAAAATAAGAAATCCGAACAGAACGTATATTATTAGAACAAAACGCAAAAAAAAGGCAACGCGCTTGTTGTTCTTCGCCATCACGGGCACGCACGCATGTTTTGTTTGAAAATGAGACGAGACGCTTCCTTATGGAAAATAAAATTTAAGAAATGGGAAGTAGTACCATTCGCCGTTCTGCGAAATAAAGGAGAAACAAAAAAGAATATATATATATATATATATATATATATATATATATATATATATATATATATATATATTGCATTTTCATAGCACGGTTGTTTTATTCTCAACAATGTCTCCCAAGTTCTCAGCGTGTTTCCCGGGTTCACTCGTATCGTTTACGTGAAAGCGAATATAATGTTCGTTGCTTACCGCCTCAAGAGAACGTTGAAAATGAAGCGTATTGTTTTTTTTATATATATTTCAAAAGTGAACGCGTGTTGGGCTCAACCTATGTGCATTTCAGGCTGTATTACACAGCCTCTATAAGGCTTTATGACGTTTATATTTTGCCGTGCTTATCTAGGAAACACCAATCAACTTGGAAAGCAGCGAGATAATAATGGCGATATTCAGTTAGGCACTCCTCTATATGTTAATCAGTGGAGGAGCAAAAATAAAAAAAAAAAAATAAATAAAAGCTAGGCTAAGCCGAGAAAAAAACAACGCCATGCGGTGTTGTTTTTCTATTCGCAAATTGCACATTATTGGGTTAGCCGCTAACTGTACACTATTCCTTACATGTCTTCACAAGTTCTTTCTCGAATACTTTTTTAAGATAAACCCAAAGGCGACAGAACAAAGGAGACATGCGAGCAAGCCTTGGGGAAACCGGTTCGTTCACCTTATATCGTCAAATGACGGACACGCGCTTGTTTCGTGAAAGTGCACGATTAGAAGAAACGAAGTGAAAAACATTAGAAAAACCTACATGAACCACAACAACAACGAAAGGCGGTTTCAGACGATGCGGAGAATATACGTTAGGGGAAAAAGATAAATACACGTATTGAAGCAACTTCCACGTCTCAGTGTTTCCGCCAATTCAGTCCCTGGCGCCTTTTATTCGGTAAAATGACAGAAGGAAAGGGAATTACAATCGAGCATTAAAGCTGGATAGGAAGAAATAGCCCACAATGGCGAAATTATGAAAGGGGCAGCGGCTAGTACCAACATTAGCGAGCGAAGTATACATGCGCCATCTGGTGTGCATATGATGGGTTAATATAGTCTGCTTCTTACTTTCTAGCTGAAGTAGTCTGTCCTCGCGAAAAAGAAAGTTCACGCAGCAGAAATAAGAAAAAGATGTTAGGGATATGCTTAATTTACACGTGTTTTGCTATTGAGAACGCTACACGGTAAATCTTCGGACAGCGCTATGAACAACGAATAAATATTTAAACACAGTAGCAAGAAGGCTCCAAATGAAACTTTTATAATTGGCGACAAATGATGCAACTGCCCTATCCTCACCTCTCCTTCCCCACTGCTTGAAGGAAAATAAAAATCAAAACAAACAAACTCGTTGACTGGTGGGCTAGTTGGCGCATCAAGCTGCGTCACTGAGCCGAATAAGGACAGCATAAAAGGATGTCCTGCTCAAGTGGTTTCGACCTGCTCTTATTTTACTCAACGACACAATATGAAACAAAGAAGTTCCATTAGCCTCGAGGTAATAAGAGGATAATCAGAAGTGCAGTTTGATAATGTTAGGCAGCGTGTAAAAAAAAAAAAGAAAGGCAACGACGAAAATCAGCTGAGCGAAGATGATGAACACGAGATGCGACTGCATTTCTGAATGCATAATTACTCGATTATGGCCACAAGAAGGCCACAGCTAAAGCGAAAAGAAATTGAAGCGGAGCACCAACGACATATAGAATTATGTTCTCAGAAATGCGAGCGGCTTTACTGTCTGAGTCATAGTAAAAATAACATAAACCGTGAAAGATGAAAGCAAGTAAAATATATGTAGATAGCGCTCTACAACATCAATAAGGAAAACAAAACCTCGCCGGTACAAAGTGCAAAAAACGGAGCGCTACGGACAGAGCCTTGCAGTTCCACACAAAGTCTAACTGCATTAGTACAAGATGCTCTAGTTGAAGGCAGTAAAAAAAACGTCTCGGGGAGTGAATCTCAACGGACCACGCTAAGGCTCAAAGTAGTTATCACAGGCTGCTGCAGAACAGCGTCAACGCCGTCAAGGGCTCGAAAGAAAGCCCAGAAGAACACGCGAAGCTCTGCCAGCAGCAAATCTTGCAAATACTTAAAAATTGAAGATAGAGCAAGGCCTTAATGCAAGAAAGAAAGGGAGAATGTGGCTTAAAAGCTTGGAGAATATTTTGGCGACTCCCCCCCCCCCCCCCCAAAAAAAAAAGAACAAAGACAGTCAGCCGGAAGCCAGCAACAAGAGAGTAGGGAATGATACAACAATTTTGCACTTAAAAGAAAAAGAAACCGCGATTATCGAAGAAAGCAAAGCGGGCGATAGATAACTGTGCGTTCTTATAACGGAGCGTAGATTTAATGACCTGAAGCCGAAATAACTGCCGCGGCAACGTTCAAGAAAGAAAGAAAGAAAAAAAAAGAAAGAAAACTTGGGGGAAGGGACGGAGAAGGACTGCGGACACCGCTGAATCGGCTGCAAAGGAACGGGACAGCACAGAAGACACCCGCCCAATTAGAAACGCGGATCTCGATGGTCGGCAGCAGGCCGGGTAACAAGAGAAATGGAGCTTAAAACTCTGCAGCATCAAAAGAGCACGAGCTGAAACGACAAGAAACAGACCAAAGATCAGCAGCAAGAAAAGCAAAGCAACATCAGCAAAAATTAAAAAAACACATCGAAAGCGACGAAAAGAACAGCGAACAGTAAGCGAAACAGAAGAAGGAACGAGAAAGAAAATGATGTGAAGACCAAAGAAAAAGCAGCGACTTTGCAGCTAAGAACGCGAAAAACAGAAGCCGTCAATCACAGGCGCGCATAATTAACGCCCGCCCGAAGGCTTTTTAGCGCGTGCACTGCTGCGGCAATAGCCAAGAGCCAAAGCTGAAGCGGGAGACGCGACGGAAGCAGCTAGCGAAGCCGGTTCGGCTTACGAGAGAGGGAAAAAGAAGAAGAAAGACGATCTACAAATGAGACGAAGAGCGCAGCGGTCTCTTCAGCTGCGCGCAGCAAAGCTCTTCGCGAAGCGAGCGCGCGCGAACGTGCTCGCTTTTGCCTTTGCTCAATTTAAATGCAGAATACAAGTGTTTGAATTAAACTTTAGATTAGTCTTGTTTTAAATAGCGGCTCCCCATGCGCAGGCGGAATTCCAGATATTATTGGAAGCGGCGGGAAGCATCGGCGATGACGGCGAAGTGTCGCTTGGGTTAGTAAGAGTGCCTCGGTGAAGCGACGGCCGAACACGAGAGCTCACTTTCCTTCCACCCCCGCTCTCTGGGTCCGTTTAATTAAACCGGGCTTTTGAAATACCCTGGCACGGCGCACGGTAAGATCGTTAGCGGCACAGACCAAAAAATTAGTAAGCATAAGTGAGGCAAGCGCCGACTGTTCTTCGGGCGAAAAGATGTTCCTTGAAGAATTATCCGGTGACGTCTGCCCGCTTACGGCAGCACGCAAGCTGTTCGAGTGCTATAATGAGACACTGTTTTCTTTTCCTGTCTCTTTAACTGGCATCACGCCAAAAGCCCGATTCACAAGGGCAAATCGAGCTTACAATGGAACATTCATTTACACTGACTTCAGCGCCAAATTATCCATCAACAGAGCGATCAAGCCAATGCTGGGCAAAATAGTAAAAATCAAGAATGGAAACTTTAGGATCCCAGAATTATTGCCATAGCGAAACGCAATTAGCTGTAGGGACGTGTGTGCACGGTCCGCATTCATCCTTTGAATTCCCTACACAAAACAAAAATGTTTTTCCTCAATTTCACCATCGCTGCAGTGAAGCACGCTTCGCAGGAGCCCAAGCGAACTACGAGTACTTGAAGGAGGCAGCTTGAACTGAGCGATTACGCCAGCCATCGCGTGTTGTATGCGTTCCGTCACCGTCTTATACCGCGTTTACTTCGCTACTCAACTATTCCGCAACAGGGGTTCCTGCGCGTGTCGCTATCGGATTTATCGTACGGAATACGCGGGCTCTTGTCAGATCACCAAAGCTAAGCAGTATTTTGCTCCGTCGGTACGTGCGAGAGAGACCACCTGGACACACGGAGTACTGATTGTTTCCTATATGCTGTGGTATAGTTTCAGTTGCAGTTGCAATGTCCGCGGCATAAGACGCTACACCAAAGCTAAATAAAGCAAAGCGCCATCTTATTTCGAAGCGTGCAAAGCACATCCAACGCGGGTCAACCTTCTTCCCTTGTCTGCCTTTTACTTGCACTTTATACTTAGTGCTTGCACTGGTTGATGAAGCGCCTTGTCTGAAGCCTCTTATGTGTCATATGTGCCTGCGACATGTGCAATTGCAAAAAAAAAAAAAGATTTAGCTCCGAAAGTTATACTTATACGAAGGTTCGTGCCATCTTGTCTGAAACATTTACGGTGCCATATCTAATCGCAATAAACGAGAAAAAAAGAACAGGAAGAAGAAAAACGCCAGAAAAATGCACAAGCGTTAGCACCCAAACGTCGGAGACTCCAGCCGCCAGACGCCCAGTGTATAAAAGATGGTGTTGCAATACTGCCCCCGCAGCAAACGCAGAGGATTCACCAATGCGTGTACAAACGCGCATTGCATGCTAGCGCAACTTCACCAACGTGCACACGAAACGTCGATTGACGAGCAAGAGCACGCGCGTCAGCGGCACCATGAGGAAAAGAGACCCGAACTTGCTATGGTGAGTTTTTATATGAAGGATCTTTACTTTTCTTACTTTCCAATCAGGGTTATAAAAGAAGATGGTATCCTATATTCTAAAAGCGCGATATACTGAAAGTGTAAATAGCATCTCCGCTAACCACTTTTAACGATGAGTCAGCAATTACTTATTCTACCAGCGTACTCTGAGAGCATTTCTGAAATATGTTTACCATAAAAAATATCAAGAAGTAAAGAGTAACAATAAAACGGGTTGCGTCTTAACAGGGAGATATCAACTATACTGAAGAAACTAAAGTGGGTTATAATCTTTCATTCCTGTCCAAGCTTGCACGTTAATAGAAAATAAAAGTGTGATTATAAAGTCAATCGATCTCCAAAAGAACGATGTAGAAGAACAAAATTTACAGCACAAAAAAATACATTTATAAGATAGCATATTCCCAGTATAGATCGAAGCCTAAATATAACGGAAAGAAATCACATTAACTAAAAAGTGATATCCAGACGGAGAGACCAAAGCAGCAGTGTTAAAAGAAGTCAAGATTGTTAAGTAAAATAAATTTGTTACAGAAAAGCAGTGCTTCGCAAATTCCGAAGCACAGTATCATGTGCCACACCACAGGGCTTTATTGGAACCGCGATAATTTAGGAACCAGCGGGCAAAAGAAGATGGGAGATGGAGGGATGTTGGGGGGGGGGGGGCGAGTAGTGATAGCCACAGAATATGACGGGTTGAACCTGGAAGAGTTTCAGATTTGATCTATAATAAATCTGATTCAAACCTTTTATACAACAGTTTTCTCGAGAAAATTATTGAAATTTACGAACATTCTTTTCCTTTGGTAACTGTTAGAAAGTTTAAGAAAGCGAGGAAACCCTGGGTTACCTACGACTTAGTCAAGAGAATGAAAGCACGAGATAAGCTCTTCAGCAACTTCCTGAAATATAAGGACGCAGAAATTTTTAAGCAATATAAGAAGGTCAGGAACAGGCTTAATGCCGACATAAAAAAGTCACGTGTTGATTACTACGCTAACAAATTTACGGACATTCTTTATGATCCTAAGAAAACTTGGCGAACTCTAAAGGACATATTACGGCACACAAAAAATAGCATTCCCCAGGAACTTACGTACGGCGATAGAGTGCTAAGTGGTAAATCCCTCGCGGAAGTATTCAATCAGCAGTTCTTGTGCTTTGGCTCCTTTGACTCAGAAGTTAGCAACAACTTTAAGGACTATATTAACACCAGTTTGCAAAATACTATGTATCTTCGTCCTGTTACACCTACAGAAATAGCACACATTATTAGCAATTTAAAGAACAGCTCTTCTTGTGGTTATGACGGTATTAAAATAGCACCAATTAAAGCAGTCGCGGATTTATTATGCAGTGTTCTTTGTGACATAACAAATATTGTGTTTTCTACAGGCACATTTCCGGATACCATGAAAATTGCTAGGATCGTCGTCTTGCATAAAGGTGGCGCAACTGATTGCATCAGTAATTACCGGCCGATATCAATACTTCCAGTTTTTTCAAAAATTATTGAAAAAGCCTTAAATTCTAGAATAACTGGACACATGCAAAAGCATAACCTTATATCCCCGAATCAGTATGGCTTTCAAAGGGGTAAATCCACTGAATCTGCATTACTTGAAATACGTGATAAAATTGTTACCAATATAGAAAACCAACAATACACGATAGGCTTATTTTTAGACTTCAATAAAGCATTTGATTCAATTAAACATGACATACTTTTTTCTAAATTACCCTTTTATGGAATTAGAGGCATTGCTTTAGACTTACTGCGTAGCTATCTATCGCACCGCTCCCAATTTGTGGAAATCAACAGCATAAAATCAGATTTAGCAGACATTAGGCACGGCGTCCCGCAGGGTTCTATTATCGGTCCTACGATTTTCCTTCTTTATATCAATGATATCGTGGCAATACCAGGAACACCCGATATTGTATTATATGCCGACGATACAAACGTTTTTTTCTCCTCTGATAACATCTCTACTCTAATTCCTCTTATTAACAACTGGTTAAACTCCCTTTCAGTATGGCTATCGGCTAATCAGTTGAGCCTAAATGTTAAAAAAACAAAGTATATTGTTTTTACTCCTATTAACAAACCAGTTAAGTTCGCATCTTCTTTAATATTTCAATCGCAACCACTTGAAAGGGTTTCCCAGTACAAGTTCTTGGGTGTACTCTTCCATGAAAATCTACGGTGGACGCATCATGTAAGTTATATTAAACGTAGCATAGCACAATTAATTGGTATGCTCAATAAGCATCGCACGCTGTTACCTTTAAAACTTAAACGTCAGTTATACTTTTCTACTATCCATTCTAGACTCCACTATTGTCTACTTATCTGGGGCGTCACTTCTAAGGCTAACTTGGAAACTCTATTCCGAATGCAGAAGAAGTGTGTTCGTATTATTAATAATCTATCGATGTACGAACATACCTCTGAGTACTTTCACCAGGACAGTATTTTGAGTGTCGCTAGTCTGTATAAACAAAAGTTATCCGAAAAAGCTTTTTTAGAATTCATAAGTAATCGTGAGAACTTTTTTTCTATATATACTAATACCACAACTAACTACACCTTAAGAGCTAGGAACTTTACTAAGGTAAAAACTAGAACAAACTACGGCCATCAGCTTTTACAGTGGCAGATTCCTAATTTACTTAATGATGAGCATGCTTTATTTGATATCATACAAGATTCCTCAACCATTTCAATGTTCAGAAAGAAATCAAAACTGTATTTTTCCAACAAATGACACCTGTTTTTTGTAATTTATTTCCTGTTTTTCCGACTGATATGCAATTTCATGCGTTGCAAGACTTTTTTCCCATGTGGCCTTTTGGCCTTCCTGTATCTTTCTGTGCGCACTTTATTCCTTCATTTTCATTGTTTATACTTATTGTGTTGCAATGATTGTATGTATAATTGTATCATTCGTATATATAAGTATGTATATGTGTGTATTATGTGTATATATGTATATATTTTTTTGCACTGTTGTCTGCTGTGCTCGTGGCGCCAGGGGCCTAGTCAGGCGTGTATAGTCTCGCCTTTTGCTCCGGCGCCATGACAATCTTGTATTGTCAAAATTGTAATAAACTTCAAACTTCAAGATCAAAAGAGTTTCGGCTGGATGAAGAGGAGAAGAAGACACAAAATGCATCCCTGGGGAAGGAATTCATTACTGCGCTAAAAATTGGGTCCGAGTTAGGCTTCAAAGCTCAGAATCGAGATTAGAATTTCATGACTTGACTAAGGCTATTTTTGAAGATGGCAGAAAAATGAAATTTCTAGAGATTCCGCCATACAAAAAGAAAGCGCAGAATATATATAACCTTCCAGTGCTGTAACATACTCACTTACGCAAAAAAATGCTATGAGGCAATAAATTGACAGCCCATCGGCTTGCAGCAAATTTCACGGCATTGGCGTCACAGATTCAGATGAGCATGCATAACTTTTGGCCATCCAAGTATATGCGGACTACACGACTGCATTCGTTCCCGTATTATATTGTTACCTGACGACCGTATGTTTCTCTCGCAACATTTCCTGCGACAGTGACCGCTTACTCGGCAATAAGGTCTGGGTACATAAGTTAGTGAAATGCGTGCTAGTCGGCGCCTCTAAGTCTGTCTTATTTTCTTTTTTTTTCGAGTTTTAATTATTTTGTTTTCTCTGCGACAAGTTTACACCAGCGCCAATGAAGGCATCAGCCTCCTAACTTACTATCATTAAAAGAAGAGCTATGTCGCGCGTTAACTTCGGACTACTTACGAGGTAAGCAACAGAGAGAGAGAGAGAGAGAGCTTTATTCAGGAAAAATAAAGCTAAGGGAGCCGGAAGTTCGGTCCTCAGTCCAGGACTCCAGTGGCCACCGCCAAACGCCGGGCCTGGTCGAGGAGGCTCAATTGAGTCTCGAAAGCGCTCAACTTACCAGCACATACAGGAACTGTTCTTAACTCCACTTACACCACACTAATCGAGCCCTTGTTTCTACCGAAAGCAACATGCAGCACCATATCAAGTTACCATTATTGATAAGAAAGAAACCCTGATTCAATATCACCGAAATCAAGTTGATACCACACGACAAATGAGGAGACAAATTGGAGTCTCGCTAATTCGCGTGAAATCACGACCACGTGATGACATATAACTGCAAGGAGGCGCAAACTCAATACCGGATAAAAACTTTCACGCGCAAGTCTCTTTCTGGTTTCTGAAATCTTTCTCGAAAATATATCTTTTCGAAGCTGTTCTCGCACAAAGTCCACAGTAGATATATCCCACGGTCTACGACATATACAATGCTTTCTGGTAGTTCTGTCGGGCGTTGGGTTTCACTGTCGCCACGTGTTTCAACCTCTGTGCGTTATTTGTTTAGGGATGCGTTCCTCTTGAAGCGGGTGATTGTTTTCTACGTTTCCGATGGGAACGGCCTCGGTTTCTCGAGAGCAGACAAAAACCTTGTTGCTAAGCAGACAGCTTGCGTTGCGGGATTTCGCGATTCTCGGCAAAGAAGGAGAGCCCTTCTGCTTGCCAATCAGCCAATCAGGAACACACGCGTTCATCAAACTCGTATTACAAGAATCGGAGAGGTAAAGTAAAGGAAAAGAAAGGATAATAGACGAGTTCAGGCCACATTCGATTCCACCAAGCCTAGACTCAATTCGCACAACCGGCATTTTCGTGGAGGAAGCATTAAAGAAAAAAAAACAAAAAGCCAAAAAAAGAAGCGAAAGAAGAACGGCGAACCCGTTCGCTTTCCTTCATTTTCTCTTTGCTTTTCAGCAATACCAATTTTCGGCGAAAGGGAAAGATGGAGAAATCGGGAGCGGTAAGACGAAGAAAGTAATAAATAGTAAAAAACTAACGCCTAAAATAAAATGGGACGTGGGTGGCTGGAGGAGGCTGAGCACTTCGACAGCGATGCCACTTTTCCGCACGCAGCTTTTCCGGTGATGCTATAGATTTTCAATCATCGTGATCCTACACCGTTGATCTTTCTCTGAAGAAGAGGGACGCCAAAAAAGACCTGAGAACGTCTCGATCCCCCGAGTATGGACGCACATGAAACAGTAGTTGCACAGCCTCAAAGCAAATAAAAAGACAGAGGGAAGCGTAAATTAGGAGAGAAGATGGAACGTAGAACAGACACATCTGAAGAAATAAACTTTCGGCTGCAAAATTTATCGCACCGTTCTCTTACTGTTTTTAGACTTCGCCTGAGACTCTACGGAAGCGCTGTGCTTAAAACAGGAAGGAAGGACGAAGAAGTAGACGAAACGCGTTAAGCAAGGAAATCTGGAGACGACAGGCTTGCCCGGCACACTTGTGCTACACACGCACACGCACGCGGACGCGCACAAACGCACCCCTCCTTGTAGAGCAATAACGTCAGAGCAGGATTCTCCTGTCATACATAGATAATGTCGGTTAAAGAAATGTTGCAAAAACAGTGGTGCACGTGTCGCTTCACCCGCTAATTTCACCGAACGATGGCTGCTCTATATTTGCGCCCGCTTTCTGAGGCCTTTATGGCGATGCAGCCAGTCGCCTTCCCACAGGAACCCTCCCCCCCCCCCCCCCCCCAAATGCAACCGCTGCTTTCTTCCACCCAGTGGGCACAGGCCTCCCTCCATGTTGTTTGCTTTTTTTCTTGTTTTTTTTTTCAATTTCTTGTATGAAACCACCCGCCTCGATGGCAGAAAGCTAAGCGGAGTAGAAGCACGCGAAAGGTATAGGGAGGTAAGCAGCTTTCTCGCTACGCCTCGACTCTCGGTTCAAAACTTTACGAGCGCAATGCCCCGGAGTGGACTTTTATTCACCAACTAAAGGAAGTGTCGGCCGTGACAGTGTTTACCAATGAGGCATTCACCATTTATCTTGAGGTCAGAGGCACTCCTGAGAGGATAACTTTTTTTTTTTGTCTTGAGAACCTCCGAAGTGATGCGAATGACTGATGACTATGCAGAGATGGA
This sequence comes from Dermacentor albipictus, assembly GCF_038994185.2. Lineage (NCBI taxonomy): Eukaryota > Metazoa > Arthropoda > Arachnida > Ixodida > Ixodidae > Dermacentor > Dermacentor albipictus. The sequence goes on from NC_091821.1 coordinate 372,129,330, forward strand.
AAAAAAGAAGAGGCTTTCTCGTGCCATGGCTTCGCCAGCCTATGAGACTAATGCAAGTACTTCGCCAGTAGTGATAAAAGCCAACATAAAGCTAACGTGAAGCACGCATATATTGAGCGCAAGAAACAAGCTTAATCCTGCAATAATAGTTATATTATTTCGCCGTTGAAGAAAAAGGAGATGTGTCCAGAATGAAGCCGCGAATTCGCTTACAGCGTTTAGTGCCTTCAGCTTTGATGAAGGAAAACCGGTCAATGTACAAAATATAATAGAATAGATGTCTAATCATGAACAAAGAGAGAGAGAGAGAGAAAGGCAAAGGAAAGACAGGGAGGTTAACCAAAGATTATCTCCGCTTGGCTACCCTGTGCTGGGGGAGAGGCAAGGGGATGCGATAGGTGAGAGAGAGAAGGATAAAAAATAAAAAAAACCTACACACACACGCACGTACACACGAACTGCTTCTGTGGGCACTGTCACGCAGCCCGCAAAGGCGTTCCTAGTGTTACGCAGTGTCACCATACAATCCTACGTCACACTTTCTTTTAAGTACCGCAGCAGCGCCTTCATAGCGGATCGCGCTGATGTTCGCGTACGCCAGTTTCCAAGGATCTTCTTTTCTGTCATCGGGCGTTTGTCCAGTTTGTCTAGGGTGGCTGAGATGACTGCTCATTGCGGGTTGAAACGAGAGCACTGACAAAGAAGGTGCGCGATTGTTTCATTGCACCCGCAGAAGTCACAAAGTGGGCTATTGGCCATTCCGATAAGAGTACGCATTTGAAGATGCTACTCCAAGCTACAGACGGACTAGAAGGGTGCAGAGAACTACACACAGAGAACATACAGAGAACTAAGGAAGGTAAATATTAGTTTACCATTTTCCGAATAATTCATTGCAGGAATATTTTTTTTTCTGCATAATACTGTTAGCTGCGTCAATCTACGCGGAGCTTTGAAAGCGGAGCTACAAACAAAGTGGAGACGAGCATGGAAACGAAGTAGCAGAGGATAAAATTACCGAAAGGCGTGCGGATTTTCTCGAGGTATGCGGACAATGGAATGTTTCGTTTAAATCACCACCCATACATATTAGCGCAAGCTGGCTGAACAAAGTAATGTTTCATTATCGCATAGCCAACTTAACGTACTCAATGCCCCCTATGCCGCACCACCACACGCCGTTCCCGTAAAAGCTCCTGGGCACGAACTTTCATAAGTGAAATCTACACGAGCATGACACGAAGGTAGTCTACAAGCCACACTTCTTATTATCTTCTTCCGCGTTATTTTTATCTCTCTCCAATTTGCATGTTATGATATTTATCGAACTCGTTCAACAGTGCCAACGAATAAGCCCTACATCCCTTTACAAATAGACATCCTACGGAACGGCAAACAAATAATGGCAACAATGTCATTGTCGACTCGTGGGAACAAATTCTAAAGAAACACGTCACTAAGGAAGGAACCTGTCGTTTACTGGCGCCATAACTAACTGAAAAGCAGATGAATAAAAATTGTTAAAGATACAAGTTTAGACAAGAAATCATGCTACGTAACGTAGCCAGGCCACAGTGAAGTGCTTATAATGAAGTACGCCTGCAGAATCCGCATAATCGAGATGCACGAAGAGAAAATTACCCGCGCATGTCACGCTGACACCTCGGGCTTCGTATGCGAATGCACTGCGACACTTCATCTCGAACCAAAGTTAAACGTTACACGTAGGGGAACGCTCCAATCCCTAACAAAATACGAAAATATACAAACCAGAACCGTAACTACAAGCATCCAACATCCGTCCTCTATAACCACGTTTAAATCCGTACTCACCACGGGAAATGTCGCACGGGAGAGTTGTCAATGCAGACGGGCGCACCACGCTTGCTCTCCATTCAGTGCGTACATAACTCTCGCGATTCTGTTCGTTTTCTCGATCATAAGCGCCGCAATCGCTGATGTCGCGCGACTGGTCCAGATGGTAGGAAAACTGCTTGGCAAGGCGAGCGTTACATGTTAAACGTGGAACGTTACATGTTAAACGTGGCTCTCAATTTTAATGCCACATATAAGTGGAGAGAAAAACAAGGCGGTGGTTATCAAGCACGGTCACGGAATATCAGTAGTACGACTGAAGCGTTTACTGCCTATTAAGATAGAAGGCTTTCTCACAACGTAACTATGCAATCCCTCGCCCCACTCTTCCCCTTTTTTCCTACCTGAGTTGACATTTTCACAAAAGTGGCAGTTATATTAATGCGTACGGTCGATCAAAAAGAAGCACCTACAACACCTTGATCAGATTTTTTGATGGCTAATTCTTTAAATTGACGCAACATGTTATAGTACCAAGATATTAGTTAACGTAGTTAATATATCTGTTGGTTGATAACAAGAGTAGATAACTGTACGTAGCAAACGTAGAAATGTGTTTCCTGGATGTCATCATTCGTAACTGTCGCGAAAACGCAAAGTAAGTGCGAGCGTTAATGCTCGACGTCGAGCTTTAGGCAACAGAAGTGCTTTCTACACAACTGTAACGCGACGCATGTTGCGGTTCCACCGTGTGGAAATTCTAAACCAAATGAAGTTAAAGTTGCTACTCCTCGATCAAGTGTCGGCAAATCGTGAAAAACGCAAATATATGAACATAATTTTATAAATGCTCTATCAAAGTTGTCTTTGCCGCTGCAATTAGTGTGAAGGACGTGTGTAGCCAAATTAGAGCTGATTAAAAGGGACAATAAAAGAAGTCACGCGCCACAAGAAAACCTTACAGTCGGTTCACAGTGTTATTAAAGGAGATAGCAAGGGCCGCCGTTCCCACAAGTTCCGCAGTCTGTAACGAGATAGCTCACCTCAGCACCCTTTCACGCCACGTCCAACGCTGCGTGCTTCGAAACAGCTGAAAAGTCTGTGACAGCGGCGCAGCCCGCACCAGGCAGATGCAGGGGTCTACATGTTGGCTACGACGCGAGGCAACGGCAGTCTTTGCACCAGCACAGTCTCCTCAACCAGTTTCGCCTTCGGCGGAGCACATTGTACGACGACGCGAGCACCCGGACCGCGAAAACTTCGCCGACGAAAGTTGGCGCGCGCGAAATTGCACGACAGTCACGTTCATCTGTCGCAGCTAGCGACCGGAAAGGGAGAAGAATCGACTGGTCCGGCGACCCACTGTCAGGAGTGCTTCAGCCGGCGTCGATGCCAGTGCAAAGAGTGATCAAAGCTACCGACTACTTCCCGAAGAGATCACTGCCGCTCGAGCCCCTCTTCCGAAAACGGCGCTCCAATTCGACCACCGCCACGGTCAGGAGCTCTCGAGAAACTGCAGCGCGGGATGGCGGGCCATGAATTAGAGAGAGAGAGAGAATGAAAGAGAGGGAGAGACGAAAGCACGCACACACAGTGCGGCCGTCCTCCCGCGATGACGATGCTGCTTCCCGGATGAAGGCGAGGCGCGCGGGAGCGCCGTCGAACGCAGCGGACGGCCGAGGCTCTCTGCGCCTGCGTGTCGCATTGATGCGGTGCGTGTGCGGGAATGCTTCCCTCGCCAGCGCCGCCGCTGCAGCCGGCAGCCAGGGAGCCCCATCCCACGCGCCCTTGCGCTTTCCCGTTCCTCCGGACGACCCTTCCTCGCGATGTTCGAGCCCTCTCCACTTCTTCACCCTTTCTCAGTGTGCCGCCCTCCCCGCATACCGGAGGAGACACAGTGCTCTCCGCAAAGTGGGTTGATTTTTTCCTCTTTTCCGTTGCTTCGAATTCCTTCTTCGCAGTTCCGTCTTTCCTCCCTCAATAAGTGTGAAGCCTCCTTCCGTAGGCATTCAACGGCTGGAGAGCAAAAGGCAGCGTTTTATGTTATCCATTCTCCCTGTTTTCATATTCTCTCCTTCCCCTTTTCTCCGTGTCTCTGTAGCATTAGCCACTAGTATCCCACCACCTATATCCCCTACCGTACGCCCTACCCCTCAACACACAAACGCACACAATTGCCAAGTTGGAACAGCTGTTTGGTGTACCGAAGGCAGGGAACGCAATCCTTCGCAAAAACCTATAGCCGCCATCCGTCCCCTGCAACAGCAACCGCTCGCTTGCGCATTGCTTCCACACAATCCGCGCTGCCCGTCACCACGCGGGGGCACTCTCAGGTAATGGCGCTTCGTCACGCTTGTGCCCCGTTTCATTTGGCCTGCGCAAGGTCTTCCTCCTCGAACTTCGCCCCGTCACTACCATTCCACAACCCTCGTGTGATCGTCCTCTGTACCACGATGAGCACGCCGCTCGCCGCAGCATCAGCTCTCTCTTCCTCGGCCTCACACACTTTCTCCTTGCAGCCCCTATAGCTGGAAGCCCGTCAGTTTGCGCCCTGGCGATGATAAATTTAATTTCAGTTTCGATCAGATTCCCAGAGAGGGTGCGTTTGAACTCGGTCCTCTTCTAGAGGGCGTGTGAGGGGGGGCGGGGGAGGGGTGCTGAGGAAGCGAGTATCTCGGCGGCGAGGAATCGAAACAGAGCGATACGTCGGGGATGTAATGCGCGCTGTATGGCGGAAGCGTGAGGGAAGTGGCTCTACAAGATCAGGCCATGCTGATCGGCGTCAGCACGAAGGAAGACCGAGTTTTGCGGAGCCATTTTACGCCACAGACGCGGCGGCGGGGTAATTTCCCGGCGGTGTTTCCGCCACTTAGCGTGGCTATTTTTGACAGACAGACACGTCATGCGCCTCAGCTCCTCCACCGGCGCCTCTTAGACGCCGCCGGCAGGAAACAAACATCGCGTTCGCTTGTACACAATCAAATCGCGCGCGCGCGCGTATCGCTGTTATGCTAATGACTGGAGCGAACTCTCGGCAAGGAATCACGGCACGCCCCACCGCCACAGGCGTGCGGGTCATAACAATGAGGCTCGCGCACCATTTTGTGCTAGCACGTTGTGCTTATTTTCGGCACCGTCCGCAATCACCATTAGGAGATACAACGTGTCGTTTCCGACATGCTATCGTCCATATATTGGCTTGCAGAGAAATGTTTGTTCTTTTTCATTTTATTACTACAGAGAACAACCCTGGCGCATTAAAACGGTTCGGTGAGCTGAAATCGAGACATTTCGACAATCTGTCACATCAAGCTATTCGCGCTGCTGCAGCTGAGACATCATCATTGTCATCTTCATCATCATCATCGTCACCATACGCCCTTTTCTTTTTTTTACTGCACTGCAGGACGAAGGCCTCTCCCTGCGATATCCAATTACTCCTGTCTTACGCTAGCTGACTCCAACTTGCGCCTGCAAATTTGCTGATTTCATCACCCTACCTAATTTTCTGCCGTCCTCGACTGCGTTCCTCTTCCCTTGGCATCCATTCCGTAACTCTAATGGTACACCGGTTATCGACCCTACGCATTACATGGCCTGCCCAACTCCATTTTCTTCTCTTAATGTCGACTAGAATATCGACTATACCCTTTTGCTCCCTGATCTACACCGCTATCTTTCTGTCTCTTAACGTTACGACTAACATTTTTCGTTCCATCGCTATTTGTGCGGTCCTTAACTTGTTCTCGAGCTTCTTTGTTAACCTCCAAGTTTCTGCTCCATAATTTAGTACCGGTAGAATGCAACGATTTGACACTTTTCTTTTCACCGACAGTGGTAAGCTCACAGTAAGGATTTGGTAATGACTGCCGTGTGCACTAGAGCCCACTTTTATTCTTCTGCAAGTTTCCTTCTCATGATCAGGGTCTCTTGTGAGTAATTGACCTAGATAAACATACTCCTGAACAGATTCTAGAGGCTGACAGGCGGTCATGAATTCTTTCCTTCCATTCGATTGGTACATACAGTCGCGCAAACTTAGAGGCAAGGGGGGAGCAGCAAAGAAAAAGTGAACCAGGGGTGCCATGCAGGATGCGCCAAGTCTGGCGAGACTAGGGTTCTTCACGAGCTCTGGCGACGCCCCAAGATGAAAGAGGTGATGAGAGACACAAAATTTGTCCCTCGGGACGCCTCCAGTTTCATTGGTCTATCTAGATTCACTCTGTGTGGCTATAATCCCTTGGGCGTTGCCTTATGGGTGTTCGACAAACTGGGGCTCACGTTATCATACCGTCGGTTCATGGTCGGTGCCTCCTTTCACTTGTCGTTCAATCTAGTGTATTACATGCATAATTCATAAAATAAGTGCATTTAGTACAATCTTATTAGTCATTTTAATGTGGTTTATAAGCATATTGAAGTTTACAAGACGTATACTAAACGCGTATTAGACTAATTTTCTAGTTTATTAAGCTTCGCATTATAACATAAGAGAACGCTCAGCCTCCTCTTTTCTTTGGATTGGAATGGCGCGACTCGCTACGTACTTGCGCTTCCATTTCCGAGCACAGATTGCTGTGCGCGCCACACTGGACTTTCAAAAGATCACTCATTGCTCGCGATAAAGTATAAGGCTGCGAGACGAAGTGATAGTCAGCTAACGCGAAAGTGGTTTGCCCGCCGCTTACTGTGTAAGCACGCAGGAATGCCTGAAAACACTCATGCAAGCAAAGCGTCAGAAAACTACACTTTATTTTCTTTTACTTTCCAATGCACCTTCATACTTGGTAGCGCCGAGCGATGGCTTCTAACAACCACAGGGAAGAGTCTTCATAGTGGATAGCCCCGAACGATCCATGGCTTTTAACAAATGCGAGGAAGGGTCTTTGCAGCGCACGTGGCTGTTAATTGACTGCCACCACATCCATGTAAAGTGGGACTCCAGTAGCGGCGCAGTTACCCTGTACCAGTCGCTGACGAGGTAGCGCTTCACTTTCTGACAATAACTTTTTATTTATTGAGTGTGAGCGCCCCTGATAGGGTCCACAAAGTTCACGATGTGGTTGACCGTCTTTCAATGCAGATTGAGGGTAGCCCCATTAGCACCTACTAAATTTGGGATACAGTTGTGTGCGGCCCATTCGTCACTGTGATTAATGGTCTCTGGTTGAACATCATTGGGGCCTATATAGCGTCGCCGCGTCTCGTCGGTCGACCTTGAAAAGTCGCAGTTCCCGAGTGGTCACGCCGACCATGCCAATGAATCACGGTCCACGATCTGCAACACCACCGTAACTTTGGCGGGTCGGCGGAACGCTGTTGCCCGTCCTCAGGCGGCCTCGACTGTACTTTCGCTTGCCGCGAAGAAGGCAATCGTCAGTTTGCACTGTCATCCAGGGGCCACCGAGTGGAGGTCGCGCCAGCAGCTCGTCCCTCACGACCACAGGGGCGTAGTTCCTCCAGTCGGTGGTGGCGTGCTCCGACAGAGGAAACAAGTCGCCGGTTATCTCCTTCAACAGCCACACATCTACGCTTTTTCTCACGCAGTACGCGAGCCAAATCACTTGCCGCCTGGAGTGGGGGACGCTCGGACGGCCGAGGCAGTCCGTGCTGGCGAAGTAACTTCCAGCGTAAGCTTGAACGGCCAAAAGCGCCTAGTAGAGCGAGCTCGCGGGTTGGCCATACTCAGTGGAGCCTTGGACTAGGGCACCAACCCTGTGATTGCAGACAGAAGAATCCATCAGAAGATGGAAGACGCCGTCTGAAGCCGCGAAGATCTCTTTTCTAGAGCCCAATAAATGTTTTCCGATCCGATCCGATTCCTTCACCTCTCTGCCCGTGCAGTGCAGCGGTACCGCGTAAGTACAACTGCTTTCGGCACCTGTTCCCCCGGAAGGCAGCACGGAGTCCATTCTGAGCCTTCCTATATAATGTGACCACTTCGCCTTCCCAGGCTGGTTGGTCCGGGTTGAACCCCATGTCCTTGCAGGTGACCCAGCACTCCGATGACGCCGCCGGACCTGCCCTGGCGTTAGCGCGCGGTGGACGCACAGTGCTTGAAGCCAGATCGAGCATAAGCGATCGCACGAATTCTTCCTCCCAGTCACACCAATCTGTGCTCTCAGTGCATAATTCAGTGCTGAAGCAGCCATTTCACCTTTCGGCGCAGGTCCTGGTGCAAGCAAGAAGGCGATTTGGCGCAGCAGCAAGCACTTTTAGCGCAGGGTCAAAGCCACCGATGCTTGCCACATACCACGCAAATTGTAAGTTATATATAGTCTATATGTTTTATATATAGTCTATATAGTCTGTAGTCTATATCGCGGTCAGGGAATGGCGTACCGCTCTTCCACGCCAAGACGAACGAATAGCACTACGTCAGGTTCGTCGATGCGGCACAGAAAAGGTACCACATTTATTAACCCAGGATGCAGCACAGTGCAAGAGTCACGGCTTCTGCGCAAAGGCTCACACAGCAAGACCGATCGAGTACCCTCAGAGCCCTCAGAAATTCTTCCCGCTTTGAAAGAACTGCTACGGAGGAACACCACTGTAACCACAGTTGACGAGGAACAACCTCAACCGGACCTCACCCTTTTGCAACTTTGGGCAAAGCGACGTCAGGCAGAATTGTATGCGTCGAGAAATCCCGATGCACCAGGTAGCCGTGCACGTGCTAACCATATAGCGGCGAAGGCGCGTCAGCACGAAAAGCAACTTTCTCGAAGACGATGGTATGAGTGGTGCGAGAATCTTGGATCGGGCATTGGAAACAGAGCACTTTGGCGCACGTTCCGGTCAATGGAACGCGGTCATAAGCAACCTGACCCTGCAGCGAGCGTTAGGTTAGCGATGCAGAGTTCGCCGCATCAATTTGCAGAACACGCTGCTAGAGCGTTTTTCCCGAAATACGATCAAGCGTCACCTATAAACTGCCCCGAAATTGATGAGTGTGACACAACTTCCATATCCGATATATCCAGCCCTTTCACCATGGCCGAACTAATAGCGGCGATTGAAACTTCGAAGAAACGAACAACACCTGGTCCCGATGGTATTCCTTATGAGGTTTTCAAGAACATGGAAGGAGCAGCTCTCGACGCACTTCTTCAGGCTATTAATAAAGTATGGGAGACTGGAAACGTTCCACCTGATTGGAAGCACTCAATTGTTGTCGCGATTCCGAAACCAGGAAAGTGTCCAAATAGCCTGCAATCTTTACGCCCAATTTCACTAACCTCAACTGTCTGCAAACTCGCTGAAAAGATGCTGGCCACACGAGTTTCCTGGTGGCTTGAACGCCACGATAAATATCATCCTGCTCAAATTGGATTCCGTTCTTACTTGGGAACTGAAGATGGACTTTCTATCTTATCAGACGATGTTTTACAGGTTTCTCCACACAGTCACGCTGTGCGCACGGTAGTAGCAACAGACATAACGAAAGCTTATGACAATATAGACCATGAAATCATTATATCCAACCTCATCGACCTGGGACTTCCACCGCGGGTGATAAGATTCATCTACTCATTCCTTCAGAATCGCACATTTGCGATTAGAGTAGATGGAAGGCAAGAAGGATACTTCACATCGAACAGAGGAGTCCCACAAGGTTCGGTTCTGGCTCCTCTTCTCTTCAACGTTGCTCTAATACCTCTAGCCTGGCAACTACATCGGATTCCAGATGTGAGGTTCTTAATCTATGCAGATGACGTCACTTTGTGGTCCGTGCATAAAGATATATCTAGACAAACTCAACAGCTTCAAGAAGCCCTTGATGTGCTGAACAACTACGCTCGGAAAGCAGGATTGGACATTTCCGCCCAAAAATCAAGCTATGTTGTGGTGGCCAACAAGAAAGGACGCACAAGAATCACGCAGCACCCCTTTACATTTAGACTCGGCGCAGTGACAATCCCTGAGGCTTCTGAGGTCCGCATACTGGGTCTCGATATTCACCAATCCGGCAGTGGTGCACACTGGCTCCGTAAAACCAGACAGAGTTCGACAAAAACACTTCACCTTATTCGTCGCATTGCAGCAAAAGCAGCTGGAGCTCGTACTGACGTAGCTCGACGGTTGGTGCGTGCAGTCTTGCAGCCACGAATTTTATATCAAGCACAATTTCAACGGCTGACGTTGGCACAGCTAGCACAGTTGGAGACGATTAATCGCGATGCTATGCGCACAATCACAGCACTGCCCCGCATCACTCCGATACCAGCCCTACAGGAACATGCCCAGCTCAACACAATTGCAGAGCTAATTTTGCAACGTGAAAAAGCACGTGAAATAAAAAAGCAACTTATTCCGGCTGTCGCTGCGCTGCATGCTCATTTTCACCGCGGCTCTCGGATTGACAATCAGCCCTGTCCAATGCCTCCCTGGGAATTCACCAGCATCACAACTAATAAGCCAACGAAGTTACGACGCAGCGATGCAACAGGTACTATTGACGAACACAACATCGTCGATGCATCATGCGTTAACACCTGCAAAGTCTATACGGATGCTGCCATTCTCCCAGACGGCGGAAGGACATCATTCCTGAGTACAACGCATAATTTCATCAGCGGCCACCAGCGCTATTTATCTACGGAAGCCAGCGCTCTAGTAATGGAACTTCAAGCCATCCACGACGCTATGCAAGATGCGACATCTAAGCTGCCTACCATCAAGCAACTAGACATCTTCACGGATTCTTTAGCGGCTATTCAGGAACTCAAGAAGGTCGATAAGGCGATGGAAATCTGCGAGAGAATACACACTATGAATAGTAAGACAGCTACTTGCGTCAAGGTACACTGGATTCAAGGCCATTCAGCGAACCCTCACAACATTGCTGCTGACCAGCAGGCACACTGCCCTCCTAATCCTGATCCTCCACCTATTCCCCTCCCACCCCAACCCCGTAACTCGCTGCGAGCCCGTAAAAATGTTCTCCGGCAGGACACACGCGCTCTTATCCCACCGTGTGTCTGCTCCCTCCCCCTTCACCTTACTAGGGCGGAGGAAGTTGTGCTTAGGAGGCTTCGGGCCGGGGTGGCCCTTACACCGGCTGTTGTCTCAAGGTGGAACTGGTCGCATTTACCACTGGGTGCTACGTGTCCATACTGCTCCGTTCCTGTGGTGGAATCAGACGCATACCACCTAATATGGACATGTACGGGCTTACAATCGGAACGCTCGCGTCACCTACTGCAAGCCGGCCTCCGCTACAGTGTGACAACCAGCTATGACCGCTGGATACATGATAACAAATTTCACAAAACACTGCTTCAATTCATACACAACACAGGCCTCACAGCACACATATAATGCACATATACGCTCCAACAATTATGCCTTAAGGGCAAGCCTTCATCGCAATAAAAAAAAAAAAAAAAAAAAAAAGAGTACACGCGCCTGTATTGAACATGACATGACACAAATTTATGTTGTCTTCTTCAACTGGGAGGCCAGCTCTTGGCGCAGTTTGGCGCCATTGACGCAGCTGTTGCACCACTGCGTAATTTGCCCACCACGCTGTGTATGCAGTCGAGGGTCTTCGACTAACTCGTCACACAGCAAGCGCACTGATCGACTTTTTGGAAAGGCGAAAATGACGCTGAAACTCTACGTCTGTCATGTAGGTGTACTGGTAAAGACAGTCACAGACAGTCGCCAGAGACACTTGCTGGCGCTGGATGCGATGATACAGGCTATATGCTTATTATTATTATTATTATTATTATTATTATTATTATTATTATTATTATTATTATTATTATCGTTGTTGTTGTTGTTGTCGTCGCAAGAAAAAGAAACAACGTAAAACTGGGAAAATACGACGGCTTTTTTGTGTCCAAGATAAAACCAACAAAAATAAGAAAAGCACTCAGCCAGGACAAGCACCGAAGCAAATGTATAAAAACGGAAAAGCTTCGTCCGCCAATAGCAACTAAGCAACAGCAGCAGTGACGACAGGTAGAGTGCGCAAACGTGGACGGCAACACGCAACAGTCCTCCACTGACGCAGTCCGGCTGTTCACCGTTCTACATTCTTTCCGATAGGCCTTCTTTTCGTTAAAGAAGGCACAGGCTCGAAAATCTAGAAGAAGCGATCCCAAACGCATAAAGTAGCAAAGCCTACCATGGTACTTTTCATCTCCACGCCCGAGGGAGCCGGCAACGTATAAACACGTAAGCGAAGGAACGAACAAACGAAGAAGCAAGGAAGCAGACTTCAAGTTTGGTCGCCACCATCCCCCGGTCAGCACATTCGACGTGAAGACGCCCTCGATTCGACGTCGACTTCGTGCCGGGGAACAAAAGTTCGATCGGAAAGGATTTGTTATTGAAAACGTCAGGAAAGTCCGCACCGGAATGCAAAAGAAAGAGAAAGATCCGAACGATAGGCATGAGGCACCTAAAGAACACAACGGAGAACATTTTCGATTCGAGCGCTGACGGAGAGGAAGAAGAAAGAAAGAAGAGGCACGAAGGCTGGAGTAACAGGAGACGAAGCAATGGCGGAACCCAGCCGACGAAGGGCTTCAATACGTCTTGTGTTGTGCATCAAACCGGGGGATTCGAAAAGTGGGAGCGCTGACGAAAACTCCCGTTTGTTTTGACCGAAGGAGCACAGAACTCAGCAATCATAAGGAAAACAAACAAAAGTAAAAAACACCGCTCGGAACTATTTTTGCAGCTTCCCAGCGACTCCTAAAATGCAAGGCTAAAAACGTTGCAAATAGAGCAGACAATGTAAGCTAAGAGCTATATATATATATATATATATATATATATATATATATATATATATATATATATATATATATATATATATATATATATATATATATATATATATATATATACCGACGTTCGAGGAACTGAACTTGCAAGATCCCTTTCTTGACTTGAAAGGGGAAAACAAGAGGGGGAGCAGGGGAGGAGAAACGCTAGGAGAGGCGGAGTGTGGTTCTCTGGTGTTAGATTTCACGGCAAGAAATAAAAATGACATGCGACGAGAGTTTGCGTCCGCACAAAAATACACCGGGGTATTTGCACGCACGGACTCACTCACGCACGCACGCAAGTACAATATAGTCTATTGTTAAAGAAAATTGATTAGTATTTCGTGGCTGATTATTAGAGCTCACTTCTGACACAAGGGCATCGGCAATAATTTGCTATTAATCTATGTGTATACATGAAGTGAAGTATGCGTTCATATTATGTTGGTTAGAATACTAATGAAATGTTCCGCTTAAAAGTGAACCATAATGTAACACACACACACACACACACACACACACACACACACACACACACACACACACACACACACACACACACACACACACACACACACACACACACGCACACACACACGCACGCACGCACGCACGCACACACACACACGCACGCACGCACGCACGCACACACGCACACACACACACACACACACACACACGCACGCACGAAAGCACGCACACATGCATAAATGTGTGCACGAGTTTCTCAAAGGCGTTTTCTACAGACTCTGTGCTCAATTACGCGATTCGGGTAAATTACGGTCTGCCGTGGCTATCACACTGCAGTCTGTTCATCTTTCTCTAAGAAACCTTGGCAGTCCACGATCAGTCACGCGATGTAGGCAGTTATGAGGTACGACTGGACGTCACAAGAAATAAGTAAAATGGCTTCCAGTCAGGGAATGCGTTCTTTTCATGCGTCTATTTACAATCATAGGTTATCTGAAGATCGAAATCATCCGATCTAAGTTGCGCCAGCAGCTCCGACGTAATTACTTTCTTCGAACCACCTTGACACTTTTTTTTTTCATCGAACCTTCTGGCAAAGTATTTCTACGGCCCACTTCCTTCGTTTCAGAAGCGCCCAAGAATACGCAGATAAAGAATTACGTCGTAACAAAAGGGGTAAACCATACGCCCGCTACAAGTTTGTAGGTTGTGCAACATTTCCGACCGGCAGGTACAATTGGTTGAGACAATGTGATTATTTCAATAGCATGTTGGGACAAAGCCGGACGGCACTATTCTTGAAGCCACGTGTCGTCTGCTAACAGACAGTACGGTTCGGAGGCTATAGCGAACAGCTTGGCAACGAGAGCCAACGAGAAATACTTAAGTTACAATATCCTCCGGATAAATTTACGCAACGTGGAGTCCCAACAATGCGGGGGGTCGTATTCGTCAACGCGCGCCTTTCATTCGGCGCTCCCACTGAAAGCCGACCCCGGTAACGGTGAAATAAGTCTGCGCGTCTTGATATCAGCGGCAGACAGCCAGACGAGCTAAGTGCTTCAGCAGGGTCTGGTCCTTTCTTTCGCTTCTTCGCATTTCTGCTCAGCTAGGTATACGACGCGGGAGTGTTCGGGGAAGGGGGCGTGCTAAGACAAGCGCTTGTCACCACGAAGCAGGACTTGCGGCTCGTTGCAACCCGAGACTCTGGGTACGGCTCGCGCAGCAAATACACGGCCACCTCCTACCTCCATTCACCTTGACGTATATCGTCAGGCCGAGAGCTCCGCGCTAAAGAGCCACCGCCGCCGTCGCGGCGCGCGTGAGTGCTACCGTGTCACAAGGCACTCTGTCGCTGTCGGCTATATCAAATATCCCGCGGTCAGCTTTTGCCATGGCAACAGCGGCGGCGGCAGCAGCAGCAGCAGCCGCAGCAAGGGCCGCTTCTGTCACCGTATATAGCGCGCGCTGCCGACTGGTGTCACACAATCTCGTCCCAGGCAGCTCACCGCTGTCCTCGTCTAAACAGCGGCGCTCTGTTACGCGTCGCCTCGGCACGGAAGGCAAAAGTACAGGGTGGCCCAAAGAGGGGTGGAAGGACGTATCTGGCCCCTGAGTGCGTCTCCTTCTCTGTAACACAATATGGCCATCGGGGGAGACAGGTGCTCAGCAGCCTTCGTGTCGGAGAGAGAGAGAGAGACTGGCATCACCGCTAAGCACATCTCGTCTAAACCTAGTTTTCTCTTAGCCAGGACACAGGCTGCCGCTCTGTGCGTGTCTGTGTGCGTGGGCGTGAGCGCACGCGCTATTGCGACTTGTTCCTTTACGCAAGCGCTGTGCTCTGACACGTGTCTGTTTCTCACCCCTCTCCCTTTTTTTGTGTGGCTGTGTCTTTTTTTCTTTGTCACTGCGCGCGCATAAATCGTCTGCAACTCCGCAGCGACGCACAAGAACGTCAATTATTGTTTTTTCTGCTCCAGTAAGACTGAACATGCGCAGAGTGCAAAATGAAATGACAAACAAAAACAATGTTTCCGCCGTAGGACGGATGTAGACAATAATGAATGGCAACATAATTCTGTCGTTTCGTTCTGTCGTGGAGAACGTACGCGTAAAGAAAGCGTATGTATAAAACCAGCAGGTGACACAAAGGTATTTTCGCAGCGAACTTGTTAACGCTAGTACAGTGCCTTTGTATGTCTTCAAAAGAAATATGGTAGAGAGAGGCAAAGAGAGAACGCGTCCGACAATGCATGTTATAAGTAAATAAATAAATAAATAAATAAATAAATAAATAAAAGGTGTCTGTAGCGAATCGACAGCTAAAAAAGAAACAAAAGCCGGACGGGGAATAATATGTTCCAGGAATATGGATGACATTACACACCGAATATTGGGAAATTTTCCAGGGCGTGAGTCAATTAAAAGAGGCACAAGAAATTAACAGACTAATGCGGTGCCCGCTAAAACGCCTAAGCCCTTACTAAGGGGTGAAATTAGCTAAATGATATCGCTATAACTAGAGAAATAAGAACCTGGAACTGGAACCTCGTATAGGTATAGCTGAATCCATCTACAAGAATATGGAAAATGCGGATACAAAGATTTTCCCAACAAAATCGAAAATAGTTAATTAAGCGAGTAAACCTGAGCGCGCACTGAGCGGTGACGAAGGAGGAGATATCCCATCAGTATCTATGTCACAGGAAGGAAACTGTGTGCAGAAAACGCAGTACATCGCGGTAGCGTAGCCTTATGGTAGCATGGTCCTCAGTGGTTAGTGAGCGTACAAAGCGTCTTTGAAAAATGATTTTGCAATATTGCATAGATGTACTAAGGGGCTTCATCTTCTCATTTACGAACACCACACCTATAGAGATTGGCTTCAAAGTAGTCTTTTCTTATACATTTAGGCAATGTAACACTGTTACCACGCTTAAAAAGCCTGCATTGATGTTTTATTAATAATTTCAGAAGCGAAAGCGGCCGCAGAACACATAATGGGCAACTATTAATTCCAGGTTCTGGTCCATCATTTGCTACTCAATAATGAAACGGTACTACGCACTAATCTTCGCGAGACGCTGCCCTCAATATGTATTAGAACTAAAACAAGATGCATAAATGAATATCGTTGGGATAACAAGCTTCCGACGTGTGTAAGAAGCGGCAGTCTTGGGAAACTATTCAGGAAGAGCAGAAATGGCACTCTCTGTTCACTGAGCAGTATACAAGTACACGAAACGTTAAACAAGCAGGCGTCACACCGAGCGAAACAGCTTAACTATAGACGATGCATATCAAAGTCCAAGACACTCACCCTTTCCTTTGTTCTCTGTAAAGAAAAAGATGTCCATATTAGTCAACACTCGTGCACTTCCTAAACTAAAGGGCAGGGTGGCTAAGCTGAACTGAAGTTCAGAGCCGGAAACAGCATGGCTCAATTTACTGAACTTACTTACTAGGAAACAAGAAATATGTACAAAAAATTGGAATCAGATATATGAGATGTCAGTTAGTGCACGCATGTGCTATCAAATGAAGAAAAGAAATGAAACTATAAAGGGCAGGATGAAATAACAACAGAAGTCAACAACAATAACACAAACGAAGTCAGAAAACAAGGTGACGTGTTCGCTTTTTTTTTTGCATAGTACAGTAACATTAGGTAACCAAATCATGAAACCATGCAAAAATAGAAAAAATTCGCAGCAACAACAACAAGAAAAGCGCCCAATAAATCAAGCGTTTGACGAACTGTGCTCGATATCACAGAACTAAAGAAGCCTAATTAGTGAGAAGTGGAGTGCGTGGAAAAAGGCCGCGGTAGCTCAAAAAGGCGTAATCAGGAATGCAAACGAGGGTCATGACAGAGTCGTTGTCTTCTAAATTGCCTTTCAAAGAAACATTAATGAGACTAGCCAATACAGCTCCCCCTCGCGGGCAAATGAAAGCCAGTTAGAACAGAAAAGGGCAGAAAGATCGCCGTAAGAAAAAAAAAAACAGATGAGCTACACATTCATCGATAAACTTTGCAACGGAGATATGGAGGGACGTGAGTTGAAAACGAAAAGAGGGAACGAGGGCGAGTGAGGGACAGAGAGAAGCAAAAGAGCATTCGGGAATCGAAATACAATACTAATCGCCGAAGTCGTGCATAGTAAATGAGCGCCTTTCCAAGCACAGTGGTGCGCTTCGCCCGAAGAAGAACCGCTTCGGCTTCCCCCAACATCCTGAATCGAAGGCAGCCTCGCCTCGTTTTCTCCCCGCACAGAACTCGATTGGTACCGTGCTCCTCGCTTCCAGAGGAGAGCGATGCAAATTTAAAACAATTAGCGAAGGCCCCCGGTCTAATTTCATTGAGAAGTTCCATCACGCTCTCAGAGCACGCTGCTTATATATACTTGCAAGCTTCCTACGCGCACCCGCAGGTCTTTGTAAAGGGCGACTCTTTGCGGGGCAAGTTAAGCTAGATGCGATGTGAAAGGCGTCCACGCATTGCTTTATCCTACGGGTCGCATTCTCTAGTGAGTTACCGGACGAAACATGGTTGCGAATTTAGAGTTTTGCCTCCCAGTAAATTGATCTCAGAGGCGAAGAAGAGGTTACGTCGTTGTCTGGTAGCGTCGACATGTGCTCCGTGCGTATGAAATGTAGAAGCGAGATTAATGAGTGAGTTGTATTCGCACCACTGTCAAAAAATGAGAAAGCTAGCTTCTTTCGCCAACGCCCATCAGGGACTGAAGAGCTGTTTGTCGTTGGACGCCTTCGTTGATACGTGCAACGTGACAATTCCCTGGCATCTTTTCCTACGAATGGTTCGCGTAAGAACGTTTCATTTGTGTGTGGGTGAGTAGGAAGCCACAACTCAACAACGTTCTTTTCATGGCGTGAAGTATATGCGGACGAAAGAAAAGTGATATCGGACATAATGATATAGAATCATGCACCCTACTTTAGTAAAAGCGCCTATATACCGTAAGCATTTGCTTTGAAAAGTTGGATATTTGTTGTGCTCTTTCATTTATTCCAAACGTTTTTTTTTTTCTTGCCAAAAAACCGCACATAGGTTCTTATTGCGGCATCTATATTCTAATCCAAGAAGAAAACAGTGGAATTCCATTCATGCCACCGAATTTATGCGTGTTGGACCCAATGCACGACTCGTCGCAAAACCTATGCACACTAGCCAAGTACTGAAGGTTTCGTCCACCTTTCCCGCTCTTCAGAGCCGCAAAGCACGACGCGAGTCAGTGAGTCGTCTGATCACCGACATCTTTCCTTTAACTCAAGGAACGAAAATGGGAAATGCTATGTTCGTCTCAGCGTTCAGTCCCGTTGATGGAGCTTCGACAACGAGCCTCATCACCGGTACAGCACGCGCCACAAGGCATGCAGAACCGCTCCATATTTTTCAAGCGGCAGACTTCTTGCTGTACAACACGCAGGTGGGGAATCAGCCGCAGACCAATGTCCCCGCCACTTTCTCTTCTCGCCGTGCATCGCGCACCAAGAAGCCTGCCTGTGCTCTCCCTCCAAGTCGTTTTCGTCTCGAAGGGAAGGACGACAATGTCTCCGCGTGGCCCACCGCAAAGTGAAAATCAGGGATGCCACCTCGCGTACTCCTTGCCATTGTCCACCGACCGCTGCCACCACCCGTGGCTCCATTGAGCGAGGTCGAAACCAATTTGGGAGGCCCACGGCTCCCGATACAAGAAAAGAAGGAAGCGAGAAGGAACGTTACAGAATAATAAAAGTGCCACATCCAGAAAAAGGCAGGGCTCACCCGAAATCGTTACATCCTAGTCACAGTCTTTTTTTTCTTTCTTTTTTTATCCCAGAAACATCCCGAGAGCTGCCTTGCTGGCATCGCGACGCAAGCAGCAGGCTGCCTAGGAGGCCCGACACGTCACCAAGACCACGCTGTCGCTAAAAGCGAAAGGGAAGGAGTTGTCGCTGGAGAGCGCGAGAGAAAGGGCCCGCACGACTACCTCCTGTCTAGTACGTGTGCGTTAGAAAGAAAGAGGAAGAGAGACCCAGAACAAGTGAGCAGAGAAAGAGAGGAGGACAGTTCGGCGGCGGCGGCGGCGGCGGCGGCGGCGGCGGCGGCGGCGACGGGGCGCGAATGAATGGCGGAGACGGGAACAAAAGATGAGGACCGGAGGAAGATGCTGCGCGCCGCCCGTGGGATCAATGCGGGCGACTACTGCTGCTGCAGTGCGCCATATGAGGTCGCCGCCACCACCAGCCCCGTCTGGATTCCAGTCCCGTATCCTCTTCCCCGTCTCCTCCTTTGCTGCCCTTCCTTTATTGCCTGCTTCGTCATTCTCGTTGTTACTCATCGACGAACGACGATACACCGACAACGCTTCGTTGCTACTACGAAAGCGGCAGCCCGCCTGGGGCGCCTCGCTTCGCCCCGCGCTACGCGCACTCCCTGCCACGGGCTATACTCAATTCTTTGTGACACAAACTAACTTTCACTTCCTTCAGACGAATTCGATCGCTTGAGGGTAAACTAGCATCCACAGACACGTTGAACGACACGCAGCTCCGAGCCTTTCCGCATAAATCGATAGGGGAAAAGGCAGGCCTGGAAACTTTAGTTCGACGAACACTAGGTGGAAAATGGCGGACGCTACGCAGACGGGGGACGTGTATTTCGTAAGTGTGATGCCATCCGGTACCCCCTCCTTCAACCCCTACACCTGAGTACACATAAAAGCGGTAGCCGTCGGCATATTCACGTACAGAAATACGCAAAACGGCGTCGGCAGAGTGTGTGCATGCCCATGATTTATCCTTCCTTATTGCGTAACCACGGTAACAGGGGCGGACAAGCGGTTTCAGTTAACTTTCTCCTGTTTTTTTTTTTTTCTATACGATCAGCTGTCACAATGTTTCTGAGAAGTGCACGAAAGCCGATGACACGCACAACACATATATTGTTATGTCCATCTTCTTGCAAAACTACTCAGCGGCCTTTCAGTGGCCTTTCAGTGGCTTTCCACTCAGTGATCTTTCAAAATGCCATACAAACATAAAAAAAATATTATACAAAACATATCCCACATAATGTTACGTGATCATACGAGAACACATATAAGCGATATGTGTTTTCATATGACAAGAGATTATTAGATGTGTGGCATATTGTCATATGAGCCTTTTTTACATGTATAACGCAACCCAGGCAAACTCCACGTGAAACAGTGAAACAGCCGCCTGTTCATCATGGGCCAACCTTCTAAAGAGAAGGAAGTTAACGAGAATGAGCGCTACAATACTGAGGTCACTTGAAGAGCAATTTTCGACTGAGGGCGGCGCGCTTGAAGCCACGGGTGAGCCACGGTGGGCCCGTGTTCCGGTCGGCGTAACGACTTCCAAATTGCGAGCGAGGACTCGCCAGCCTCATTACGAGAGCACGGAACCTCCGTTCTCCTCGGACATTCTAAGAAGGCACCGCAATTAAAGTACGCGCGTGTCCAGTTCACGCCGCTGTGGCGGGCGCAGGGAGTCGCCCTCTACGTATTCCAAAAGGACGACTCTCAGAGAACGTCGAAATTGGGCGCAATTTTAGGGGAGACTGTGAGACGAAAGTGCTGCAGTGACATTATCAGTCGCGGCCTTTAGTGATTTGCCAAAAAAAAAAGAAATATGCGCTTCAGAAGGACAGAGTGTCCCTTGTATCACAGCTTTTTTTTAAACGTACTACTTTTCTTTCTCTCCCGTTGCATGGCGCTATATACGTATATGTAGAAATATTATTGTATTATAGATTATTGTGTTATTGTATTACTGCATGTATGCAATGCTGTTTTGTAGAATAATTGAAAGTTTTAACTTAGAGTCCCTACTCCACCGTTACCATCGCAATGCCCACTGCTGTACTGTACGTCATGTTTTCTTAACAGGATATATTTTAAGAGCACACACGCACAGACACACAAAGAAAGGAAGACATGCCTTCTCAGCAAGTCAACGCTGCGCTTTTCGAAATTAAGAAAAGAGTAGGATAACAGACGCGAAGAAATAGAAAAAAAAAACGAGTTCCACCAGTCGTGTGGGATCTATAGAACAAACTGCCTGGCAACAGGGACGCGAACTTGTCGGCGGCATAGGAAAGCCGCGAGGCGGTCAAAATTGAATTTTCGAGCGTCGACAAAGACAGTGTAGCAACCCGCTTATCTCTACATGGTGGAATCGTCGCAGCGAAGGCGTTTTTTGTTTCGGCGCCAGCCACGAGTCAGCCGTTCCTTCGGGGGATCCAGTTGGGAAATCGCCGGCGTCATCTGTTAGCTCCTACACCTTGGAACCATTGGCCTCAGCAGTGGGCGCGAGGAAACAACAGTTCCGCGTCTGTACGCTCGGTTCTGCCACCAGGCTGGTGTGAGTCAGGAGGGATTTACTTTTCGACAGCGTCTGCCAATCCCAATTTTTCTTTATCCCACACCTTCAGCTCGAGACAAAGATTTCCTCCAGTGTAAAAAAAAAAAGAAAGGAAAAAACTCTGAACGCCTGCATTTCTACCGCAAGTTCTATTTGGAGCCGAAGTATGAAACCTGTGCGCAGTTAAAAAAAAAAGAAGAAAAGAAAAATGTGCGAACGAGGAAGCGGAAGCCTCCTTCTGCACTTTATTCTAAAATCCAACGACCACAACGCGGCAGATGTGGAATTTTCTTTAGAACCAAATTTCTACAGACTGACAGAATAAAAAAAAAGAAATGCAGAGGACAGCCTGTTGAGACGTGCTGGATATTCGGCTGTTCAGCCGCTAAGGTTGCAAAAATAAACCAACTTTAAATTTTATTTCTACATTGAGTTGAGACGTATGCCGAGACCATATGATGTACTCCTGTTCTCGTGGCAAGTTATATGTCGCCTTCAAACATTACTTCATTTAATTGTGGCTTTTTAAAGCTAGAAACTGCTGACAAGGCACCGCCTTCTGAAAGCCTCGACGCTGCATTGGTATCGATTCTGCTTTTCTGTTGCCCAGATGGCTCCTGGCACGTGACGGCGCCTTCGTAGCGCGGCCTACTGCCCTTGTGTGCGCAAAGAACCACGCACAATTATACGACTCTTTCTCTGTGTTCCGTTTGTTTTTTCGTCTATCGAGACGATGACTTCATTATTATTATTTTTTCGTTTCTGTGTTAGCACCACCGACCAGACTCGCCGGATATGGGACCCCTAAAACTAAAGCCAGTAAATGACTAATTTTGTTCTTCGTTGACTTCTTTTGTTTTAACGCTTTCGAATCTCCTCAGAAGCTCCGGACTAGCTTCGTCGCCGGAGTTCATTTGAAATGCAGGAAACGTTATGGCCCCCGAGGCGCACTACAGCGCAAATCAATCGCCCTAACTGCCTCTTTTTTCTCCCTCCTCATCAGGTAAAAAGCCAAGGAAACTCTATTGAATTAGACCATTTTGCGTTAGCGGGGCTTCGGAGATTTTTTCAGGCGGCTGCAGTGCGCATCTCGCATGGAAATAAAGTGGTGAGCCGTGGAAATCACTTACCCCTCTCGCCACTGACTTCGCGTTAAAGATAAATGCACGCAACATGCAAACAACGTGTGCTTCATCTAATGATCGACTCAAGCGTACGTGGCACACAGAGAAAAGCATACGTGGAGGGCATGTTTCGTCCACTATTCGAAATCTTGAGAGGGGCCTCACCGGCTCATGACCAGTGCACTGCAGATAATATATGGTCTAACGGCGTAGAGCTGGAGTTAAGCTCACGTTGACGCTAACAAATGTGAAGTTCGCCAATAATAAAACGTAAGCCACAACTTGCTTGAATTAATATCCCATCAGAAGGACTAAGCCATAACAGATTCTTAGCTGCCTTTTTTACGCCTTTTCTACGCCTTTTTTACGTGGTTGATAATTGTGGAGGCTGTTCGGCGCGGCGTCACTTTAATTCCGGCTGCAGAGTTCTACTTTAGTCTTTAGATTTGTCCTGTTGCAGGGTTCTACTTTGGTCTTTAGATTTGTCCTGTTGCTCTCCTTTCCTTTTTCCTTTTTCCTCCCCTCCTTCCTATCTTCCATTTCTGTGTTGCTGTCGCCTCACTTCAGAAGAGTAGGCAGGCGTTGTGCCCATTCCGGTGGCAGTTGCCAGCCTGCTCCTCGCTTTCCCTTTCCTGTTACCTGTGTATATGTGTATATGTGTGCAAAACAAATAATAATAATAATAATAACCTTTCTACCCTTCGCCACCTCTGATACCGTGATTCTAATATACCAGCGATTAAACTTTGTAATTATCAACAAAACCAATCCAACTCTCTCCTTCGGATGCCTTAAGTCGGTTTTGAGGAACCTCCAACAGCTCGCGGTAACAGCTTGCGATAACGCTTTCATATCTGCATGCGCCCTCAAATGATGTAACATATGTCACATCACGTGGTCGGCGGAATCTACCGCTCGTCGTAACGATTTGCTCGTCTTCGACCGATCGGTCGTTCAATTATTATCTATTATCCTGGCAGAAGAAGCCTCCAGCATACTATATGGTTCACAACGTAATTTCAACAGGGTGCGGCTCCAAGCGCGATCACCTAGACGTTCATCTTGTTGCACACCGACGCCCCACACAAGCAATCGAGGACGATGAACGTTAAAAAGGGCTGCAGCCTGTAAGAGGAGAAATAGCATCTCGCGAAGTTTGACTTCAATCAGCCACCAGATCATCGCAGCCAAATCGACGCACCTTACTTGAACAGCGCACGTCTGGTGACAAAACGCGCCCAGAAGTCGTTAGATGTGTGTGCATGAAAGTGCGCACTGAAAACACGGGAGATGAGGAGAGCGTCCGGCATGCGAACGTGCATGCCGGACGCATGCCGTTGGCATAACGTCCGCATGCACGTCCGTCATGACGTCCGTCATGCCGCATGCCGTCCGGCATGACGCATGCCGGACGCATGCCGTTTACACACACATGCATGCATGTGTGTGTAAAACATGGTGCAGCAACTTGCAGCGGGCTAGAAACATCAGACTAAGATTAATGTTACCTTTTCCTGACCACTTATGACGTAGCACCGAATCACTTTATTGGAGCGTTTTCTCAAGATTTAGCTTTCCTTTTTATTCCAATCATGACAAAAACTTGCGAACTAAAGACCGAAGCTTCAGTTTCAGTTAACTAACTAATTACCTAATTAACTAACTAACAGACTAAATAAATAAATAAATAAATAAATAAATAAATAAATAAATACGATGTTTCCATGACCGAACTTCCAAATAGGTACAATGCCCGCACCAGAAAACTTCACTTCTCGCAGTGCAAAACTTTAAACCTTCCACGCAAATAAAGCAAGAGGCAGTGCCACTGAACGTAACGCCTTCGCCACACTCACGAGTAGTTGTGCGTGACGCGAGGTGAAAAAAAAAAAATGTCGATGCTTCGCACGCGCATTACCGAAGGCGGCGCCCATATTGTGGACACTCGTTCACCGTTTGAAGCAAAAAAATACTAAAAGAAAGTCACGTAGAACAAAACCGCAACGCCATACGCGCAACCACACTGCTGCGCTCACTGACATCCAGCAAAAAGAGAGATGCCGGAACGAGAGGAAACAATGGCACGTGCTGCATAAAACACCGTCGAAGTTCACATAAACGAGCAGGGCGCGACAAAGCACTGCGGCTTCACGCAGCGTATACGGCTCGCTGCTCGCGTGCAGCAACAAAGCGAGGCAGAACGCAGCCGGCGCGCCCGAATGCATGCAGCACGCAAACCGCACATACAGAAAACGATGCGGGAAGACCGGAAAGAGTGAAATGAAAAATAACAAAGCGGAGTCTGGTCGATATGAGAGCGATTTGCGTGAGTTTGCTGTGCTCAGACGAGGCCGAAGCTAAACCCCACCGAAGCGTGCGCGCAGTTTCTTTTCAGCCTAGCGCGCTTCGCGAGTATTCGGGAAGGAAGCGCGAATTAACGAGCACGCAGCTGTCGACGTGTCTAGACTCAGAGGGGAGCAATATAGGAAGTACGGAAGAGAGAGAGAGAGAGAGAGAGAAATATAGAGAGAGAGATAGAGAGAGAGCGGGGCAGGAGAACAATTAATGAGCGACTGCTTTTCTGTTTCCTTTTCCTTACTCCCGGTATGCCGAGCGCCATTCTTCTTCTTCTTTTCTTTTTCTTCAAGGATAGAAACGGCACGGAGTATCCTCAAAACAAGCGCTCTTTCTCTCACGAGCACAAGGAACAGTTACAGCACGCCACGCAGCGCCAGCGACAGGCACTGACTCCACCGTCGACGTCACTACTTGGCATGCGTATAGGGCGGAGGGCGCATAAGACGGAGCACATGAAATCGTACACCCGCCACTCAGCGAAAAACTTCGCATTTCGATGGAGGAAAGGTCCTGCACAATTACACGCTGCGATCTCGCAAGGAACGCTCCCGAAATGCTCGCAACTTGAGTGCGCGTTGCCGCACGCATGTGTATAGTTCGGTGCGCGTCCGCTCATTTCTTTTTCCCCCTAAACATTTGCAAGCGAAATACCTCGGTGCGGTGGTCTTCCAACTTAAAGCAACAACGCACCCGGGCGCGCACGCAATAACTCGCGTGGCGATTCGTCGATTTGATACTCACGCTACTTAAACTAGGAAATTAAATGTAACGTGGACACCCACGCCCATACATGCAAGCAAGCGCATGTAGGGCGACTCACAAACTTAAGGCTATCCGCGGACTTACTCGCACACGCGTGCCCACCTTGGCCCCGCAGGCACTTTCGAAGCACAACTTTGAAGACAGAATGCGCGAAGTTGCTACTCATTGCATTCTCCTCGTCTCGTTAATTCAAAAGTTGCGCACTGATCAGCGTAGCTGAGCAGATGCGTGATACATGTAAGCGTTTCTTACGAGCACCGTCGGCTCGGGCAAAGAGTGGCCTGTAAGGAAAGTGTCGATAGCTGGTATTTCCCACTTTCTTTGAGACACACACGAGCGTGCACGAATGCAGAGAAAGAGAGAGAACGCTCCCACAGCTCCGTTTTTGATAAACGATCTCCATATTTCAAAGTGGACCCTAAGATACTTGGCGCAACTGTATAGTTACATTGTCCTCGAACATGCTTTAAAAAAAAAGTTACGAATGCTTAACAAATTACCGAGCTCAGCTTAGTCATTATGCTCTCAGCCCTAAAATTATGGCGAAGGATCCTGGAACACGATGTAATATAGGAAAGAAGAGCTAGGAAGATAAAAACCCACAATCTGGCAACTTGAAAAGAAGGGAGCCCTAAAGCGGTCAAGTGCATTACTAAAGCATTCACAAGATCGAGGACGAAATACAAAGAAAGAAAGAAACTGGGAGGCAGGCAAAAGAAAACGGGCCAGACGGAGAGAGCCTTAATTGAAACGAAGAACCGCAGCGTTCGCATTCCAGAGGAACGAAGAAAAGGAAGCCAGAAGAAGTTTTCCAGGCACAAGACGTTTCAACAACTGCGCAATTTTCCAGAGTTCTTGAGTCTCCACTGGGGAGAGCTCAGGAAAGGGAGTGGTAGAAAAGAGATTGGGAGGGAAGGACTGAAGAGAGAGAGAGGAGCACAAGCGATGCGAGAGCATTGGCGGACGCCATTAGCGAAGAGCCCCTCTATATACACAGCAGGAAGCGAAGACCACGCAGGCAGCGTCAGGGAGGAACGCCGCGCAAGGAGCACTGGTCCAACTAAACGGCGCGTTCGTGTCCCCTTCACCACCAGCCCCACACATTTGCCGTTCCCCGCTACCCTGCTTCGTGCTCTAACTCGCTCTTTAAAGGCAGGTCTCTCCATCCAACTAATGGTCCCAGCTAAGCACTGGATGGGACACGCCGATCTCAAGAGCGCTTCGGAGGGGACGAAGCACGCATTTCAAGCATCACAGCTGTCGTGTAGAAGAATTGGGAGCGGAGACGGCTGTGCCACATGCACATTTCGACTTGATGAATCCGAAACTAGGCATGCGTTAGCAAGACCTTCAACGGAACGGTCGTATAAAATAGCGTCCGCGGAGAACACTTAACACGGACGCATATAATGGTGCTAACGATGACACACTCTCAACGGACATGTTCTATTGGCCAGCCAAACGTTAACAACTTCTTCAGTGGCACTAGCGACACATAAAGTGCTTGAGATTAATGTCGAATGACGAACCTTAAACTGCAAGCACCTGAGAAGTGACCGGCAAACTGTCCTACGGGCAGCGCACTGAGAATCTGGCTTCTCTGCATGCAGACCCTCTTAAAGGAAAAGCGCACTTTCAAAAGCAGATTGATTTGGACGGCTTCTTTCCACCACACTAGCTGCTCGTATACGTGGGGCGCGAGCGCAAGTAGTTTAAATGGAGCGTCGTTATGTATAAAAAAGTCCGTTTGAATATCGCAATCACTAGTCCACCAGGGGGCAAACAACTTATGCTCATTTCCCAAAGAAGAAGCGTGAGAACGGAGGATGTCGCTATAGACAAACGCTTTTTGACTTCGGAGTTGAAACCTGACAACAATTTGGAAATTCAAGAGGAAGAAACAACGAATGATAGTAGTGCCTACACACAAACCACACATACTCGACTCCTTGGAAGCATGCAGACGACGAAAGTTCGGCTTTATATTGTCGCGTACACACGTAATCCTGCGTGCTATCTGTTCATGTGTAGCCTAAAGCAAGCGCGTCCGTTCTATCCCATCATTTACGGCTAGAATGCAGAAAACGTGACAATGGTGGGAGAGCGAAAAAGTGAATTCAAGACGGATGGACAGCGATGTCAATCAAATAACGTTCCACTAGTTACCATATGTCGCAGTAGAGAATATAAGTTAGGAGAGAAAGGGAATGTTTGGTGATCACGTGAAAGGTCACGCAATCAAAGGCGAGTCACTCGCATGCGCCGTTCGATTTCAATAAGCACAGTGGCTTCTTCAATGCCTCATGGGTTGACGAATATGCCGGACACGGATCCTGCTAAGGCTCTCGTGGAGCTAAGCAATGCCCGTCGCGACCGGCTGTACTAAAGAAAACACAAGCAACAACATTGTTTTGGAGCAAACAACAACAAATAAGACAAGATCAGGCTAGATTCGACCACGTATGCTAAATTCAGGCGTTACTCAAGATGGCGAAGCTTTAGAAAAGTGGCTTCAACTTAAAACGGGACCCCGCATCATAGCTGGTGACGCTAAGCAGAGCATTTTTCATGCATACGACGCACGACCCCTTTTTCATACTCATGCGCATCTGGAGGCCTCATTCATCACTCTACGTCAAAACTTTAATTTCAGGGTTGGCGTTTACCGAAGAACTTCATAGGAGACAAAACAGCGGGAAAATCTCTAATCTTAGTGAGGAAAGAGAAGCCAGAGGGCCTCAGAAGGCTGCCTTGCTTCGCAAGGCGATGAAGTTTCAAACGAATTCGAGATAAAGGAAAGCTCTTTTTTTTTTTTTCGTTGCTTCCCAGGAACCCGTCAGCCGACTGTTTCAAAAAGTTAGTTTTCCTTTTGTTGCAATTTTGGCTGTATCTTGGCAAAGCCATTTTTTTTATTTTTCGAAACCATGTCTGCCTAAAAAAAATCGGCAATATATATTAAGGCATAAAAAGTGGATGTCCATGCATGGAAAGCGAGAAAAAATTACGCACTGGAAAACTTCAGATAGAAGTCTCTTGGGCTTCAACCTACGCAAATTTATCTTAATTATCGGACCGGTACTTCAAGCACGTTGCACGTCGCTCCTGTTTTCCTTTTTGTTTCACTTTCTGCTCAAGACAACCATTGGAGGCGCATTCGAGAACAATGAATTCACCGTGCACGCTTTCGTGTTCTTCGGTTTGTTGTCGCTGCAGCTGCTGCGTACTCACAGTTTCTTTCCGTTTCGAACAGCTTACTCTTAAATTCCACGAGGGAATCTGTGGTATAAACTTTTTTAAAACAGGGTTGAAGTGCCTCAGACAGGCTGGCCAACGTTTCGATAGGTGGACCTATCTTCGTCAAAGACGAAGATAGGTCCACCTATCGAAACGTTGGCCAGCCTGTCTGAGGCACTTCAACCCTGTTTTAAAAAAGTTTATACCACAGTGTGCCATTCCATCTGCCAGCCCCTTTCTTGGTCGAGGGAATCTGAGGTATTTCGCGCTTTTATGAACCTTAAAATTAGTAAAGCTCTTGACATTGATGATATCCAAACAAAACCTATCAAGTATGTTTTAGAATACACCACTCCAGCTTTAACGCACGTCTCTAATCTGGCTTTACAGTCTGGGGTGTTCCCAGAAAAAAATTAATACGAGTAGAGTAACTGTACTGTTGGAAGGGGCCAACATAAACGACGTGTCAAATTACAGATCCATCTCAATCATTCCAGTATTTTCCAAAGGATTAGAAAGGTAATTTTTCTTTGGTTTCCAGTTATTTATCTACTCACTAAGCCATCTGAATGGCTAATCGCTAATTGCCTAAACATAAACCGTACAAAAACTAAAGTAATCTTGTTTCGCGCAAAAAATAAAGTTCTCACCAGTAATCAAACTTTAGTGTATGCCAGTAAGGAACTGCAAATTGTTGATGAATATAAAATATCAGATGTCACTTTTTCTTCGCACCATTACTTGGGATAAACATATTGAAAATATCTGCAAAAAAACTATCTACTATCACAGGTGTTGTGGCTCGATGTCGGTGTCTTCTTCCACCCAAAGCAAAACTTAACATTTATTATGTCTTACTTGCCATTTAAATTACTGTCGCTGAGTGTGGGTGGCTACAGGAAATGCGAATATTATTAAAATCCTTTCTTTGCAAAAGATGATGATTCGGCACATTGACAACATGGGTTTTCTGGAGACAGAGCAGCCAGCTTTCTTAAAGCATCAAATTATCTAAATAGAATATTTCTACACTCCTCGCCTTCTAAATTCGTTTTATTTCTCAAATACTGCTTTCAAAAATTTCCTAGTGTCTACTGTATCTTTGACACCAAAATTCATTTCTACCAATACAAGAAATAGTGATACGGTGGCATGTTCCGTTTTTTTTTTCTCTTGGTCTCTATATAATATTCGGGCTTGTTATTGTGTATTTATGTAAGTAATTAATTTATCCTGAGTGTCTAACAATGTTACGATTTTTGATGCAACCACCATGTGTGCGGTGTAACAGACCACCGGCCCAGTCAATTGACTCAAGACAGCTTAAGCTGTCTTTACAACAGCTTTTAGCCTTAGGTATCCGCCAGAACTCTTATATTTCTGGTAATAGATCTGTATTGTATTGTATTCCAATACAAGCACACAAAAGTCAAGTCAACGAGACTTGGTGTACAAGGAGACCTGGAATGTTCAGAAAACCAACGATATAGCTGGTATAACGAAACAATTCCTTTCGTTCGATTCTATACCGTTCCCATGGTCAATCGCTCACGACTGGCCGATTGACGATTTGAATGGGTTCAAAGCAAACTATGGCTATCTTGCTCACCAATGACACGCACCGTGTCCGTCCTATTATTGTTTCGGACGTACATGGCTAAATGATTTAGTTAGAGACGTAACATTTGTCGGTATACAGCACTTCGAACCACTGAAGATAAATACAGTAAAAGCTCGTTAATTCGAACCGCAAGGGGAAGCCGCTTCAGTTCGAATTAACGAAAGTTCGAACTAACGAAAGTAAAGGAGGGCAACAGTACACTGCGATTTGGAAGCAGTAGGGCATGTCAGAAATTTCGCGTGTCAGAAAGTGATGGCGTGTGCCGCGGGCACACGCCATCTTCAAGTTGAAGCTCTGGGTCCGACTGTGCCACACCACCGATGTCCACCGAAACGATTGTTAGCCGAGGCTTAACACCATCACAATGAATCGCGACGGCCGATACCTCCTAAGCTGAAAACAGAGGTGCACAACCGATGAAGACTGCCGAGACAAAGACGCTGAACATGTGAAGCTGGCGAAGGCCCTGATTCGTTGGTTCTTGATTGCAAGCGCAGCTGCGACGTACTTGATTCGCTGTGTTTTGGAGCTTGCCGTGCCATCTCCGCACAACATTAGCAGCTGTACAAGATTTGCAAAGCCTCCGAGATTCGCAACAGGCAAGAAGTCTCCGAGGTTACGTAGAACGGAGAGGCGGCAGCCGCCGCTGCCTTCTGGGTGACCCCACGTCGGTTACATTTTTGTCCGATTTTGCCTTCTCTCGTCGTTCTCTCCGTTTCGGAGGCAATACAGCCTTGTGTGTAGGCAGTAGGCGCGTTTCTCTGGCCGTGTGCCAGGCGAGCGTAGTTCGAATTATCCGTGAGGGAACCTTCTCGCGTTCGAATTAACGGACTTTTTTATACGTAGACTTCTATGGAGCTTGGCCGGACCAAATCGTGCAGTTCGAATTATCCATAAATTCGAATTATTGAAGTTCGAATTAACGAGCTTTCACTGTATTGCTTTGAAACTTCCAGTACTGCGCAGTTCGGTGCGACTGTCGTTATATGATCTTTAACGTGATTTTAAGCGAGCGTCTGTAAAAATAGCAGCAGTGCTTGCACTCTGTATGGAAGTCATAACACTTTTGCGTAAATCGCGCCTTCTGCAGTTTCCTTTGGACCGTTGCCAAAGTGGCGTTTCCTGTGACAACTACGAGTGTGTTTCAGCAATCCACGAGACTACCGTCGCTTGGTGTGTGACCTAAAGAGATAAAGACCTAAAGAAGTTCACTTCTGGACTTTCCTGAGCTCAAGAACATGTACACGTAAAGCCTTTAGTCAAGAACACGCGCTCCACTCGGCATGTGGCAGAAGCTGTCGCCGAACTTATAATGGTGCTCCTATAGCATCATCAGAGCTCTAAATGTCGGGAGACCGCGGAAACTCTCATCCTTGTTTTAAGAGCTCAGGCGGCTGGAGATGCAAATAGGAGAGCCGCAAAACGGAACGAAGTCAACTTTGGCCATATACAGAGTGGGCGATGCATACTTGTGACACACGGTGCGTGTCTAATTACGACGTGTAAACCCTAACCTTTTCTGTAGGATACATTTTCAAACTGGAGAAAAAATGTGCTTATTTGGTATCTTAATTAATGATGGTGAACGCAGAAATTGCGGCTGACGATACTCACGCGTCCGGCATCCCGCGTACAGCGTCCAGCATCAACCATCCCTTTGACAAAAAACCATTTCAGAGCACCCATACCCAACCACTCTTTTATCATCTAAGTTGCTCGTAGCTGGTCTTTCATTCTTTACAACGTTACTCCTCGGAATTTTGAGAATGACAGCCCGCTCACAAACGTCATGCAAAAAAAAAAACACCGACAGCACATACCTTTTGTGTTAGATCTTCTCAGATTGAAATATTAAAAGTGCGAAACAGTAACACGAGATCGGCCCACGCAAGAGGCTGCGTTTTTACCGGAAAGCTCGCCTTCGTGCGTAGCGTTCGCCGCCAGCGTTTCCCGGTAAACATTACGGGTACATAAACTGCAGTTGCCGGGAAGCGTGAAAAGCAGTCAGGGATCTTTGAATGCTGTCGGCGTTCCACTCTTAAAGGCGAAACTTAAGCGTCCTCCAAATTTCTGCACTGAAGATATTTACGTACTGTATGTTGTTCATTCGCGAAATTTCGTATAGAACAGAGCCAGTAACCGGCGCATATATAGATATAGTAGAGACAGCTCTAAACTCCACAGACTTAATAAAATCCTTGTGATGAAATACCTTTTAAGGTTAGTTCTCGTTGTCAACCGGTCTGTCACGAAACTGGAAAACTACTTCCTTGATCAGATGGCACGGACACATGCTCACGCCATGCATGTAGACAGGTTTAACATCACATGATGGTTTCTCGCGTTCACTTTTCATCCTGGTTTGCCGCGTCATCTAATGAAATTTGAAATGTACGACGCATTCATTTATTTTTCGGTCAGTGGCAACGCAGCGGTACGTCTCACGTGAAGTATCAGTCTTCTCGAAAACCGGTGGAGAGAAAAAAAATTGTTTACACCCTTGAGATGCAGTGTCACGTGCATGTTTAATCAGAATATGTCAGCTTACCGCTTCACGGTAAATTTTGCAAAGGATGAAAGTCTTCGTCCACGGGAGAGGACAACTACTTTCAACGGCAACAATAACGGGCACGGAGGATACGGCATGCGTACCACATGCCGTCTCTTGGCGATTGCGGTCACAGACCAAGCAACTACCCATTCATTCAAGCATGAGATCGCCGACGAGAAACTAACGCCTAAAAACAAAACAAAGGAGAACGTTTTCTCCACAAGAAACGTGCACACCTCGCAGATAAGCGCTTTTGCGAAGACGCACACGCACCTTTGACGGCCGCGGACGGGCGGCTCTGCGTCTCGTAGGGCGTCGAGTAAAAGTCGTCGTCCAGGGTGCCGACGACTCCGGCGGCCGCGGTGGCGAGAGCGGCCGCTCGACGCCGCGCGCCCATCTCCTTGCGGAACTGCTCCTTCAAGTCGGCAGGGTCGCAGTAGTCTGGTACCAGCACCAACTGCACCAGACACGAAAATGAAGGCAAGGGGAGAGAGAAGCAGCTTTAGTGGGCATCATAAACGTAAATTAACTAGTAGAGAGGATAAAATAAAAAACAAACAAAACGTACGCTCTCGAAAAACAAGCGACACACACGTGAGTCTTCCTCAATGTCTATTTCGATCGCCGCGCTCAAAGTCACTTGCTCCTTCTATTCGTATCTGAAGCCAAGATTCTGCAGGAGGAAACAAAGGTACAGTATCGAGGGCACACGTACGCGCGCCAGTACCTTACATTTGCTAAGACACGTACAACCGACAACAACGGCATCAAACACAAATGACACGAAAACTAGTACAATACAACTGCGTGCACTGCGATCGGGGAAGGAGCTTTCCAGTAAACAAGACCCACCTCGCCGGCAACGACTTCTCTTACAAATCGAAAAGTTGTTTCCTGTGTTCACGGAAATTGATTTTCACGGTCAACCAAACAGCGCAACCATTCCAGCAACTTCGTCAATGCTGATGAGTATAACGATTTATCATTACGCGCGCGCTCCTCATTGACACGACGGACGAAATTTTGGAAAGACGTGCGCGCATTCTGGCGCGCATTAGCGCGTTGGCACGCCGTGGTGCCAGCACTGTTTTCGTCATGTATGATGGCCCGACGTCCGGCGCTTTTGCACGCAATAATAATAATAATATTAATTGTAATTTCCGCGCGAGCGCCTCTCGGCGGTCTCCGTCGCTTCGACGACCACCGCCGGCTGCCGTCAAAACAGGGGGCGTTCAACGAATGGCGCCCAGCATGCCACGAGCCCAGTAGCGCGCGCAGCAACGACGACGCGCGAAGCGCGACAGAGGCGCATAAAAACCGGACATCGCACTTTAATTAACGACCGAATCACGGACGCCCGGCGAGCCGTCGTTCCAAGCAAAACCCCCCAGAAGCCAGAAAAATACCCGAATGTGTCTTGCCCTTTCTTTTTTTTTTTTTCTTCTTATTTTAATTTTTTTGTTCGATGAGGGCCTGGCTGTACGAAAGAACCGGAAGCGTTCGGTGCACTGTCGAGTGGGTGGAGGGAAGACAGGGGTGGTGACTGGAAAGGGAGGGATGGGAGGACGGAGGGGATGCGGCGCGGTGAACGCTATAGTCGCTTCGACAGACAGGCATACTACGCTCAGACAGGCGGACCCGTCAGGCGAACTTGGGAGAGAAACGTCGCGCCGTTCCCGCGCTTTCTTCCCCCACCGGTGACTGAGCAAGACGCGGCCGCGAGCTGTGGCGCTGCTTGGAATCTTCCATCATCTCGCGGCGTCGCGCCTGCCGCGAAGGGAGGATGATGGCCTGCCTGCATTACTCAGCTTGATTGCGCGCTGTTTGAGGCAGCCTCCGTTCCTTCCTTCCAGCGCCTCACCGGCTTGCCCCCCCCCCCTTCAGCTCCCCCCAGTAGCCCGTCCGCTGCGGTCGCTTGACACAGACACGTGGTCGGCCCGCGGACCATACGCTCTGGATGAGCGCGTCCCCCTCCTCCCCGCATTTATTGATACGGAAGTGCGCGACACTCAAGCAGGCCGTGCCGCGTGGTCCCCGTGGATGTCTCTCCCACGGGCGCACGGCTCAACGCATGACAGGCTCGTCCGGGCGGACGTTGCGTCGAGATCGGCCCCGAGCGACGGGCAGCCGAGACGGAGGAAGAGGATGTAGGGGCGATTCACTGACAGCGGCGCGTCCGTAACGTGCGAAAGTCGACACCTCTCGATGGAGCGCCTCCATATATGTTATATATACCGCCTTAACACGCCTCCTGCGGAAGCTGCTTGAGCAGCGTGCCTTCGGTCAGTTCAGAAAACAATAAAATATACAGAAAGCAACGGGAAGGTACTGATAATCATTTGTGTTTCTTGCGCATCTATCTGTCTATCTATCAAATATAATCTTCGGCATGCTGACGCCACGTCGAAGCAAAATAACATTTGTCGTAATCTGGTAAAGAACATGACTGAAAAAGAAACGAAAGAAAATGTCCAAAAACGCCTTTTTAAACATAAATTAGGCGCTTCTTCTGTGTTTTCAAATGTTCTCCTATGAGGCTGGAGATATATTTTATTTGTAGGAAAGACTGAGAGGGCGACCTGAGCTGGTGCTTTCTATATTGGAGCAATTTCAGCGTCACAGCCACTTGTTTCTATCGCTAACAATATAACCACAGAAATTCGTCATAAAATGCTTGTGGCATCTTAGGCTAGTGGTTTCAGAGCCTTCTGGCAGCAGCGCTACAAAGGTCATGTCAGACGGCAACTAACGTTTACTTCGAGCACAAGCAGGTTGCAATGGTTACAAGAAAGTCTGAGCATCGTATTAGAGTCCGCTTACTTTCGTTAATACTATTTGTATGGCGTCTTCTCACGACTCTTTAAGAAGGCTAGAGCCCTCTGAAACAAGCAGTCGAAGGTGCTATTAATACTGCATATACTCGAGTAAAGGCAGCGCTCGTGCAAGAGCCATACACACAAAACTTGGTGGCCCAAAATTTGAAAAGGTGCTGTAAAAAAAGAAAAAAAAGAAAGATCGTCGCTGCAGCTTGTCGGCTCTTTGACTCAGGGCGCGTGGCATGCGGTGTCTACGGACATTTTTGTGAAAAAATTTAAAGTCAGACGCACATCTAACGCCATGGATGGCACGGAGAACGGCTGTATCCACGAGTGCGTTGCCCAGCCAAGCCAGAGCAGCGGCGACATCGACAGTGGGGATGATTACAGACGGGCACCAGGTCGGCAATGTGCTTGCGCGAGCAAATAAATGCACTGTGAAAGCAATAGCTTTCTCTCGTTCGCTACAAAGGGACTGTGTATATTACGCGCAACCGGAAAAATTGGACCAAGATGGCATGCCATCGCGTAAGGGCTGCACCATGTCAAGGTAACAAAAAAATAAATAAATAAATAAGGAGCGAGTGCGGCTCCTACATGACTGTATACCACATATCGGCACAAATCTCCCAATCCTCTAACATGTTCTCCCACCCGCTGTCACCTGTCATTTGCAGGTGCACCAACAGTTTGGCCCCGAACCAGCCGAGACGAAAAGTTTCGGAGGACCAACGACAAATAACCGACGAGGCATATTCGTCACTCCAAACGCGCGGCAGCAGCGGACGTCAGCCGCAATGTACGTCGTTTCATCAAACGCTCCCGTGGGGCAGAAATTAATCGATGTAGCAGAGAGCAGTATAGCCTTCAGATCGCCAAGCCGCAATCGCACTGCCCTTGTCGTGATCCCGTTGTTCGGCCCCGGCAACCCTGGCAAGGAACCTGCGCTATTTCTCTCCGTTCAGTGGGCTTCCCCGAAAAAGAGCTTCGCACGATACTTCCTGCCAGAGCGCGCATCTGCGGGCTTTAAGAACGCCGAAGTAATGCGTCGTTTTCCGTTCGCAGAGCTGATGCCTCACTCGGCTCGCTCATTGTGTTGTGCAGTGGCGAAGCAGCAGCGGCACGAGTACGCGCTCACTCCTGCGCTTTGCCTCTCTCTCTCTCTCTCTCTCTCTCTCTCTCTCTCTCTCTCTCTCTCTCGTTTTCTTGTTCTTTCTACTCAACCGTGTCTGCTACACAAACACTTCGTTGGTCTCTGTCGTCGCCGGCACCATTGTTATTGCTGGCAGCGCTCCACCTTTAGCAGCGCAAGGGGCCGAATCAGCAGTGACAAATGGATCGGAGAACCAGCCGATGCCCTCCTCCTCCACTTCTTTTTCTTCCTCGACGGCGCAGCATCACACGGCGCGCACATATATACGGGAGCAAGCAGCGCGCCGGCGCCCAATCCCTCATCGCCATCGCGAGCGCGCTGTTGCCGCGCGCCGAGCCACCGCCCCCTCTCCCCCCCCCCCTCTTATCTCTGTCCCTTTTCGTCCCTCTGTACCACCCGCCATCCGTTTGTCTGCTTCCATCCCTTCGCTTTTGCAGCGGCAACGTTTTCCTTTTGCCTGCTCGGACTTTTTCGTCAACTGTTCCTTTCAACGCTCATAGTATATACTACTCGCTATCGCACCGCCTCCGCCTAGGCGCCCCCTCGCTGACCGCTCCGATGTAGCGCTCGGCCCAAGGTTCAGAGAAACAGGCTCTTATCAAGAATGAAAACCTGAATTTCGACTGTGTTCTTATAGTGCCTACGAGATAGCTGTTTGTCCTTTTTTTCTTTTTCCTTTGTAAAAAAAAAAGATGTACTGATGGACGATTGGTGCATTTGGAACAAACGTCAAGGCCTTCAGCGTCCGCGCCAAGCCGGCTCACAGCGCAGAATCAGAGCGCAGTTCCATATTCTCGGTGAAGAATTACATCAGGGGCTTGTAATTTAACAAGGAAGACCAGCAGAAACAATAGAATGCTCAGTTTCTTTCGTTAGCATCCCTCACATCTAATGCGCCCTTAATTAGAATTCTCAAGTTGTCAAAACCACTAATCTGCCCTTACCACCCTGGATTGGCGCTCCATGCCCACATCCAGAAATATCAACTTTCACACTAACATGGCTATGGCAAGCGAGTGCTCTGCGAAAGCTTCCTATACCGGAATAATAGAGGGACACAATAAATCAGGTTAGACTGGTAGACTGGCGTGCTGGAAGATGGGCAGAGGGCGAAGTAGGTGCGCTGCGCAAACCGCGCACGGGGGCCATCAAGAACGCGAGCTCCATTAGTTTGCAACCGCTTTTAGCCCGAGGGACCCCTAATTTCTGTTGGAAATAACACATTTATTTATTTACGCACTGATTGATTGATTGATTGATTGATTGATTGATTGATTGATTGATTGATTGATTGATTGATTGATTGATTGATTGATTGATTGATTGATTGATTGATTGATATTCTGCGGTTTTACATGCCAGCTGCACGATATGATTATGAGGCACGCGTTAGTGGGGGACTCTGGATTGACTCCGCATTTGCTGCGACAATGAAGGCCAAACAACTACTCTTTTAAGAATTCAGCAGTGACCACGCGGAATCCCGCGTTTTAGCTATTGCGCGTTGGTCGCCCCCCCCCCCCCCCCCCCCTCCATATATGACATTACAGTACTTTCATCTGCTTTGCGCAAGGAAAAAATTCCACTGCTCTTGTCACATTCGTATCTCTCTCGATTACGTAGATATGCAGTACAGCACTTTCTTTTAATTAAACACTTAACTAGCATTCGTAAGACGTTGCAATACTCTACGGCGTCACGGAAAGTTGGTGCGAGATTTACAAAAGTGAGTTGCAGCCAGCCTTACACTTGTGCTACAAAAGTGAGTTGCAGCCAGCCTTACACTTGTGCTGCTTTGTCTCACATACAGACTTTCCAGTCTCACCAACGGTGATCTAGTTTGTGTTCTAGGAGGGTAATCCAACAACGCATGCTATCTTAATATTTCATTTTGACTAACAACGCACGCTCATTTGAACTACGATGTACAAAGAGCATGCGCAATAAAGTCGTTACCATATACTATAGTTTAACGACATCTGCAGAGGGCTATATGGTGCATTGCATATCGACGGAAAATAAGCGCACAGGAAGACGCTAACAGCCGAGAAAGAAACAGGACAGGCGCTATCCTGTGATAGCCCGTGTCCTGTCTCTTTCTAGGCTGTTCGTGAGTGTCCTCCTGTGCGCCTATCTTCCGTCGAAATACTATACCATTATACAAATCCCAGCAAGCACTGCACTTTCGCGAAAAGAGGCTCAACAAAAATACTACAAAGCGTTTGCTATATCAGACATCAAGCAGGCAAACTTCACGCGTCCGGATGATAAACGAATGACGACGTCTGATGGTCGTCCCCAGACAGTGTCGAGGAAGGCTTCTAAATGCGAAATGCGTAAGGAAAAATGCTTGCACGGATTTTCAGCAAGCATTTCCCTCTCTCTCTCTCTCTCTCGAAGAGAACGCGCCGTATCTTTGACCAACACCATCCTTCTTTTCCCCGCGAAACCCGAGAGGATGCCGGAGAGCAGGACGACGAGAGGCAAGTGTGACACCACGAGAAAGCACTTTCGCGAGCAGTTTCCGGTTTACGACCCATAAAGCTTCCCAAGGGCAAGGCACAAAAACTTCCGCGAGCGACAGCAAATTCCTTGACCACCACCACGCCTTTAAGAAGGGGACGAGGCTGCGCACTCATCCCAGGGGAAAAAACTCACGAGGCAAACTCCACGCGACACAGGACGCCTTGACACGCACGCACGCACTCAGTAGGAGGACGATGATGCGCCTTTCCGAACGCAACAGCAAAAAAGAGAGAGAGAAAGAAAAAACAAGCAGAAGGGAACTGAAGCATCGGGCGACGCGGTGCAGCGACACAGAAGCCCTAAAAATCACCCACTCTCCCTCCTTTTCCACCATGCACTATACAGCCGCCAGCCGACGTCAAATGAAGGATGGCAGGCAAAGGACGCATCCCAGGGCGATGCGCACGGAGATAGGCACAGAAAGGAAGATGCCATACGAGTTCTTCTCGGGCCATTTAGGTCCAGCACCTCCTTCTTTCTTCCAGGAGGCTCAAGTGCCACGCGTCGTTGTGCACTTACGTTTTCTCCTTTCGAGACGACACAGTATAAAGCATTTCTCGAGGTGAAGTTCTCTCGACACCATAGACAAATTTCGAGAGCGGGAGCGGAAGCACGTCGCGTCGTTTGATGGCTCTGCCGAGACCTTACCGTCTTCGTTTTATGGTTATGATTACGTTTCCTTGCTTTCGTTTTCTTTAGCTCTTATTTTTTTGCGACACACGTTTTCCGAATGTGAGGACTAGAGCACATGCTGCGTTACACCTTGAAGAGCATGGAATCGCCAGAGGAATCCAGGCGTCGCAATAGAGCAATGGTATATACGTAGCTACGGGCCGTCTTGCGGGGCGCTACACGTTGCAGTATGCCGCAGTGTGGCCGTAACGTGGTTATATTCGGTACCCCTTGAATATTGGGGGAATCTCCTGTTGGGGGTGAACGCGCCTACTGACACAATCAAATAGTTACAGGAATTGTTGGAACGCTGACCACTGTCGAGAATGAAGCTTATTTCACCATTTGGTGAAGCATATTTCGAAAACGTTGTAGTGCAACACACAGGATCACGAGAAAGAGAATACGGGCGGGACGGGTGCTACACTTAAGAACTGTGAACCACGAACTGTGTCCATATTCTCTTCCTTGTCCCTTTCCCTTCCCCTCCCCCAAACAAGAACATATATATAGTTATATCATATGAAGCTATAAGAATATTTCATGTCATTGTTTGTTGGCTTCTTATGATTTCACTAATAACTATCGGGCCCCCAAGTTTCCATTCTGCTCGTTCAACCACAGCTATAACGAGAACATTAATACACTAATGAATTCGTTACCGCCTTCTAAAACGCTCAAAACAATTTTAATGGAACTAGCCAAGTGCTACGTTATTCCTTTAAGAAAACACCGCTGCTGAATGCAAGCATTACAATACCATACCTCACTGTATAATAGAAAGTTTCAACAGGACACAAACCGCACGAAAATTGAAACTCGCTAAGCTTGTTTAAAATGAGATATGTTTTTTTTTTCCTTGGTTGTGGCGAATTAAAGCGAACTCAATTTCAAGTGACATCTGGCGGGTGCAACGAAGACTCCTTTATTCAGCGCTCCCTCAGGATATATTTAATTCCACGCATCAATCGCTTGGCTAAGATTCCCTCGCGTTTCTGTGCAATTGCCTCCCTTCAGTCCTCCCTTGCTCTGTAATGGACTTGCTCGAGATTTCGAGAACAAACTTCCCTACACGGCAGAGCACGTCCATCGTACAAAAGAACTGAAAGAAGAAGAAAATAAAAGGGGGGGGGGGCGGCTGAACTGTACGGAAAATATAGCTGAACTTGCGTCGCGCCTGAACGCGCCGCTATTTGTCAAAGTGTACGCTCTACACGGTGTGCATGCCCGCCTTCACGGTTCATGCGCCTGCACCAGTTTGGTTCCAACGCAGAGCAAAACGGCATCGCGGGGCATCGGTACAAGAACCCTTTGCTATATGCCTTTTTCTTCCTTTCTTTCTTTTTTTCCTATCCTCTATTCCACGCTTCAGCCCCAGGTCTCCGTTTTAGCCAAGACCGCCCTTTCTTGGCCTGGCTACGAGCTTAGCGAGCTCTATTTCCGAGCGCGAACAAAGGAAGGAAAGGTCGAAGCTCCGAGAAAACTATGGCAGCCACTCGCACCTGCGCCTTCCGTATAAGGCGCTATAGT
The DNA here is from genome assembly GCF_038994185.2 of Dermacentor albipictus. Classification (NCBI taxonomy): domain Eukaryota; kingdom Metazoa; phylum Arthropoda; class Arachnida; order Ixodida; family Ixodidae; genus Dermacentor; species Dermacentor albipictus. The sequence continues at coordinate 372,171,132 of NC_091821.1, forward strand.
ATAGCTGTTGCTTTACACTGGCTGGCCAGGGCGATTTTTCACGTCGCAAATCGGAAACGCCGAGATGTCCCCGCACTAGTATACGGCCGAATTCGACAACCGCCGTCCTCCCGAAATTGAGAACAGTCGAGATTATGTCGAACCACTTTCTTGCGATGGGCGCACAAATCGACGCAACAAACAGCATCAAGTCGGGTTCGGGGAAATAGCTTCTATACAGTTAGCCGTGCGCTTTCCTACGTTCCTTTCCTCCTGCAAAAAAACCATCAGTATATACTAGAATAATCACAACTATAGGGAAAGCTCACTTACATAAGTATCGTAACAACATTCCCAAGGAAAAAAAATATAACGGCTCCACGGGCACGCTCAATCTTCGGCTTCGATAAATCAACACAGTCCCCCAAATGCGCGCAAGTGGGAACCATTTTTAACCGAAAGACAAATGCTCAAAAACAATAGCAACCACACACTATATGCACTATAGATACCAACGTTCGCTTGTCCAAGCGAGCGCCATGTAAAAAAGAAAAAAAAAGAAAAGAAAAGGACAGCACGTCGGAATGCGAGCGTAAGTTATTTTTCATGCGTTTTCACGTTGCGTTTGCAGCTCCAGTTCAGTGGCTCCCGAGTCATGGTATCGGGAAATTGGAACAACGCCAGAACGCCGTCGCGATTCTAGCGGCTGCTGCCGCCGCCATCCAGAAAATGAAGGCACATAAAGTTGCGCCACTGCGCCTTTCCAACGAATCGAAGCCGACGCTGGAAGCAAGGCGCTCGTTCTATATCGCGCCGATTGATTGTGTTCATCATTCACGAAGGCACGGTCCCGCAAACCAACATATCGCGAACTCAGAAACCAGAGTAACGCTAACTTATACATACATAGCTGTCTGAAGGACAAACCGAAATAAAAGAAGCTCTTGGCTTATCTTCAGCTGGTTAGACAGCTGCTATAGGACACAGAAAGAAGATAATCGCGTTCAGCAGCAGTCGCCCAGACGCACCGTGTTGCTTTCTATTAGACGCGCAGTACAGCAGAGTATTCAAGGCGTATTCGTCATAGAGTATGCACACAGATGTAGAAATTTAACGCTTAAATGTAATGCTGTCCACTGTTAAAGCGACACGTGAGTGTAGAGTAAGTGATAATTTTTCTTTCTAGCAAGTGTGTAATGCACACGGCCTTGTAACAGACGATTTGTGATTCGCTGCCACCTTTCTACACACCTGTGCAGTGCACTGACCTGTAGCTGCAGCCGGGTGTTGCGGCTAGAGCGGCAGATGTGTTCCATTTAACATTGGACCACACTATATCCAACCAAAAAACCCCCTCCTCCCTCCCCCCTCCCTACGGCCTCCTCCCGCATTTCTTTTAATTTTTTTCGCACGTTTCAAGGGCCTTTGTGTTCTTCATCGCAGTTACGTAGCTGTGGTACATTGGTACAATAACGTAGCAGTGGTACATGGTTGTGACTCTATCCGAGTCTCGAGCGGTTCTGAGTAACACGGGGGCCAGGACGACCTTAGATCACCGTGCGCCTCCTGCTTTAAACCTGCCAATTACACGTGGACATCCCAATTGTCATAACGACCCCACGTACAAAACTATACTAATAATTTTGCCTCGTCAGCGGACTCAGCTGCCTTCCATCCCTGTAGACAACTCTGACTTCAGAACGTGGGACGAAAATATGATACGATGGACTTCAGCAGCTTTGTTGACCAAGCTCTTTGACAACAGCCAGTAAGCTAGCTGTGACAGCGAAACAAAGTCGTGGAGCCGCGTTAGCAGCGCTTGCCAGTGTTGTTGTCGTTGCTGTACTGAGTGGCCGTGGCACATACCCACAGTGGGGCGTTGGCCAAGAATCGGGTGGTTTAATTAGGTGCATAAAAATAATAATGATAACAAGGGAGTTAACAATTTGAGCGTGTGAGTTTAAAAGTACACGTTTTGTGTTTGGAGAAAAAAAAAAGGAAATACATGTGTGAACGACCGCGGCACGTTTCTTCTTCTTTTTCGTTGTTTCAAATGAATGACAGAACAATATCCGTGGCAAGGTAAGGGAGCTCTTGAGCTTTAAGCGATGTTAGATGCCTTTCAATGAAGAAGTTACGTCGTCGGTGCCTTCATAGCTAACAATTCAAATATATAACACCAACTTTACAACTTGTAACTGCAACCCACGGAAACTAAAAAAAGAGAAAAAGATCGATGCAGACAGTTGTAGAGAGATAGAGAGAGAAAGAAAGACTGACAGAAAATACGCTACAATTTCTCGTCAGCCATCCACCTGGGCGCAGTCAACTGCACCAAAAAGCCATTTATAATCATATCGTGAGCGAAAACAAACCGAGAGCGCGCCCCTTAATTGATATGCACGAACGCGCAACGGGCATTAATCGTGATCGCTTAATTTCTCATTTCCATTCCACGTACAGTTGTCCCCTTTCTGGATGCAGACGCTCTAGGTCTTGCTTTTCCCTCTGAGGCGCAGCAGGACGAAAAGAAGGAAGAAGAAAACGTCGCCATCAACAGGCACTAATGTTTGCAGCGCCATCATTACAGCGGCACACGCCGCGAAACCATTACAGGGAGACGCAGTTTTTACGGCTACGCATGACCCCTGTGGGAGCCATTCTCAGAACATCTTTTCTTTTTCCTTTTTCTTGCACATGTTTCTCTGCGCTCTAGCTCTCTTAAAATGACAAATGGCACAAATATAACATGAATATTAATAGTTGTTCCTTGCATGCCGTAATCTGCGAGCACTTGCACGGTTCTGCACGTAATCTGCGAACCGTGGCTTGCACGGTTCGGAACCAATGCTTCCACACTAACATGTACGCAGTGGGTCATGTATTGCTGAGCTAGTTGGTTAATGACTTAAAAACAAAAGCTACAGCGCTAAGCGGACGAGGACTAAGTGAGAAAAGTCGTATATGTCGTTTGTTTCTCGCTTCGTCCTCGTCTGCTTAGCGCCGTAACTTTTGAAATATCACCAATCACGACTTTGCTGCTCAGTCAGAACCGCGCTCCACGGCACGTATGTTACCTTTATTCGAGCGGCGCCTTCATCGCTCGAAAGTGAGCAGTTGCACCAATGCCAGCGTATAATGCGAAAGTGTGCAGCCAGTGTAGCACCGTTCGCGTCAACTTTCTAGATTCCGCTGCTGAATTCTTATCGCGATGAATGGTTACAAGGATAATTTATTATAATTACGAGCCAACTTCCCTTTGCTACCCAATGAAGGCAAATCGCGACGATCATCTGGAGCTCCTGCCACATTTATACGGGGATATTATGCCTACTCATTTCATAATGCCGCGACAAGTTCAATTCGATACCACGCTTGGTACTCATTTTCGGAACATTACGATTATCTCCAAAATAAGAAAGACTGCAGGAATGCAAAACCAGTCCCGACCGAATGCGAGCCAGTATCAGCGCAACTTACTGTTTGCCAAGGGGAAGCAGCAAGGGAAAGAAAATGATTTCCCGAGAAACATATATAAACTAGAATAACAGATCAATAAAACCGCAGTTCTTTCCAAACGTCAATATCGTCCATCGTCGCCAAAGGGCATCGCACAGCATTGAAATGCATTCTCGGACAACCTACTTATTGCCACACGGTTCAAAACAGCCATTTATATATCGTGATGTTTCTCCCCTTTCTAACAGCACTATATGACACACTTGTTTTAGCATGCAAAGGCCAACAACATCGGCCCCGCGGATCTTGCCTAATTTATTCGAATGCCCCCGCCCCCTCCCCCCGATTCGAACGACGAATATCTGGCGTTTCATCCCCATCCGCACTCCTCTCCATACTTACACGCCGCTGTTTCTGCACACAACCGTTGTATTTGCTGCGATCTCCCCATAACAGCGACCCACTATATGGCAGCCCACGCACATTTGAGCCCAATGCGCGTTCAGCCCAGCAGCGAGCGTGGGAGGGGTCCAGCAATGCGCCTACACAAAGTATATACGCAAGGCTTGGAAACATGTACGTAGGGGTTGAAGGCGAGCGCACAACGCAACGTTGTCTGCAGGCACGCGTGCAACAAATGTATTCAACCTCGGCGGGCTCGGCTTCGATGCCCCCAGGCCAAGCTCCCACACGCGTATGCATGCAGCCGATTCGCGCGACACGAGCCGCTATTCATTCGGAAACGCGCGCTCTCCGCCTGTGCAGCACAATGGAGGAAACGTCCGCAAGCAGCGAGCGTCATCCATTCAATGGAGGGGAAAGGCGCGGCGACAGCGGGCGCCGATTGAAAACAGGAAAGAAAAAAGAAAAATCCACACTAAAGCTGCAAGAAGTGCACGGCGACAGGAAGGTGATAGCGGAAACAGCACACATAAACGGAGGAGCAGCAGATGCAAATAGGCAACCAGTCGAGCTGCGAAACAAAACTCCCCCTCGCCCATCCTCCCCCTCCCTCCCAGAATAGAAAAAGATAGGGACCATATTTTTATGCATCCCTGAAGGGGCAGTCACGGGATAAACAAGTAAATAAAAAAGGAAGAAAGAAAAAAGGGTGAACAGCATGAACTTTTGCGAACAGGTATCGAGCTCAAAAGCGCGTCTCTCTCTCTCTCTCTCTCTCTCTCTCTCTCTCTCTCTCTCTCTCTCTTTCTCTCTCTCTCTCTCTCACTCACTCACTCACTCACTCACTCTCTCTCTCTCTCTCTCTCTCTCTATCTCTCTATGTCTATGTCTCCATGGAGGCTTGACTCGCCGGAGGCTTTGCTTCAATCCTACTCTCGGGTTTTGAGAGCCTTCTTTGAAAGACTTTAATCCCCATTCGTATCGATGAGTGCCTGAAGTCACTGCGCCTCTTACGGCGAAATCACATTCGACACGAATGCTGTATGCCAATCCATGAGCGAAACGCGCGTCGCTCTTCACGCTGCTAAAGAAAGTAAGGCTGGCTTCCCATAAGGCACCCGACGACAACTGCTATAAAGATACGTCGTCCCGCTTGTATACCACGTTGTATATGTGCAAAAAAAAAAAAACGGGAATAAACAACGAGCTCCCTCCCGTTTGCCACCTCGCATTGTGTAAGAGAGAACGCAGGTCCCCTCTCATCTATCCCAAGAGCTAGGGTTGAGCAGCCTATATTTCGTCTCTTCTTATGCAACTCCTGAAATGTGCTCACACAAACTGTAGGAGGGAACGTCGGGCTGGCAGGAATGGTTGTTGCGAGGGGAAACATTCCCACAAAGTCCGCATTCTTCGATCGTTGCAAGAGCCTAAGCCGGCGCGATCGCATTCCCCCGCTCGTATTACGAGGACGTTTCCTACGCGTACACAGCAAGCGAGTCATAGGAACAGCCGCACCTGCTACAGCAGAGATAGAGACTGCCCCTGCGGACAATGCGAGCCGCTTCGTACAAGTGTGCGTCCGCATACGTCCCCCTACATCATCTCCCTTCCGTCCCACGTCGCGACCCCTTGCCGTGCCTCACATACAGCCCAGCGTACGCGGATGACGGACAACAAGAGAGCACAGCGGCAGGAGCAAACGGGCATCCGTGCGTGCAGAAGACGGCCGAGCTGTTTGCGTAAGCACGCAAGCGTGTGCGCGCATGGCCTATGTAATCGCGCTGTGCACAGGAGTCCGGGGTTCGAGGTCGAGATCCTCCTTTTACAAAGCTCGAACTGCAAGCGCAGGCAACTGTCTTTCTTAGGGAACCCGTTTTTCAGCGTCAGTGTCGTTTTCTTTTCCTTTCTTTTTCCCTGCCATCCAAGTTCTACCTCTCTCATCGTCTTCTTCATTTTGATGCGCTGGTCCTTCTTTCGTTTCTCCTTTTCGTAGCCCGGGGTTACACGCAAGAGCATCTTGGTCGCTCGATACAGGCTGAGAGGAACAGCCAGCTTGCTTCGCATCCGCGAGTCTCGAGCTGCCACCCCGGCTGCTTCCTTGCGATGCGGAGCAAGCGGGCGTGAGCTACCGGACGTCGGCGAAGCGAAAGCCACACAAGCACGCACGGGCAAGCAGCAGCGTACAATTAGGGAAAAGAAAGGTGCACTCCAGTGCAGGAAGACTGCCAGGGAATATGTATATATATAAACAAAGGAGAAACGACGACAGCTAAGCATATGCCCGTCTCACGAAATGAGTTGGCCAGGTCCAATTTCGCTGGAAGGAGCGGTGCCAGCAGCTAGAGTATAACCGAATGTGAGGCTACGGAACAGTGTCCAAAGTTGTTCATTCGTTAGTCCACTTGCGTTAGTCAACGGTCGGGACCGTCAGCACGATCAGGAATAAGGACACGAAAGAGCAACTCACACATGAGGTAGGCGCTCGTAAATAGAAGGAAATGAGCGATTCGATAGCATGATAGCAAGCTGTCCAGCAAGAAACTTGGACGATGCTTAACCTTCGCCTTTAAGAGTGGAACGCGATAGCATTCAAAGATCCCTGACTGCTTCTCACGCTTCCTGGCTACTGCAGCCTATGTAATCGTAATGTTTTCCTGGAAACGCTGGGGCCGAACGCTATGCACGGAGGCGAGCTTTCTGGTTCTTTCTTTTTGCTTTCCCACATACACGGCGGGCGCCACCGCTGTCGCAGATGCGTGGAGGCGAGCACCATCTGGATGGCTTTGCAAGGAACCGAGCTGGGCATGCCGCTCCTACAAAGACAGACATCAAACGGCAGCTGGAAAAGGGGTTTGCGTTTGGTTTTCCGCGTAGCCCAATTATGTTTTCTTGCGTAACAAAATTACAACCTGACGCTATCATGCGTACGTTGTGTGTAAGTCGTACTTCGCGAATTTTCTGACGCATTTTACTTCGAGAAACTCAACTAGTTCAGTAACGCCTCTGGTCACGTGGAAGGCCTGCGTCGTTCGGGATCATTTTTCTTCAACGGACAACGCCGCCGACACCGGTTTTTGGGCGACACAGGGCCCTTAACGCTATGGCAGTAAAAATGAATATTCAAAGCCCATACGAGAGGCAGAAAGAAATGGTGAAAGAAATGGCTGATAGCTAATAAACATTGTTGTAATTATCAATCCCTTCTTCGAAGCCACCAACCGCAAAGATATCTTTCGGCGTGTCCAGGTATGTAAGCAGAGATCACAGAGTCAACGCAGAATAAATGTTCATTCTCATTGTTTTTTTTTTTCTTTCTTTCTTCTAGCCACAGAAGGCGAGCCAACAAGGCGTCTCCATCACGCCCTGTGGACGCGCCGGTTCCTCAATAAATCGATATTAATAACAGGTCTCTCTCACTGATGTTGAAAACTTCCAAACAGTATGCAAAGTCCAGCTGGCACCTAGTTTTGTACCCTTTTCAGGACCGTACCACGCATAATAGCCTCCACCATCCAAAGGAGGCCATCATCAGCGCTAATCCAATGCAGAGAGAACTGCCTCATTAACGGCGACTCCTGAAAGAAACACTATATTGGAGCACAGGCAGCGCCGAAGAGCGCTTCCCTTAGGATGTACTATAGCACTAAAAGCAAACAAATAAATAAACAAGTGTCGAAGCGGGGGGTGAAATAAGGCCTCCTAGAACGCGCCAGGGGTGGGCGCCAAAAAATAAGTCGCCCGGCGCCAACGCGAGGGCTGGCGACAGCCGCGGAACGTGCCCGCCCGACCGCCTTCTTCGGGCGGCGAGGCCCGAGCGCCGTGCCACGGAAGGCCTATATGCGCGGCGCCTATCCGACGCACGGGGTTTGCCGTATACCGATTGTTGGCACACGGGCGCGAGCGCCAGACGGGTCCCGTTATCAGGCGGGCGCTCCTTAATTGACGGCCTTTCGACGGGCCCGACCCTAATGGGATGGGCGTTTAAGGGCAGCGCCAGGTTCGGCCGGCTCGGCTAATTGTTACCCGAAATTGCCCCGCGGACTGCTGCAGAGTGTCGCGTACCAGCACACTTGCGCGTGCCTTGTGCGGCGGACGAGGTGTCTGTGCGTGCGTGTGTGTGCGCGGGCGATCCTGCCTGTGTGTGTGTGTGCGTGTGCAGCACTGCGCGCGCGCAGTTCATCCTCCAGACACCATCTGCTCGATGACTGCGTGCTTGGCTCTTTGCTGTGTTGTTCTTTGCTTTTAGGCGAAACTCTTCAAACCGCTCTCTCAGCGCGTGTATTGCGGCGATGGCTGCGTTTATGGCGACTGTGCACAGTCGCCATAAACATCATGATGACGGCGAAAAGTTATTCGATGAGCCAAATTGCATGAGACACGTCGGGGCTGGGCCACCTACTTTTACTCTCAATATAGGGTAAAAAAAAGGACAGCGAAAGAGAAACAGATGCTGACATTACAAAAGTATTCAAATACAAGAGGGGCGAAAAGACCGCGCCACTGCTGTAGCTATTGCTTACACCCCAGACAAAGAATTTTGCAAAACTAAGAAAACTGTGAAGCTTTAATTTGATTGTCGGAGAATATGGTCCTCGGGACGAAGCGACCGCCTTAAATTTCGGCAACGAAAAAGCAAAACAGAATGAACAAGAAAGAAACAGTAAAGATGGAAAAAAGAAGATGACCGAGAAGAGCAAAAGCGACGAACTGAATTCAACCGCGTCTTGAAGAGAAGAGATAACGACTGTGGGCTGGGGACTGTACCACTGATGCGTAGGCGTGAACTCGACACAGTGTAGTAAGTTTGCGCCAGACATAGGTGACACACTTTCATCAGCACTACCTTCATTAACGATGATAAAAAAGTTAAAAAAAATGTACGACGCGCCTTCGCCCCCCAGACGAATTTCCGCAAACGCACCGCTGAAAGAGCCAATCACTGTCTTCCCTATCTGTGTTGTTTTATACTCCTTGAGGAAAGAGGGAGGGGGTGCCTTAACGGTTCACTGAGTACGGGGTCATATTACGCCCTCTAGCGCCCTTCGCACGCATCCTTATCTCTTCGCGAGCCAGCTTCTTCAGTTTATTTTTGTCACCGCTCTGGCAAGCAGAGGATTTTCTTTGGCCTCTCGCAGTCCCCATTTTTCATATCGTGCCGGGAACTGTACACTCGCTTAGTTTTTTATCTGTCCAAGTCGAAGAACAGCGCGAAAAATAAGCGAAATAATTCACCGGCAGGGGATAATGGAAAGAGGAATATACACGTGATCTCTCGGAGGCCGCAGGCGAGGCAGGAAAAGCACCAAAAAAAGAAAAAACGAGGCGTTCGTACCGTCACGCCATAGTCTCCTCTTCCTCAGTCTATACTACGCGCATGAAAAAGGAATGAAATGGAGGGAATTCTAGCACCCACGTGCACAGACAAAAAGCGTCATTCAGGAGCGCGAACAGAGGAGGTGAAGAAGTCGGGGGTGGCGAGCGGTGTCGTCTTAATGAAGACGCCGACGTTCTCCCCTCCTTCGAATTTTTCCGGCCCACTTCGCGTCCCTCTTCGTCTTTCAGAGCCCCGCGACACGCACGAGAAGAAAATGGCGAGGCTGCAGTGCGAAGGGCGCAACTCGTGCGGGAGGCGGGAACCGTATCGCCTTGTCTCTCGACTGTGACCTGCTCCGTCCTGGGCGAACAGAACACAAAAGGAAAAGAGCAGCCCGGAGATAAGAGGCTGTCGCGACCGCTTGGTCGCTGCAGCATTCGAAGCGCGATAGGACGGGGCCTTGCCGAAACCGGAGCACCGCAGACTACGCATACCACTCACTGTCTTCATATCTTTACGCGCTCTCGTGAATACGAACCAAATGGACCAATAGTGTCTGACGGACTTCGCATCGCCACGAGGCGTATTGTAACGCGGTGTCGGGTTGCCTATTGCCTTTAGAATGCACTGAAACGCGACCGCCGGAGGCCACAAAGGCGGACGAAGTTCGCGATTACACCGCTCTGCAATACGCAGTCTTCAAATGGAAGTACGACGGGCAGCCTTTGCATTGGTAGATTACCGTCACTTTCAAAGTTCCCCCTCGGGCATCGTTACGAAACACAAAGGGCATTCGACGGAATGGAGTATTGGAGAAGCTAGGCGGAGATAGAGAGATATTTAGACGGGGACCCACTCGGATTACACGCTGCGGGGTATTATTATTTTTCTTTCGTGGTGGTTAGTACTGAAAGAACAATCAATCAATCAATCAATCAATCAATCAATCAATCAATCAATCAATCAGATAAATTATATCTATCTATCTATCTATCTATCTATCTATCTATCTATCTATCTATCTATCTATCTATCTATCTATCTATCTATCTATCTATCTATCTATCTATCTATCTCAATAATTGTATAATCTCTGGAGAGAACGAAGAAAGACGGACAGCAGTGCTCCGTTACTTCGTATGTTTTGCAACATTACGCCAAGTGCGCTTCCCCAACTGCCGTGAGGTGTTACTTTCCGCGCATACTGCACTAATGAGTGCTCTAACGCAGGATAAATGTCACCTGAAAGCTAGGACGACGCATAACGTCATGGGGAAAACGAAAAGATTACGAACGCTTACCAACGAGTCCGACGCAGCTGCTCGGGGTTTTCCACCAAGCATGCACGCCGGCGAGACCAAAGCGCAGAAAATAACATGGCGGGCGTGAAATCTTCCGACCCTTGCACCGGGCATCAGAAATTTATTAGAAGCCGGCTCTGACGATGAGCATTTGCGCAGCAAAGAAGAAGAAGAAGCGGCCGGAGAAGGCGCAGTGACCGTAGAACTGCGCGCGGATATATTGCGTGCGGTTTTCCCAACGAGGAGGCTGTCGCGAAGGGCCGAGGTAAGAGCGAGAGAAAACACAAACAGTCCAAGAGGCCAAGGTATACACGTTCGTTAACGAATAAAACATGTCGGCGACAAAAGCGCGCTGTTGCTGGAGCGAGAACAACCCATAAGAAATTCATTCCAGCGAGCCTGCCTCCAGCGTGCGCTTTAGCAAGGATGCTGCTGCGTTGTCCGGACCCCTCTAAGCGTTTGGCGCTCGGCCTCCATGGGGCATCCACTCTTCGACGAGCCCACCTTTCGCCAAAACGAAGATGTTACACGGCAGATACCTCTCTCTGAGCTTTTCTTCCTCTGATCTATTCTGCCCCGCTTAAAAAAAAAGGAAAAATGTGTTTGTAAAAACAGAAATCAAGAGCAGCTATACCAAGAAAACACTTACGCAACTAGGGAGGACCCGCAGGCCTCAGCTGACATGAGCAAAAAAAAAAGACAAAAGAATGAAAAAGAAAGAAAGAAAGAAAGAAAGAAAGAAAGAAAGAAAGAAAGAAAGAAAGAAAGAAAGAAAGAAAGAAAGAAAGAAAGAAAGAAAGAAAGAAAGAAAGAAAGAAAGAAAGAAAGCGTGGATACTCTCTAAGAAAATGGCCACGCAATACTGAGAGAATAGAGAAGAAACAACGAAAACCGAAACGGCAAAGGAATCAGCGGACAAGCAAGCGCCGCAAAGTGGGAATGGCCGCAAATCCATCGCAGACACCGACCGCTTCGCTCGAAGGCCGGCGCGGCGGTCGTTTCGCGACGGCGAGACGAAGGGGGGCCGAGGAGCCAGCAGCAGAAGCAGCAGCAGTTACAGCGCGGGTACGAAGCCGCAGCGATGTCTTCAGAGGCCTGCAGTGTAGAGACGATATAGCGCTTCCTTCCTCCTTTTTCCAGCGCCCGCTAAGCGAAGAGGGCGGCTACCGATTGCCGCTTCGCGGGTGAAGAAAGCAGAAGAAGCGCGCCCGTGCCAGAGCCGCCGGTCCCCTTTTCAGGGACGGCTTTCAACGTGCACCGCTATACGGCAACAGACCAGCCGTTTCGAGGACGAAGGCGCGTGGGCCAAGCTCGCTACTACAGGAACGGCGGTGACCGTCGTCGCGGACCTCGTTTAAAACAATGCCGCCTTTTCCATGTCCTGAGTGGCCGGCAGGGCGACCGGCCGGCTTGCTGGCTGACCGGCACGCGGTGCGGTATAGAAGAATGCAGCGCGGTTGGTGGTCGCAGATGTTACGCAAGACGGAGGAGTAGGAACAAGGGGATGAACAGAGGGCGTGTGTGGGCGCAGAAAAGAACCGCGCTTGATGGAGGATTCAAGAATGCCCACGTCGATTCTTTTCTCTTCTTTTTTTACTTTGGACAAGAAGGACAGCGTGCAGGCCGCACTTTAGCGCCGTGCAAGCTGCACCTGCTAACTTTCGTTTCCATCTACCGATTTCACAAAAACAGAACACAAAAACAAAGGGGCGTACAGACCACTTGAGGAGGGAAAAAAAAAAAACTCGATGAGAAGTTACGTTTGTCGGTCTAGGTTGGACATCGTTCTCGCAAGATGCTCTCCATAGGTGGTAAGAAGAATTAAGACAAGAGGGACGAGGATGCTACAAGTCAATGTGAGGCTGCAGACAGCGTGGAACGGCTCTGGCGCCAGAAGGCGCGGACACGAACCGGGGTTTCTCCAAGCGGCTATACGGCTTCGCGCCCACGCGGCGGATCACAGAATGGCGCGCCGCAAATGCGTAGTTTATTTCCGTCTTTCAAGCATGCAGGGCACTGAAGTTTCCGATCAGAATCTTAAATAACTGAGAGATAGCTTACTGAAGCCCCAAAACATGGCTCAATATGATTTCGGAGTACTCAATCTATGGGTGTATACGCGACAATGAGAAATCTGTGTTAACGTGCGCCTCCCTTCGCCGCATGAACAGCCGCACTAGGCAGCGCGTTCTTTCATAAAATACTTCTGAAAGGGTGTTTCTTAATTTATTACAGTTACAGCTCTCGGGCCGAATGGTATAATGCAATCCGCGTAGGTTTTCCTGAGAAGTGGGTTTCAACTGTGAACACTGAATGCCCGCATGAAAGCATGCCCAAGAACAATGTAAATGGACAGTGGCAGTCACGCCTACACTTTGAAGAAGGATTGAAATAATAATAAAAAAAGCTTGCGAGTGCCATCGTCTCCCTTATGCGAGCTTGCACAAAGGACTGATTTAGGCACGCGGATATCAATAGCATTTGGTGTCAATGATCAGTGAAGGCGAGCGAGTGACTTTAGTGTAAAGCAAACAAGAACGACAAAAACTTTACACTTTTAATTTCCATAGTACACGTACTGGACGTCTCCCAACACTCCTGCGATATATCCTGAAAAGAAAAGCTCTAAAACAAAAAGAACACGCGCAATGACTTTCAAGATATCCTAGGCTTCGCACAAAAGTTTCCCTCACAAGCGCATAGTACACCTTCTATCTTCTCACTTCAGCTTCTTTCGAAAGAGAAGTTCAATTTCACCGGCATCGCGTCGCCTTTCACGCAAAGAAAGAAAAGCGAAAAGGCTCAGAAACGCGGGCAAGGAAATTCGCTCAGCGCCTACACGGCCCCACGTGAACATTTGATCTAGGACCTCCATTATGAAGACGTATATGTGTGGACGAAGACGGGTCTTTTCCAAAGGCGCTCACCGCGCCGTGACGCAGTGGCTGATGAAATTTGAGAACCGCCAGCCAGGCAAAGCTCGTCCCCACCATTGGCGTCGTCTCCTCTGCATGGTCTATAGCTGACTTAGCCCCGCGGGCGCGAGCTCCGACAAACTAGTCGCCGCATGCTATGGGAGCATAGTCGCCGTGCCAAAACACGCATGCCATGGGAGCATACGTGACCCAGAGGAAATTTGAAGCACGCGAACGGGCAAATAGGAATAAACGAGGCGCAAAATGAAAATGCGTCGAAGAAGATGAAGTTGGGACAGACATACAAAGGGGGGCCGACCGCGCGGACGCAGAGAAACTGAGAAAGCACAGAAAGCGCCGAGGCTGCAGAAAACTTCTCGATAGAATGAAGCGGGTAAAAATAAACACCCCCGCTATAGAGCAGCAGGGGATACTTGTTTGCCGAGGAATGGAGTTTCGAAAAGACGGCACGGAGGCAAACTCCTTTACGTCCACGTATTGCGACGACGAGAATCAACTTATAAAAAGATCGTTTATATACCCACAAGCGAGCGGGTAGAAAGAAAGGCGAAACAAAAAAACGATAAGAAAAAGTAATACGAAAGAAAGCAGGTCACTGTCCTAGTTCTTTATTGGATCGCCGCCGTTACGGGATACGACATGGCACGAACTCACTCTGGAGAGGAACACAAATTATTGCGCTGACGGTAACAAAAACCATACGAGCAAAGTAACGAAAAGAACGGACGGATAGAAAAAGAAAAGAAATGAAACTTCGAACAAGCACGATGCGAAATACGTTTCCGGCGTTGTTTGCGATATGGCACGCAGTCACCCTCCCACATACGACAATACGTGGTTACTACGTTCAGAACACGTCGCCGCTGTCTCGAAAAAACGTGGCGTCAGGACTATATAGAAGGCTGGCGCGAGAAAGATACGGTCTGCCGACCACCGTGTAGCCACATTCCTGCGGAACTTGTTGCTCTTGCAGTCGAGTGCTGTAGCTGTTGTTAATTCCTAAGCTGCTGCTGCCATTGTAGTTAATTCGTAAGCGATAATAAAGATAGGCCACCTTCCAAGCCTTCTTTAGAAGGCGCATCGCTGACGAAGCAACATTAGTTAAGTGTGAAGTACGAACAAAGCTTACAGAAACGTACAAAAATAAACTCTAAACTAAATTTACATACGTAACGTAATTATTTATGAATGTTCAATGGCTAACTAATGAAGTAAATAACTGCATTTCAAACGGTCACTTGACCATGCGGTAAGTCGCGTGCGCCATGCCACTTGAATAGATACGACGAGTACTTATATAACAAAAAATGCTCGTAACAAATACAACATATAAGAACAAGAGTCAGCCAGTACACATGCTAAATAACCGCAATACGTGAACATTCCCACGCCCCAAGAGACACAAAACGTGCACTGAAATGAATACTCAGAAGGGCGAAGAGATCGTGCCACGGGGATAGAGGCAGACAAGACTAAATATTATCACGTCCGGCGCGCCATGTCCACCTGTAGTTTGGTCACAAACCAATCCTCACCCAACACATTTTGAACGTGCTGTATAGCGCTGACATGAAAATACGGTTACGTTGGGCGGTGGAGCGAGGCAGATTATCCGAGATTGTAGCTGGAAGTTGAAGGGTATAGCGTGGAAAATGCGGATAGCAGCTTGAAGTTTATTCCAAGGTTGTAATTTATTTGGAAGTACAGTTATTTTGACTAGTTGTTTAGATACAGCAATGGAGGTCATAGCTCTGGAAGACGCGGACAAGAGCGAGACAACAGGACGAGCGCTAACTTTCAACTGAGCGTTTATTCCCAGAAAACCGGCGTATTTGTAGGCCCACACACCTAAATGGCCCAATCACCGCGCATGAAAACCAGCCGTTTCCAGGAACGCAAATTCAGTTGTGGGCAGAGCAACTGAAGGGGAACTGACTCAGTTATGAGCTTCCCTCGCTATCCGTGTCTTCCAGCGCTAAGACCCCCATTGCTGTAGTTTATTTCCTTATTTTCCGCTACGAAGGCAGCCGGCAAGCAGAGTATTCGCCCAATATTCATAAAGACAATCCAATTTTACTTTAATTTATCATGCTTTCAAAAGCCACGTGTGCGAAAGAAATAAATGCACCCAAAAAGACTGAAAGTCTATAACTGTCTATTATCCGTGTCGTTCAATTAACGAGGACGGGCAGGAGGACGGCCTAACACTAAAAGACAAAAAGAATGGAGAAAGGCGCAATAAGATGAACATATCAACGACTCTGTTAAAACAAATAAAGGAAAAGACAGAGGAGCCAAAAAAAAAGAAACAAGGAGAAAGCAGAAGCACCAAACGGGCTCAGCCCTCAAATCACGACGGCGAAGAGACGGTTGATTAAACGACCCGCCGAAAAATGCCGACACCGATGGCACTGAAGTGCGCAATTTAACTGCGCGATTTGATTAACACGCCTCATAAGGGACCCCGCCAGCGTCTGCACGTTCCACTGGTGCCACCAGCCTAACGAAGTTAGCTCTGAAAAATCGCTCTCCTCCATTCACCTCAAGATATCGCGCGGAATATATCCGCTCCCTTTAATATATTAAGGGAGTAAAAGTGGAGCGAGTTACCAATAAATCACTTAATCACATAACAGGCGTCGTCAGTGCGATCTGTAATCTCCATAGAAGCCTGCATGCGCAGAATACATAAGCTCAATCACCGGAGGGAAATTGGGAGACAGCCATTTCGAGGCCGCTAAAGTAGCAGCGACACTTAGGCCCAAACAATGAAACGTTCCTTTCCTTCGAGCGCTTCCTAACCTTACGTGAGGCCTCCTTACAGCGAAGGACCGATGGAGGAAGCAAGCATACTCTGAAAGCTCCCTTCACCCGTCCTCACGTAAGGAGCGGTTGCCGCCATGCCTGGGTTCGAGATTATCTCTTAAAAGCTTTAGGCGAACACCAGAACACCACTATTCAATAAAAAAGGTTGTATCGTCACACAATCTTTAAGTTGATGAGCTAATATAGAGAAGCGTGGACGCTTTTTTCTAGTTTTGTTTATTAAACCTAAAGAAGTAGCGTGTTACGGTGCAAAACTTGATGTGATCCAGCAACGCTGGTACGCCGGCGTCGTGCAACGCCTAGCAACGCTTCCATGCCGCACGCGTGACTGAAACGAACATGCCTGGCAAAACGTACCGTGCTCGCGCTTCTCCGAAGGTGGGCGACAGCACGCACGCGCAAGCAAACGTCACGTGGTTAAGCAGTGAGGCGAAGCGCTCGTTCAGGGCCAGGAGCAGCGTAAGGACGCATGAAGGTAGCTTGGTCCAAACAATAAAACGTTCCTTTTAGGTGTGTGCGAATATTGAAATTTTCGATTACGAATCGAATACGAATAAGGCGAAGAACTCTCTTCGAATATCGAATCGAATATCGAATACATGTGTAGTATTAAAAAATTGCAAGAGAGGTAACAATAGCTTTATTACCCTTTTAAAAATAACATTGCATTTTACAAGGTTGCTTCAAATTAAAGAGGTACTCAATTATAGATAATGGACTCAGGTAATGCCCTCAGTCAGGTAAAACGCTTGTTACAGATTGTCGTGAAGGAAAATTAACTGCTCAATATGGCCAGAAAGTAAACGCTCTCTATGCACTGTCACATTTCTACCGGTAGAAAAGACTCTTTCACTAGGAACTGAAGTGGCAGGGATCGCCAAGTACTTCCGGGCGAGTGCACTTAAAAGCGGGTACCTGAAGCGGCCAATGGACTGCCACCACTCACAAGGATTCATGCCCCTTTCCAGAAGAGGCTTTTGCGCGTAGTCTGTAACTTCCCCCTCAGGGGCAGATGCCAAATGTGTCTTCTCTTTGTTCATCACTAGATCGTCAAAAGCATTCCATACACTCGATGCCACCAGTGGACACGAAGTCGACGCTGGCACGGCGGTGTCCCCACGGTATTCCACGACGGCTTCCTGGAGCTCCCTTGTCACAAGGTTTTTCAGCCAGATCATCTGAACAGATGCCTGATGAACTGTGGCCATAAAGCGCGGATCAAGAAACATGCCTAGGCTGGCCACTCCGCACAAAGAGCCTTGATATATTTTGAATCAATGTTAGCAAACCCTGAGTTGCCTTTGCAACCTTCAAGGCAATGGGGCATTCCAAAAATAATTGGAATTATAAAGCTTGGTGAAAAAGAAACCGAAATTGATCATGTCTCAAATGCCTGAAGCAGATAGACTGAAACAGAGCATACAGATAATGGCAACTCAGGGTTGCAAAGGCAACCCTGAGTTGCCTTTGCAACCTTCAAGGCAATGGGGCATTCCAAAATAATTGGAATTATAAAGCTTGGTGAAAAAGAAACCGAAATTGATCATGTCTCAAATGCCTGAAGCAGATAGACTGAAACAGAGCATACAGATAATGGCAACTCAGGGTTGCAAAGGCAACCCTGAGTTGCCTTTGCAACCTTCAAGGCAATGGGGCATTCCAAAATAATTGGAATTATAAAGCTTGGTGAAAAAGAAACCGAAACTGATCATGTCTCAAATGCCTGAAGCAGATAGACTGAAACAGAGCATACAGATAATGAGCGGATCATGCGAAGTTTTCAGTTAATAAACATGTTCTTAGGAGAATGCGGAGCAAGCATACAATTGGTTAATTGCTCAATTATTCGCAGTCTATCCGAATATTCGCCGTTTCCACCGTTATTCGGCCATCCTCGGATATTCGTGAATTTCCGAACATGCGTTTCTCGAATCGAATACGCTTCGAATATGGAAAATATTCGATTCGTATTCGAAATTCCGAATATTCGCACACCCCTAGTTCCTTTCCTTCGAGCGCTTCCTAACCTTACGTGAGGCCTCCTTACAGCGAAGGACCGATGGAGGAAGCAAGCGTACTCTGAAAGCTCCCTTCACCCGTCCTCACCTAAGGAGCGGTTGCCGCGTGCCTGGGTTCGAGATATCTCTTCAAATCTTCCCGCGACCATCATTATTCTATTAAAAAATGTTGTATCGTCGCACAATCTTTAAATTGAATAGCTAATATAGAGAAGCGTGGACGCTTTCTTCTAGTTTCGTTTACTAAAGTTAAAAAAAAGTTGCGCATTACAGTGCAAAACTTGATGTGCTCCAGCAACGCTGGCACGCCGGCGTCTTGCAACGCCTAGCAACGCCTAGCAATGCTTTCATGCCGCACGCGTGACTGAAACGAACATGCCTGGCAAGACGTACCGTGCTCGCGCTTCTCCGCAGGTGGGCGACAGTGCGCATGCGCAAGCGAATGCCACGTGGTTAAGCAGTGAGGTGAAGCGCTCGTTCAGGGCCAGGAGCGGCGTAAGGACGCATGAAGGTAGCTTTGGAGCTACCTTATGCTGAGGAAGCACCAAGGAAGCCTTCACTGAGGGCCCCTCAGTAAGGAAGCTTTCAGAGTGACATAAGGTAGCCTCACACCAATGAAGGCTTCCTTAGTGAGGTAAGGAAGGTTTCATTGTTTGGCTTCTTATGCTGAGGAAGTACCAAGGAAGCACCAAGGAAGCCTTCACCGAGGGCGCCTCAGTAAGGAACCTTTCAGAGTGACATAAGGTAGCCTCACTGCAATGAAGGCTTCCTTACTGAGGTAAGGAAGATTTCATTGTCTGGCCCTTAGCATTTCCCTGCATTGTCCCTTATGACAGCTTTGATTTTCAAGGCGGCATAGGCAATAAGCCGAATGTCAAACCACGCCGTTTATTCATCTCACAGAGAGTGAAATAAATCAAACGAATTCTACAACTGATTTAATCAATGCACTGGATAATGGGAAGAGTCAGCGCACATTACGAAGGCAGGACATGCGCAGTCTAAAATTCCGGGGCACGCTCCCCGAGCTAGCACGTAAGAAAAACGACCGTGACCGTGTCTTGTATGCTATATCTTAGCCGGTAAGTTGCTATCCATGCTATGCCAGCATGCGATGAATGCCGCATGAGTCATGACACTGTTGTATACAGGACATATTGTTGTCCAGTCAGAATCATTATGCAGCCGACAGGTTCAATTGTCACTCGGCATGCATTACAGCCACACAATTGCAGCTAGATGACCAGAAAGCCTGCAATAATACGTAGCTACCGCTTTCACGTCAACGTTATCGTATCGCACTTATGTAAACAGAGGCTAGGCGTGGGTTACGTGCCATATGGTGAAGAAACAAGCGCGTGGGTCAGCGCCAGCAAAATAATATAATACAGCTGGCGCACCGCATCGAAGGGGCCGTCCAGATTTTGAAGAGGCTCGCGTGTGCTCTCTCGCATACGACTTATATACGGCGCAGCTGAAAAGAGCCTTGTGTTTGAAGCATGTCGCATGACGCGGGGCCAACGTCACATCGAAACTGCATTCGACACATGCGATAAACGCTGCAACGTCGTATTAAAGTGACACATTGGCGGATATGAGACTCGCTGCTGTCACATTCGTGCAAACGCGGCTTGCGACAATGGTAAAAGTTAAATTAAGTTTACATGGATTTACGTAAAAAGAAAACTGGCTCATAAATGGATTATAAAGCACGCCGTAGTGGGGGACTGCTGATTAAGTTTTACTACCTGGGGTTCTTTACGTGCACCCAATGCGCGGTATACACGGGCGTTTTTGCATTTCACGCCCATCGAGATGCGGTTGCCGCAGCCCGGCTTTGATACCGCGGCCTCGTGCTTAGCAGCAACGACGCCGCTATAGCAGCAACGCCAAAGCCACTAAGCAACCACGGCGGGTGCGATAATGTTCGTGGCAGCAGTACAGTGAGTGCCCAATGGTTATCGGGTTGTGGAGAACAAATCGCAAATGGTCGAAATGAAATAGCGAAATAAGACGCCAGAAACAAATGTAGGCAACGAATCGCACGTGCACGAGACAAGCACGTGCACGTATATGCTTAGAAAACGCCCTTCAGCCAGTAACTTGCTTAAGGCGCTTATACTGAAACAGGACACGACGTCTCTTGTCTACATACCGCAACGCTGCCGGAAACAAGACATGCGCGAAACTTGGCAGCCATGGACTATACCCACACATACACCCGTCACAGTGTTTTCACCGAAGCAGTGATTGCAAGGAACATCATCGTAAATACTATATTTCGGGTTACAAGCTTCTTCTCGACGGTAGGCAACCGCAGAACCGACGCATGCAGCGAGGCTCAACTCAGACACGAAACAGCTGGCTGCATAAGCGGGGCGCACTACATCAGCCGAACCGAACTCCCATGGTCTGCCCTTAGAAACAAACACCGAAATGTATTCGAAAGTACAGTGGCTAAGAAAACTCGCAATACCAGTTGCGAGAGCTCGAGAGTACATAAAAACAGAAAGATAGTGAAAGAAAGGACGCAAATGAGGAAGGAGTCGTAGCAATGCCCCGGTCCCCCTAACCGGCCGCAGGCCCCGTTCCGCGCAATACCCACACGCAGACTCGCCGCCAGAAGGGGACACGCGCGCGCGGGCATAGGGCCGCGTCTGCAAATGTCTTTCCGCGACGTCCAATCAAGCGGTGCGGCTGCAATCAGAGCTCGTCGGAGAACGCGGATACACACAGCACGCGCGCACGCGCCCACAGAAGCATGGGCGTGCGCCACACTCACGAAACTGCGGCCGACCGTTCTCTACTTTCCATCGGCTTCCCCAATTCGGCTTCCCCGAGATAGCGACACAGCGGGGGAGAAAGGGGAGGGGAACGAATACTGAAGGGTCTCTCTGTCTCTCTCTCTCTCTCTCTCTCTTTTTCCTTTCTCTGTCTTGGTCTTCAACTTCCCGGTGCACTTTTCCCTCATTCCTTGCTCCTTTTGTTTTTCTGTCTTCCTTTTTTTCCCTCGATTATTTCGATACCAGCAACAGCAGTCACAGGAGGGTCAGCGCTGGCAAACTGCGTGCTGTCGCCGGTAGCGGGAGTGGGCAAACAAGTGCGCGCGCCACACACACATCGTCGCGACAGACCCGCCGCCGGTGTCGAGCGGGAGCACAGCTGAACTGCTGTGTGTGTGCCGGAAAAGTGGCAAACATCTCTCCCCCTCCCCATTTCTCCCTGCGAGTTAGGTTTCACTGTCGTTGGCGCCTGCGATCTTTTCCAATAGGGGCCATGGGACTCGCGGTTCTGCGACAGAGAAGGAAGGCCTCGGCCACCACGCTCCCACGAAAAAACAACCGCGGGAAGGGGAGAGAAACCGCCAGATGTCCCCCCAAAACGTCACCGCAGTTCCCAACCCACGCCGGCCTGCCAGCGCAAGCAACGTAAACAACACTGCCGAATTGCGTTGCTCGCCCTGGACGGCTCGTCGGCGCGGCCCCGGCTTAGCGTCGTCCACCGTGCTCTGTGTTTCTCCTGACACTCATTGACTTTTCCCGAAAAGCCAGTACCGAGCGCAATCTGCTGTCGCGTTCTCCTTTTCCTTTCCTCGTTTCCTTTTCGCCCCGCGGCGTTCCTGTTGTTCTTACTGTCATTGGCTTCTTTTGTGTTTCTTGTGCCAGCTCAGACGGCGCGTGTTCGACAGGCTTCAGCTCCAGAGTAACGAGCACTAGTTTCTTCGTTTTACAGCGAAACTGTTAAGGGCAGCGTCGCCGTTGTTCTCGTGCGGTGAAGGCCGGCGTGCGGCGGCGTGCTCGGTATCTATGAGCAACGCAACCTGCGTTGGAGCCTCAAATGTTTGCTTTAAAACAGAATTATCAATTATTATAATATAAATGTTACCTAGCGCATATACACATCGCACGAGCAGACAACACCTCCATTGCTTGGTTTCTTTAGCCGATAATCCGTCATTTTTGTTTCTCCCACGGGCGTTTTACCAGCTCCACGTTGGGAGTCAGCAGGTAGTTTGTACGGCAGCGGCGATGAAGGCTGACGGCATGGTCAAGCCACGCAGCCAGCGTGGGAGACCCGAAGCTTCCGTAAGACCGAGGCATTGGTGCTGAATCATCACTAAGAACAGCCAGCAAACAGACCTTCAGAACTTCTGAAGGATGCGAGATCTCGCTAGTACAGCTTCGCTGTCTTCCGATGTGGTTCCTCAGATTGGCACACGTTTGCGAAGGATTTTCTTGTTCAATTTCTCTTTACTTAGCGTAAAAATTGCAAACAAATAGAAAAACAAGAAAAAAAACGCCTTCCAAGCGGCCTGACAGACACAAATGTTGCTTTGTCTACAACAACGAACTAAGTAGCTACTTGCTTAAATCTCGCTCGCGTTCATATTCGTAGCAGAGCGACGAACTTTTGAAACATGCACATTTATACGTACACCGCAAAAATTATTCGCAACCGACACCTGCCATACCGGCATGCGTCACATCCCCGAAAATGCTCTGTTATCAGGGAAGTCAATCGTCATGCGTTTTAAAGTGTTGAGTGCTCTTTCTCCAAGCAAGCTATACCTTTCGACTTTCCAAACTTCCGCCACTCCGTTCCAGCAAGCGCATCGTTTCATCCTATCTACAGGCTGAATTGCAACCTAAAAAAAATATGAATGCCTCGTACGCAATTTGCATCATGCGCAAATGTATGCAGATTTGTGCGGTAGCCACTATAGTACACGCGCATGCACCATGCGCGCCCTGTGCGTGCGGCGAAAACACACATATCGAGAAGCACGGTGGCCTCACGTAGGTATTACGGGCGGCGAAGACAGGGAAGAGGCGAACACGCTCCCACCTGCAATAACGGTGCAGACAGAGGCGCACCGCGTCAGCCCGCAGAAATACATGATGATCGGGGGTGGGAGATCTATCGCCCTTATGCTTCCTAATCTCCCCTGCCGCGATACTTCCCAACTCATAGCGTACCACAGAGCGCCATAGCGTACAATTATCACGGAGACAGATGCTCGTTAAATTTAATTTACGCGAGAAAATTACGCAGCGTTCCAGCCGCGCGAGAACGCCGTATCGCCAACAAGACCACCCGCATTCCTTTATCCAAATTACACATTCCCCTCTCCGAACACGGGCACAGGCGCGCCCTCACCAGGACGAATCCCATAACCCCGCATTGCCGCACAACGCCGGAGCTAGGCGGCGAAGCCCGGCGTACTACACGAGGATAAATTGTCTTCGCCTCGCGCGCAACCTGTGCGCGAAGCAAAGCAGGGATAGAGCAGGAGGAGGAAACAAAGTCGGAGCCGGTTGGCTGTGCGAAGCCTTTTGGCTAGACTCGAGTTTGGACAACAAGGAAGGCGAGGGGCAGAAACAAGCACTAGAGGGGGGGGGGGGAGGGATACGGGGAGCTGGAGCTGCCCTGGAAGAATGGCGCTGCAGCACGTAGCGGCCTGTGCGGCCCATCGCTGGCAGCGATTTCTCTTTGCGAGCGCGCGTTCTTAATTACACTGTTCTCGCGTAATTAGGTAGCTGGCTACGGGACGGGCCGGTCGGCCAGCAAGCGACAGAGGTAGGGAGCAAACAAGCAACCAAGCAGTCAAACGCCACCCGGGCCTTTCTCCGGCTCTCATCGATCGGCCCACGGTTGGCGCCTGGCGGTGCGAATGCAGAGTCAGCCAGTGCCTGTTGTATGTTTCGCGGGTGCAGCTGCAGCGAACCAAACGGACTTGCTTCTTCTTCGCGGGCTCCGTGTGGATAGGAATAAGCTTGTACATGCGCCGTCGGCATATATAATGGTGCACGCATAACCATGGAAAAGGATATTGAAGGAAAATATTTGAGCACGCAATCTCCGCTGTACGTACAGGTATGCTGTAACGCCACTCTATAAGGCTGCAAATGTTCGGTCTGCCACACCTGTTCTTGCTCCACTCACACAAAAAGCTAGATGTGCACGGTGCACTTGTTCGTAAGGTTACGTACGAGAGACGTAAGCGCGGTTTCTAACTATCCCCGAAATTCACCATCACAACTGTAGAAATTAAACTGAAGGAATACCGAAATGGCTATTTCTGTGCTGCATGCATGGTCGAAGGAAAACAGGTGTTGCATGACAACAGGCAAAAAAAAAAAGATTATAAAGGAAAACAAGATACAAGTAATGTAGGGAACATAGAGTAACATGCCATAATTTAGGATCAATTATAAGTCTAATCATATAATACAGGCCTCCTCCGGTTGCGCTTTGTGAGCCAGTTACAATGAAACTAAGTGTGCTTGTGCGTGTGTACTGTGTATGCGTGAGACACTCCATGTATCACCCATGTCATTTGGAGTAGCATCCTAGAAATATAGCATGGAAAACATCTGCAGCCATAAAAAAGCGCCTCTCTCTCTCTCTCTCTCTCTCTCTCTCTCTCTCTCTCTCTCTCTCTCTCTCTCTCTCTCTCTCTCTCTCTACGCCGCGGCAAAGGCACCACCAGAGAGAAGGAGAAAGAAGAGCTGGTAGCTGTACACAACGCCCCGACAACATACAGGGACAAGAAAAGTTGGCTTACATTACACCATCATGCAGTTTTAAAGCGCACATATAGTCGTGCTTCCCACCGTCACAGCGCCACACACGTACGCTGTTTATGTCGTCGTAACGAAAGAGAGGAGCACGCCACAGGCACTCAAAACCGGAGCTTCGTACAGCAGGCATGTTCGTGATGGACGCCTTACTACACCGCGGCACTATCCTACATCCGCAGACCGAGTCTCCGTCTCGCTTCTCTCCACCACCCCCAACCCCTCCAAAGGCCGCCATGACATCCAACATCCCAAGCAAAAGCTTCAAACAAGCCAAAACGTGACAGCGCGACAGGCGGCCGTAAGTAGATAGGCATTCGGGTCCATGCGCGGCGCCCATATACAATTCCGGGACTGCCATCCAGAAATCCCTGCTCCTTCGCGCCAATGATTTTTCCCAGCGTGCGAAGTGCACGCTTCCCGCATATGACGACCGCGCACCCGTAAGCTGCGACGCAGGCGCCGTCGTGACCGATGGTCCGCGCGGGCGACGCTCTCGCGGGCAAGTCGCCTGCCTACCTCCGCGCGCTCTCTCGTATATATATACGGCTAATCTCGAGACGAGTTTGCTCAAGGAGGGAGAGCAAGAGCGAAAGAGAGAGAAGGGCTCGCCAGCGGCAACCGTGACAGTGATCGAAAAGGATCAACTCCACGGAACTCGGGCGACCGGCTGGAGGGACACGTCTACGACAGCCATGGGCGCCGACGTGAGCAGCATGCGCGAAGCCTCGCCACCGTCGTCGTCTTCGCTTGATCAACGGGCTGCGCTCAGCGAGCTCCGGGGCGCGGTCCACCCGCGCCAAGAAAGTACCTCGGCTAGGGGAGAGGGTGAAAGGGCGTATGCCGCCGACGTCCGGTAGCCGCCGCGGGTGCCCACATGTTATGGAGCCGCGCAGTGAAGCGTACGTGTGTGTGTTTCGTGTCGCCAATGGACGTCGTAATGCGGAGCACTAAATCGCTTGACGCTCCGATGCCTCCAGGCTTGAATTTTCTTTCAATCTCCCCCTCTTTTTCAAAGGGGAGTATGTGCCGGCTCATCCTCGCAACAGCGCTAAATGACAAACACGAGGCAGCGCTGTTTCGTCTCGCCCTTCTATACGCTCGGTCTCCTGGCGCAGTTCCGAAGATGAACCAATACCAACCCGTAAAACTTCCAGTACTAATGTAGAGGCTCTTACTGAACTTATGTCAGCCATTGCTGTGATAGATAGAAAGCCAGAATATGTCGTTTTACCTCATTTTTATTTGTTCCCACGCGCAGGCTCTTGTAGTGTTCCCTGTATAGGAAGGCCGTGCGCGGTGAAAGCTGTCAAGTGACTAACAAGTAACAAGGAAAGCAAGCGATTTTGTAAAAGCAAGTAAACTTGTCTCAAACAATCGCAGTGTTTTTTGTTTGAAGTACACGTTCTGCGGAGTCAAATGAAATGTTCGTGTTTTTCATGATCTTGTTTCTGTCAGTTTACATTCAATACTTTCTTCTTTCTTTTTCTGCCACCCGTTTCATGGGCATCGGCTCGTAATCGAATCCGGATGAGATTCGAACGAATACGATATTATTATCTGCAGTGCAGTCATCAGAAACAATTACAAAGAAACGGGAAAATATGCGAAGCTCTGTTTGACGAATTACTTGATAACACGGAGAAACAGCACGGTGTCTGCAGAGCAAATGAAAGAGATGGAGAAAAAATAAGGTTATATAGATACGTATCACTCCCCAAACACTGCCTTCTTGCTTAAATACATTTGTGCTAAGAACAAAGACAGCTTTCTTTACATGAAAGGACCTCTCACGGTTAAGATAGGCGCTAAGTGTTGTTCATTCTTTCATGACCTGGGCAAGGGGGTTGGCGCTTATTTTCAAAGCCAGCTTCCGGAGACCACCACGCTTGTGTACCGTAATATACAAAACGAAAACAACACGCCTCTATCTAACTTGAGAGCGCGGAGCGCGTTCATTCACGCAGGTGCCCGCAACGACAGAAAGGCTAAGCGAGGAAGGGCAAAGCACGAAGTCCCGTATGAGCCTTCATTTTCCAGACTCGCTACTGAGTTCGCGTACTATCCTCTTGATGAGCGCACAGCACTTACTGCACCAGCATGGGCGCCCATTAGTGCGCTGCTCGACTCTCGCGCGCCCTCGCTGCGGACATTTGGCCGCCTCGCATTATCCCCGCAGGAACACAGTCCACGACTGCAATCATCGTGACGGGACGGCGCGGTCCCACTCCGCCCAGCTCGTTTTCCTTGTCACGTGCCCCAGGAGTCGTGCGCGCGCGGTACACATGCGGCCGATAGGGAACTACGATAAAAAAAAAATCAACATATTCTAGCGAGAGAAACTGCCCGGCCACAAGACGCCTAGACATGCATTGGTCGTACGGGGCAACGACAATAAAGACGACGAGGGTCCACCTCGAGGAGTAACGTTTTCTCCGGAATGATGAGCTCACGCTTCCGCGCCGCATTTTAGATGTGTCGCGCACGATAACGTGTCGTCTCCGAGCTGCGAAGGTGTCATCGTTTCTTCCACCACTGGTGCACTGGAAAGGTGGATGTGGTGAGGCTTAACTGCTTCAAGAAACACGTATACACTACACGAAGGACACCCTGCAAAGACGTTCTTCGTTCAAACCTGGAAGCATGTCCTCCTAGGTGCCGCGGTCTGTACCTCGTGCTAACCAACGTAGAATTCGTTCTTTCTTCTTCTTTACTAAATATAAAACTTGCGAAGTTTGGCCACAGTCGAGGCCGTCAACCCCAATATCTTAGGCAGAAAATTGTGATGACGTAACGCCAAGTGCATGCCGCGCCACTTCGTCATCACGGGCACTGATATCAGCAGCGGATAAGTAACCGCTGCCCATAAAAAGCGTGTCCAAAAGAATAAACGCTGATTCCTTGTTCTGCACCGGCCACTGTCGTTTTCTGGAATACGGCTTCTCGGTTGCCGCACGCTACTGCAAAAATAACAACAGACAAAAAGATAACGAAAATACAAAACACTGTAAATAGTGTATAGCATAATGGTAAAACTGTCATCAGTAGGAAAGTAAGTTATTCGACCCCCTCCACTAAAACCCATTAAGGGATACATACGAGAATCCCATACAAGGGCGAATATATGCCGTAAACAAGGCCTTTTGAATGCAATATAACGAAGTCTGCGGCGTCGGCATAATGACCAATTGCAGCACTGAAAGTCGCATTTGGTACGTGTGTCAGCCACGGCAGTAGCTTCCTTATCTACAATATATAGATCTAGCTCGGCTTTGGCTGTAGTGAGCGCATTGACGCAGATTCGCAGGGACGGAGCTGTGCCTGGTCGGCATAGAACTGTGCGTAAGCACACCTTGTGGAATTGGTTAAGACGGCGACTTTCTGCAATATTCGTAATCCAGTCACTGAGAGCAGCTAGAACTCTTGAATATCGGGTGTTGCCAGAAGTTTTGCAGCGCTTGTAACCACGCATCAGACACCTTACTTACTGTCCGTTGCCTACAAAGTATTTACTAAGGTAATCGCAAATAGAATCAGGAACACCTTAGACTTCTGTCAACCAAAGGACCAGGCAGGATTCCGTAAAGGCTACTCAACAATAGACCATATTCACACTATCAATCAGGTGATAGAGAAATGTGCAGAATATAACCAACCCTTATATATAGCTTTCATTGAGTACGAGAGAGCGTTTGATTCCATTGAAACCTCAGCAGTCATGCAGGCACTACGGAATCAGGGTGTAGACGAGCCGTATGTAAAAATACTGAAAGATATCGATAGCGGCTCCTCAGCCATCGTAGTCCTCCATAAAGAAAGCAACAAAATCCCAATAAAGAAAGGCGTCAGGCAGGGAGATACGATCTCTCCAATGCATGCAATGCGTGTTTACAGGAGGTGTTCAGAGACCTGGATTGGGAAGAATTGGGGATAAGAGTTAATGGAGAATAACTTAGTAACTTGCGATTCGCTGGTGATATTGCCTTGCTTAGTAACTCAGGGGACCAACTGCAATGCATGCTCAATGACCTGGAGAGGCAAAGCAGAAGGGTGGGTCTGAAAATTAATCTGCAGAAAACTAAAGTAATGTTTAACAGTCTCGGAAGAGAACAGCAGTTTACGATAGGTAGCGAGGCACTGGAAGTGGTCAGGGAATACATTTGCTTAGGACAGGTAGTGACTGCGGATCCGGATCATGAGACTGAAAAAATCAGAAGAATAAGAATGGGCTGGAGTTCATTTGGCAGGCATTCTCAGATCATGAACAGCCGGTTGCCATTATCCCTCAAGAGAAAAGTGTATAACAGCTGTGTCTTACCAGTACTCACGTACGGGGCAGAAACCTGGAGGCTTACGAAAAGGGTTCTACTTAAATTGAGGACGACGCAACGAGCTATGAAAATAAGAATTATGGGTGTAACGTTAAGGGACAAGAAAAGAGCAGATAGGGTGGGGGAACAAAGGCGAGTTAATGACATCTTAGTTGGTACACACGAGTGCTCAAAAAGAAAACAAAAACACGATTTGTAACCCCCCCCCCCCATATTTCTTTTCTTGCTTTACTTAAATGGCTTAATAACCGGCAACGCTGATCGTAAAGGTTGTCCGTACGTTATTTTAGTGTGAAGGCCCATGTAAAGTGAAAAGTTCAAAAGAGAAATAATTTCTTAACGGGAGTCCAAGGCATCCTTTCCAAGGAAGCGTGGTAAAGTTGAGCAACCCCAGAGCCCAAGTTCACGTTTTTAAAGCCAAAGCTAGCAACGAGGGCTCGCGCACAGAAGCACCGACACGTTAGCGCTCAAGTTCAAGCCATCTGGGACGCCGAGCGGAAACAAGGAAGACGGCACTCTCGAGATCGGAAACGCATCTCGCAGAAGCGACAGAGCGAGCGGAAGCAGGGCGCTCCGAGCGCTTTCAGTGGACTGTCGCGTGTCTAATCAAGGAGCAGACCTTTCCCCCGTCTCCCTCACCCCTCCCCTTTCCTCCCTTTTCGCACAGCGACGCTCCTGTCGCACGCCGTTCCATGTTTCGCACACAAGGGGACGTAGGAAAGACGGAGAGAGGAGAATGCACACAAGACGGGATTAGGATCGCGTGTAGTCTCTATCGTGCAATGCTCCAGTATCGCAAAGGATTAGCCCCTTAATCTCGATGGGGTAGCTAGCTGTATCAGGCAGGTTTCTCCCGAAGCCGTGAATGGAGCCGGAGCAGCGGGGTCCGGGGATTAGAAACGGATCGAAGGAGGGACGGGTCACCGTAGATTGCGCGAGGTTCCCGATCAGACACGCACCTGTGCGACACAACCATGCACTCCTGTGCTGCCCCTAATGAGGATGGATCGAAGTATCGGATAGGGATAGCAAACGCAGGGAAACTGCTGCCACAGGAAGGGAAAGTGGGAGGAAGGGTTATAAGCCTGTGGATTAATTCATTTGGTGCGCCGCGCCGCCTATATCGGTGTGAAGGGCCGACCATAAAAGCGAACGATGGACCTTCCAGAGTGCTCCTGCTGCGCGCTGCCTGATCTCACAACAAACACTGGCAGGCGACATCAAAACCCGATGAGTTCGTGCGATCGCGCGCTTGAAAGGGCAGCGACTGCATCTGCAATGTCAGCATCGATAGCACCATCATCACCAATAACAACAAGAATGCCGGTGGCCGCGTTCTCTTCAAAATGCAGCAAATTGGCAGCTGCGACGCTAAAATGCTTGCATCATTTTGCGGCCTGCCATCCATCTACTGTCGAAAGGCCAGGATATATATATATATATATACATAAATATATATATATATATATATATATATATATATATATATATATATATATATATATATATATATATATATATATATATATATAAGTCTGTGACTCCGAAGTGTGGCTCGAGGATCCACCAATAAGCATTAGCGGCAACGATATTCAGGGGATAAAATATAAAATTGTAAATACGCCTAAAGGAAGCCTCGAGTCTTCAATCTGGGATAAAAAAATTATATCGCATGTAGCAGTTCGAGGCATAGTTCCTCATTTTACTATAGCCTATTTTTTTTCTGCTTGCTAGCACAAGAAATATATATTTAAAGAAAGAAGAAATTAGTGCAGACAACGTTAAGACGGGTAATTAAAAACTCAACATCTGCTAAAGAAAGGACGCTAGAGCGCCGTATTTCTCTGAATTAACTCTGTAACATATCGTTTTATAGTGCCTTTTTTTTTCTTCGCTGCTGAGTTTTAACAAATCGAATTAGCGGTGGAATATCGAGTTTCTCATACGAACAAAAAATGATCATTACAAGGCCTCGCAAGTGCGGGAAGTTAATTAAATGGCTCGGAGTATTCTATTTGCAGAGATGTGCACGGTAAGAAAAGAACAACGAAGCTCTTCCGTTTCTCATACGCCACTTATTCGCGGCGCCCTTATGGCTAATTAAAACGTTGCATATATAGCGCGCAATGAAAAGTGCAACAAAAGAGAAAGTATGAGCAAGAGCTTTAAATCTAGAAAGCCCTGGGGGTGATGAGAACTATACAGCAGTCAGAGATCCACACGGACGCGTACCCTGGGGGTTCAGCTGCTTATTTATACGGATGAAAAAGAATACGGCGGCAACTACTGTGTCACCAGCTTCTCCACAAACAATAAATTGTTCAATGATTGAGGGACGATAACATGAGATAATCTGAGAGCGTTTCGGCAATACAATCCTTTTCGAAAACGTGCTTAAAGGGACAATAAAGACGGGCATCGAGTCTAGCTAGGTTGAAAGATCATGCTTCTGTAATAAAGAATTCGTAATCCGCAGCGAGAACAGAAGTCTTGTTAGAGAGAAAATGGCGAAAATGGAAAATGGGAGTGGCGCCACCTGCTGTGGACTATGGTACATCTCAAAGTGACCTCAGCACCGAGTGATTCACAGGGAGCGGCATAGAGGGAAGTCACGTGGAGATTGCGTCAACTCATCCGCTTTGACGCGGGCGCTTCAAACTGAGGAGCGCTAGCGGGACCTTCGCTGGCTATTCCGTACGCAACAAAGTGATCTTCTGGCACACAGAAAACAATGACAGACTTCTAGGCAAATAATCTATCGAATTAGTTCTACTTAGCACTTTGCTTTAGTGTCCCTTCAAAGCGTCAATATAGAAATATAGATACATATACCATTTTTCTTTGACATGCACATCCTGCAGAACACTACATTGTTACGAACCAACACAATCCTGGAGAGACATTCTGCCTGGAGTAGACGACGAAGAAAGGTCTGTCTGGCGTACCGGCTGTCCACCACCTTGGTTGCTGCTGTGTACCTCAGTGTAAATACATTCGAAATAGTCACGCCTCGTATCGTTTTACGCAACAATATTACGTGAGTTTCATCAGCAGTCGCCACGGTCTCAATGACCACGGCACATGCACTGACCATGTGCTGCGACTTCAGTTCTCGCTAAGCAACCATAGACGTGGTCAAAACTATTGAGGTACGCTCAGTTAAGGTGTCCTTCGGAGCTCAGGAATGGCTTTGGGAACTTCCATTTAACCAATAACATCACTCGTCATTCAATCGTTTGTTATCCTCCTCAAGAGTGTCATTGACCTGACAGTAAAGGATGCCCTATAACGCGGAATTTGTAGTCTTGTCTTATCTTTATTTACGTTAATAATGACGCTTTCAATTAATCAATTCGTTGTTTGATTAAAGGGTGGCGATCAATCGGGTTAAAATTTTATTCGACGAATAAGTGTACTCTCAGTGCACTTCAAAAGAAAGAAAAAGACACACACAGTGTACACTAAATAAAGACACGTGGCGAGGGATATGACGTGTGGTCAAGGTAGGAACTATGCTGCAAGACATAAAACGCGACATCGGAGCCTGCCGAAGGTGTTCAGAAATGAATACTTGGCATTCATTGTTGCTTTACCTTCCCGAGTTTAAAGTACGGGCGTTCAATTTCAGACAGACTGGTTGCTCAAATCAAGAAAAGAAGGTAGCATAAACATGAGCGTAATACTAAGGAGCAACATCCTAAAATCGTCCACTAAGCAATTAGGCAACGACTAAAGTGAATAACAGTCATTAGGAACATTACTTATGAATTATATGAGTGGGTTTACAAGGCTACATGACAGGGCACATTGCAGTGGAGTTTCTTATCGCCGTCATTAATTGACTCGGGGCCGCCCACTCAGTGCCCCCTTTCTTTTTTTTCAACAAACAGCAAAATCATTCATTTTAACATAAACAACAATAGCCCCGAAGCAGATAGCTGAGTTGAAGAAGCAACGGCTTGATTTTCAGCGCTCATCTCCAATGACACTTGCCAGCAGCGCCAAGAACTCATCCACCTCAACTTTTACCCCTCTGTATGTTAATTTCCGTGCCACTTATAAGTAGTATAAAACATGTGTGCGAACTCTGACGCTGACGCAAACGTCAGGGGATAAATCCACGTGGCTTTCCGTTCGTAAGTTCCCCTCGTCATTGATCGGCCACTTTCGCCATGTCTATCCTCAAGATTGGCTGGAATGTGCTCTCAAACTTCTGGAGGCTCACGTGCCAAAACGACGATATATACGATTGCGAGCCACGCCGTAGCGGGAACTCCAGATTGTTTTGACCACCGGGGCGCTCTTTACTGTGCACCCAATGCACGGTACACGAGCATTTTTTTTTTTTTGCATTCCGCCCTCATCGGAAGGCGGCCGGCATCGAACCCGCGACCTCGAACTCAGCAGTGCAACGCCTGGAATTTCCTCTAACGAAGCATTCTAGCGTAAAAGCATTTTGCGAATAAGGGCCAAGGTTCAACTGCGCGTTTTTTTTCCAAAGCACCCTTTCTGACGTCACTCCACCAAGAAGAGGCGCGCCAAAAGTAGAGCAAGGGGGCAAACATGCAGAGCTGCAACAGCAGCAGCAGCCAAATCACAGAGCCGGGCAGGCTTTTCCCCGCAAAATCCTCATACCGCAGGAGTAGCAGGATAAACACGTCGTGACGCACATACATCATCATCGCACGCCGCGGCGTCGCGCCGGGCTAGCTGCGAGAGAAACGGCCCCGTCGGTCTTTAGGCCTCGCAGGGCGGCAGAGGCGTGTGCCACCACGGAGCGTTATGCGTGCTAGTTTCTTGGTTTTTTTACTGTCAGCCAACAGGACATAACCTGCCGGTCGCTGGCACCGTAACGACGCTCTACAGAAAGAAAGAAAACGAAAATGGGACAGACGCGGCACGGTGGGTGGACTGGCCATGCGCGACACTGTTGTCAACAACACGTCCGCCTGCCTACGCAAGACGCGCAAGCGTTAGCGTGCGCGTCCGCTCGGAGCGGGCGAGAGAGCACGCCCCAACGGATGCGACTCCGCCCCAGTGAGCGTGCCGTGGCGCCCCGGTCTTCGGTTCTGCGCGCCTCCTTCGGCGCGCGCATTCAATCAGCCGGAAAGGAAGCGTACATAACACGCTCCATTTAGAAACGCGCCAGACGTGAACCGAAGCAGGAGAAGAAGGGGCCTACGACGACAACGATGACGGTGAACGAAGCAGGGAGCGAAACACTGTGGCCACAGGCATAGCGTGTGTGTGCGTGCGTGCGTCTGTTGCAGGAGTGCTGAATGTCTGGGGCGCCTCGTTGCCGCGGATGCGCGGCCCAGCCCTGCCAATCAGAACTTCATGCAAGAGCAGACTAAATGGACATGTCCACTAGGTGGACTCTTACAGAATACCTCCCCAGTAGTCGGCCTATTTTGGTCCAGTAGTCTAGTAGCCGGTCTCTTTTGGCTTCACGTCAAAATAGACCGACTACTACAGTATATAGAATCGGAGCTACAGAAGTTGCTCGCGGAAGTTTTCAAATTTGTTTCTCTCGAAATAATCTCTACTACAGGTTACTCTGCCACAACGGATCGGCCCCCGCTCTCTACAGGCTGCCAAACATTCATAAGCCCGACGTTCCGGCACGGCCATTCGTGGACTATACACGCTCGCCGCTGTACGAACTAGCTGTCCGGTTACCTGCACCGCATTCTCCGGCTGGTTGTAGGGCTAAGGCCCACTTTCATCAAGGACTCCGCTTATTTTATTGAGCAGCTAAGAAGCGTCCGCATTCAAAACGACGACGACGACGTTATGGTCTCTTTTTACGTGAAGTCAATGTTTACATGTGTGCCCATTGACTATGCGGTTGAGTGCTGCAGGAAGCTTCTCGAGGCTAAGGTGTTGTGGGGAAGGTGGAGCACTCCACCTTCCCCACAACACCTCAACCGAAAAGCTCCTAGCCTTAGGACTACACAACACCTTCGACAAATTGAAAGAGGCGCAACTAGTCTCCCAACAACGCAGACTACAGCAGACCCCATCTGGCAGGGAGCTCCTGAAGAAACTAGGCTGCGCCAATCAACTTCAAGAGATACAGAGGACCGAAACAATTCCGGACGAGTATCGCAACACACTAAAAGTAGCGCCCATACCCCGGAACATGGATCCCAACCTACACAAAGCACGCAGAGAAGCGAGGGCTGAATACCTACAAAAGAGACTAGCACCCCAAGAAACGACGGTATACGTGGACGCAGCCACATACGCCAGAGCGGCGGGGCAGAGCAACAGCAACGCGGTAGCAATAGCGATTGATTCGAACCTACGCGAGATCATCAGTGCTTCACTACAAGGCTGTACGATAGTCGAGGCTGAAGAAGCGGCCGTCGCTCTAGCGGCAGCGGAGGGATATCGGTCTAAACGGTCTCTAACAATCCTTACCGACTCGCAAACAGCGTGCCGCAACTACCTACGCGGCAGAATAGGGCACGGAGCGCTCCGCATACTCCGCTCCGGAGACCACATAACACCACGACAAACAAAAGAAGAACCAATTAGGCTTACGATAGTATGGACGCCGGGACACACGGGAGTGGCAGGGAACCAAGAGGCGGACAAGATAGCTCGAGGGTACACTTATTACCGAGCATCCAACATAGGCGACCTCGAGGAGACCGAACCTGTACCCCAAGACTATTCGGCGATACTAAATTGCTACAAGGGCTGCAGAAAGCGGTATCCACCACCGCACAACTCCCTTAGCAGAGAGGACTCTGTCGCGTGGAGGCAGCTACAAGCGGGCTCGTACCCGAACCTAAACGTACTAAGCAAAATTTATCCCACACAATACAATGACAAATGCCCCTGGTGCCAGAAACACCCACGCTGTATCACATAACGTGGGCATGCCAGAAGGTAGACGTGGTACCCGTTATACAAACCCGAGTGCGGAGCAATGGGAGGGAGTGCTCTCCAGCGATCGCCAGGTCGACCAAGAAGGTCTGATTCGGCGAGCACAACTGGCAGCAGCATCCAGCGGAGCCCTGGACTAAGGGCAACCGACCGTTGCGCTAGAAGATGGACGATTCCATCTGAAGACCGCAGAAGACCAGCGAATCTAGAGCTGACAAAGTTTTTCACTCACTCACTCTCGAGGCTGACTCTTCATTGGCCGAACGCACGCCATTCGAAACCCACGACGTGTGGCGCCTTCTAAAATTTTGCCTTGAGAACACGTAGCTTTACAAGCAGGTGTTCGGTACAGCGACGAATGCATCTGTGTCCGTCGTTTGCGCTAACATTGCTCTGGATGATCTGGAAGGTGCCTCCTTGTCTTCATTCGGGACGCGACCAAAGCTTTTTCTAAAATACATTGATGACTGCTTCTGTATTATACGTCGCCGGCACGCAACATATTTCCTCGAGCACCTGATTTAATTCAAGCCGAGCATACAGTTCACGGCTGAAGAAGAAACCAATGGGCAGATTCCCTTCCTGGACGTCCTTGCGGAGAGAACGTCTAGTGGCTTTAAGATGTAGGCAGAAACTGCAGGCTGTGATAAGGTACCTGCTAAACAATGGCTACCCTCCACAACTTCGCAAAACAAGGGAACACAACTCAGTTACGCCTCGTTGTGAAACGGCGAAAGAAAGAGCAGAAATAACGCGGCAGCGGTGCGTACTATGCACTACGTGAACAGGCGAGGCCCTTGCAAGAATTTTTAAAGGCTACAGTGTTCAAATATCCAACGTGTCTTCCCGAAAAATTGTCCAACAGCTGTTTCGTGCAAAAAAAAAAAAAAACCATTCGGAGCGCACGGACTACCCGGGAGTAATCTACAAAATACCGTGCAGGGAGTGTGACGTGTCGTACGTATAGTAAGTTACAAATTGTTCATTATTCAATATTTCTACTGTTTATTAAAGGTTCGCAGACTTTGTTTCGTAGGGAGGGGGGTAGGGGAATAGAGCAACAACATACGGCAACAAGCAGGAATGTTTATGAAGTTCATTAATGCAATATACACATAACTGTTGTCGACGATTCGGTTGCCGTTATACGTACTGGTTCTGTCAGTTCTGCAGCTGCTGCGCGGACAGATTCACCTAATCGACCAGTTAGAAAAAAAAATGGCCATATAAAAAATCACTCAGCTACTCTATCTGTGATTCTTCCTGAAATTGGTTTCTAACCGAACCGCAAACGCCGAATCCGCAAACGAAGAATCGTAAAATAGGTGTCAATAAGACAATCGTAAACGAGCGCCAAAAATTCGGGCATTTTTCGATAAAATCGTAAAGGTTGGCAGGTATGTAGATATTAAACATAGGCTAGCTATACGCATCAATACGTTACACGATAATATTGGCGAGAAATTTTTCACTGCTACTTCGTCGTATCAGATAGCCCGTTTTATTCGTGTTCGTAATATAATGGTTCGACTAAATTTTGACGTTACCAAGCTATGCCGTACTTGTTGTGGAGTTGCTCGGCTATACAGCAGTTATTATCAATTTGCAATTGCAAATCAAAATGCAAGATGAAAACGCGCTTTCGAAGAACGCTGTAAACGGAACCATGTATCGCATGCTCGCTGCTCCCTGATGCATCTCGGGAGGCCCGTTTGGACTCCCTACTTTGAACGGATATGAGCGTGGCGATATTTTTACCCAAAGCCCCCGCAGGCCCTCAGGCCATCCCCTAAAAAAAAAGACGTTTTTTGTTACTTCTATACTTTTTTCTTTCTCTCTCTTTCTCTGTCCATCTTGTTTACACATATATTTTAATTACGCTACGCGATGAAAAGCGCCTGACACCCCTCAAAAGCCCCAACGTCTTCACAGGTATAATTAAAAAAGGAGGAGGAGAAATTTCGTTTATAGAAAGGCAGAGAGCTAGGTCGGCCTGAGATTATGCGCGCTAATCTGCTACTCTGCACTGAGAAAGGAGACAAGGGAACGAAAACGGGGTAGAGGATGATGGTGAGAAGAATGCATTAAAAATACAAATGTTTAAAACTGTGGGTCATTCAAACTTATTCCGGAAACAATTTGCGCTGAAAGGTCCGTTCATTTTTGCACCTTAAAGCGCGAAAATGTATCGCATCGACGTCGCGTGTTTAACGGCTCGTTTCTGGCTTGCCTACCGAGGCAGCCGCCTTGAAATGACTGAGGCCATCAAAATTTGATTCGTTGGAGTCGTTCCAAGCGATTTCAGGACAGACAAACTGGGCCGAGAAGGAAAAAAAATTCATACGTAAACAAATCACAGACAGGCTGGTACAGTCGAGACGAATACAAACAAAGAAACGAGTGCCCATTAATGCGACACATAAAAACACAGCTCCGATCGTTCCACAGTTACCCATCTGCAAAGAATTGTGCGCAACAATCTTCGCGCCACCACTGCCATGCGTCAGTTTCACTCCAGCCGCGTCGCGACGCTGGATGCTCGAAAAAAGAAACAAAACAAAATTTACACAGTTCCGCGGCAACGCCACAGCACCCAGCAGCCCTTTTAAAAACGCTCGCTGCAGCCCATTCTCCTCTCGAGTTCAACGACCTCCGCTAGCATGTTTGCAAGAAACAACGCCTAAGATACGCGTGCTGCTCGCCAATTTTTATTTTCTTTATTTTTTTATCCGCTTGAAGCTACGCGTAAGCAGCGAGGAGAAGCCAACTCAAGCGGTATTTACACGCTCACCCCATTTAAGGAGGCATCACTGGTCAAACAAGCTCACGGGTCATCGGACACGTCACCGGCATTTACTCCCCACTCCCTTCCTGGTTGTTAAATTTGTTTTTGTTATTTCTTCTTTATCCCCTTTCATCCAAGACACAGAAAAAAAAAGAAAAACACCGCGCTGCGTTTCGCTTGAGCTACGACCGCAATCTCAAGCAAAGCATGTGCAACACTTAACGACAAAGGCGAAAGAAAATGACTCAAAAAACGCTGGAGATACAAAACGCGCTTCCAGAGCTCGGTAAGGGTAAAGTCGCGTAGAGAAGAAGAAGAAGAAAATAAAAAAACGATCTCGACAAACATCCTTCACTTGTTGACTCACGAGCACGGCACACATATTCTTCCTCGCCAGCGGGAGCTTTTAGGATAACCGCTCGCATTGAGAGCTAGAAGAAATAACAAACAGAAAGAGAGAGAGAAAGAATACCACTGAAACCATCATGACTGCCCAGCAGCGAGCGCATCGCAACGAACATACACGGCGTGTTCAGTAACGAGGCAATCTCCCGCGCAGGGCCCCGGGCACGCTCTTCCAGGACTAAGCCCAAGTACTGCGTTATACTCTGTAAGGCCCAAGCTCGCTGCGGGGTGCTTCTCCTACCCACGCGCACGATGGAGAAACGGCACCCAGTTTGCGCGCGCACAAAAGCCGAAGGAGGCCGCGAGTTGTTCCGCAGCCGACGACAGAAACAAGAAAAACAAACACCATTCGGAGAAGCGGACCGGCTGAATGCACTGCGCCTTCCCCAGGTTCCGCAGCAGGCCGACCACACGCGGCCCGGTTCGCGGAGTCTCGAGGCCAGCCTCGCAGTTGACGCAGTTAAGTGACATACAGCGGCGCGCAAAATTCAAAGGGAACGCGCTTCTGCGATCTAAGCCTATATATACAGGAGCGCGACTCGAAGCGGGGACTGGAAGGCGCGGGTTGGCAGAACTATACGCACGGTGTCTCGCGAGAGCCACAGGCCTCTTGCATTCGGACAGGCCTCTTGCATTCGGTATTCGGCAAAACAACGCGCACTTTTTTTTTAAATCTCAGAGCCTTAACGCGCCTACTTCAGGCGAACATCGCGTGTACAAAGAGTCGCTGACATTCCGGCTACATCATGAAACACGCGCGCACTGAAAACATCGTACATTGGAAATGAGATTGATTGATTGATTGATTGATTGATTGATTGATTGATTGATTGATTGATTGATTGATTGATTGATTGATTGATTGATTGATTGATTGATTGATTG
Source organism: Dermacentor albipictus (assembly GCF_038994185.2). NCBI lineage: Eukaryota > Metazoa > Arthropoda > Arachnida > Ixodida > Ixodidae > Dermacentor > Dermacentor albipictus. The sequence goes on from NC_091821.1 coordinate 372,211,245, forward strand.
ATTGATTGATTGATTGATTGATTGATTGATTGATTGATTGGATTTAGCGTCCTAAATAACACTGACGTTACATAAGACACCTTAGTGAAAGGCACCAGACTAAGCTCGCTCGCTTGGGTTTCTCAAACGTGCACCTAAATAGCACACCATAACGTTCTTGCATTTCGCACCCATAGAAATGCGGCCTCCGGGGCCAGGATTCGAGCCCGTGAACTCGTGCTCAGTAGCAAACTGTCATAGCCACCGAGCCACGTATACGACGGTTGATGAGCCTAACAGCGCTGCGTCATTGCTCCATAAGACCAGTATTTGCCACAGCATTATTAACCACTCCTGGTGAGTATATTTCTTACATTCTTACATAAACTCTTACTGCTAAACTGACTCATTAACCACACGAACCAACATTTACTAACGGACAGTACGGCAGCCAATATCCGTATTTCGTTACAGAAAAGCTCCCGCTGTGTGACAATAAACACATGGAAATGTAATGCTTCTGGCTTCCCGGCAGGGCCGATAAAAAATAATCAACAGCGGCGCGTGAGAATAACCTCGCTCTGTGAGCGTGTACACAAGTGCGGACGACAAAGTGGAACAGCTTGCGACCTCGCGGCACTACGATCAACGTTGAGTCAGGGCTGCTGAGCTCACGAAACCGTCGAGTATACGGAAAATCGCAGTCACGGCCAAGCGACAAGGCGGAAAACAAAGAAACCGTTGGCATCAGGCATCACGATCGGCTAGCTTGAAAAACGCACGCCAGCGCCTGATGTAGATGCGTTATTAGCACTGTTGTTACTTTCTATTCGTTTTGCTTCCTATATAGGATGCAAAATAAAGTTTTAACAACAGCGGCTCACCTCATGCCAGTAAGCAGCTGCCACACCGACATAGTTTGCTGCTTGCAGATAACAATCTAAATTGCAGTGCTGGCCCTGTATCGATAAAGTTAAGAGGCAACCATTACGAGGCACTTCTCTCATGCCTCTGTGAGCTCAACCCGTCGCGGCGGCTTAGCCGGCTTAGCGGCTATGGTGCTGCGCTGCTAAGCACGAGGTCCCGGGATCGCATCCCAGCCGCGGTGGCCGCATTTCGACGGGAGCGAAATGCGAAAACGCCTGTGTCCCGTGCATTCGGAGCGCGTTAAAGATCCCCTGGTGGTCAAAATTAATACAGAGTCCTCCACTACGGCGTGCCTCATAATCATATCGTAGAGTTTTGGGACGTAAAACCCAATAAATCATTGATTCTGTGAGCTCATCTTTTTCTTTTGGCCAGAGTCATCTTTTTATTTCATCGCATCTTTGCCGTAACTATCGATCCATAAGCGTAAGATGCGGAGATTACGAGGGTTAATTCGCAATTGCGACTGCAGTCGACGCGCTAGTTTCTTAATATGCTTGTAAATAGCCGAAGATGCTACATCATGTGCTTGAAATCAGAAAGGGTCATCCTTAAACTGGTATCGGGCTTCCTATGTGTCTGGTTACATCAAGCGGCCAGAATTACCCCATTAAATAGTTAATTAGCAAATATTTGTTAATAGTTTAGCTTGTGAGAGTCACACACGGACATTCGCCGCCACTGCCTGTAAAGCGCTCTGCCGGAGACATCATTATCTCCACAGCACAATATGTGAATATTTTGGCTCTTCCCATTTGAAGCACATGGCGTACGTTTGCTACGTCAAGACGGCCTTTCAACCGCAAGACGGTCCGTAAAGAGGGACTTGGGAGTGCATCGATAATACAGATTGGCTATATTCAACTCCAAGGTTAGCTTTACACTCCACAGAAAATCAAGATTAATGTTCGTAATTTTCTTTTATTCGAAATTTCATTAACTACTGCATATATGCTCATAATGTCTGGATATACAAGGCATCATTAAGTCTATTTTATGATTGCAGCATAATCTTGCGGGATTTGTAAGCGGACAGACAGACAGACACAATGAACTTTATTTGATCCTGAGGAGCTTCAGGGGAGGCCCCTATCGGGGGCCCGCGGAAGGGCCGCGTCCAAGTCGGGGCAGGAATACCGTGATGTTCCGCCCTTTCTCGGGCCCTCTGGATTGCCTCTAGTTGTGTCTGGAGCGATGGGCTCCGGAGTGCCCCTTCCAAGTCGGCTTCGCTGGAGAGAGGGCCGTTAGGTAACGCGGGGTATTGCCAGAGCATGTGCGCTAAGGAACAATAGATCTCATTACAGTCCGGACAGCTCGAATCGACGTCTGTGTAGATACGGCTGAGAAAGCCCAGCGAAGGGAATGAGCCCGTCTGGAGCATTCTAAGTAAAACTGACTGAGACCTGTCTAACTTCGGGTGAGGAAGAGGATAGGCCCTTCTGCTAAGCCGATAGTGAGATGTTATCTCGTGAAAAGTAAGGAGCGGATAGTTCTGCTGGATTTCATCCTGTCCCCATAACGCCTCCATGCCGCTGCGGCGTGTTAGATCTCGCGCACGGTCATGGGCAAGCTCGTTGAGGTTACGTATGTTCTGATGAACGTCCGCACCCATATGGGCGGGAAACCAAGAGATGAAGTGAGTGCCAGGGTTTGTTCTCTTTTCCAGAATGGAGGCAGCCTGGTGGGCTAGGTTACCCGATTCGAAAGCTTTGATGGCCGCTCGTGAGTCGGTGAAAACGTTGGTGCGCGAGGGGTCGGTCATGGGCCATGGGTCATGATGGCCTTGCGTGACCTTGCTGAGAGCGTCCTATTTAATGATTAGCATTAATTACATTCTGGAGTTTTACGTGGCATAACCACAATATGATCCTGAGGCACGCTGTGATGGGGGACTCAGATTAATTTTTATAACCTGAGGCTATTTAACGTGCACCCAGTGGACGATTCTGCATTTCGCCCCCATCGAAATGCGGCCGCCGTGGCCGGGATTTGATCCCCTGCCCTGGGGCATAACAGAGAAACGCCAAAGCCACTGTGCTCCCGCTTACAGCCTGTGGCGAACTGTTCAGTTCCACCGACTTGCTTTCACGCATCTTTCTTCCGTATTTCTTGTGTTAAAGTCCTCTCCTAGCTGTACAACTTAGTCCGTGACATTGCAGGCGCATTCCCGAAGGACTGCATACAGTTGTACACGCATCTCCTGGCCGTCTCATGCTTGTGTAATCCAGAGAACTGCACGCGAGGAGAATAAAAAAAATATTTAAAAGAAAAGAACACTTCCAGCGCAACGGCGCAGCCGTTGCAGATGGATGGATGTGGATGGATGTTAACAGCACCCCCTTGGGACGGGGCAGTGGGTCGCGCCACCAAGCTCTTGTTATTTTATTGCCTGATGTCCTACCTATGTAAAAAAAAAAAACAAGTTGAATTCAGATAACCAAAGTTTCTGAACCCCTATTGTGTACTTTGTTTTTGTACGCCTCTGTTGTTAATCGTTTCCCTACTTTTCTTCCACCAATCCTCCAATCGCCTCTTACTAATCTCTATTGCGGACATGTTTATCTTCCCTGTGCTCTTGCTGAATCGAAGAGCTTCAAGGAGGCCAATGATACCCAAATCGACCGCTGGGCAGATATCTTCGCATTCTAATAACACATGCTCCATCGTTTCCCTAGCTTTACCGCAGCAAGCACATTCTTCTTCTTCCTTCTCATATCTCGCTTTATAAGGGCGTGTTCTAAGGCATCCCGATATCGCTTAGAAAAGTAACGAGCTTCCCTTTGAGTTATCGTAAATTGTTCCTTTCCTGATTTCGTTTTTTCTCATAAGTAGTTACTCATAGCAGGTTTCTTTTCCACTGCCGCCATCCATGAGATTATCTTTGACTATCCGCTTGACATTCTTTGTTGCTTTGTTGCCCACCCTACAGGCCGCACACTTGCTGGTAAGCTTCCTAGTTCCTTTCCTCCACTGTGAATCAATGTTATTCCTGTACAAATACCTGGACACTATCCCAGCCCATTTACATTCTTCCATATTCCTCAGTCGGTCTTCATAATTAATTTTACGGTAAGCTTCCCTCACTTCAAAACATGTCCAGCCCATATCACCCTGCGCAGCTTCATTTGTAGTCTTCCCGTGAGCGCCCAATGCGAGGCATCCTACTGGCCTTTGGTTGCCATCGAGTCCTGATTGTATCCCTGATTTCAAGCAAACAACCACATTTGCAAATGTAAATCCTGGAACCATTACACGTGTAGTATTAACCCATTTCCCTCTGTGTTTCATGATGGCCGCAATTCTCAGCCCTTTACTGTTATTGTTTTTTCCTGTGTTTCCACATATCTATTGCCTTCGTTTACCCATATACCAAGGTATTTATATTCTCTTATCTGAGTAATTTCCTGGCCCTGTATTGCCACTGTCTGTTCACTGCTTTCATTGAATACCATAACACCTGATTTTCAACACTAAATTTCAAACCTATATTCTTGCCTTCCGGTCCACAGATATTAGCCAGACGTTGTAAATCACTTTGCTGGTTAGCTAGCAACACAATATCGTCCGCATAAAATAAACCTGGAAGCTGCTGCTCTACTACTGTACCTGCCTGTTTGTATGAGATATTAAACCCGATATTACTTCCTTCTAGCGCCCTCTCCGTCCTCACCATGTACATCATAAACAAGAGTGGAGATAAAGGCCACCCCTGCCTCAGTCCCTCGTTGATATAAACTTTTTGCTCGCTCCTCATTCCTTCCCATTCAACGCAAACGGTATTTTCTAGGTAAACTTCTCTCAAAAGCTGTAGAGAACCGTCGCCTTCCCTTTCCAGAATTTTCCACAAAGTGTTGCAGTATACATTGTCTTACGCTTCTGTAGTGTCTAAAAAGGCCAAATATAACGGTCTCGTTTCTACCCTTGGTATTTCAATACACTGAGTAAGGAGAAATCAGTTATCGTCCAAACGCCTACCTATTCTAGCTGAAGCTATTCTGAAGCCATACTGAAGTTCTCCCAAAATGCCATTATATTCTATGCCCATGCTTGCAGCTTTAACTTAATTGCCTGCATTGATAACCTGTATATTACCGATGTAATGGTCAACGGTCTATACGAGTGAATTCTATCTTTTTCCCCCTTAACTTTACAAATGAAATTCATTCTACTCTGTCGCCAAGTGCTTGGGATTCGTCTAAAAAATTTTTCTACTGCTTCAACAGAGCGTCCTTACTTATTGGTCCTAGTTCATTAATCAGCCTAACGGGAACCTCGTCTAGTCTTGTGGCTGTGGCGACGCGAGCCCAAAGACGCGCGTCGCCATCTACCGCGAGAAGCCGAAAACGAAACGTATCGATCAGATGCTGCGCGCGGCGTGAGATTCAAACGTTTCTAGCGAACTAAGCGCTGACGCGCCACGACCGGTAAAGGCTTAGCAGTCAAAGAACGGCAATCACGAAAAGCGACGAGGTCGCTTTCAACGAAAATAACATTTCGCCAACAGCGTCCCTTTCTCCGTGGTAATCACAGCACCGGTCATTGCGTGTTTCAGCGTGAATCGCGCGGAGACAGGCACGTAAAGGAATCCCTCGTTGTTAAAATTACCCACATATATGTGAGGGAAACCCGCGCCACCAAAGCACGGAGACAGGCAGTTTCCGTCCAGCGCGTAAGCTACTGACGCATATTTTGCGCATACACTACGTGTTTTAAACAATCAGGCGCAGTATACGGGCAAAAAGTACATATGATGACGTTGCCACTGCATCGTGATTGCCGCTTCGAACAAGTCTATATAAGGTGCCTTTGTATACTTGGCCATGGGTATAAATCATGCCTGCAACAAAAATTCGGGTCAGCACTGTATATGAAAAAAAAAGATAATTTTTTCCTGTTCACTAGGAATGTGACGGCAGCGACGCAGCATGTTTGTGGAAGCACACACCGCAGTTCGCCTAGATATATACTTAAGGGAACGCCAAAGAGAAAAGTGATTTGAGCTATACGTAAACTATCCTTGCACAATGCCAAAAAGCTACTCTTACCGCAAGAGGACTCATTACGAAGCCAGGCAAGAAGCAAGAAGGAAATACCGGTGGCGGTATACGCCGCTTTGAAATACCCTCATCAACACGTCTGCTCGGGCCTCGTGGCTTTTAGTGGTAAAGGTGGACTACATCGCATTGTAAGGAGGCCAACGAGTGAACATGGAAAGTTTCAAAAACGTTTACTGAATCACAAGGGCTGAAATACGAGATACATTGCAATCCATGACGTCACTATGATGTACCGGTCCTGGGGTTTCGGCGCCAAATTCAAAAATGAAACTTTGACCGCAATTTTTTTTCTTCGAACGATTAACCTATTACTGCGAAATCAACGAAAGTAGAATTCTTAAATAATAATTTATCAATCTAAACTGATGCAATGTTTCACTTTAGCGTTCCTTGAACTATGGCTGGTTGCTACATTTTTTTCTCATCTGCACGCGTCGTGGTTGTGCGTCATACCTCGCTCGTATATAGATATAATACTGTACACGTCTGTACGATATTATATTACTTTGCTAATTGGCCGTTAAAATCCTGTTATGCGGTCAGCGCTGCACTGCTTTCGCGCGAACAACACACGGTCACGGTATTATTGGCAGCTTCTGATCAAGTGGTTTTGAATGAACTCGACCTCTATTTCTCATTCCAACCGCCTCCTTCTCCTCTAACTGCACTCTCATAACCAGCTAAACAGAGCATCGATCAGATCGCTAACACGGAGAAAGAGATCCGCGATCATTTGAAAAACGCAAGAAACGCCTCTGGCGCGCCAGACTGCAGCCCCGCGACCGCAGCGTGCAGTTTCGCAATTCTCTTCGCTCGCCTGCGCTCGTTGCCACAGCAGGCAAAAAATGTCACGCGTCGGCGCCACGACGCCGCCCAATCGCAGGGATCGAGGTTGTGCCGCCAAATGCGGAAAGGTTTGTTCGTACATATGTATAATAACGTTGCTTCCGGCAACACGACACAGCTGTTAGACCGACACGCGGGCTTTTTGCTCGTACAGCGACGCCAGGGTAGACAAGCATCCGGTTTGTATTGCAGGGCAAAGGTGGCGAGTTGCGCGTGGGCGCGACGGGTGCATATACGACATTTAAGGCGCGATTTTTGGATATGACACATCAGAAGCTTATAATTGGTTCGCTAGCTGTCATGCCAACAAAGACAGAAAATGAGGAAAACCGCCTTGTCAACATGAACCAGTGAAGTGTCAAGACAAGGCGGTACTGGACATGTAGTATATGCCCTATCGCGCTCGGTACGAGTTGCAACACCGTTTAACCTGCTGCTTTTATTTCGCTCAGAACAACGGAATGTCTACACACTTGCGATTATTCTCGTAAACGGGGCGCTACCAATAATTGGAACGGCGTTTACTACACCAAATAATTTTTCATACATTGTTACTGTGATGCAGTCTAGGAGCTCCTTGGGTGGCACGGGCTCTTGTGTTGCAGTTGATACTGAGCGCGATAGTACATTCCATGCAGACGGTACGGCTAAATGTTTGTTCATCTTTCTAGAGTTGCAATAAATTTCCTATTGGCGCCATAAGTTTACAAGCTGGCGTCTGCGAGAAACAAATTGGCAGAACTCCTCTCTCCAAGACTGTCGACGTAATATGTGTAGCATTGAGTCAATGTAGAGACACAACGCATTGCCACTGTAGAAACGAGCCACCCGAAGTGAACGGACGTGCCGTCGGCGCTCTCCGGACATGTATGAGGCGTGTACTGCAGCGCGACTCCTCTTTCACGATTCGACGGTGATGGTTTATTGGCGTCACTTTAAAATGGGGCGGTGACAAGTAGTCCCCTGGCCTGCTTGCCTAAGAACACTGGGCGCCATCTAGCGGCGCCGCCGCGAAGTCTGCGCGTGGCCTCCGAAATGCATGGCGCGCCGGTGCGTCAGAGCGCTGAGAAACGCGTCATGCGACATCCGGGCTCCTGTCTCGCGCTTCTTTCTGGACACGCTGTGCCATTTGGTGGCGCTGCTGAGTAGGCGCGAGCCCTCCATGACGAGAAGCCTGGAGAGCCGATGCCTGCGAACGCGGATAACTGTTCCCTCGCTTATATATATATATATATATATATATATATATATATATATATATATATATATATATATATATATATATATATATATATAAAGAGAAATAGGAGAGAGTAAAACATACTCAGAGAGCTATGCAAGCTGACAAGAGGTTCATTGAAGAGTGGCACATATCCAGCGCATTCGTAGCGCAGCTCGCTAAAGCGTTGGCGTGAAAGACGTTCACTGCAAAGCGACGCATATTCAGTGCACTTGTGGCGCAGCCTGCTAAAGTGCAAGGTTGTTGCCTTTGAGGAACCCGTGTGACGTGGCTTCGTTTCCGCCCAGCATCGAAGAAATTTAAATGTTCTTCTTTTGTCATGGTCGAGAGGCGCGTTCCTAGTGACACATACCTATAGCTGTCCAAGTTTGCACCAAAGACGTTCACTGAAGAGCGGCGCACACCTTATGGCTCACACCTAGTGACCCAAGTTGTCATTTAAAGAGGTTCATTGAAGACCAGCGCATACCCAGTGCTCCGAGTCTGCGTCAAAGGGTTTCACTGAAGAGCGGTACATATATACCCAGGCTCATGTGCACACATTGCCACGTACACCCAAGTTGGTCCGACGATTGGTTTCGAACCCTGTTCCCTCAGCACAGCGGCACGATGCGGTGCCCATTCGACCATGAACTACCCAGTGACCGAGGCAGGCGAGAAAACGGCTAGAGACATAGATAAAGTTAGCCCCCGGAAAAGGCGTGAAGTACCCTAAGAATGCTAACGGTTAAAAACTGCATTTTCGCAAAGCTTGGACGAGCAAACTGCAATTCGGAGATACGCGCGCATATGCTAATACACGCATGTACGACGAACAGAGTTATCAACTGCTTTAGAAAATACCACACCCAAACCGCGCGAAAAGTCAGTTCCTTCGAAAAACCGGCGGCTGTATATATAATCTTTCAGTGGCAATGCTACACTCCTCAGCTGTCCTTCCTCACGCACCCACAGGGCAGAACTGTAGCTGCACATGCGCAACGTCAGAAAAACTGTTACAGTCTTCAACTACGACCGTTTCGTATCAGCAAGAAGCAGAGGGCACCCTGCCGGCTACTCGTTTTTTTTTATTTTTTCTTACGTCTTCAGAAACTCGCAACCGATTACCTGTGGTCAGAGCGCGCCCAAAGCTAGTTGTTACGCAGGAGCGCTGCAACGCTGCTGCAATTACGTCTGAACAGCAGCTGCCGGCGATAAGCGAACGTATCCCAAGGACGTCATGCTCAGCTAGCGACCGCGCAGTACGCTCGGACCGAAATTTTATGCAGATCCGGGAGAGGACAGACACGAAATAAGCGCTGCTGCAGCAGTTTCAAAAGGAGCTCGCAAAGCGAGAACCGGCAACAGCGCGAGCGACAGCGACCTTGCGAAGGTCACAGGCGTGGCGGCCGACGACGCCTGACTCATGACCCTGTCCGAGAGAAGCTAGAACAAGAAATCCGGTCCCCCAGATGAGAAACTAGCTGAGGCGGTCCACGCGACCAGCGAATAGCCGGGTGTACACAGAGCAGAGGGGGGAAAGGGGGTCGTCCGTGCCGTCTGTGCAAAGGGGGCTCGCCTGAAGGCACCTTACAGCTCGCCTACGCTGCTCTTCGCAGACCGGGGGCACGATGGCAAGAAACGACAGAAAAAAGAGGGAATCCGGTCTGTCTTTCCCTCGCCCGAGTGTGGAACACCGAGACAGGAGCCGGCTTGAAACGGTCTTAATCACGCAAATGCAAGAGAGAGAGAGAGAAGGGCAAAGATGAAGAACCAAGAAACCGAGCGGGAAGCGCCAACACCTCTCGAGGGTACGTACTATATTATAAAGCAACAACATGAATAAGCGCGTGCGCAACCCACACACACACAAACTCCTGCACGGGCGCTCCGTTCCGGGCCAAGTTTTCAACGTCACGAAGCTTCGCCGACAGCGCTAGTGTCATCGAGCCGCTGCTTGCTTCCCGACTCCCATCTGCTGCTGTGGTGCGACAGCTTGCTATTTTCTGCACAAGTTTCTTTTCTACGCAGCCCTCTCCGCATCCTCCCTCTGTGGCTTTGCTAGCGCGTCTTGCTTGTTCTTTCTTTCTTTCTTTTGCAGCCGTGGATTTCCCGTTGCCTCTCGCCTTTCCCCTCTAGTCTGCGACCGCCTGGCCCCGTCGTGGCGACAGCTGCAAATCATTAACGACTTCGAGGAATACGGGCATACGTGGTCTGCTCGCCACACCAAAGAAGGAAGCCACCCGCAGTGCGCAAGCAGTGCCGTGTCTCTGCTGGCCGAATGCCTGAGCACTCGACAGCGTGTTCCGACACCACGAGGAAAAGAAAGAAAGAAAGAAAGAAAGAACATCTCTGCGATGATGCTCCTCGGTAGGCGACAGTAGATACAGCTGCGAATGAGCCGCGCATCCACGGAGGCACCCCCTTCACCCTGTTTTTGGGCCTTGCCTTTCCTGGCAACGTTACAAGGGACGGGAGCTCGCTGAACTAACGCTCCATCTGCTACTGGCCGCAGCTGCGACGGTGTAGCGAAGATTAAAATCGCCGGGCGACCGAAACACACCTGCCATCGCAGGCGTTCAGAATGCGAGCCACGCGGGAGACGGCGCCGCGAGATTGTGCGTTTCCAGAAATGCGGAGCTGCAACTGAGAATATTGCTTCTGCTTCTGTGTAATTTCCCGTTTTGTTTCTTCTCGGGTGCACACAGTACTGCACCTTTAGTTTGGTCAGGTCGACTCATCGTGATTCCCCGGAGCGAACAGAAACAGTCACATTTTTTAAACAGCTACGGCAGTGAATTTCGACGCCTACGTACGAGACAGCTCAATGAAAGGAAAAAAAAAATGTGCGAAGAACGTTAACTTGTCGTTTCGAGAGACCTGCCAGAGAGTGATAAAGAAATCGTGCCACTCACTGGCGCATATGATATTTTAAGAATAGTAACGCGAGCCAACCATGGTCATTAGCAGATAGAAAACACGCGCAATTAGCAAGGATTTAAACTATAGGCAAGTTTTAAACGCTTTGATATTTGCACATTCACTCAAGGAGACTTCACGTCCTTCACTTGCGCGTGAAAATTCATCAGCCGCATCTCGTGCTTCCTGACCCGCTGATGCCACAAGCGATTGCGAGGTCTGACCTCAATTGCGCATTGCTCGAACAAAGCGGGTCTCCCTCGAGCATTGAGGTCAAGCACATGAAAACTCCGTGTGTAGCTCCCGTTCATTGCATTCCCATTGAGAAATATATTTTCCGCGTTACGCGTTTACGTTGTTCAAAGAAAAGGAAAAAAAAAAGATCTTCTCTTCCTCGCACAATGGTGGCTGAGTCCGTCCATTGATGTCGAAAGGAATTTTCTCGTAAACGCGTGATGCTTGCCTGGAAGAATGCCCAAAGTCATTCGCGTATTTCGCACCACTGCGTGCATTCCCGCAGCGTCGTGTCCGGATAATGAAGAAATGCTTGCTCTCGCTGCCAGTCGTGACGAGCGCGATAATGGCCTTTTCGTGCTAGCGAGTCGGCGAGGCCTCGGTGTATTTGATCTAGCCTCAGTAAACGTAGGTGCCATCTCTTAACGTTCCCACTAGGGTGGCGTTTCTCTCTTTCTTTTTTCTCGGTTTTTATCCTTTTGTGAGTATGCATACTCGCCCAGTAACCCTGCACTACGAACGCAGGCTGGTTCGTGCGAATTATCTATAGCAAGACCTATTCGTTATTTTTCTACAGGCTGAAGTCGTCGCGTACTAACTTCAGGCGTCTGTAGCACAGTACAACTCAACGGCGAAGGCATATCGCATGTCACGCGTGATATCTGAAAAAGAAGTCTGACGTTTTCATAGTGCACGTTTTCGTCGTCATTCATCCGTCTGGTTGCAAGATAAAGTATACAACCATGCACAATTCTTTGTTTGTTTGTTTGTTTGTTTGTTTGTTTGTTTGTTTGTTTGTTTGTAGTACGATACGAGAGGAAGGAGGATTAGTTATATGCTGACGTCGTTTGGGACCCGCATACCGAATGAGACATTAACGCGCTCGAAAGTGCTCAGAGAAGAGCGATAACATTCATCTTCAACGCGTAAGGCAGGCACATATCGGTTAGCAATCTCATGAAAAGAAACGGCGTTCCAACACTCGAAAAGCGACGAAAAATTCACCGGCTGCTCTACAATATAGTCGACAATAAGACTAAACTTCAAAATCTGTTCACAGTTGTGCTCAGTAATGGTGAGTAATTATTTTGCCTTTTTTTTATGTTTGTTCGTGCATGAGTGCTTTTGCTTACTTTTTGTAAATTATAATTGCTGTCCTCATTGGTGAATTCTCAAGTGTTGTTTAACTCCTGTCAACTCTCTGACATGGACAGTATTCATTTTGTAACTTTATGCTATCGCCAGTAGTGTATGTTTGGTTTTGCTCTGCTTTCCACTTGTATCCACTCCTGCCGTGGTCACTAATGGGCAGCTGGCAATATTTGATATTAAAAAAATATACTTGCGCTGCGTCACCAAGCGTATGCGTCCCTTACATCGCCCCCGTGGTGATGTAAAATGTAACTTGTTAAAATACCCAGAGTTTGCAACAGAGAACACGTCTTTTCTTTACCGTTTGAAACGCACAGCGACGGCTTGAAATCTACAGGGAAACGAGGAAAGAGCTGCTGACCGCATCGCAAATGTCTAACCTTTAGATTAACCCGTCAAGAGCGGCCAGCAGTGAGGATCGAGAGGGCTATGGAAGGAAAAAATTAACAAACAGAAAGAAAGTAGAGGGCGATAAAACGGAGAAAAACAGAAGGGCTACAAATTTGAGTAAGGTACAGAAATATCTATAAAGACGGGACTGCGATAAGGTTACTGAATAATTCGCGTGTCAATGACGCCTTGATTGCAAGTAAGGCAAAAATTAAATGTACAAGACCTGCAAGACTCGGGTAACACTCTCGATCACATTAGGTAACGCCTCTGAAAAAATAACGGCATGGGTTTTGATTCCAGTCGCATGATCTCGACAGTTGTCCGAAACGCTCGTCTCTTTCCAAGGAGTAAGCGCAAGTCACTCGGCTGCGGGAGAAGTGTCAGGATTAATATGCGAGACAGTCCGCATGGCCACTGGCAAAGCAATTAAGTTACCGCATAACACGGCGCTCATCTACCGGCAAGCATAGCGACCCCCCCCCTCCCCCCCCCCCGCCCCCGCTTTGGTAGGCGGGATGTATACATATGCGCAGGGGTGCAGCGAGGCAGAGCGACCACACGAGGAATAACACATGCCAACATGGCGTGCGTACCAAAGTGCAACCGGGAAGCTCAGTTCCGCGATGCTGAGATGTAAGGCACGCGCCAAGAAGCGAACGCGGCGCTCTGTATGTGGCCACATGCCTGTCACGTCGGCGAGATAAAAGGGGCGCCCGCTCGGGTAGTGCAGAGGCCACATCACCAGGAAGGCACGGAGCGCAGGAGATAGCAATGGCCGGGAGGGGTGCGGCCTCGTGGTCGTATAACATGCGCCATGCCGCCTCGCCCTGGGAGCGCGCTGCTAAAAACCGTGCACCATCGCGAGAGCTGTAGAGGTGCCTGTCCAACCAGCACCCGAGCTCCGAAAGTTCACGTTCGGAAACAGTGCGCGCGACTGGCCGGCCAGCATGTGAGTGCTGTCCAATCGCATTAACTGACGGCACCATCATAAAGGCACCGTATAGTTTACTTTGATGAAAATTTCCGTGGGAATAATAAACTATCGTTTGAATGCCAAAAAAGAAAGATCAAAGCTGCAAGGAATTCAGCTAAAAGTAAAGAGCTTATTTCTCCGCATCATTGTTTCCGCTGTTTTCATGTGGATATATGCTAGTTATATAACTCCACCAAGACCTAAAGTTAAGAGAGTAGGTGCATTACTGCAAGAAACAAATCGGCTAACTTGCACGGACACCATGTCATAAGAATGCACACTGGAGCTGTACTTTCAGTTAAAGCCACAATTTAAAAAAGAAAAATACAGACGCACTTCAACATATATAAGACTGCGGAATCCAGCGTCGTATTCCCCCACTCCCTGATCCCGCGTGTTGCACGTCACTTCCTGCAATTTCCCAAGTGGTTATCCATACACTCACCCCGTCGGCGCGTTAAACAGATAACAGTTTGGACTATATGACGTACGTTTAACAAAGATGTTATCATCGCACTTGTCCATCGTGTTCTAAAGTGATAACAGCCCCTTCCCATCTACGCACTTTATCTATTCAAACTCACTAGGAGATCGACCTATAGCGTCGCCCTTGGTTCTCTTCCGCTAGTTCTATGCGCGCGTGCATTCATTCCTTTCCCTTCGCGCAATTATGAATTCACGACACTGCACGGATTTATCGAGATGACATAGCACACACAATGTGGCCGTTTGCCGGCACACGACGCCACAGTCTATAGGAGGGCGCTAAACAAAGTGAAGGAAGTGTACGGGAAAGGGGTGGTGTCGCCAAGTCGACGCCGTCTTCTCTGGGCCACTGACCTGAGTGTCGTCCTGGGAACGGTGAGTCATCTTGTTGATGGCACGCTCTTCGGCCACAGCTTCCAGCAAGTTGCTTTCGCTGTTGCAACGGATGGGCATACCTGCACGGAGCGCAACAGGAAGTAGGAGGGCATCGTTAACGACGTCGCACGGTCTTTTACTCGGCCCGTGTTGGCAGCGGGTTCCATTAACTAAATGGTGACAACGCTACCTTTGGCGGCCAGAGGCGCCCTGCAGGTCACCAAAGGCGAGCGACAGGAAACAAATGACCTCCGTCAACAGAGGGTACCGGCGGCAGCGCGACACGATTTAGTGCATGCTTACGCATGCCGTTCCCAAGGGCCCGCCTCTTCGGTGCGGAATTAATCAGGTAGAAACTGTCGGCGCATTCATAGATTTGCAGTCCGTAGCAACACCTATACGTACAGCCTTTGTCAAAAGTGTACGCGCTAACCCGTGTCTTCGTTATAGAGTCGACTATCGTTAATTCGACCCTTGGGGGACAGCGAGATTTGCTCGAATTATGCGGAAGATCGAATTAACAAACGGCACGAAAGTTAACGAATTCAAATATTTTTTATCGCTTGAAATAATCTGTATTTTTCTTCTGTTTCTAGCACTTGAAGCGAGACTCTACCAGTACGAGGCCAAGAGCGCCGACGTGTTCAACGCTACCTCAGCGTGACGCAACACGAAACAAGTGGGAATAGGTGCTTCATGGGTGGAAGGAGCCTCGGTGCTTAATCGATAAAAATAAGTTTAAATAAAACAGCTCCACGACTAGGGAAGCTGCAGCACCATCTGCTGAGTCTGTTGTGTGCAAAACTATCAGCAGTAGCTGCGCGCATCAGGGCCCATTGGTTGAGGTCGAATTAACCGAAGCTACATGCTTTCGAGTTAAAACTAAAGATTTTCTTCCGTGTAGAAAGGTATGGCTTTTAACCTGAACTTTCCAGTGCATTCTAATTAAGCAAGAAGTCGAATTACCCGAGGTTGATTTAACTGGAGTCGACTGTATATGTCGTTCGACTATGTGGTGCGATTTCCGGGGTGCTCCTGACAATCAAGGCCTCTGGATGGTAATTACAAAAGCCCTTTTCATTCTTCAGTGTGTTGGAAATTATGGCATGCCACAAGAACTGCCTTAAACAGTCTGTAGTCAACCTAGCGGTCGCTGGCAAGGTAGCCCATGCACTATTGAGATGGATTGACATTGCATTAACGGAGCTTCAAATGAAAAAAAAGAAAAGAAAAGACTGATGAGCACATACTAATGAATGATCAGTAAAGAGGCATGCATGGAAAAAAAACTGCTAAAAATGGCACTGCACACTGAACAGGCTGGTGGTCTATTTACCTATACTGCGGTTAGCAGTTAGCAACACGAGCTGAAATGAAGTTTCCGGTGGTTTTTATGCTCAGAAGCAATGACATCGAGACCAAGCTTAAAGCAAGCAGATCATAAAGAGCACCAACATACCTATAGTATGCATGCATAAGCGTATCGGGCTCCGCGGTAAGAACAAAATCACTTTATTCGAAACACCACCTTGATCAAATACTTTCATGGAGCAATCCGCACTAAATCAGCGTTTGTGGCACATACGCTTATGCCAGAACACCGTATAGAGTGTGCAAAATCTTACTTTTTTTTTTTGCGGCGACTTGTATCTCTGACTTACAGTGCGCGCGAGACGACCATAAAGTATATGAGAATATGAGAGCGCCCGCACATAAACTTTCATCGACGATTTGATTCATTGATGTGCTTCAAGGTACTCTCAAAGCAACGCACATGCTATATGACAGACGCCGTAGTTGAGGTGAGACCGGAATATAATTCTGACCACCTGAGGCTGTTTAGATCCTAAGCGCCCTACACAACCGAGCGCTTTCGCCTGCCGCCCTATGGGAATGCGGCCGCCGCCAGGAATTGAACCCGCGATCTCGTACTTGGTAGCAGGACGTGACAGCCAGTCGAGCCACCGCGGGAATATAGGTGCGATCACGTGTTTTCTTGAGCGCGCGCTGTTTGTTTGCTTGTTTCTGAGTGCGTGCGTGCGATAAAGGAGCAGGAAATTATGCTAATGCTCACCGAGCATGCACTATGGTAAGGGGGACATCGACCGGCTGGCCAATGACGTATGCGCTATATAACAGGAAGTGCTTCGACGACGAAAGTCCCACGCTCATTCAGCGATGGCATGAATGACGTCTCGTATAGAAGGAGACATCCTTCGGGGAGGGAGAGGGGGGGGGTGGCCTCTTGAAGCACACAGGTAGACAAACTGCAGCCACGATATATATACGTTCCCACAAGAGGCGCAGTGATTGCCGGCGCGTATCTGTGTGCCATCGATGGCCGCCCCGAACGCTGTTGTTACGCTGCTGCCTGAGTTTTCGGCACACGCCCATTTGTCGGCCTCTATATAGCATAATAGGTGCGCGCGCGCGCTCCCGAAGCCCAAGCGCGCAATTCAGCCAAGTGGGTCGCTGAGCTGCCCCGGTTATTTTCGTCCGTTAGACCCGAGGCAACGACGGCGAACGGATAGGCACATGGAAAGGTTGGGCGACCGCGCGCACTGATATAGAAGAGGGTATCTGCAGCAGAACGGGCGCCTTCGCTGATCGGCCTTGCGTACACTATAGCTACTGCGGAGCGGAGCGATACGGACGGATTTAACGAGAGAGTCCGAAATACACGAACAAAAACAAAAGTAGCAAACAAGAGATTGTTTATGCAGCTGGGAATAAGCAGCAGTTCCTTCCGCCCCGCTTTATTAATGTTTTTTCCCGCCCGCACCACGTAACACCGATGCGAGGTATAAATATTCCAGCCGACACGTGGAGTTTCGCCGCGAATATGACCGCGTATGCGTAATGAAGTACAGCGCTTTAATTTTTGTCGCGGTTATTACTTTGCACCACTTACTTATTTAGGTGAGTGTGCTAGCGTCGATGCGAACACAGGCGGCTTTATAGCGGCACGTTAACAGAGCTGTACTTTTGTCAACCGCGTACACAGAGAGAAAGAAAAAAAAAGAAAACCTAAAGGGAAATCAAACATTCCTGTCTGTGATAGAAGCACAACTGCAATAGAGATTGCAACAGGTCAAGAAGGCCATTAGCTTCAGCAACATACGGTCAGGAGAGTGGGCTCTTCAAACCAAACTCCGTATGCTGGAGGCTCTGATGAAATGCGGTGGCACCGTCGCGGTCTACACGGGTGGAAATGACTGAACAAGACTTTACGAAAGAAGGAGCATGGCTCATTAGAAAAGGAAGGGGAATAAGATAGGTAAAGATGTTTGCCTCTCTCGTGAAGAGCCAGACGGCGTTGGGTCAACTTATCTACTTATTTATTTTGTGGCGAGCGCACCAACAACTGCATAAGGGCGTTTCTTTCCAACCGTGAGGCACGCATCAGTATTGGCGAAATCACATCGGAGACATTTAAAATGCCTAGCAAAGTAACACCTCAAGGAGCGATAATATCTCCACTGCTCTTCAACACGGCGATGTGCCGCCTCGCGCGCTATCTGGATCGGATACCCGGTCTGCCTTGCACGCTCTACGCGGACGACATCACGCTGTGGGCGAGCAGAGGTTCCCTGGGGAATAGAGAATATGCGCTCCAAAGCGCAGCATTAGCGGCGGAGAAAATTTCCAGAGGAAGCGGGCTGAAGTGTGCGCCCGAAAAATCCGATGTCACCCGGATACACGCGAAAGGCTACAAATCCAGAGGGTCTATTCACATCGTGGTTGAGTGCCAAACGGTCCCAGATACCCACGATGCGAGTCCTGGGTTTGTGTCTTCAGACCGACGGGAGAGCAGCACAGACGCCCAAAACCCTCAAATCCAACAACCCTCAACATAGCCCAAGATGATACGTCGGGTGACGCACCGAAAGGTGGGTATGCGAGAAGACAAAAGCCTAAGGTTTGTACGCGTCTTAGTAATTCGTCGTCGAATCACGTATTGCTTACTTTACCAAATCCTGAACATGGAAGAGGAAAGGCAGGCCAACACGATAATTCGAACCGCTTTCAAGGCGGCTCTGGGCCTGGCTAAATGTACCTCCACGGAGTGCATGTTAACTTTGGGAATACATAATACTTTCGACGAACTCAGGCAGGCCACTCTGATGCGACAGATGGAACGCATCAGCTTCACAAAAACTGGTAGGGCAATATCGGTTCGACTCAACATCCCAGCATACCCCATTTATTTCACCGAACAGACAGTATACCTCTCCTTCTTTCGGCGACATCCAAAATTACAGTATACCTCCAACTCCCGAGAACCTGCATCCATCCCGAGTGCAACAAGGAAAGGCGCAAAGCACGTACGCGCACAACATATTCAATTGATATACTCTAACCATATACTCGAACCTCTAACGACACCGACGCAGCTACACCGACCCAGCTGCGTATGCAGAGGCGACCGGGCAGCGCTACCAAAGGAGTTACACCCTGGAAGTCGTGAACACGACCTGACCGCAGCAAATAACCGGCTAGCCTCGCGGTAATCCCTAAATCCTTCAGCCACCGTTGTCGCCTACTCTGGTGTCCGGGACACGCGAGGGTACAGGGGAACGAACAGGCTGACGCGTTAGCTCGAAGATCTACCAACCGAGCGACGGCGTCCTCTTCTAACCCCAACCACTCGCACTATCCCTCACAAAATCCCATCACTTCAAGGGCCAAAGATTTCCTTGCTCGTCAGCGCGGAGCCCGCGGAAAATACCCAGCGCTTCACCCACAACATAGCGGGGAAGAGGCCATCGAGTGGCACAAAATAGACTGTGGTATCCCCCATCTAAAATTGCTAAGCCCCGTGTACCCCACTCGCTATAGGGCCAAATTCTCTTGGTGCAGTGGCATACCCACCCTAATACATGTAATCTGGGAGTGCACTACGCGTCCTCATAGGCCAAATGGCAATAACACAATGGAGCAGTGGAAAACACAGCGCGCCCATTCCGACTTCGCAGGACAAAAGTCAGGTCAGGCAAGCACTGGGCAGGACGAAGGTCAGGCAAGCGGCAGAGGGCAGTGGCGCCCTGCAGACTGAGGGGCTCCGACCACCCCTCCTTAAAATATTTTCCTGTCAATTAAAGTTTTTCTCTCAATCTCTCTCTCTCTCTCTTTATATATATATATATATATATATGTTGTAATGTATACGACCGCGAACACACGGCGCCTTCGTCAAAACATCGCTTATCAACTCAAGGTCAGGCCAAGTGCGAAAATTACGAAGGCCCTCCGAGCGGTGTTCATGCACACGAAGCCACCGTTAGCCTCCTTATCCTCTCAAAGCAAACGTCAGGAATCAAAGGCGCGGCAGAGAGGCAGCGGGAGTTGCGGCGGCGTACAGGGGCCTGTTGCTTTCCCGAGGCAAGGGTCTAACGCTGCCACGCAACCTGATACCGACCGAACGAAGCGGCGACGCCTTGCAGTCGCGACGCATCTGTCTCCTTCGTCTTATCAGTGTGCCCAGCACCGCACCCACCAGATCGGTTTCAGAGTCCCTACGAAGAGGCAGAGAGAGAGAGAGAGAGAGAGAGAGGGAGTTTGTGTCGCGCATCCTTGTGCTTCCCCCCACCGCATTTCCGCGTCCCAGTCTTCGGCCCGAGTCACACGGTGTGCACTCAACAGCGCTTTAGCTATATAGGTCTTCTTTCCGCGTGTTTTACCGAGATCTATGAACGGAAACTGCACAGCGATTTCTGTAAAGAAGTGGCGAAAGTCCTCGACTAATTTTGCGTTGGGGCCCGGCTTACATAGCGCATGCAGGCCTTATGCCTGTTTCACATGCTGCGACTGGAACGACGAAAATCGGTGCTGTCGCACGCGTCGCAGAGCGATTTTTAGAGGGCCCATTTCACATGATTGCGATTTTAACAATGCGACTGGTGCGATTCCCAGGGTTGCTTACTGCCAGGTTTCATGGCACACGTTGCACAATTATTTTATTGTAATGAATAAAACGTTTAACTTATAATATTGTTGACTTTTCTTTATTAGGAGCAAATAATATGCTTGTTTTGTAATTTAAAAACGTGTTGAAGTTAACATTTGTTTCGGAGTGCGCGACGGCGGTTTCTGTAGTTCAGTGCGACATCGCGCACGTAAACAATGGTAAACAGCTGTTCGCAGGTGGTTCAGCGATTCTTTATTCTATGGTTCAGCGCTGTGTGTTATTTTATCTACCTTCTATGACCGTTTCGTTCTGCCTGCGCTACAACAATATACAAGATGACCTATCGACAAGTTCATATAGCTACCCTCACCGTATATGCAGTATTCGGAATTCGGCTGCCACGAAGTTGTCGTGTCAGCCCAACAAGATCCTCGCGCTACCCGTGCTCGGCGTCAGCTTCTGGAGAAATGATGCGTGTATATTGCCCGTCATTGCGCATATGTGGTGCCTGCTCCTAGCCATATTCTTACGCCAAACGCAACAAGAAGCACCAACCCGAACGCCCGCGTGTGCCCCTGAACGAAGCCTCAAACGATCTGTGTGATTACGACGTGGAATGAAAATTGTGTTGTGAAATTCAACCTTAGCGCTAGCCTGGTTCGTCCATCGCCGCGCTCGCGCTGCGAATGTATATATGGGAGCCCTCTCTAAATATTTCTAAAGGCGCAAAAGCCGACGCATCAAATGTTTCGAGCAGTTACCGTCACTTTTGTAAAAACCTGTACGTTGTAACATAGCATTCTAAAAGACACGCTTCTCGTCCACTTTGTTGTCCCGTGTCTCGCGCTGGTAGTATACTAGGAACTTCTAACAAGAAGACCATATCAATACGCGCTATTCATAACGCAGGATCGTAGGCCCACGGCAGGCGGACTTGCCGTAGAATTTTTCAGCTTTCTGCTCAGCCTCGCACGCCTCTCAAGGTTAGCCTGTTTTGTGGAAATAAATATTATTATTATATTATTAATGTTATTAGATATTATAGCTTCTTCACTGTAATTTATAGCAATCATCCGGATTTCTTAAGCTAGTCATGCATTTAACCTGTATTAGATCAACATTGTTACGACGTGTTTACGGGAGTCATTTAAAACTAGATTGCTCAGCCAGAGAAAGAACAAATGCAAGCCTCAGTGTTTATTCCAATTTGGTATTCCTAAACAGATTGTATTGGCAGAATTTTATGCCTGCTTGCATTTCCTGCAATTCAATGTTCAGAGCTGGAGAAACTTATTCCTTTTCTTGCTGTCGAAAGGCTGCTTCAATGTCGATAGCAAGCTATAATTATTCATTTCGAAAGTGTTAAGCAATGACTATATGTCTAAGCTTATCAATGCATTTTTGTTCTACGAACACAATTAAGTTTTCTCTCTCCCTCTCATTGACAGCCATGGAGTGAAACTGTTCACTTTCATAAGTATCCGGATGCAAACATTCTGGAGTTTGTCCTGAGTATTTATCTGCATCCTATAGTGTGCATGTATGTATCAAGTTTTTGTGTTACAATCGCAGTGATCTACACATATTGTTATATTGCAACAAACAAATTTATTTCACTTTGTTTTCAAATCTACAATGTGGCCATGCAGTAACGACTGCATTAATAAGCAAAGAAGAAAACTGCAGATTCAGTGTACGTGTTGGAATCTATGCGAAGTGAAGTTTTTGTCAAGTGGTCAATTAAATACTGTTAAAGTAACTGCGATATATACAATTTGTCTTATTTTCAACAATCCAACATGTCATCTTTTGCAAGGTTTGCTTATGCACCGCATAGGTCACAACCTTAATGTAATGTAATTTTTATGCATTACACTGTTCACAAACCATACCGAAACGCAAATGGCAGTTAATGTAGATGCACGCTGCGAGACATCAATGCAGTGACGTTTGTTGAGCAAGAAATGATGCGAGGTATATGCAGATAAATGAATGACATGTGCTTATATACATATTTATTTATATACCTCGCAGGCTGCAAGGTTGGAGTATTATGCGAGGGGGAATAGAAAAGTAGCTACAGAAGGAAGAAGGGCACAACATAAAAAAAAACATCAAAAAAAGCAGTGCCAATACATTGCACCAACTAGTCCGTGTTTTACTGGCACAACATTATACAATACTTAACAAACAATAACAGAAAAAGTTACTGCCCGTGCACCCTGTACAGACAGTAAACCAGCAAAGCTGAAATGTGCAGCCCCGGTGTTTATCACTGGGTTAATTTCAATGGTTTATTCAAGTCTTTCTATATTATTGGTTATGTCTGTGTTTCTTAATGAGGTTATGCACATGTTTGGCTTGGGTTTATCACATTGTTTATTTGGAATGCCACACATTGCACTTTGCAAGATCACTATCATGGAAAGTGCAATGAGTGGTTCATTGTGGTATTCCAGCGGGTCCATCAAAGTCTTTCTGAATTATGTTACACACTTGTGTTTTTTAATGCATTAATCATAATGTTTATGACTCAGTTATGCACTGCAGTTACGAAGTGACACACCGGGGCTGCACATTTCATTTAATTAAATACAGGGACACATTTTCGAACCTATTGGGAAGTCGGAGAGAGACTGCTGCACGCGTGCTCTGCTGCTAGAGAGAAACGACGTCACTATCGGTCTAGCCAATGGCCCACCACACCTTTGCTGTGAGATAATAATGACATCATGATCTTGTCTTAACCCCGTCCCCCTCTGTGTCCCTTCCCTGCAATAATACGCAGATAAATGTATGTTTGAAATGCATAAGCATTTCTGTCTACCCAAAAAGAAATGTCGCCGTCCATCATGCAAGACGAATGCAATGGCTCACACCCCCTTAAACAATGGCTCATACCCCTACACTAGGGTTTTTGGGATCGGACCATGAGTGTTTCGCCTAGGCATATACAGCTTCACTGTAAAAAGAATGAACACCTTTCTGCTAGAAACCAAGGCAATCATGAGGTGTATTAATATATGAAAGTTTATTGAACATGCCGAGTAAATGCTGTTCGACAAGCAATAAACCGAATTTACACAAAAAGCAGAAGCAAGATCTGATGTGTGTCCATACAGATTCCAACAGGAAACGCATCCATCTCTGAAAGTGTAACAGTGGCCATGCTGACACAAGATTCTCCCAGTGTGTTTGCATCTACAACATCCATAATTTCTCTAGGCAGCCGATCTCCACAGAATGCTAGCTTCTTCCTCTACAATGCACTCTCCACATCTGAGCGTGCATTGTAGAGGAAGAAGCTAGCATTCTGTGCAGATCAGCTGCCTAGAGAAATTACGCAAGCTGTAGATCTAAAAATGCTGGGTTAATCCTGTCAGCACGGCCTCCGTTAGAAATGGATGCATTTCCTCTCGGGAAACACACATGAATTTTTGATTCTCCTTTTTGTGCATGTTCAGTCTATTGCTTGTCAGCGAGCATTTACTCGGTGTGTACATTAAACTTTTGGTTGTTAGATCATCTCGGTTTTCTTGTTTGTCCTATGTGTTCTCTGGTGCCATCTGCAGCCAGGCTATTCGTTTTTTTTTTTTTAGACTGCAACAAGTCACTTTAATGGCCCTCATGATACCTTATAAAATCTTTTATTTGGCCAATGTAGCAAGAATGTACAGTGTGAAGCAGTAAGAACAGGGTATGCTAACTTCTGATTAAAAGGTTTATTGTGAAAATGCAGTGATCTATAAAGGTTACCACAAAGTAGTACAGCAATAAAACCTGATAAAGACTAGTGCTTGATGAAACCAAACATAAAAGCAGGAAAGGGAGATAATACATATAGATATACAAGTCCAGGGAAAAAAAAAACATTGTGATCATCAAGTGTGCATGTGGCTACCTTCCAGGAAACTCATTTTTTTCCCAGTGGCATGGAACTGGAAGTATGTGCTTGCATAAACAAGCTGTCAGTCCGTCTATTGGAATAACAACAAAGTTTCTTGAAAGGTGCTGGCATGCAGGATTGGCAATTGTAATGATTTTTTTTTCTTGCACTTGGAATTTTTCTATATTTTCTTTCTGTAGCATCTTTATTTATGTTTGCCTGTATCAAGCACCAATTTTTATCTATCCTTCAAAGATGTCTTTCTTTTTCTGGGGAAAACTCGGGGAAGGCAGGAGATGGAAATTCAAGACGATGAGCAACATGAGAACAAGGTGAAAGTAGGAGCCAACGTTTTCACACGTGGACCTTGAAGAAGACAAGTCCACTTGTCGAAACGTTGGCTCCTGCTTTCACCTTGTTCTCGTTTTGCTCATCGTCCTTTTTTTTTGTGCTAAATTATATAACTCGCCACATTTTTACAAATGAACCTCAGTTGAAAGTTCGTCCTCATCCATATCTAGTGTCATCCTGTTGATACTGCTTCATGCTATCCACTCTTGCAACATTTGTGCCCTTTGCTTTCTATTGGTGTTAGATTTTGCATAAGCATGCCCCCCTATGTAATAGTATTTTGAAGTGTAAGGGTTCAATAAAAGGTGATGAACTAAATCTAAGTGCAAGAGCTTTTTTTCTCACCTACAACTCCCATCGAAATGCGACTTCCATGGCTGGCAAATCAACCCCTCGCCTTGTGTTGGCAGCAGAATGCTATAGCCACAGTGGCAGGTGAACAAATTGAAGAACAATATTTCTGTCTATAATTTTTTTTCTTGCCTGTATGTAAGTAAAGTTTGGAATAAATTTGTCATGGCAAAAAAGCCCAGTTTATGGTCTTTTATTGAATAAGCCACATATTGTGTATAGTTGAAATGCAGAAATTTGTTCTGAAATCCTTGGGTGATATATGTTCTTGCAAGTAGCATGGTATTTCATTACTTATAAAAATAATAATCGCAGCGGATATCGTTATATGGATTTACACACTAATATATGTGATCACAAACTTATTAGAAACTTACTAGAAACATGGAAGGCATGTTTCTGCACACTTGATCCGCTGTGAATGTGCAAGAACTGCTTGTACTGGCTGACTTCACTGCACAGTTTTGATTTACTTTTCTTCAGCGTGTCGTTTTATACTGTTTTATCCCCACAAGAACAGGCCGTTTGCCTGCTTTTCGCATTGTTGCACGAGTTCTACATAATTGTGCTGGAGGGTACGTTGTCACTTTGCCTCTATAGCAAGCAATTTAATTAATCTGCTAGCTGTACAGTTGATTACCTTGCAGAGCAAGTGTTCATACAGATGCAGTAAGGATACAAAGTCCGCAACATAGCCTATGTTTATTGGTTTCTGTGCAAGAAAAAAAAAATCTCCAGAGAAGAGGTGCAACTTAGCGTGCATGTAATATTTTATTCAAGCCACGGATTTAATACTACCGTAGCAAATTCATTACGATAGCCTACACTTTTGCTCTGTCAAATTTAATAAGAGGCAAGATAAGCTTTCAAGATGAATCGGGAAATTCATGCTTGAAAACCGACAAGAAAATGCAACTGAACGGTACCGCGTTCAGCGCAACGTAGAAACTTCGGGTACTTTGCTGTCTTGTCATTTGCCCTTGCCGAGGTTGAAATAATTCAAGCTGCTCCGTAAGCGCGATTTTTGCATGCTACTCAACAAAAGAAAATTGTGACGACCTCGTCGTCTGCTGGGGATCGAACACCTCCTAGGACTGACAACTCGCAAAGGCGCACGAAGCAAAGGTGAAAATGCACTTCATTTGCTGTGTAGCGTGTCAACAAACGCATAGCAATAGGAGAATGCAATCTGTACAAGTTTTTTATTCTCCCTTAATTCGCGCACGTACCTAATTCGACGATCCACGTCTCCGCGATTGCACTGCTCGTGCGAGACGCCATCAAAACAAACCGGCGAAATAGCTCCGTTGACAGCTCTCCGCGCAATTTCGACGGAAAATCGCAGCGATCGGTGCGACGGTGCGACTGTGCGACCAACCGGTTGGTCGCAGCCGAAAATCGGGGGGTCGGCACTGCGACTGCGATTTTCATCGCAAACGACGGAAATCGCACTTCCGGTGCGACGAAAATCGCATCATGTGAAACAGGCTTTACACGGCCCACCTTTGACGTTCACAATCGCTGACACGTAAGCGTCTGTTCTGTCGATCTTGTCTTTTTCGAAACAGCACGGAGCGCTGCTCCTCGGCTATTTCGTAATTTTGCCACTGGTTTCCGTCCGCTCATCTGACCACTGGGAAGTTCACTGCACTACACCAGAGTCGAAAGGGGATCCAGGGTTTTCGCGTGATTTCCTAGGTCTTAATTGTAGCGCGAAATACATTTCGTGAAAAGGGGACAAAAAAAAAAGAAGACAGTGAAGCGCCAACTGGCGCTTCGCTGGCACTTTTTGGCGCTTCGATGCCTTCTTTTCCTGTCCCCTTTTCAAGAAATGCATTTCGGGCCACAATCAAGTAAGTCTAAGCACCAACTTGCCCAAGAAGAAGTCATCTTGGCTTTCGCGTAGTGTTCGTTGTAGATCAGGCTACATATTGATACATGCGTGCATGGCTACCGAAAGATGTAGCGCGTTAATTGTAGGGTTCATAAATGATACCTTGTGATAATAATCTGAATACTTCAAGTTTATTCACCGCAGAGACACAAAAGATAATCGTGGGTAAAACGCGCACTGGCCAACACGCACATACACTTGGTATGAGCCCGTCCATGCGAGGCCCTATACTGTAGGCCGGCATGCCTGCCATCTGGGTAGCTTGAGGCATCGTGCTACAACAGGTCGGTATCGATCAGTGCACCTTATTCAGGTGTATCGAGCATATTTCGCAAGAATCATGCTAAATAGTGTGTACGTTTTACCACTCACAGAAACTTGCAAGCAAAAAAAAAAATAAGAAGAAGCCGTGCAAAAGTAAGCACATGCCACGGTGACAGGTACAACCACTGGACTCCTGCAACAGCTTCAGATTATGACATAGTATACGGCGACGGTCAAGGCTAGTAACTGTCCATATACATTATAATCATAATTTCAGTGGATTAGAAAAAAGCAAAGCACAAAAGACTAAGCCTGACGACTCTGGTTACCTTTACGCATGGGTGCATTCAAACGCCAAATAGGTGGCGACACACTGACGTCACCGGATAGGCCGTCTTTGCGGGAAATAGGATCAGGAAAATACCGCCTGTTGTTTTTCGATAGTAATAAGCCGTTTTTCCCGTTCAATAAATTCGGATAACGTTTCGGGAAAAATAATCTACACAACTAGCCTGAAAGCGCTCTTTTCAAATTCCGCTGTGCATGAATTGCGGTGTGTTTCACTTCCATTGCATGCTCTCGACCCCCTAGTAAAGGCACAAATTGTTGTCCCATATGGAGGTTTTCCCACCATCATATTAATTTTTGAAAATCTGTATGCGACACTGCTTCCGTCATAAACAAAGAACTATCACGCTTGTCGTGTTGGCTAAAAACAAACAGCCTCACACTGAATAGTTCCAAAACAAAATATATGGTATTCCGCTCCTCCCCCCTACCACACATTTATTCTGATAACTGTCTCTTGGAAGAGGTTGATTCTATAAAATATGTAGACGTTACATTATGTTTTAGTTTAAGCTGGAATGTGCATATCGGTAATGTCTGCTTAAAGCTGGCATCACAATCATTTACACTTTTGAAAACTGAACGCTACTTCGATACCCAGGTCTTAAAAAATATATTTATTACTCTCTTTTTCGCTGTCACTTAACATACCGTTGTGAATCCTGGGGTTCTAAATTTCAGTTTCATTTAAATCTCGTCATTCTACTGCAAAAACGGGCTTTATGTATCATGTTTTTTCGTACAGCACGTCATCGCAGCCAATCACTATTTCAAGAACTTCGAATGCTACCATTAATGTCTGCCTTTGAAGTAAAAGCTTTAATAGCAATCAATGATACTATATACATTAGCCATCCATTATCTATTACCCTGTTTACTGTACCAACAATTGAGTAACACTAGGAACGCAAACAGCCTTAATTTTAATTTGTCGGCCACGCGTAACGTATACTGCGAACTTCTTATAAAACATCATGTTGCAGAAAATATGGAATGCAATACCACTTGAAATTAAGATAGCTCACAACTTTCTCTAGCAATTAAAGTGTGTGTTCAGCAAAATTCAGCAATGATGTTCTTTCATTGCTTGTCACTGTTCCTCTTCTGCTTCAACTATTATTTAATGCCGTCTATATGATATGACCGTAATTATAACAAAATTGCCGTTTTTGTATATGTGACTGCTTTATTAATCTAGCTTCGCTTTTTACGGTTTTTGTATGCATACTTTCTTGAAGAACTATATTTTTGGCTGTATATTACTGCACATGTCATTAATTAAAATGATTGTTTAAATGTGATCTGATTACTTAGCTACTTGAATGTGCTGCATACTTACTATGTTGCATAATCGTATCTGTGTTGTGCTGCAAATTATGTGTCAACATGAGCCTCGATTAGCTTCGGCTTTTGGCCCAACACATTTCTGGTGTGCTCTGCTTTTGGGGTGACCTAACAAAATGAAATGCAAATGGAAATATCTCAACATAAAGGATGTAACTACACTCGTAGGCGGCGGGAACTTGCATGGACTGCCGGAACATTATCCGAGCAATCTAACTTAACCATTTCCTCACAGTCAACGTTACTAGATCACAGTAGTACGGTTTTTCCATGATCATATAGAACTTATTTACTTGAGTGGAACAGCCAATCTGGCACACCCACTACGGCGTACGGGGGCTGGGTTGCTGAAGAAGCTAGCGGCTCCTCGCACCATCCATTGTGCCCCCTGCAATGAGCCACTAAACACTTCACCAGCGTTCCACATATGCGGGAGAGCTAGCTAAAGCGATAAAGCTGCAGCCTGAAGCTCCGAAAGGCCGCGTCATTCAACGAAGACGCGCCATACGCTGACGCGCTCAAGGACGAAAGCAAAAAAGCGGAAACTCTTTTTTTTTCTTTATCACGCGACGCCCTCCACATGACGAAAGAGAGCAACCAGCGGCCAGCCGGCCAATTTCAGGAAAATACGGAGGAGATAAGACGACGCACGCTCTAAGGGGATTCCGAAGCCTAACAATAAAGACAAAGTACGGAGCAGTCACTACGCACACACACACACACACACATGGTACAAAGAAACAATAGAGGGATAAATAAAGGCTGGAAACCACGCGAGGTGCTTGGAAAAAGTTCGAAGAGCAGCGAGCATAAGAGTTCGTATAGAGTCTGACATTGCCATCCGTTGACTCAAACAACGTGTAAAGAGTGCCTCGAGACGAGGAGAACATGTTATTTTCTCTGGATTCGTTAACGCAAAAAAGTGTTTCGTCTACGTCGGCTGACCAGTGCATAGCGCAGAAGTGATCTCACTGCTTGCACGCTCCTGAGCAGAACCGTCGTCCCGTTTCGACTTGGTGCACTCAAGATGCCTCAAGATGGCTCATCACCCCTCTGCTTATGCGTCCATTGACTCTGATTCGGGGGAAAAAACCAGCCACAAGCTTTCTTTCTTTTTTCTTCCTTTTGCTCGGCTGGATGAAAAGAGCGTTTATTGCCGACTTTCCTTTCAGCGAAGTAAATAAAGAGGGCAGGTCACGTACTCAGATGTTGTTTCGAACGGCACGTCGTTACTATGAAGCAGAATATTAATTCAAACGAAACCATTCATCTTCCTTCCTTCCTTCCTTCCTTCCTTCCTTCCTTCCTTCCTTCATTCATTCCTTCATTTTTTTCCTTTCTTTCTTAATTTCTTTCTTTCTTTTAACGTTTCTCAACCGGCTGATCTTGATTTCTGGGAGTCGGACATCACAGGCTCGTGGCGGTAGATCTAGTATTACATGCGGTCATTAAACGAACGGTCTGAGAATGGTCATCCGATGATGGTACATCAGCTGCAAAGACCGCGGTGACAAAAGCTTTCAACGTAATCATCACTCCTCCTTCGCTGTTCCCTTCGGATGTGTAAATGCGCGTTGTCAGCGCGATGTCAGAGCTCCGACTTTGCGGACCGTACGCATCTCCCGTAGCTGACACATTTCCACGTGCCATTCGTGTCAAGGGGGTAAGTTTCGCGCGTTTCGACGCCTGCCCTAAAACTTCGCGTCGCTGTCAGTTGCAAGAGGTACGAGATTATGCGAGATTGTACCACAGTTTGAGAGAGCAAGCGAAAAGCTCGCTATCACTTTATTGCTAAGCGTTTCTTATTCTTCGCTGTTATTTACAGCGAGTAATTTCAGCTCGAGTATAACGTGACAGAAACAGCGGCAGAAAATGTTTGTGATCAATCAAGACGACAAATTACAATTTCCTAACATGTTCAGATACAGTCAGGCTATACTTTGTTGTGGTTTTCCGTCTGCCGTGCTTTAATTCTCCTTCCTCGGGTGAAAGAAATAAAAATAATATAGGAACGATTCATTGTTGCGCACGTTTGTGGTTATAAAGAAACCAGTACCTAATACTGAACATGTGCCATGCAAACGGGTCTTTTTTTTTTTTCTGAAGCCTGTAAGCACCACCCGACGTCCTTTCGGCTCTAGGGAAAGTCGAACCTGAGAAACGCCGGACGTCCATTCCTCCTTCTGACCTTACTGGTTAGTGCCCATCTCTGTCATGCCCAGGGAAATAAATAAACAAATAAATAAATAAATAAATATATTTGAAACGTCTTTTGCTTTGTGGATCAGTTTTGCAAGCCGCCAATAAGAGCTTCCTGAGTTTCCACAAGCACTTGTGCTTGCTGTAGGACAACGTATAGCCTTGCATACACGCCAGCAGCGATTGCTACTACTGGGACATTGCGCGGGAGCTCGAGAGAGAGAGACGGGAGACAGCTGGGAACAGTGCGGCAATCAGGATATTGAAACGGGGAAACGCGACGTCCCGCATCTATGACGTCACTCCACGCCTAACGAAGCGCCGATGACAACAAAAGATAGGGGTCGAGCAGGAGACGGTCCGGGGAAGCGGATTTCACGACTCAGAGGGGCGTCAGCCAACCGAGCACTTGGGCAGCCAAACATGAATGCAAATAGAAAGGCAGATGAAAAAAGAAAAAAAAACGACAAGCTAAACAAAGTAAGAGAGAGAGTGAGACGCAGGAAACTGTGGCACGCGCACGGGACGGAGACGGAGCGTAAATTAAAGCCGGATCTCCGTTCTGGAGAGTCAGACGCCGCGCGCTACCCCGCCTGCTCACTCGAAAATAGACTGAGACCCGCCGCTGGCCGAGCGAGTCCGCGTTCGGAAGAAACGAACGGGGTGCTGCTGCCGGCAGACGGAGCGGAAATTGGAAGTTCGCGAGCGAAAGGCACGTGACAGAAAACGGCAGCAGCAGCAGGCAGGAGCAGCAGCAGGCAGGAGATCGCGCTGTCGGTTCCGCTTTCGCCGCGCATCGCAACATGCGAGTGCGGGCGTCGGGCTGCATGTTGCCCGCTTTGGTGCGCGTCAGTCGCGTTCTTAGACGAGAACGACAGGACGCTGATGGCCTCCGAAGACATTTCACCTGGTGTGATCTTACTTGCTCAGTGGATGACGCGGCGGATGATGGTGATAAACTCGTCTCGCGGTCACATCTGCCCCTCGTCCCGACAAAGGAAAGGATAAATAAATAAACAAAACAAAAGACTTAGGGCGATAATAGGCATGGTGTACGAGAATTAAATTACGAGCGAAGAAAAGTCCCCGTGCATCGAAAAACAGCGCCTTATGCGCGTGTTAAGCAAATAGTTGATCTTTAACCAGCCACATCGGACCCGTATGTGCAACAGTTCGAATGTCCACATTGCAACTCTCGCTTATATCGGGACTACATTCTGTAACACTGCGCATTCTGTAAACTTCGCAAAACTCACTGAAGAACTGAAAATTCTTAACCTGCTCTGCAGCTCCGCGCATGCTTTTCATAATTCTGAAAATGCAAGAATATGGCCAAACTATAAGTTTTTTATGGAGAGAATTAATTGACACCCGAAGGGTATATATGCATGTATGCTCTATTGGATTGTAACTTGCCTTCCCCGGGGATATATATATATATATATATTCTTCTTATTTATTATAATTATTTATTTTTGCAAGACCAGCGTTTACAAGATGCAGCGCAGCGTATACCATGGAACAGAACAACGCTTATAAATGTAGACATCCTTTCTGCGAAAGCCACACGCCTATTCTTGAGTAGGCGGCGCTTCTAACGACGCAGGTGGCCTATGGTAAAGGCATTTCGCCCAGCACAAGCCATTCATTCGCTTGTCCTTCCACATCATTTTCCGATTCATCCACAATCCTTTTTTCCCTACAGCGACGTTCCCGCGTAACGCTTCGAGAATTCCGCAAAATTATATATATCCACAAGTACAATAAAATTCTAAACTAACAGTAAACAACCGTCCTATTTTGCCAATGGCGATAAAAATCGCGTGCATGCGTGTGTAAATGAGCTGCAGGCAACCCTGTATATTATATTCTTATATTAGCTGTGGGCTGTAAAAGGAGAACATGTAAAAGTAGCGGCGGGAGCTCGGCTGGCAGGAAAGGCGACGACACTGGCCAACACGGCACGCTGAACCATGGCCTCCGAAATTAGGCGCTGACTGGAGAGCCAAGGCTAAGCTTGCTTTCATAAGTACAAGCAATGTAAATCACAGGTTTCCTTGCTCTCATTTATTTCGTTCCTTCTTCTTCTTTATTTCTTTTTTGGAAGCCAAACATCCATGTCAGCACACAGAACTGATGACGAAATCTACTATATTATCTGCGCGCGCCTTAGCCGTCATCCGTAAGCTGCGCGCACACACACACACACACACACACACACACACACACACACACACACACACACACACACACACACACACACACACCGACATGTACATAGGTGCGGTGACTCAGGGAGTGCTCAAGGACTTAAGCGTTCCGCTGTAAAGCAGAAACTAGCGGGTTCGGTTCGCATATATAGTAGAATATGTCGCCCTATTACATATCGGACACGATTTTCTGGCAGCCTGTTGCGCGCGCGTATCCAACACCGCCTCTACATACAGAGCAAACACAGTGACGCGACCTACAGTCCGCGCGCGTGACACACGAACACATGCGTGTTTCGTTTAGCGCAACAGCCTGTACGCTCGCCCGTACATCGCCAGCAGCGAAGGCCCAGGACCAGATGTCAGGACACGCGGCACGACAATCGAACGGCCTCGTTCTGAAGACGCTGACAAGGGGGCACGGGATCTGACTGTATACAGCCTTGCCCAATATATAAGCCACCCGGCGCGCTTTTGGCTTCGGTCCAGGGAAACGAAAGGGGTAGCGCGTCCGCGGCTGTAATAACGGACGAAGCAAGGTATCGGCGAAATTTTGAGATGCATACAGGGGAGAAAAATTCAACCGAATGTCGTGAGAGAAACCATGGCGCTCGCCTTGTTTTCGCCGAGGTGCACGCAAAAACAAAATAAATAAAGAGAGAGAGAGAGAGAGAGAATAAAAAAAACAATAATAAGACGCCATTGACGGCAGCCGGCCACGAGCGAACATTTATCAATTTTGATGATTTGCTTCATTCATAAAGGACGTTGCACGTGCACACAATTACAGTGAGAAATAACGCTCTCCGTCCCATAGTTCTCTGCTTTGTCTAGAGATGTGAAGCATTCGGAAATATTGAAAGCGCGAGCAGAAATATTAAAATTACAATACAAGCCTAAAGTTACAAGAAAGAAATGAATGGAAGAATATAAATGCGATATCCTAGCATACTGTTAAATAAAACAAAACGCTGACGACGACACATGCAAGAACGTTTTTACTGGTTACGAGTGGGAGCTAAACTAAGTGGGAGGGAGCGTAACGTCACGCAGCCAGCATTCGCAAATGAACTCCCCGTAAAACAGACCCCTTCGTTGTTTTTTTCTCTCTCTCTCCCGTGCCTCCAAAAGTTGGCCCGACACGTGACCCCGCGCGCTCGGCGGACCGTGTTTTGTTTCCTGTCTTTTTCTTTTCTTTTTTCTTCCCCCCCTCCCACCCACCCTTCCCCATGCGGAGGACGAGTGTATGCGGTTCCCGCTAGGTTTTGATCGATGCGCATATGTTCGGGTGTTTACCAACCGCGCTGTGCACATTTTCTCCCGATGTGTTTGTGCAACTTCGGTTTGCTCGTTGCAACGTAAACATTTATCGGCTGCCAGGCACGAGGTCACGGGCTCGAATCCTGGCCATGACGGCCGCATTTCGATGAGGGCGAAATGCGACAACAGGCGTGTACTTATATTCTTAGGTGCACGTTAAAGAACCCCAGATGGGTCAAATATCCAGGGAACCCCCACGACGGCGTGCCTCATAGTCAAATCGTGGTTTTGGCACGTAAAACCCCATAATTTTAACATTTATCGTCTTCGTTTCCACGTGCGTGTTCGCCAGCGCCACCTTGCTCTCGCACCTGTTGCGTCTACTTGGAGGATCGCGCGCCGACTGCGGCAGCGGAAGGCGCTCAAATCTATCGCATCGTGAACACACGTGTTGGGACGACTCTTTAACGCGTTCGCTTCATTGCTACAGTGCGACGAGAAATGTGCCGAGGGCGGTGTAAAGGAATTAGGGGGATGTGGTGATTCTGGTGAAGGGTTAGTGAAGAAGTGAGACGAGCAGTCTAGCCAGGGAGCGGAGGAGGAATCGCGCACCTTCCAGCGGCGCGCGCGCGCAAATATCATTGCGTTTACATCATTACATTGCAGACCCTTTCACTGTTTGCAAACATAGGCCCTGGACGACTTCCGGTTTTGCTCACCGACGTAGCCCGCTAAATCTAGCGAGCAAGAGAAGCATTGGCCGCTATGTCGAGTATATATAGAGTAGCGCGTTAAAATCTAAGCCCGCCGGTTCTCAACACTTTACCTCAGTAAATAACGACTATTTTACGACTCAACATTACCGCAAGTTATACGAGAAACTCGAAGTATTAATACCAAAGCATTATGCGCATGTCTTTTATCTCAAAACTTAAAAATAGACTTTCTGCACACTGGAAGAACTTAAAAACACGCTTTGCGTTCCGGCGCAGCTGACTGATGAGGCCCGTGACCGGAAGTTTCTTGGGGCCGCTCTCTCGCTGCTGTTATCGCGCGAATGAAAAACGTCATACACAGCCACCTGTGCTGTACTCCTAAAGACGTGCCGGTGACCGGTTCTATACCCCGCGGAATTACGCAATGAAACAAAAAATTGTACCTAAATGTCCTCACTGCAACAGGAGTTCACCTTCCAGCGCATCATTCATTTATGAAAGCAAGTTTCCTTTGTCTTGCTCCCAAGGTTTTGGCGACTCTCCTCGGCAGGTTTCTTCCCGAGTAAAGTGGACCGATCCCGGAGACCAGTGTAACGAAAACTGGACCGATCGTATATTGCGTAGCTATAAGGAATGCGGTGACACGTGAAGGGATTTACATGGAGTGAGAGGGAAAATGCGGTGAGGAGGGAGCGGGGCAGGGGGGGGGGGGGGGGGGCGAGGGCGGGTTCAATGAAGCTTGACAGCGATATAATGATTATCGATGGTTTCTGCCGCAATTTTTCTGACTTCACCCTTATCACGTGGCGCTCCTTCCTAATATTTTTTTTTTCGATCTTCCTTCACGCCTTTTGCATGCAACCATGAAAGCTACTCTCTTTTTTTTTCGGCAATGGAGAATATATATATATATATATATATATATATATATATATATATATATATATATATATATATATATATATATAGAGAGAGAGAGAGAGAGAGAGAGAGAGAGAGAGAGAGAATGGCGCGCTGCCTATTAGTCATTCAACGCAGTTTACACGGACACTATGTGGCTCTGCCGTGAATTCCATTCAGGTTACTGTCGTCAAACATCGTGGCGAAATTCGTACTTGAACGGTGGCAAACAACGGCTAGACATAAACAAAGTTCATGTTACCGCCCCGCTTGCGGCCACTGTTGTAGGAATATGGAACCAAGAACCAAAAGGCTCGTCTAAAGCACCATCATTATTAAAACGAAGAAGTTTGTCAGCTCAAGCTGCGCAAACACCGCAACCGCCATTAGAAAACGACAGCATGAATTGTCTTCAAGAGAAATCACGAGTCAACAAAAACAAAGAACTTTCCCTGGAACTTCCCTTGATAGAATAAGACCTAATGTCAAGCCAAGCTTGATGAGGCGTTCGAAAGTGCGATCTATGTCGCCTATGATTTTATTTATTTATTTATTTATGAATTACAGCTAGCCTGAATACCAGGTCTTAGGTAGGAATGTGGGTAACAAAGGATTAAGTGAGTAGAATGTCATCAAGAAAAAGAAAGGAAAGTATCTGCAAGGACAATTCCATACATACGCTTAGTAGCATTGTAACATAGCAAACATCGACATAATTAAGACGAAAAAAATGTTAGTGGTACGCATTCGTCAGTTACAATTAAGGAAGCAACCACACGCGAGATTTTCTCTTTTTTTTTCTACTTCCAAGACACTTTTTTGTGCCAGCACGGCGGGTCAAAATGAAACTACAAAAGAGAGTGCAACGCTTTGACAAACAGACGGAAGAACAACACAGCACACATTTGTCCTATGTCTCAGCTTTCACGCTGTGTAAGGTCAAGGATTAATTCTATTCTTAGCGCCAGACTAAACTTTCTGAGGCTTTGTTCCCTTGTTACATCCGCAGAACATCCCTCCCTAACAAGTGATATGGGTGTCGAGCTGGGTGCTTACAGCTTAGCGGAACAAATATGAAGATATTGGGCACCATATGACCTAAATAATATTAGATAAGATTATGGTTGCCATTTCATTATTTATCGCCAATTGTGACATCATAGTAGATAATTGTCTTTTTTTTTTCTCAAGGGCGAAAAAATATATAGTTTCCTTTCCTAAATACTGCTCTTTTTCCCCAAGCCCTCGCCTCTCTAGTTGTATAGTACAAAATGTTATTAAATTTGTAACGCGAGTATTTTTTGGGTCTCTAAGCGCTACGCGTTCTACGATGACCCATTCATTCACTCGTGATAGATCGAATGTGCACGATATTTTTAACGTGTGCGAAGACTAGAATTCCAGGTCTCTTGAGTTTTAAATCGAAAAGAAAAAGCGACGCTAAAAATTAAAACGAAGAAAGAATAAAAAGAAAGAAGGGAAGAAAGAAAGAAAAAATAGGAGCCTGTGGCCGTTCAATCGTGCGTTTTCGTCCTTGCCATTGCCTACATTAATTTTCATTTCGTTCCTTTCATTTTTATTCAGATCTTTAAACTCAGCATATGACAAAACAAACGCTTAATTTAACCTCATGCTGCAAAACAACAATACGAATGGATAGTGTCCATTTTCTATGGTGTACTAGTAGTACATTTACAAACAAATCCACGCCCTCTCGAATCGGATAGGCGAGCCGACGTTTTGTCGATTGCCAGTTACGGAACACAATCTCTTCTTATGATAGGCGCGCAGAGAGCACTCACTTTAATTCATGCATAAATTAATGTTTTGAAGCCTTATGAAGTCCCCTAATCTCGTTTATTTTTTTTTTATTTTTTCAGTTGCATCCCTTCACATCGCGCACTTATAGCGGCGCAGGATAACGAAATCTAGTTTTGACTTGCGGCAAACGTAAAATAAGCGAGGCGCTGTCATACAAGAAGGCGACCGCGCGAAACACGCGGAGAGAGCGATATGGAGACTCCGCATGTGCAACGGGACCTCCTGTTTACGAAGGGGCATCGCGAAAAATATATAAGTGGGTCTTATGCCGTTGTATGCATATCTGTGTCGCGATCGAGGAAAATTTGGTCTCCTCTCGATGAGCGCACGCATCAACTGAGGCTGGCCGGTGCGGAAGATGACGGATAATCGTGCCTTGCTCGGAAGTCACTCACCCCTCCCGACAAAATCGAAGATACGGACTCGCGCTCCTCCAACGCCGCATGCGCGGAAGCAGCAAGCGCTAAGAACCGCGGCTCCATTCACTAAAAAAAGCAGAGGAACCGCATGCTTCTCTGCGCCGATGGAGAATGTTATTAGTACGAATAGCACCGCACACTCACCTAATCCCAAGTACGACCGCATATTGTAATCCACCCGCGGAGGCATCGGCGGCTTTTTGCCGAAGCCGAGGTGCTTGAGGATTTTGGCCATCGCCCGTTGTTAAAAAGGGAGGCCGGTTAGAAGTGCACAAATAGCTTGCAGCCGCCGAGGTCTCACAATGCACGCGCGGCCATCGGTCACACAATCCGTGAGAAGCCCGGTGCCTAGCGCCGGTGCCCGATGCGTTCTCTTTCAATTAAAAACACGACGGGATGCACTTGACAGCTCCAGCACACGCACACACGGGTTCGCGTACGGACAGAAACAGGATCGGATCCGCTGGTTCTTGTTTTGGCCGCCAGAGACGCAAGACTGATGCGTGTTTAGTTTGTGTAAGCTCCCCTAGATGGCGCATAAGAACGTACCAGTGGGATACCTTATTTTACATTTGTAATGGTTTAACTTCGCAACTTCGCAAAAATAATAATAGTGCATAAAAAGCTGCACTTTTGTGAATACAAATGTTTTTTAGACAATTAGTTATGATAATTGTTTTTTGAAACAGCAAAAATTCATTTCTTATTTAGTTGTTTTCTAATGAAATCAATTGCCAGCTTACGCTGAATAAATTTTTGAATGTTTTTGAAGGGTTCAGCTTCCCTTTTTGCGCTAGTTTATGTCTTCGGTGTCTGTGACAAGTTTGTGTTTATGCTCGAAGACAGTGACTAGAGTGCAAGTTGCTCTAGCAGTCACTAAAGGTTTTGTTTTCATTTGTCTAGTGAGTCCACAGAGCATTTGTTTAATCATGGCGGTTTCGTTCTTCGGTTGTATTCTCATTGAGCGTCTCAATAGTTATCTCTTTTGAACTGCATTGAATTTTGCAAGTCTGATACTATGGATGGACTTTTGGATAGTCTGTCGGCAGGGTTAAGAGTCACTCTTGATGAAACTAGCACTTTAACTCCTCATCCGAGGTTTGCGTCATATAAGTCGAAATACAGCGCATCATCGCAAGAAGCGCGGAGGCTCAAGTTT
This sequence comes from Dermacentor albipictus, assembly GCF_038994185.2. NCBI lineage: Eukaryota > Metazoa > Arthropoda > Arachnida > Ixodida > Ixodidae > Dermacentor > Dermacentor albipictus. The sequence goes on from NC_091821.1 coordinate 372,250,835, forward strand.
TTCGAGGACCAGAAAAAGTGAGATTGGCATGCACGTTCGACAAGTACGCGAACTTAGGTTGCTCTTTCGTTGTAACAGGAAACGGTCCGACCTCTTCGAGCATGCACGCCGCCTTGCTCTTGGTTCTGACGATCGGGGTCCCTCGAGGAACGATGAGCAAATGGACTGTTCCGTATCGCGGCCTCGGAACAGCGCACCAAGGATTTACAAAAACAGGGTGGGTTCTTTGCTTTTCATTGGAGACGTGCTTTAGCAGCAGGCCTAGCGTCATAAAAGGATCACACTGATCTCCGCGCGCACGCTACATTCACTACAGGTAGGTGCGCGAACTTCACAGGCGCACGTTTATGCTTTTGCAGTGCTGCTCGACAGTGGCGCGCGCAGCAACACGATCAAGCGTTGCCCTGCTCAAAATATAGTGAGTTCCAGTTAGTATGAAACGATGATACGGCATGCTTTGAAAGCAATGCATTGTTTTGAAGTTTCAGTCAGAGCAGTCAGCACTTACTACGGAAAACTGCGATATTTAATGTGTTTATATATGAATGCTTGAGTAATGTAGTTTAATGCCCTAAATCAACACCGTGACCATGACGGGCGCAGTGGTGGAGGGCCCAGGGCAAATTTTGACCAGCTGAGCTACATACTGGTTCATACCTGGTGCAGTGGAGGTGTAATGCAAACACTTAGTAAAACATATCAAATAGCTCATATAAGTAGCACTCGCACTTCTTTCGCAGCCGTAGAAATAAATTAATAAGCACCCTGCCATGTGCTGTCTACTAGATCGTCATTGTCCAGACAGGCTGTTTCTCTGGTAAATATGTCCACTGCTGCTTTGCATAAGAGAACATGCAAAATAGGGGCATCCAAGCTTAGGTTGACAACATGCACACAAATGGTACTTAGTTTCATCATACACATTTCAAATAAATGTGCGTAACATACAAGAAGCAATTTTGATTAATTATTTCTTTGACATTGTCTACTTACTGACAAATGGAAGCAGATGTGAAGTTGCCTGGGTTTAAATGATATATTGATGCCTATATGCCGAGTAAAACTGAATCCAATGACAAATCATACTATTCTTTAAATTGCGCCAATATTTAAGCAGTAGTTCAGGGTGTGACAGCTTGTCAAACGCCTTAGCTAAATCCACAACAGAAATGTAGACTTGTCTTCGATTATTTACAGCTAATGCAAACTCATGAACTACTTCACAACTTCACAACTTCACAAAAACCATGCCTGAAGTCATGCTGCACCGTTCATATACTAGCGAGGGGAGGGGAAGTCATTGCACTTGAGGCTTTCTGATGGCATGGAAGAGCCACCAAAGTAGAGCATGTTCACGGTGCCCAATACTTCTGTCCGATCCGGTTGTATTTGCCTGAGTGTACCTGCCCTGAAGGACTTACCAAAATATGTACATGATAATTCATCAGGCAAGAGTTGTCACAAAAGTGTTTGGATAACAGTGGAGAAAGTCTATAAAACCTCATAATATGAATCCACATGATTGCATATAAATGCCTTGTAGCTGTAAGAGTATAATAAGCAAGTCCCACTCACCGACAGTTGAGGTTATAACTGATTGTAGACATTCAGGACATGCAGTCACCTTAACAAAGACTAAATTTTTATCTATTCATGGTCCATAACAGAAAAAAGAACTCATGACATCTGACTCATATTTTTTGTTATAGCTGATGCTGTCAGAATGGCTTGTGGATGTGCCAGAAGACTTCGCTGAAAATTGGCTCCTGGTTCCTTGCCCAGTTGCCAAGCGCTGTCTTGTTGTGTCATCGAAGGTACATTCTTGCATTTTTTAGCCTTGCAATTTATGAGTTAACCTCCAAAGCAGTCTACTGTTGCACAGTATGGCCACCTCCAAGAAATATCGAACAAAAATAAAAATGAAGCAGGAATACATTTCGGAGTGTGGCCCTTGTGTTATTTTAGATCTCGATGGCTACATGCGCATTGCAAATGTGCTTGGTTCACCCTTAAACCAGTATGCTTTCACAAATAAACAACCTCTTGCAGCAAGCAACAAGGACAAAAAGAAAAATTTATGTTTTGAGACCCATACAGGTGCTTCCTTTATTTATGTAGGTAACTTTGAACAGCATCTCAAACAGCACCAAAATAGCATGCCCAAAAGGCACATGGCTGCTAATGCTCTCACTGAACCTTATGCTAACACAAGCCATATCACTGTGTGGCAAGCAGCGAGTATGATCAATACGAAAAATTGGGAAGAGTGCCCCTGAGGGTGCTCGTAAAATAATACAGAGCACATTGATGGTGTTGACGAAAACACAAATGTGCTTAGAAAGGTGCTCTTCTTCCGCTGGCCCAGTTCACAATCGCTGGGAAATAATTAGTTTATGAAGAAAGGAAGCAGCCACTGGCAGTTGTCATGCTGCCTTTAATGGTTATGCAGCAAAGCAAGCACCTCAGACTTGAAATTTCAGACATGCTGCCCAACACGAACGGAAGTAAGCGAACTGTAATATTACAAACACACCCTTTAAACGTGTGATTATGCATATAAACAGAACAATAGAGAGCAGGTTCTTCACATTCACAGGACATAATGGTGTAAAAATCACTAGTATTGTCTTTGTTGCTGTTGGCACAGAGTTAAGCTGGGAGAAAAAGTGGCAATCGCAAGGATGCCACCATGTTGCTACCTCCGATTTTCGGAACACCAAAAATAATCAAAATATGATGCAAAAAGAAGCATTTGCATGTAGCACATGTATAGACATAGTGTAAAGTTCTTTCGGCATATTATTGAGAAAGATCTTATAGCTGCTTATAAAATTCCTATGAAAACTTAGTGTGTGAAAGGATGCACTTGAAGTTGTTAGAAGGAATTTTAACTAGATGGTGCCATCATGCTGAGGGAGGCTTGGGACTGCTTTTATTGCGTGTGTTGTCAGAACTGCATCTCGTCGTAAGCACCTCCACTCCTGTCGAGTGTAGCAACACGGCAGCACCCTTGCTGTTACCGATTTCAATGCATGGGCGCTATTAGGAGGTTTGCCTCTAGACTTCGTAATATTAATTCTATGGTTAACGATAAAGCTTGATAGCACTTGCTTTCAACTTTATTCGTACAATTTTACAATGTTCCCGGCCTCTTCTACTACATGCTGCTCTTTCTGTGTGTTCTCGAGGGCCCTTGTAATTTATGTAAAATGTGTGTTTGCTTGAATTTAGTAAGCTCCAGCATGAGTTGATGGGCGTCTTGGTTTGACATTAAGGCAGCAGTGCAAAGACAACAAAGGAAACAAGAATGTAGAGCTGGTGTTACAACTTCAGTGTTGGAGAAAGCTTTTCCTTGGATTGAGTAGCACTTTCTTGCAATGCAAATTTCTTTAAACTACAGAATTTTCCAGGAACTTTTCTGAAAAGTGATGCATTTTCTCTTTCCTAAATGTAAAAATTGTAGAACCTTTTGGATTTTTCTTTTTCTTGTGCTCTTTTGATTCATACTATAGCAGGCAACATGAGTTCATTTCTCAAGTGGTGCATTGTGCTTCTCCGCAGTGCACCAATTAATGTGTAATGTATACACTGCTTCTGAAAAATGTCCGATTATAAATCACATTGATGCTTGAAGTACAGACTGCGAGGTGAGATCAAACAGACAGCATTGAAAGTTATTTCAAACTTCCAAGCTAAGTTGTGTTTGTCAAGGAGCTTATCGAGGCCAGCAAAAATGTATTAATATCATTATGTTTCTTTCTTTTTCATGACAGTCTTTAGTCATCCCACAGACACGACAAAACATTCTCTAGCGTTTATCACATTGCATTCACTTTTAGAACCGGCCTACGTTGCAGATCTATACTGCAAGTATGCCTAAGTGATATTTTTGGCTGGGATGATTTTCTACGTCTGTGTGAGCTGTCACATAAATATTCGGTGTCAGCATTGTGCCGTACCATACAATCATACATTAAGATTTCATAACTTGTCTGGTATCATAAGCTTTGATTGGTGGGTTTGCAGTGCAATGTTTCAGGATTTCAATTAGTCAAACAATGACACCACTCTTGTCATATGCAATATAAAACCAAGATTCATTAACTTTACCATTGTGGTAGCTGTGAGACATGAAAAATTGGTTATAGGTAGCCTGAGTTCAGATTGAAAGAAGTACGGGAGTCTTTTTAAAATTTCAAGGTTAGTTGAGTGGAAGTTAACGTTCAATTAACTTATTCCAAATTTACAGAAACTTTCTTGTTCTGTAACTTTTAACTTTTACAAATGAACTTTAATCTCTTTATTCATTTATTTATTTTTTATTTAGAGACTTCATATTGTTCATTATTGCAGCTACTTGGCTGCTTTGGTAACTTCTTATTGTTTTTTGTTCTACTTTATTCTTTTAGGGCTCAACAAGATCCTATGCAAGAAACGGCTATCGCATTGCTGTCTTTTCATCCTTACTGCCTGGTGGAAGCAAATCTTCGGATGGGAAGCACTCAGGTTAGCACTGTGTAGTTAGGTTTTTCTTTTTCTTTTTCTTTTTTTGTGTGCTCTTTTGCGCAAACTGTAAACAGCCACTGAAAGAGCGTACGAAATAATATGGAAAAGGGATGCCAGGCACAGAAAAAGAGTTACTGTTGTGTACAGATGTCAATTGTTGCTACAGCTGATGCCACCAGACATCTACACTGCAAAGCAGACTCTTCTAATACATTTTTTACATGACTAAAGGAAATGTAGCTGCCAAGAAATATGATACCAAAGATGCTGCTGTTGTCATTTCTCTAAAGCAGGAGCAACATATTAATCAGGAAAATATATCAGTGAGGACCTAATTTAGTAGCTTCACTATGCTGCAGCTATGCTGAAGGCACATCTATCAGTGCGGCTAAGCTATGCTGCATCAGTGGCTGAGTTGCTATGACATTCCTTGGCTGTGGATTCAATGCCTGTTGATAGTGGGGTGGCCGCATTCCAAATTGCACTGGTTTGTGAAAATGGTCTCCACGCCGAAACTTCACTTCATGGTAAGCCACCCCAGATGGTCAAAATGAGCCTGTAGCAACACGCTGCACAGCTTTTAGATGTAAAAGATGGCTTATCTGATTTAGTTATGCTGCCCCGTCATAGTGCAAGAAGACTATCATCACTAAAGTTCCATGGACTGCTTCGCTTAAATCACATTTGCCCTACTTGATGCATATTTGTCTCTGAATTATTCTGCAAATCTGATTGCAGACTGAGCTGTTGTTGGTTATTGTGGGATTTTCGTTTTAACTTAGGGATTATTAATACTATGTCTTTTGCAGTTACTATATGAGTTTGATAGAGTGCACTTCAACAGCAGCAGCATCTAACAATGCGAAGTTACAATACGCATGACCATTCATTGGCTGCAAAGGTGAATATAGTGATATGATCGTTCTCAGGATGATGAGCTTCCATAAGTACTATGCTTAGAGTACATTACATAGCATCTGTGTATCCATTCATGATGCTAGCCACTTATGCTTGACAAGATATGCACAGATATGCATGACAAGATATTCACAGCTGCATTAGCACTTGATTGGCTCTGTTCGGCTTCAAGTACAGCCAAACAGAATCTGGGCACAGAGTTGCATGCACTTTTGCATTCAAGTGCACTGCTGTCCAGCCATGTAAAGAACATGATATTGGCTCTTTAGCTGAAACAGGACATTTGTGCTTCTGGCAGCAATGAAAAGTGGTGCCTCAAAACAACAGCATGTACTATTAAAAGGTACTTCCTCCACTCGTTGCACTGTGTGTTCCAGCACTTCTGGCAGCAGGAAATTTTATCTCTTTTTCTACACCACTGTTCCATGTGGGAGCATATCTAGTATGCCTATAGCTATTCATCTGTAAGCTAAGTGAGAACCTTCAAGTTTAACAAGCCATTGTCACCAAAACTGGAAGTAGTGGCTATTATAATTTCAAGAAAGACTAGACAAAAACACCACATCACACTGATCCACAACGGTAGGTAATCTTTTGGGCCCGATGGCATGCCCACTCCATAGACTCGTGCATTCTTGTAGTAGGAGTGGGCACACTGTGGAGGGGTTGAAGGGTTCTTTGATTCCTGGTGGATAATCATAAAGTGATGCCCTCTAATGCCAAATGCATTCCACAAAGTTGTTAAAATATGTTTTTGATTGTAAAACAGCACAGAAAATGAAGGCAGACAGGAGAAATTGGCGCACACCACGAAACATTAACTGAAGGACTTATTGCATTGAGACCAAATAAATAATATTGCCTACTAAACAAGGAAAAGCTAGTGCACATTGTCATGAGAACACACTGCATGATGAAACTAAGGAGGAGGAATGCTTAACAAAAAAATATATATATATGTGCAACCTTTGGCATGCTGATTTTACTGTGCACTGTCAAGGTATGTGATCTTTCTTTTCTTTTAATTTGTGCTAATTATGTTGTGCTTACTAAAACATCATCACTTTTGTTAATCACCTGCACTTCAGCAATATTTCATCTTTGGTGAGCAGTCAGGCAAGCAAGTTCACTAAATAGTATTGCAGGGCTTTGTGACATGACTTAGGTGGTGTAAACCAGCTTAGCCATGCTATCACAGTGTCTCCTGAGAAGCTCTGTCACTTGATCCTCAGCTCACAGAAAGTGGGTTGGAAGTGGCTGCTAATGGTGAGGGGCATTTCCTGCTCAGGAAAGCATAGTAACTGACTCACTCAAAGCGGGCATCTTCCATGGCAGCAGGGTACCCCTGAGTACTCGGCATTCCCAGGTAGGGGGGGTTTCTCCTAAGGACTGACTTAGCTCAATGCTGCTAGAAAACTCGAAAAAAGAAAGAAAGGAGCAGGACACCACTAGTGATTACAAAATAACAAATAATACTTCTTGTTCAACTAAAGGCGCAAAAGGCTTCTGCCAGAGGTGCAGATGGAAAGCAAAGTACATTTTGCAGCTCTTGTTGCACATATTGCACTCGTAATCAGGCACGTAAACCTTTCTACTCTAAAAAGGCTACTCTGGCAACTAACCCATTCTCTGTTCATTGCTGACGTTCTGTGAATAGCGGCACTGTAACTGCTGAACAAATAAATGTACATCAAGGACAGCTGAGTGTATTGCAGACACAGTGAGGGTAACAGAGTGCGGCATAGCATATTGCCACTCTTTTTAGTGATACAGCTGGTAATGATGAGCAAGAAAAAGAAAATCGGCCTATTATACATATGTACTGAACTGGAGTGAAGAGGAGAACAAAGAGCTTGACGAACATGGCAGATATGCATTCAGATATTGTTGTAAAGCAGGTTTTTGTGCTTACACAGTCCTCTTATCACCTTATGCATGCACATCTTTAGCACTACACTCAGGCCCGTTATTGTTTAGAACAATACACCAATGTAGTAATGGTAAACCGTAAAACTATGGCACCGTCAACTTCATAAAATGTTCTGTGGTAAAATAAACCTTTTATTGCAATACTGTCAGACCAAGTTAGTGGTTAAAACAATTGAAAAAGTATGAGCACGTGGCAAGAAAAAAGCCTGCAAGCAACTTTGTGCTTGGGTGTGAATGGAATGTAAAAGTGAGAGCCATTGTGTTTCAAGTGCTCAGTGCAATAGTGGTGTTTTCATAGAACCCCACAACTATCGTAAGCACGTTGCAACACTATAGGGGAGCATTGGGAAAACTCCAGTGCCATCAAAAAAGCTTCTGGACTATGATAAGAGGCTTTTCCGCAGTGTAAAAAAGCATTCAACTTTCATGTAGCAATGGAAACATGCTGTGCACTATGCCATTCATTTCCAAGCAGAACATGTGAAAAATTCCAAGTATGTAAACTCCTGGCTAGGTAGCATTTACTTAGTGTCATTCGATTCTCAGCTGATGTTCCATTCCGGGTGTGCACCACAGCTAGAGCGAAAGCTAATTAAATAAAATTGCCACATTAGACTGTGCGTAGCAGGCTACTGTGGCACAGTGTACAAGACGAGCCAAACAAAAAAAATTTTACTGAGGTGGCGATAGTAAAAAAAGCAGTCAAGGCATAAGTGTGAAAATGTTCAGTTTGCAGATACAAGCCCCAAGTCAGATACCTTATCTGTAGGTTTTTTGGAGATGCATTTGTGGCCTCTGAACTTCAAGGGTTAGTTGACGATTGCCGCTGGGCACTGCTGAATCATCCATGTAATGACTGTCACCATTTAAATTTGGGGCTCTGAGCTCCACTTGACGGCACCATGCCACATGTACATTCATATGTTAAACACACTCCTTACCTTCTGAAGCCCTAGCTGGTCCAAACACAGAAGCGGAGCAAAGATTTTCCCAACAACCTTGCCCCCACTCTACACTTAAATGGCCTCGCGTTCACTGCGTTTACTGTTCTCGTCTTTGCAAGGACAGGAAAGGCAGGCAAGGGTCAGAAGTTCACATGGGATCCATGCTTCCCTTGTACCCCTTTCAAGCACATTTCGCATAGTCTGGCAGCATTGTAGCATGTGCTTGTTTTCACACACACTTGTTACCAAGCTGGTTTATTCAACAACCAGAGAGCCCATACAATGATGGATGCGCTTTTCGCATCTCCACTTGCACTTGAGTGCAACAGCCAAGGAAAAAAAGTGCACAGCACTACCTGCGAAAATGAACTAGAGCAACACTACAGATGGTAACAAAGGCAGTGAGGTGTGCAAATTGGTATACAGGATAATGGACTCTCACAGTTGACTATTTCAGAGGTTATTCATTCTGCGATCAAACTGCTTGAGAACCAGATCTTGGATGCCTTGGAAGGTTAGGAGCCAAAAAAAGAAGTTGAAAAGGCACTGTGCCAGTGGTTTCTGAGTGGCCTGTGCACAGTAGCTGCTAATCGGGATACAGATTCCAACAGAGGGGTTGGAAGGCTGCATATGTACATCATGTCCATCCAGGTGGAGGCTGGATCCAATGCGCTAAAGAAAGACATTGACTTGTGTACAAGGCCATCGCCACTTGTAATATGGGCCAAGTGAACCTGGCTTGAACAAACGTTGTCATATCTTTGACATTTACGCTTATAAGGGAAATGTACAGTGGTGACAAGACGAGCTTGCATGCTTTTTTTTTTATGCACTCCCCATTGAGGAAATATGCCTTTGAAGGGGACTCGCACCAGGTGGTGTATATCACCATTTTTATTTGTGGCAAGCTATGAGGGAAGTAACAGGTGCCCCATTTTTTTTATATAGAAGGTCTAGAATTCTTGCTGTCACTGTGGTATTGCCAGAATACCGGTTTGCTACTGCCACAATGAGGAAGCCTGAATAAAATGAACTTTTCCACAAATGGGTCACAATGTAACGGCTGATTGAGGTGCAAGGGGAGAAAGGTGGCTCACTTCAGATAATTGCGGGGCACACTATGGTGTGTCCAAGATAGCAGTTTTGGAGAGTTTCCTCCTCCCTGCAAGAACAACTGAGGTTTGCAACCCATGGACACTAGAGTTATTGCTATCTTAAGCCATCTTAAGCAGAGTTGTGCTGAACATAGGCATGGCCAGTGCAGGAAAATCACGCATAGCTTGCCGTAAATATTGGTGTTCTGATAGCGACCCTGTTCTGGTTCAATGGATAGCCAGAGGTTCAACATTCTTGTATATAAAATTGCTTCAGGAAGGCAATCTTCGTTCACAATCCCATTAATCACAGGCTGTTTGAGATCCTGCCAATGTGGTGGTGGTGGAGCTGTGGTCCTCCATAGCTGGCATTGCATCAGCATTGAGGCATTTTGTGCATGCGGATTACAGTCGACACATACTGGCATTCAAGGGACGTAATTTCAACCAGAGTGGTACGCTTGGACTCTGATGGAAGTGATGAGAGGCACGAGCACTGCCATCTTAAGAATCTCTTCATACGATATAGACCATTTCATCGGGCGAGGAGGAAAGGGCGTGCAGCGAGCCTTTCCTCCACTCTGGCTTGTGAAATCCAGTGTGGCGCTGCTTGAAAGTATTGCTGTCATGTGGGCGAAATGATTTCAAAATGTTTTAAATTGTACTTTGTCAAATTTTCGCAATATCCAGTCATATAAGATCTTCGGGAAAGCCTTTCGGTGCATCGGTAACTACAGTAAGCAGAAATATCTCTTGGGGGCGCAAACATGGGACACGCATTATCAGCCACGGTGTGTGTATGTGTTGTGAACTATTTGCTTATATCGGTTTTAATTCAACAAAAAAACCGGTGTCTTTGTATTACCAGCATGAAATGGTAAATCTGCTTACTGTCTGATTGCTTGTCGTAGGAACTAAAACATAAAACATGCTCATGCTCGTTTACAGCCAACCTAAGGCAACTTCGAAACATCTAAGCGGCAGGCGCTATAAAATATTTGTGATACACAGGCATCATTCTCGCGCATTTCAAGTCTAATAGGATTGAAATCACTATATGTCTACGCTAGCGTTTCTGCATGAGGCAGATGGCGCTGCTCAACATAGTGATCACTGCGGTTGGTGAACCAGCATGATACATATATAAGCTATGCGCTTCGGCATTGCCTTTTTGCCCTGTAAAGCCATGATATATGAGATGGATCGCATGAAGAGAATGTGATGGCTATCTTTGAGGACAAAATTCCCGTAATATGTGTGAGTGCGTCGTAAAGAACGGAATGAACACAACCAAAAAAGAAAAATCCAGTTATCATCCTATTTCTTGAAAAAGAAAGAGGAAAAGAGCTAACGCCGTAATGCAACCTTCCATAGTCACACCGCACAACGTTTATAGATCTATAAACATTGATGCCGTATGCTTGGACTATGTGCTATATACGGAACAAAGATACCTGTAATCCAGCACCTACCATTGATTAGGATGCCTTGTGCAGTTCGTAAATGGCCGCTTTGTTGGACAAGTATAGTTCACACTCAAAGGTATGGTGTTATTATTAACCAAAACAATTTTATTCATGGGTGGAAACCTCACCCACCGAAACAAGTAGTCAAGCAATGTAATCTGCAGCTAGCAGTTTGAATACTTGTCAGAGTATAACAGCACAGCTCCTATCGTAGCAGAACAGTACACACGCTGTTACGATCGTCGCGTATGTTTCATGGCTCCTAAACTGCAGCTTAGAACCAAAGAAGAATACAGTACTGCTATAAGGTGACATTCGTGAATGGAAAATTCAGGAATACACAATTGATCTCTGAGGCCTATTGTAGGCTCAAATTTGCGCGTACAGATCGTGCTGTGTGCTCTGTCTGCCTCAATGCCAGCAGAAAGTCCGGCCACACCACCTTAAATCACTTCAATAGGTCTCGAATAATCGTTTATCACATAGAAGACACCACATCATACTAAATAGACCCCACGAGCACGAAAACAAACGCCAGAGACTACTGCCGAGCGTATACCTGCCATGCAAGACGGAGTGCTCACCCAAGCCAGCATGCCGGCTGCCCATAGATGACGCCGCTGTGTAGCGATATGATGGCACCCATGAAAAAATAATGTATACTCCCTCAGCGGCTTCATTCTTATAATGGCCTTTCACTGAATCTTGTATAAATTCTGGATGTATTGTAAAAAAATTCAAGTTGTCTTAGTGTTAATCTAGCCAATCTGGCTGCGGATTTCTTGCTCAGAAAGAAAGCACCCAGGCATTCTTTCGTGTCATACAGCGATAAATACTTTATGCCTTTTTCCTGGCTTTTCTCCTAAGGAGCTTCAGTGTAACAATTACTAGTTACAACAGTCAAATTTTTGTGGTGTTTAAATGTTGTTATTAATGTACCTGACTGTAGCCAAACATAAAATTAACTCAACTGGATTCACATGTTGCAGGCACTACTAAATATAACTCTGTGCTTGGATATCGTAGTAATGCACCATTGTTTGTTGACACTGCCATGTGCGTGAGAAATGAACTATTTTGTTTTATGTATAAAGAGGTAATTTCAGTAAAGGTCTACCGCAATAAGCACATTTAAATATGGTCTGCACAATACTACATTCTTATGTCTTCAGCACGAATCCTGAACATGGCAATTCTCTTTATTAGATTTCTGCCTGCTGGATTGTGTCTTCTCGGAAGTGCATCGGACATACTACATTCTGGACCTCTTGTGTTGGAAATCCCACCCTGTTTGCGACAGTGAGGTATCCATTTATTGATGTGATGTTGCAATGCTTGACACAGAGCTTAGCCCACCATTCCTCCTCATACATGCAGTGTTATTATGTAGCTTCTATACCATCAAATGTCATGCAAGTTTCTCCCTTGTGAGACATCTGATACAAATTTCAAAAGGCCCCACACCAGGTTTGGGCTTCGCAAGCTAGCGCTATGCTGCCATGACATGGTCACCTCACTATTCTCACTTTATCATATTTACTGACAGTAGAAGGACCAATGTGGTTATAAGTACATGCACACAAAAAGAACTGTGCTCTCAGCATACGTTTTAACCCAAAATTTCAATTTGAAATCGCTGCCTTTAAACCCCTTCTGAGGTGATGGTGCTCGCTGACGTGATGGTGCTCATCACACCAGCGTTGTGAGATGCCTAATAGCTGGCAGTGCAATGTTTCTGCTGTGCAGAGAAGTTTTTTTGTGTGCAGTGTCGTGCCAACATATCACCCCCACGTATTCTTTCAACAGTAGCTGAAGGCTTGCTGTTGTAATGAGATTTAATTATAAATGGGATAATCAGTCTAGCAGCAGGCTGAGTCTTCAACGTACGGGTCGTCATTGTTGTCTTTGAGCTGTCACTGAATACACGTGGCACGTCTTCTTCATTACAGTATCACTTTCATAAAACTGTTCAATTTTTATTGTTGCCATGTCCTAAATGTTAAGACAAGTGATATCTTTTGGTCGGAATTTTCAGAAAAGAAACACTGAATTGGTTTAAGTGATGCTGGGGCTTGCAAGTTATATCTGCCCACAGTCACTAGATGTCCTGAGTTTGATATATTATTGTGAGTAAACTTCCATTATTACGACTCCGATTAATTCGATATATTTTTTTTTTCAATCCTGACTGAACGTCCCGGACAGCCCTCGCTCAATGATTTGAAATCGACCAGTCAGCACACAGGCGCCTGATTCCTATGGTGACCTCAATCGCTACTCCTTTAGTGGCAGCATCTGTCTCGGTGGAGCTTGGAGGACAGTGAATGCACTGAACACACGGCATTGCCCATCAAAAACTCCTATATGGGCCTGCAATAATAAGATGTTTAAGTAATAACCGTAGGTCACAATGTCTGATTGCGATAATTCCCCAATTGTGTCGCCTGCTTTTTTTTTTTTTCTTTTCTTTTCAAGAAAATTGGGCCGCAAATTGCCTGTGCACGGCAATCGGACACAGAAATTATGCGTAATAAAGAACTCTCGAAACAAAAACAAAACTGCCTTCGTGGCATTTGTATGCTGTACCGCATAACACAAATATATTGCGCGGAAGCAGACCTTTGCAAAAAAGCCGTGCGGCGAAGCTGTCTTTAAAAAACCGGCCACGTTTGTGCCCTTACCCATTTTTCTTGCTAAAAAATTGGGTGCGCATTAGATTTATACTTTGTTTAAGAGCTTTAATGTCATTTATATGTTAGCTTTTTACTTGGGACACGGAAAGTGTGCACGTGTTTGATTCAAGGGCATATTATAATGGGGCAAATACTGTGTAATGAATCAGCAATATCTTGTGGCATTTTTTTCTGAACCTAGTTTAATTGGGCCCGCCAGGTAACTTGATAAATTTCATTGGTTCTGTCACTGTAGAATTAATGCAAGTCAACTATTTGATTTTTCATTTATCACTACTGGAGCTGATGATCTAGCTATTGTAACAAGTATATATTGACATGACAACGCAACGCAACACAACGCAAAAGGTGAAAACAGAAGAAAAGACACCACACAGTCATGTCGATATTGAATCACCAGCTAACCCCAAGCTTCCACTTTTACAAGTATATAACACTGATAATTACTACTTTCAACTATACAGTTCTTGATGGGGTATTAATGACTCAATGGCTCATTTCGATCACTGCTCACAACATTACACTTCTTCGTTGCAAGTTTTCCGTATATCTGGGCTTTTTCAGTCATTCTCACTGCATAACGTCTGTACTTATCGTAGGGTACAACTTAAGGAGGCAGGAAAGGCCCCAACCAGATGACTGAAGCATGGCAGCCGATTGCCTCCATGACTAAAGAAATAGCTGCGATGACGTGACTCAACCCAGTCTGTAGCGTGGGCTGCCATGTTCTCTGTCAACGAGGTCACTGTCCATTCGCCTTATGACGTCAGTCTAGAGTGCACGCTCTTTGGTGGAGGCTCGTGTTATCTGTCTTTGAGGGGAAAGTGCGCTGCCTTCTAAAGTTGTACCCGACTATAGGCCCTTTCAATACTTGCCTTTAATAGTACCCTTCAATAGTCTTTTGAAACATTTACTGTCTCCCTCTTTTTTGAAGGCAAACATGGCATGGTTAATATGCACTGTCAACAATTTCAATGTTTTTTTCTGCAATTGCAGGCAGAATTTCGTTTCTACTGGCTTGATGAGAAATTAAGTGAGGTGCCGCAGATCAAGGAGACAAGTGACGATAATAGGCGCTGTCGGTTTGTGACATTGCCACGGTATCCCTGCACCACAGAAGCCATTTCTGCTCTCATGAACTCACCTCTTCCTTTTGAAGACGAGGTATGGCTAAACACTGCATTTTTAAGGTATACTACTATATTATTTAAAAGTGCATTGCAGCTAAAGCATTTGTAGGCTTCTTGTTCACATGCTCATTATAGAGTGCTGCATGAAGCTTTTTGTTTCAAAGGATCACTAAAGAAAAAATTATTTGGGTTGTATTAGTGAGTTGCCCTTCTGCAGTACCGTAAAGGCCATTCTTATTATCAAAAGAATCTTGGTAGGCCGGAAAAAAAAAAGGAAAGTCTAAAGACGGGCTGTGATGGTGACTTGAAAAGTTTCCACACCATCTTGGTGTGACGTCATAGATTCTGACGACATCTAGTTGGCCTTGTTAATGTTTTTCGGTAAAAAATAGACTGCATTGTAGTATTATTGAAGAGGCAAAGACTGAACTTAGGAAGCTTCCAAGTACTTTTACTGAGCCACATCGGCTCAAATACAAAGGAATACTTTGAAATCCTTGAATTCACACTCATATACTGGTGCTAGTTTTTGTGCGCAATATTAAAATGTAAGTTTCATATTCGTTTTCTCTTCTAATAATCAACCTATTACAGCAAAATTAGGGAAAATACAGTTTTGAAAGAAAACTTTACCAATATAAACTGATGTAGTGTTTATTTCTGTATCTCTTTAAGCAAAATCTTTCACCTTAACCTTTGAAAGTGACTGTTGCAGGTGCCATAGAATAATGCCAGATTCTGAAACTATAATTGATGTATGCATAACAAGTCACGATTCAAATGATGTTTTCTGGCAATTCTCACCTCTGATGTAAGCGATCATTTGCCAGTATTTTGTTTTTTGCCACAACAGAAGAACAAGAAAGGTGTTTTTGATATCAGCCATTGTTCTGTTGCCACTTTAACAAAGAGAATATCAGTGCTTTTTGCTCAGTGATAAAGAACACGGACTGGTCTGAAAGGTATAGCGAAAATGACCCAAATATTTCATCATCATCATCATCAGCCTTGTTATGCCCATTGCAGGCAAAAGCCTCTCCCATACTTCTCCAACTACCCCGGTCATGTACTAGTGGTGGCCATGTCGTCCCTGCAAACTTCTTAATTTCACCCGCCCACCTAACTTCCTGCCGCCCCCTGCTACGCTTTCCTTCCCTTGGAATCCAGTCCGTAACCCTTAATGACCATCGGTTATCTTCCCTCCTCATTACATGTCCTGCCCATGTCCATTTCTCTTTCTTGATTTCAACTAAAATGTCATTAACTCGCGTTTGTGCCCTAACCCAATCTGCTCTTTTCTTATCCCTAAACGTTACACCCATCATTGCTAGATGATGGGTGTAACCATGTCATATCCTGTCATAACCCTGACATATACATATTTGGTATATGTTTATTCCGGTAATAAAGTCGTGTTGTGATACTGCTTTCCCATTAGAACGAATGAGGTACAAGAAAGCTAGGAAGCCGTTAGTGACTCCAGAGATGTATAAAATGCAGAAACGTGACAACTTATTTGATACATTTATTCGCTACAGGGATCTTGATGTATTAAGTGAATACAATAAAATAAGAAACAAGTTTACTTCAGGCCTCAAGAAAGCTAGAAACAGGTACTATTATGAACATATGTTTTCCACAGTATCAAACGATCCAAAGAAAATATGGAGTGCAGTTTGCAAGGTTTAAGGAAACCAGCAAGACACAAACCCAAATACATTGACACCTCTTTGGCTGACAAATTTAATGATCACATTTTACTGGCCGGTGGGACATCGCTTTCTAATGGTTCATTAATAGAATCTGAAAAATGTACAAACTACGAGAGCTCCAATTCCATTTTCCTATCTCCTTGCACTGAAGTGGGTGTTTTTCTTAAGGCCTTGAAAAAGGATACTGCAGCAGGGATTGATGACATAAAAGCATAACGAATCATAGCCGTTGCTGATACTGTCTCGGCTCCATTATGCCATATATGTAACAGGGCTTTAGCCAATGGCATCTTTCCTGATTCAAGGAGAATTTCCAAAGTGATTGTATTGTATAAAGGAGGCTCTATTGCTAATTTAAATAATTACGGACTAGTATATTCCTAGATAAAAAATATGCCCTTGTGCATCAACAGTTTAGCTTCAGCAAACATAGGTCTACTGACATGGCACTTGTTAGGATCAAAGAAAAAATCCATAATTTTGAGAATAAGTTATATGCAGTCAGTCTTTTTCTGCATTTCAGAAAAGCGTTTGACTCTATTAAACATACCATTCTATTTAATAAATTGACCTATTATGGAATTCGCAGGATTGCTCTAAACCTGATTCAAAAGTACTTCACTGCTAGACTACAATACACACGTTATAATAGAGTTTTGTTTGCAAAAGAAAAAAGTAACACTTGGTTTCGCAAGGATCAATTTTAGGTCTGCTATACTTTATTATATATGTAAATGATATTGTAAACATACTGCATACTCCAGATATAGTCTTGAACGCTGATGACACAAATTTGTTATTCTCAGGCAACAGCGTACTTTGCTCGAAACTGTAGCCAATAATTGGTTAAATCAACTTTTAGTTTGGTTAGCAGCGAACCAGCTACTGTTAAACATCACTAAAGCCAAATATGTAGTTTTTAAGCCTAGAATTAAGCTTGATGACTGTGATTTTTGTGTTAAGTTCAATACAGTTGAACCCCGATATAACAGTCGGTAAAATCGGCAATTTGCTTTACTATAGCGAAATTTGGTTCTATTGAAATTCAACCTTTTGTGAAGTTAAGTACAGTCGCCAATCGATTTTTCATACATGGAAAGGCGCCGCAGAATTTTCCGAATTACCGGGCGATCGTAGAGAGCAAATTTGAGTGAGAAAACAATTCATTTTGATAAATTTGGGAGTTTGTGACAAATGATACGGTTTCATGCCACGTGGATCGATATCTTCTCGTCGGTACGAATTCACTAAAGGCCGAACCGCTTTCACGTGCACTCCGCCCTCCAAGCTGATAGCATCGCCCAAACTGGGACAACGCTATCAAGAAAAGCACCAGCAGCGGGGAGGGAATGCTTCGTCTGCCTCTCGCTCTAACGGGTCACCGAAATTCGAGATTGCGCAATCTCCTAGCACTAAATGCGCGGCAAGACACCTTACATGGTGCCATGCCGTCTCGTCTCGGCACACCCACTCTTTTCACACGTGGCAGATTACCTCCAAAGCAGGGTGCGCGGCTGCATACACTTGCAGCGATGCACAGTCGCGGCTGAAATGCACACCAATCACCCCCCTGCCCCCCCCCCCCCCCCTTGCCTCCTCCTGCGTGCTTCATCGCGTTACCGCGAGCTCACTCCCCTCCCGTCCTTTCTCTTTGCTCACGCAGGAAGGCGGTACTTGTGAAGCCACCATCTTGTCTCGTCTCACCATTTCTTGTCTTACCCTCGCACACTTCCACTCTCACCTACAGCACACAGTGTGCAGGGTGTGATAGGATCTTTATACGGAACATGATGCGGCTCCACTTCGGCAGTTGCTCTTGTTGCGTGGGATGCGATTTGAGAGGTCCGTTTGCAAGCAGCCGCTTGTAATTCAGTCATTTGACGACCTGCGTCCGCGGAAATTTCCATTTATTGTCTGGGCATTCCTTTGCGGCGGTAGTGAAATTTCGTTATATTGAAATCGCGTACACACTTCATTATATTAAGGTTCTAAATACATGGTGTTATATGGATAAGACAGATAAAAAGTTAAATACTTTATGTCCAGAATTTCGTTATATTGAAGTTCGTTATATTGAGGTTTAGCTGTAGTTGTGTACTCAAGCAGACTTCAGCTTTTAATTTTTAGGTGTTCTTTTTGATGAAAACCTGAGTTTTACACCTCATGTAAAGAAGATTCATTCTAGTATTTGTAGGTCAATAGGCATATCCCATGTTTTTCTGATATAACCCGCCACTGTGTATAACCAACACCCCCAATTAAAACTGAGTTCACACGACGGACATGATCGTGGACAAATCAGTCATGTGACACCTGAGGCAAATCGGATCACTTTGCAGGTGCAGCTAGCATTCGCGTAGCAGAGGATGACAGTGCTGCCAGAGCAGTCCTCACATGAGCAACGCTGATTTCGCTCTCCACCGTATCGCGAAGCACTTCACATGGATCGAGGGAGTGCTGCGAGAACGGGTGACATACGAGTTTGCCAGTGCCACATGCACTATTCGCTATGTGCAGAATGCCAACCGATAAAGAGGAGGAAAATGAACAGTCACGAAAGAAGGAAGAAGGGAGCTTCAACACTCAGTGATGAGGGATAGGGTGGGGTTCTCTAGGAGACAATGAAACTAAATAGCTGAGAACTTTGCCTCAAGGTGTGGCTAAATGTCAGTGTGCGCCACACCCCCAGGTGAAATTCGCATATGACCCGCAGCCCAACTTTACTGTTAACTTTTAAAATTTTTGGTGCAGGTTGTACAGTGCAGGATTAGGTATCACGTTCCTGTTTGGTTGAAATGCTGTCTTTATCATGCAATAATTCAGTCCCATCTTAGTTAGTATATGGAGGACTAAAGGCCAATCAAATTTGGATCTACTTATATGTCTACAAAAGCAAATACTAGTTCACTGTATTGAAAAACATTAAACATCACGATTCTGTTCCTCATTTCCTATCCCCCAGTATAGCGTAGTAAACCAGATGGATTTCTGGTTACTATCCCTGCCTTCTCTCTTTCTTTCCTCCACTTCCTCCTCTTTGGACATCGCAATCACACGGCATATTTTTTCTTGAAACATGGTCTTTTAAAAATTAATCACTTACGTGAATTTAAGATAGCTGTATTCATATGAGGTTAATTCGAAAACGATGCACTAATTTTTGAATTCTAGTACCTCTCAAGTTTCACCCAATACGATTTCAGGCATGACCATTTTAGAGTTCCCTTTTACAGGACCACCTGTAGTACAAAACAGCTAAGATATTTATTCCCATCCTTCATAAATGCACATCCAAACATAATCACCATTGCACAATACTCCAAATCATTGAACTGCTTAGTAAATACTATTAAAATATATTTGGTGTCCCTTTCTGATTGAGACTGTACCATAAGTTTCTTGTGTACTTTATGTATAATTATTTTTTGTTAAGTCAATTTCATATTGTGCTTGTATATATTTATCCACTTATTTCTTACACATAAAAAAAATGACTGTTGGACTTAAATTGTTCCTACTCAGAAAATTGTGTAATGAGATACTGTATTTAATGCACGTATGTCTATAATGTATGCTATTGATATGTATGTATGCTACACTACCATGCCATTGCGCAACGTGTGGGTGGTCTGGCCTTAGTCAGGCAGACAATGTTCTCTCTTTAGCCTTGTCATCCAAGACCTTCACTGTGTCTGAATCAATGCTAAATAAATAAAAATGAAAAAATAAACTACCTTTGTCAAGGGCTAAGGTGAGCAGTGGCATCTTGAGATTCAAGAGCAGCACTATTAAGTTGCAAATTTGTTTCTTTGGCAGTTGGATGGACTGTTGTTTTATCACAAGAAAGCCCATTACTTTGAGGGCGTCTCACCCCTGGTTGGCTGGCTCAAGCCATACATGGTACCTGAAATCCTCGGAGCCTCCGTGGACCCACGCTATCTTGAGAAACAGCCACAGATTCACCAAGTTGGCCTCAAGGAGAAACTAGAAGCCAAGAAGTCTCGAACAAGAGATAAGGTCAAGATGGCACAGTCGAGCGCTGAAGACTGCGATACTGAACCAGCCACTGTGATGGAAACATGATATTCTGCTCTTTTGGTTGTTATGTGTCGTTTTGTTGAATACCATTGTGCAGAGCATAAAGTCAAAGTGAAAATTGATCATTAAGCAGCAAGCTGCCTGAGACAGGTACTATAGTATATGTCATTAGCTAGTGAAAATGCAACCTTAAAAAGACCTCCTTATAAGAATCTTTAAGATATGAAAAATTATTGTTGTTTCCGGTATGTGGAATCTAGTCTGTAACTTGTGTTCTAATGCATTCTTTTAGCTTTTGCCGAGGTAAAAATTGGTGGTGCATCCATCCTTAAGAGATGATTGATGACTTTAATGCCATTGGCAATCTATGTTACAGTTGTTGGGAAATGCTTATTTATATGTTTTGCATAACGATTATTATGACAGGCGGTTTGTGTCCATTCACACGCACCCACCGACCCAAGTTGGCACCAGGGAGGTTAATGCTCAGTGACAGGTACCCAGTGTCCCAAGTAGGCATCAAAGCAGTTTATTGAAGAGCGACACATACAAAGTGGCAAATACCCTGTGACCCAAGTTGACATCAAAGATGGTCATTGAAGAGTGGCATATACTAGCCGATGGCACGTACCCAGTGACGCACATTGGCATCCAAGAGGTTTACTGAAGAGCGCCACATACCCAGAGTTACATACCCAGTAACCCAAGCTGGTCTGACAGTGGGTTTTGAACCCAGTTTCCTCAGGACATCAGCCCAATACCTTACTCATTTCACTAAGAACTACGCAGAGAGCCAAGTTGGAGGGAAAGAAATTAGAGCAGACATAGATACATGTACATACCGCAAGCTTGGTGAAATTCCCAAAGAATGCTAATACCATTAAAGAAGGGGTTAAAGGCCACTGTACAGCATCTTGGGGCTTGCCGTACGAAGTTCTACTAGTAGAACACTTGGTAGCTTAGTAGCGCATTGAGATTAAGGGCACTGTTTTGTTTTAGTGATCATGTTCTGTTGCAACAAGCTGCATTTGTCAGTGGGTATCTTGTTGCACTGCTGAGCACAAGGTTGTGGGTTCAATCCAGGCTGTTGTGGCCCCATTTTAATGGAGGCGAAATGCAAAAATGCTCGTGTACTTGGATTTAGGTGCGCATTAAAGGACCCCAACTGAGTAAAATTGATCGAGAGTCCCCCAGTATCATCATCATCAGCCTATTTTATGTCCACTGCAGGACAAAGACCTCTTCCTGCAATCTCCAATTACCCCTGTCCTGCACCAACCGATTCCAACTAGCACTTGCAAATTTTCTAATTTCGTCGCACCACCTAGTCTTCTGTGTGAACTCTTATTCCATCTTCTCCTGCTGCTTTTCCCCGTTTCATGTCTTGCAAGGCCCTTCTGACCTCATCGCTAGTTATAGGAGGAGTTTCTGTATCCTTTTCATTACTACTTCGAATTGAGGTATCGTGGTTGCTCTGGGTACTGTACAGATCAGTATAGAATCCTCCCTCTGCATTTACTATATTTTCGAAATAGCTGCTGATATAACCCTGCTTATCTTTCAGTACATACATCTTGGTTAGTCCTATGCCAAGCTTTCTTCTCATTGATTTCATGGTGCGTTCATTTTTTACAGCTTCTTCAGTCTTTCTCGCGTTTTAATTTCGAATATCACTTATTTTTGCCTTGTTGATCAGTTTTGACAGTTCCGCAAGTTCTGTCTTATCTCTTGAGTTGGACACTTTCATTCTTTGTCGTTTCTTTATTAGGTCCTTTGTTACTTGGGACAGCTCGCCTACTGGCTGCCTTGGTGCCTTGCCTCCCACTTCAATTGCTGCCTCTGAAAGCAGCCTCGTTACAGTTTCATTCATTACCTCTATGTCATCATCATCTCCCTGTTCTAAGGCTGCATATCTGTTTGCAAGTACCAGCCTAAATTTGTCTTCTTTTACCCTTACTGCCTCTAAGTTTACCTGTTTCTTCTTGACCAATTTTGCTATTTCTCTCTTCAAATTGAGGTGAATCCTAGCCCTCACTAACCTACGATCACTACACATTGCCTTACCTATCACTTCTACATCCTGCACTATGCTGGGATCAGCAGAAAGTATGAAGTTAATTTCATTTCTTGTTTCACCATTAGGGCTTTTCCAGGTCCACTTTCTGTTGCTACACTACCTGAAAAAGGCGTTCATTATTCGAAGCTTATTCCTTTGTGCGAATTCTACCAGCATCTCTCC
The DNA here is from genome assembly GCF_038994185.2 of Dermacentor albipictus. Taxonomy (NCBI): domain Eukaryota; kingdom Metazoa; phylum Arthropoda; class Arachnida; order Ixodida; family Ixodidae; genus Dermacentor; species Dermacentor albipictus. The sequence continues at coordinate 372,273,504 of NC_091821.1, forward strand.
TCTAGCGTTTCTAGAATCGATGCCGTAGTTTCCAATTGCTTGTTCACCCACCTGCTTCTTCCCCACTTTTGCATTGAAGTCGCCCATTACTACAGTATACTGAGTTCTAAATCTAAATCCCCAGAATTTAATTTGGTTCTGTTGGCCACATGTAACTTTGGAAGTGAATGTTCAACATTTCTTGAGCTAGCTTTGCAAACTGGATCAAACATATTATCATGTCACAGCATTAGTTGCTAAAATTAAAGTTCTGATACATTTCGGCACTTTCTTTTATTTATTTATTTGTAATACCCTCAAGGTACATAATTGTACATTGCAGAGGGGAGGGGCTTGAGTAAATTCCAAGAGTAAAAAATACAGGATTATTTCTAGGAATTCACAGTGAAGGGAACAAAAACGATATGACGTAACATGCTCTTGTTTAATCTTTTATGGCATCATCAGAGATTCAACGCAATAGTAGACGGAGTGAACAAAACTACTTTTTCTGAATTCATTTTGTTTGAGTTCTTTGCATCTCTCTATTCAATTACAACTTGAAAATTTGGCAGGGTCTTCTCCTGCAAACATGTTCTGTGCCTGCCAGAGTCTCTAGTCTTGTTGTGACATCGTGTTATGGAAGGCCTTCACGTGGGAGCTCACTCCATTGTTTTCTGTGCTGCTACTCTTTGTGTGGCCCCCGACGTAGCAGCATACAGACCACCGAGTGAGCAGGAGCGTGTGCCAAAACATCGAAATGCCCTGCTCTCATGCGACGACTTTCTGTTCCATGCATTCGTGACGCCTGTTGAGAAATAATACTGAAACTGTTTCGTAGAAGATTTGTTTTACTAATAAATTATTCTGGGTGCCCAGAGGTCTGCCAGTAACTTTTCTGTTGTTTCAAGGTCCTTGATCTTCACCTAACACAAAAAGAAAATTTGTAATCTGTCATTCTAATGTGAGCATGTGTGACGACGACACAATAGCGGCGACGATGGTGTGATGATGACAAAATGAAGATGTGGTGACAACATATTGATGGCTATTGGTTTGGCAACATCAGTGCTCACACCACCTGCAGGCCACGCGCGGCGTCTCTAGGCCATAATGCCTACGCATAAAAACTCCAAAAGGTTCTCCATGACGGGTATTGTTTTGATAACCGCAAGTATAAACCCAACTGGAAAAACTCTTATGGCCCAACTTTGGCCAGATGTATGTACGGTGGCCGAACAAGGATTGGTTGGGCCAAGTTGGGAAATGTGTCTTGGCCCGGTCTCCGGGACCGACATCAGTCTAATGCCTGCCAACTACCATGGTGCCCTATGTCTTGCCAACTACTGGTGAATGTGAGCCTTGCAAGGTGCCACATAAATCATTGGATGGCTCCGATCTATCCTAAATCATATGAAAGGGCTTTGGGAGGATCCGGACATTTCAAGTGGGCATTCAATCCTAGCATTGTCATGCACACTGCAGCATACATTTATCATTTGCTCATTTTTCTAATAATACTTTTTCTGTAGATGAGCTTAGTCATAGCCTTTATATTTCGTGCTACCACGGCACAAAGATGCATGCTCGGACCGGCTGAAGCCATGTGAAGAACAATTTGGTATACATGTATGTAGAATTCAGCGTTTTCAACTGAAACAGGAAAAAAAATTTGTGCTGTAGTTTTTTGTGAAATTCAGTTTTAATTGAAAAGGGTTAGTGAGAATAAATTAACCAGAGAGCTAAGACAGCAACCAGGTACTGAGCTGCAAGCTTACGTGTGCGCTGAGGCAAGGATCTAGTTGATGTCGAAGTCTCCCATCAGCCTGCCACTGCGATGAAAAAAGCAGAAGGAAGAACGCTGAGGTGCCATGAAAGCCCTAGCACAGATCCTTGAAGCTTTCGTGTTGGGCCCACCACAGTGGACAAAGTGGGAAAGTTCACTGATGGTAATGCTCTGTCACATCTGCCTATGCTACACTGTAAAATAATTGACACCTCTAAGAGTGAATAATGGTAAATTATTTTACAGTGTATAGCCAATGTTTTTTTTTTCATTATTATTCACTAGGGCTCTGTACATGCATAATATAATAAATGGTGTCTCATTCTATATATGTGCCATTATTACATGCACTCGCCTACAGCCATATGTCATTGTGCCCTTGCTCGACACCTTCACGAGAACTTTGGTATTCTGTGTACATACAGCATGTTTCGGTATAACAAAATTAGTTAACCAAATATGCTCCCAAAAAGCCTGAAAAGTTGAAAAAAAGCCTGTGCAAGCTTATGTGAGTGAAAATACCCGAACAAAAAGAAAATGTTTCATTTTTGTGTGAAATAAATACTGAAAAAGTACAGCGAACTTCCTTTAAATAAAACATTTGCAGATCTGATGCACTGTGGCAATTGGTTTAAACAAAGCCTCGATTGGTGTTTGTGAAGAATGCTATTCTTGGTTAATGACCATTTGCAAACATTGAGCACACGATGAAGTTAGAGAAATTTTCACCAGGAAACACAAAGTTCAACATAAAGGTATGGCACTCGAACACACGCATACCATGCATAACGACGAACAAATGACTACAACACAATGATGACGATATGGCGCCTGTGGTGGCATGACAATTGTATGATGAAGCTGGAATGACGGAACAAACAATGGCATCAATAATAGAACAATTAACGCATGATGACAGCTTTGTATGACTATGATAATGACGATGATTGAATGAGCATAAAAAAAAATGGAATCACTACACACTCATGCACATTAAGTGGTTCCCGGAAACCACTGGCAGCAGGCTGTAGCCGCTACCTCCCTGATAGGTTTCCTCGGGAAGGGAATATCCCCTAGCCTATATTCTATCCGCAACAAAGTCGCGATACTTCTTCATCGAATCACTACGTTGAAGAAGTATTACGACAATGGCATGATTCTGAAGTGATGATGGCATGATGACGACTTAATAACAACGATGGCTTTAGAATGATAGCAATTAGATGCTGAATCTCGAAGGAACAAGACGATGCAATTACCACAATGGTATGACACCAACAGCATGGCATTATTACAGTGACAAGACAGAATGACTACAATTAAACGACCATGATGGCATGACGATGCAATAACAATGGTGGAACAACGAAGGCGGCATGATGACAATAAAATCACTATTCTGAAATTGTGTTATGTGAAATCGGATGATGATGATGGAACGATCGTGACAACAGCATGATCACAAAGGTACGATGAGAATGGCGGGCCAGTGGCGGCATGATGACGGTGACGACAGCGGTGTGACGAAAACAGCGGCATGATGACGGCATGACAATGAAGAAACGTTCACAACCAAACGAAGATGTAGCGCTCCTTGCCTTGGGCCCAGGCAGCAGGCCACAACTCGCTCCACGCGCAGCGTCCGTCAAAGAGGAAGAAGTTAGCTCTCGGCCACGCAGCGTGTGCAGCATGATATAGTGAGTGAGTGAGTGAAGACTTTATTTAAAAACAAGGTATTGTCGGGTGACTTTGTTGTTAGGCAGCAATAAGCCCCTGGGCCCGGGCGGCTTCTTCAGCTCTCTTGATGACCTTGGCCTGCAGGTCAGGGTCGGAGCTGAGCAACACAGCCTCACTGCTCAGTATGACTTATTTCGTGATTTGTGTAATTTTCCGCTGGGCACGACCATATAATATAGAATAGATCCGCTTTTTTTCTTACAATGGTTTTATGTATTAGGGTATTGGTCTGGGTAGTAGTAGTGATAGCCTACGGGGTTGGGATAGGTGTTCGTCTGAAGTCGCCTCCAAGCTGCTACTCGTCACTTGTTAAGTGATTTGTGTGCAGGCAGGTACGCCGCCCTGGCTAACCTGTTGTGCTGAGTTATTTCCTGGTAACTGACCATAAAGAGAAGAGTCCAAAACCCAATGCTGGCGGAGCTGGGTCTTCCTCACATTAGCTGTGACAGGTTTAGTGACCCAGTAAAGAACACGCAGCTCCAACCCTCCGGCATGTATGCTGTTGGCTGTTTCACTCATCCTGGCGGCGACAAGGCTCAGGAGGTCTCCCGACCTGGCGGTGCTGCTGTGGCCACATTCCAACACACCAACCTTCCACTATTTTGGCCTGACAGCCCCAGCACCTGGCTCCTGCAGGTCGAGGTGCACTTCTGTCTCCGGCATATCACCAGTCAACAGACTGTAAGGTCTTACATGTGGTGCCCTCCTTACCTCTGGACGGCGCCGACGACTTACCGGATGTGATCACCCTCGCCGGACCCTACCCATCCGTACTACATGTTGATGGCGGCTGTCATTCCCTGCATGCACCAGAGACTACTGGTCCGATTTATTACATAGAAGGATTTGCTAACTGCAACCTCTTTAATTTTCAAATTATTCTACCTTTAAGTTTTACAGGTTCAGCGACTAAAACTATTTGGGATTATAACCGTGGTAATTACGATAGATTCAACACTGAACTAGAAGCTTTCTATAACAAACATTTTCTGCCGTCTTTTGCCTCACGGACCGTGAATGAGAATTGAGTTCTTTTTGAGCAAGTATTATAGTTAGTTGACAAGCATGAGCTGCTAATCTCTATATACAACGATAAATGCAGGCATTTAACTCATCACTACTACCAAGACCTATAGCACATTGGAACAGTCTCCTGGATCACATTGCATCCATCTCCAATCGTGAAACATTTCGTGATAAGCTAAATTCGTTGTGTAATAATATTGTATAACAATGTTGCACTTTGCTATTTTTGTCATGTAATTACTGTTGCCCCCCTTACTCAATGTCCTTCAATGGGCCTGTAAGGTAATGCGAATAAATAAATAAGTCAGAGTTCGACCACAGCAGACTCTAGCACAGCTATGGAGCTCGGTGGTAGTCGCCCTTCGCAGCTACTTCGACGCATGCACCAGCCTCTTGGTGGAGTCTCCGCATTTCAAGAGGACAAGTTACTGCATGAATTGTTCGTCCAGCGCCTCCCGCAGAACATTGCAGTGGTGTATCACTTAACCGCTGCCCCGCTGTGTCAGGAATGGTATCAGTACTTTCGGCGATCTATAAACCTCCCGGCAGATTGTGCCACTGTGAGAGGGGGCAGTGAAACTGCATAATCTACGCGTAGCAACAGGCTAGCATCGCCTAACCCGACTCTCGAAAGTGCTGTCGCGGAGTAGTACGCTTGGTGGTGCAGCGCCAAACCATCTGCCATTTTATTTTTTTTTTTTACTGTCGCCCATTCGCGTGCACTAGCGCGCGCATGTTTTACGATATGTTTTTAGCAGTTTCCTTGCATTAATTTACCCTAACTAAAAAGTGCGATAGCTATGTTTCCCGAGCGCCTTCATTAGAACAACCGTGACTCAATGGTGGGGTGATATGCTACTCAGTCCACCACATTGCAGCATCAAGCGCAATATCAACCTACTGCAATATGTGCAGGGTGCTTCCTTTGCTGAGTTAAGGAGCACCGGTTATGCCCCCACGTATTTCTCGCGTCTTTGTAGCCACATTCGAGACGCACATCTGCGTACTATGGCATGGCTTGGCTTACAACGGCCCAGTGGCCTGACAGCGCAGCTGGCAAGCATATGTTAAGAATGGCGAGCTGCAAGGCAAGAAATTGCCACCCAGTTACGACCGGGGAACAAGACACGCATCCCCCACTCTCAGTCGCTTCAGCTAGGATGCGTTCGATGAAGCGGGCTTTGTGCTGACACCGCCGCCTGATCCTCCAGCCCCATCGCCGTTGTGGCGGAACGAGTTCGGCCGGCGAACTATTGTGACCGAGCTCTCCAGCGCGGACCTGATCTGCTACGCGTGAGCGGGCGGCCACGGGAAAGCCGTTTTTTGTTGCTTCCCACGCGCGACCGGGACGCAAGACAACGAGCTACCCACCATGGCTCCGAGCTTCCCGGAACGGCGCCCCTCTGACGTCGGCGCCGGACATCGGAATGTGTGTGCCTATGTGTGCGTCAACTGTTCTGCGGGGCGGCGGCAAGTTGACAATGAGTAAACGAACATTCGCGTCACCTTCTATCGCGGGAGGACCGAGTGTTTAAAAACTGCTGTGGCGCGAATGCTCGGGGCACTTCTCTTGAGCAGTCATGTTGGACGGACACACTTCTCTCGTGCAGTCATGTTGGACTGACACTCGATATTTTTCTCAAGCAGTCATGTTAAACTGATTTAAATACTGTAAATAAACCCATATTCCTCGTTCTCGATGAGAAGCAGTTTTTCCCTTCATCAACGTCCTCAGCGTGGATAAGTTGGACGACGGCATGGGCCAGCTACCTTCGAATTCATCTCGGATCTCGAGCGATGGGATTGAGCCCCCAATCCTGACACATCTGACATTTCCGTTGTTTGAAGCTTGCGGCCTAGTATAAAAGTGTTTAAGGAAAACGTTGATTTTTTTTTCACCTGCTGGATGAGGAGAGCCTTCGATGGAAGGGGTTGTCTTAATGGGGATAGGATAACTTCCATAAAGCAATAGCTGTGAAATACCTCTTGATGGCAGTTTCAAGCAGCACTGGGCAGTTGAGCCGCTGACGGATTTCATCGACGGTGGAGCTGCTCTGCGCTTCCATTGCTACACAGTCCTTGCTCGGTGTTGTGTCGAGATGTCTGGTGAGGCAGCCTTCATGAACGTTGAAATGAGAGAATTATGTACACTTGTGCTCAACGAAGAAAAAGTCCTTTTCTGCAGAAGCAACAGTGGGGTCCTCGTGCGCAGGAGCAGAGGATGGTTGCCTCATCTCATCATGTTGGGTGCTCCATAGGTCTCATCATTCATGCTGGCTTCTGCTGTACGTCGTTTCTTTCTGGGCCTTGTGGGTGGAGGTGATATCCTGGTCATGGATAATTTCGCTTCTTTACGTATGCCGGGGGAAAAGGCAAGGTATGGCGTAATCTGTCGGCACAGTTCTCTTTGAAACGTCAAGCAAAATGTTGACACTAAACTCATCGAAGTATCTTTCTTCGACCATCATTTTCCTCATAAAGTGCTTGCTGCTAACGGCACCTTTATGGCTCAGCACACGGTCTTTGTGAGGAATGGCTTCTGCCCAGTCTTTTAATCACTTGGGGTCGGAAGGAGCATTCAATAAGATTACCTTTTGTTTGCAGCTTGCGTAGCCACTGTTGCAGTTTTTTAGCGAATCACTTGCGGCCCATAACTGCAGTCTACCGATCACCACCATAGCGCTGGGGCAGCGCTGGCGTAAAATTGCAGTCATCTTGCTTAAAGAGCTACGACGATGCTGCTGGCGACGACGCAATGAACAGTTCATGCCATGCGAACGGCGTTTGGGACACAAACGAGCCGTGCGATGTCATCTAATTGCTATCGCAACGAGATCTTTCATGCATGTTTTTTGTTTCTTCCGGCGAAGTTTCACCGCTAGGCCGGGCTGACGCTGCGATCAGAGGCCCGTTTCGCAAGAGCATGGTTGGTACTTTATCTGGGTCACTTGTCCCTTGTGCATCTGCTGTGTCCCCACCTATATATCTTCCACCGTGCTGCAGGGGCAAGTGTCATGATCACGATTTAGCGGCAGACAGAAACTGCCCTGCTCTGCAAAAGGCCACTAGGCAGCTCAGGAATGCTACACGCCCACGTATTTCAGCCTCACGACAATAAGAGCGATAGGAACGAGGGGAACTACAGCGAGATAATCAGACAGCAGTTCAAGCGAGACGCGAAAAGGCGATAGGAACGCATTTGTCGTCTTGCGTTTTCGAACACTCCCACCGTCGACGAATTTCTTCGCAAGTACCGCAAAGACAGTCTCGGGGGCAAGGAGCTAACTCTAAAAGCCTCATGACGCACGGCGAATTAATGGTGACTGTAGAACCTCTAGTTTATAAACACAAGCACTACCAATTCGACAATCCATGCAACCTAAACAGGCACATGTGCACCCAATATATGCCGACGTCCTTCACGCCGCGCGACAGCACGCGGAAGCGCCTTCCAGAACAGATCTCTCACGCACCGTGTGCATTGACGAGGTTCACTAGTAGCAAATTGTCCAGCATGTCACGGCTGAGGTGACCAACTGCATCCTTTCTCTTTTGAACAACCAAACTCCTGAAATTAAGCAAGAGTCTACACAAGCCTTGCGCATAACAATTTACAGAAACCGTGATGGCAAAACCGCGTGCACAACCATGCCACATTTTTTTTCGCCGCATTCCCCGGTTTGGTTTCTTCAATGGAATTGTCAGGGAATCAGGCTTAAGCGTGTGGAGCTCGTTAATAGGCTATCAGTGAGGCTACCGCTGCCTCTAGCAATTATGCTACAGGAAACTGGCACAGACACACCAGCTCTAATCGGCTACACAGCTTACTGCACCCTTTCCATAGAACAAATAGGCGCACCGTACAAGGATCGCAACTTGCAGCTCCAGTGGCATAAAGGTCAAGCATGCATCCTGGTTTCTCCGCGAGTTAACCATGCTGAGCTCGATAATTCGACCTGGTGCTCACATACACAAGATATAGCAGCGGTACGTCTTTTATTAGATACAAATGCACAAGCTCTAGTTTCTTCGGTTTACGCGAGGAGCTGTCGACACTACCAAACATAAGGTGGGTTGAACACTTCGAAAGGATTAACCCCCCAAGATCATGTAACTGCATGCTGCGACCTTAACGCGAGGCACACGCATTGGGGGTATGACACAACAGACGCACGCGGTCAGCACTTATAGGAACAGTTAACAAGAGCTAGACTCCATCTCACCAATGACTATACCTTACCAACTCATTTTGGCCAACATATAGACCAACAAGAGACTTCCCCAGACCTAACTCTTTTGAGCCATCTCAACGAAATACTAACTTAGACCCATGCGGAGGATCTGATCGGCAGTGATCATTAACCACTAGTGTTGTCTTGGGTCCCTTGAGGGCGTAAACCACGACAACTACAGGCACGCTGTAGAAAAGAGGAGCATGTCAGATGGGACAAGTATCGTAAGACGCTTAATTAGCGAGTACGACGTTCCTACAGAATTGGACGAGCTTGTAGGACAGATTCATGTGGCCAAGCAGAATACCGCAACCAAGCTTTCTGTCAACTTTAATGTTCCCAACCAGGACTCCCACGCACTGACGTTGTGGAATCAGCTTTGCGCCCTTAAGGCTTACCGCCGCTACGGTCGTGCAGCTCGTCGGAAATGCAATCTTACTCGCATAACCAAAGAGGTGGAGCAGTATACTGACCTTCTTGCTGTCCATAACTGGTTATCCTTAGAATACATGCCGATGTTCTCGCAAAACCCAGCTGGGCCCAGCTTCGAGTTATAGTTGGAGCACACATCAATAACGTTTTCAATTATATTCCGCAGGCCACTATACTTGAACGGCTTTTGGCTGTTGGTATAAAGAGCAATCTCTATCGTTTTGCCAAAGCTTTGCTTTCAGAACACACCTTTTCAGTTTTGGTCGGAGATACCATTGGAGACAGGAAACGTAACGTCGCAGGCGTCCCCCAAGGTGCCGTTATTTCACCTGCCTTGGTCAACGTTGCTACGTCAGGTCTTCCAAAACTATTGCAATCAATACCAGGGATCAAACATGCTATATACGCGGATGACCTTTTGCTCTGGACCAACACTGGGTCATAATCATATGTATAATCATAATCATGTGTAGTATAATCATAATCATAGTCAACACTGGGTCATATAAACGTGGATCAGATGTCATCCACGATTATATCCGCGCATGCAGTATGCAAACCTCTCCAGAAAAAAATAGAGCACGTCACATTCATTAAAGGTCTGAAGCAAAAGGTCGAGTCGGACCACAAGCTTATCCCTCTTCGTTTGGGTAATTGTCATTTCCCGCAAGTACACAATACGAATTTTCGGTACGCAAATAGACCAGAGTGCGGGGGGTAATCTGTAACAGTCCACCTAGTGGACTGTCCATTTCGGTCGCTGCTGATTGGTTAGGGCCGCTCGTCTCCTGCTCCCTCGTAGAGCTGCATCCAATCAGCAGTGGCCGAAATGGACAGCCCACTAGGTGGACTCTTACAGAATACTCCTAGCCCCCCCCCCCCCCCCCCCCCCAAGACGGAGGAGCCAAAACATGGCTTCGCAGCACTTCCCGCAGCTGCCATCAGGCATTACACATCATGCGGCGTATTACTGGACGCGTGGGGGGAATTAAGGAGGCGGGTCTCCGTCAGATTGCTTTAGCTCTCGTAGTATCAAAAATCATGCATGCTTTTCCATATTGCACACCATCCGCGCGCAAACTCTCCAGCTCGAATGAACTAACCATAAAACAATCGCCTTGATCACTGAGCTACCCCAATATACGCCCATCACTGACTTGCATGCATGTAGTCGGATCACTGCTTTGCGGGATTTGGCGTAGCAGCAATTACAAGCCCAGCATGTCCGTCTGTCCACGACGTCGGCTGGACGCCAAATCCTACAGACATTGTGCTACTCCACCGGCAGCCTCGATCCACTCCCATCCTCTGCTCCGCCTGGGAACTGATTGACTTGGTTGATGAGAAAGAAGACGAGCTTGGCCGATGCACCACGACGCAAAGCAGCTGCAAAGCGTCACGCGAAACTGTCCAGCACACTTGCTCGCGATGGGATCGTACAACCTTTCACTGCCGCGGCCCGTTCTGAACACGGGCTAGTTATACCTTGCTATGATTATAAGTCGGCTGTCACCACTGTCGCACACGTGTCTACCAATAACACTGTCACTTACTCAGAAGTTATGGCAACATACTTTGCCGTTTCTTGTATAGAAGAAAGGTAAGATTCAGCTCATTGTGCGTATCGCGTTTATACGAATTCGCAAGCAGCTTACATCGCTTGTCGCGTCGGTGATGCTGCAACCATACTACAACCTATACGAACAACGTTGTGTCGTGTACAAGAAGATGGCCCCGCTATAGTAGTCAAATGGATTTTCACATACGAAGGAATCTCTGGAAACAATATGGCGCACCAGGCAGCGCGAGCAGCTCCTCTTTCCGCATCTTTGCCTGGGGCCAACCTCGTTTCCCCTGCATGGTCGTCTATTGCGCTCCACCAGCCCAACTCACCTGTCATGGATGTAGCGGATACATGACAACTTGCGCATTGCTACCGCCGTCGCACCCTCACGCATCTTTGCAACCCCGAAGGACGTTACCGGATGCCAACTGGCACGCTTCGCAGGGCACAGGTGGTTCTCCTCCGCCGTGCTCAAACTCGAGCGCTGGTTTCACCAGCCAGGCTTCACCAGCCAGGCTTCACCATATCAATCAAGAAGCCTATAGGAGTCCCCAGTGCCCGGCTTGTCCGTCGAACAGCCGAACATCTTCGATGGTCGTGGCCGGCATTTGAAGCTATCTGGGAGAGGACGCTTCGTCCCTTCGGCGATCTCAGGCACTGCGAGACTGGGCCGATACTCCTACATACCTTGAACCATCTGACACACAGCGTTATTGGCAAACTTTTCTACAATACTTCCAGGAACCGGAGGGACCTGGCCGGTTCTTCGCCGAGAGGACGACAGGGCCAACGGACATCGATGAAAAGAGTGGTCTCCCTCCCCGACCTCCCTTATCCCCATTCCTTAAATTTCTGCAGCAAGGCTTAAGCATACTTCACTCATAAATAAGGACGTAGTAAAAAAATATTAAGGATAGTATTTAGGAGCGCTCGCATGAAGGCTTATACGATTGCGCGTCGCCACAGTGAACGCCGTACTGCTGTTAGTGCGCAAATAACCTGAAGAGATGGACATCGCGAAAATTATTTATGTTATTTGACTCTGCAGTATAAAAGATGGAAATGACGTATTGGTTAATGCGCTTGTTATACCTTTTATTTATGCATGCTTGAAGCTTGTGTCGATTACGAGAAAGCGTTTGATTCAGTAGAAACCTCAGCAGTCATGGAGGCATTACAGAATCAGGGTGTAGACGAGCCGTATGTAAAAATACTGAAATATATCTATAGCGGCTCCACAGCCACCGTAGTCCTCCATAAGGAAATCAACAAAATCCCAATAAGGAAAGGCGTCAGGCAGGGAGATACGATCTCTTCAATGCGTGTTTACAGGAAGTATTCAGAGACCTGGATTGGGAAGAATTGGGGATAAGAGTTAACGGAGAATACCTTATTAACTTGAGATTCGATGATGATATTTCCTTGCTTAGTAACTCAGGGGACCAATTGCAAGGCATGCACACTGACCTGGAGAGGCAAAGCAGAAGGGTGAGTCTAAAAAATAATTTGCAGAAACTAAAGTAATTTTTAACAGTCTCGGGAAGAGAACAGCAGTTTACGATAGGTAGCGAGGTACTGGAAGTGGTAAGGGAATACATCTACTTAGGGCAGGTAGTGACCGCGGATCCGGATCATGAAACTGAAACTGGCAGGCATTCTCAGATCATGAACAGTAGGTTGCCATTATCCCTCAGAGAAAAGTGTATAACAGCTGTGTTTTACCAGTACTCACGTACGGGGCAGAAACCTGGGGACTTACGAAAAGGGTTCTACTTAAATTGAAGACGACGCAACGAGCTATGGAAAAAAGAATGATGGGTGTAACGTTAAGGGATAAGAAAAGAGCAGATTGGGTGAGGGAACAAAAACGAGTTAATGACATCTTAGTTGAAATCAAGAAAAAGAAATGGGCATGGGCAGAACATGTAATAAGCAGGGAAGATAACCGATAGTCATTAAGTGTTACGGACTGGATTCCAAGGGAAGAGAAGCATGGCAGGGGACGGCAGAAAGTTAGGTGGCCGGGTGAGATTAAGAAGTTTGCAGGGACGACATGGCCACAATTTGTACATGACCGGGGTAGTTGGCGAAATATGGGAGAGGCCTTTGCCATGCAGTGGGCTTAACCAGGCTGATGATGATGACGATGGTGAAACTTGTCATTTTTTCATATGTCCACCTCGATTTAATGTGTCCAAATAAGATGACTTCCAGTGAACCGCAACTGTATGAACAAAAGTTTTACAGGGTTGCTCACATCGTGCTTCGACCCGTACTGCAGTGAGCAATGCTGTTTCACAGCAAATGGTTTTCGCCTAGTAAGAAATACTGTAGAATACACACCAGAGGTAGCTGGCCAGCCGCAAATACTCGTAAATCTGTACAAGTGTAATATTTTGTACGTGAGACGCCAGCATAATAAAAGATTGCTCATTATTCCTGCTTTATCTCTTTTTAAATAATTTGTTTAATGACTTTTCCGCTTTTGTTTATCTTTTGCGACGTTCGCTTACAGCTTCCTCACCATGAGATTGTCCTCAAATCTGCCTTGCAACAATTAGGCCGAATTCTTTTTCCATCGCGTTCAGCTTTGATCTTCACTGCTACATCGCCGACATAGTTCATCGTTCCATTCATTACATATCCTTACTGGTTTTGACAAATACGCCTGCGACTTTGACCCACCTTTAATTCCTTAATCCTTGATTTGTGTGTCCACTCATTCATCTAAACCTCTTATGGGATTTCTACACAATGTGCGATTTGGTTTTTCACAGCGCTGATGACATTACTATAGCCTGTTCGCATGAACTACCAGTTTTGGATTTGCTTTCTTAGCATGCTGAAGCATTTCTCTTTTTTATGTCATCCATCTTCAATGAACACCTGTGTTAACACGCACTCACCTTTCCACGTTTTCGTCTTCATTTACGATCTCACCAACTGCTTCAGTTGAGACGTCCTCTTGCCTTTAGTGGCGGTAACATTAAGGTCCTTGCTTATGGGATTTTCTGTTTGCAGTTCACACATCGCGTTTTTCTTCTGTTGGCAGACAAGCGTTTTAGTTCTGAGCCATGGGTGGAGATTAACGATCAAGATGGGCACAGAGGCTGTGAGAAACGTCGCAGTGGAAGTTTCCGCACCTTTCAACGCCTCTTTTCTTCTAATGAACCCCACAATCTCAATACACGAGCATAACTCTTTGCATTCCACGACCGTCGGAATACAACTGCAGCGGCCGGAAAACAAACGAGTGACCTCGTGCCCTAGAAGCAGAACACCACAGCTTCTCAGCCACTGTGACAGGTCGGGCGCCTTTTTCATTCTTAAGATTCATTGTCGATATAACTCTTTATGCGTAGTTCCTCTGTGTATTACATAGAGAATATATTTTGCACAGAGCTTGTTTCGACGTGTTTCTTTGTGTCCTGTTTTACTTTGGTGTAAATTAAACGGCAGGCTAAGGATGGCGCTAGATGCGCCATCAGAAAACGCGCCTTCGAGTTTCGGTTTCTTTTTCTGCAATTATTAAATCAAGACATTCAATCAAAGATATATGACATGCTGCACTTACTTCATCAACATGACAAATGAATGATCAAGCACAGTAGACCACAATGGACGAGCTAGCGTGCCATTGAAAGCGCGCACACTCTGACGTCTAAGGTCAATGGGACAACTGTATGCCCAAGGGCTGCGGCCCGCATCTGCTGCTGCATAGGTGGGAGGCATGCAGAGATGCGCGCAATTGACAATCGCACAACTGCTCGTCAAATTATGGAAGTCCTCGCGCAATTAAGCTGTTTTGTCATAACAATGGATGCGGTTTTCTCGAAGGTCGTTCAGCTCTTTACTAGACAAGATGGTTTATTAAGTTGGCTCGCGACCATCACCGATGCTCACATTGTGCGAAACTGGTAGGCGCACTAGGCGCAATAGTTTACGAGTAGCTATTGCGAAATTTCGTCGATCCTATTCAATCGGCAGGCGTAGGTTATATTTAGCCCGTGGTTTTTGTCTTAAATGAACTACCCTCCGCAGTGGATGATTGGGCAGGCCACTGTGCCGCGGAGCACCGAGATTCGGGTTCGATTGTCAAACGAGTGCAGGCGGGGTTGCTGGAGACCAGGTGCGGCATTGAGACATTAATTAATGTCAATTACAAACGTCCTAAACGTGCCCCCATAAACACTGCAGTTCCCATTTGGGGCGTTTAGGCCCTTCGCAGTCGTTCGCTGCAACTTTGAGAAACCTTGCACCACAGGAACAGCCGATAGAGGCATGTAGGGGGAGCCACTGGGGTTAAGATTTTTCCCTTGAAGCAATACTGCTGATAAAGCATCGTTAGGCTGACGCTGTTAAATAGAGATTAAAGACTGCGGAAGTATTGACCGAAGGTTCAAGAAACGTCATGACGGGTGGGCGCAAAGCGAAGGAAGAAAAATTACGCGGAAAAATGCCCATTGATGGTATCGATGCTTCTTTTGTTTTTGAGAGCATGATGAACGCCACTGCACTGACTAGTCTTCACCGCGTCGTCTAAAAGAAGCCCCCAGGAATTCACTTAGCGACCACACATCTGCCCCGGAACCATGTAGGCACACGTCCTGGTCAACAGATTGTCAAAGCAGATGGCTTCATGAAGGCAACACCAAAGTACGCTACGAATGAGTTAATTTTCTAAGTACAGGCTACAGGTAGCTGAATGATTGGATTTGTAAATGAAAAAGCTTTATGGTCATTTCAGACGAATCTATGCTGAACCAAACATTACTTGGTGTACCTTCTAGTCTACTAGATTTATGCGTGCTTGCATGAAGCTTCAGCATACAAATACTACTTTTGCGTGGCTTAGCATGAAATTGACCATAAAACTAACGTGTGCGTGATAGGCGTAATAATCTGCAACTCCTTTTCAACATGCGTTTCAAAGAATGTGAATCACTGTGAATGAGTGCGTAAACGTGATTTGCATATTTTAGGACTTCACTTTCTTCAATACCATACCGACGCCCTTTGGGCTCCAAACACATGGAACTGCGCAAAAATTGATGCAAGCTATGCAACGTTAAGAAGCAGTGATCGACCCGGTTTCAAGATAGTTTGTTTCACGGTCGCTGGTTGACTTCCCGATGTCTGCGACCTTCTCCTTCGAGTGCTTGCCAAACTTCAGTGGTTTCTAACGCGGCATTACGACCCGAGAGACACTAAGCGCGTGTACAGAAATGTGATACCAAATAGCGGAGTCCAACCGGCAACCGATCAGGATACAAGCGCCTATACATGTATGGCTCCAAGGTGCAGCGCAGTGAAAGTGGCTTGTGCGTGCTGGTTTGATGCAGCCACGGTGGGAGGCCTCGATACCCACGGGGCAGGAAACGCGTGCCTCTAACCTCGACAGCATGCAACGTGGAGACGCCCTCTCATGCGGAACGTCATCGCCTGCTTCCACATATTTGAGCTGACGGGCGCGGCCTTCACTAGACGATGTATAGCTTCCGCCGGTTGTTATTTTTTCAGTGCGGAATAGGCAGGCGAGGTCTGTTCCGGTTTATTCTATGACTTGGAGGAAGTTGTTTGGGCAGGTGTGCGGGCCATATGACATAAACGGCGAGGAAATCGAACGAAAGAACGAGACGGGAAGCTACGCTACCGTTGTCTGCCGCCTTATTTTGTCTCGTTTCGAGGCTGTTTATAATTATTGATGATTCATCAAATAGTTCAAGTGCCTCTCGTGTCATACGTGCATATTTTCTCCGTTCGGTCACTTGAAAGCTTTAGATTTTGCGAACGTTATATCACACTCCGGTTTCTGTGTAACGAAAGCAATGATTCGCTCATTTTATTATGGAGGAATTATGGCGGCCACTGAGGACGAAAATATGTTTTCACTCTGTGGTGCCGGTTGTGGCAGCTGAGAATACTTTTCAAGAGAAAGCAGTGACAGCCGGTGCCAAAGATGCGCTGAAACCTTTTTTGAACTTGAAAGCTAGCACCGGCGTACAGCCTGCGCAAACCTAGTCATAGGTACACGGGGTGATCATTTTTGAGTTCTGCGGAATCATTAAATGTTTCTTGTGGTAGACAGGATGATTCTGGTCCTTGAGAAGTTTCATTCTAAGAGGCGGACATTACTAGGATGAGAAATCGAAACGCATATTCAACTAATTAACTTTTTGAAGTTCAGTGTTTGATGGAAGCCCGTCTGGTCGGGATGAAACATGGTTAAAAGGGTAAACAAAAACCCGGGGCACTTCGCCGACCAAATAAAGATTTAAAAGAAAAGAAGACGTTCATATTGCGATTTACGAATTGTAACCGGTGAAAACTGTCAGTCGTCTCCACTTGAAATGAATTTCTAGGATGACACAAGTTTCGAGATGTTATTCCCCAAAGTGTGGGAAGAAATACATAGGCGTTCCAGTTACCTTGGTGCTTCGTTGCAAAAAAGAATGTTTGGTAAAAAAAAAAGTGGAACAAGAGTGCATTTTTACGGCGAGTTGGATGGTGCACATCTCGAAACTTTCGAACTTAATTCCAAGTAGATACGCGTTGCAAACCCCTCGGCTACAATTCGTAAATTGCCATATGGGCGGTTAAGCATTTAACTAATGAGTTAAAATAATGAATATTTGGTAGCTAGTTAAACATGTGTTTCGAGTTCTCGTGCGAATTGTGTCCTAATTGTGCAAATTCAGCTCGAGGACTATAATTATCCGCAACCGGTGATTTTTTATTATTCCGCAAAGCTTAAAAAATGATCACCCCGTATATCTTCGCGCACATAATACCAGCAGCCAGGAATTGCGTCATTGGGTTGGAACTGTGCCAATCAACAAGCTCGTTATTTTTTCTGGTGCACCAGAAAAAATATGTAGTAGGAATAGTTTCCTTGGCTGACTATTTTGCTTTCGTCAGTAAATAATATGCCGTCTGTAGAGATAGTCTATTGATATCGATGGCCGTCCAGAGCAGGCTGATCAGGCTTGGCAAACCCTGGCTGAGCCAAGCTTATAGAATGGCGGCGCCATAAGAGTGAACTTTTGATTCTTCTTTAATGTTTTGTCTCCTTATTTTGATAGACTCCCATACAAAGCAAGTTTGCAAACGCTCATTTCGGACGCTTCGGGCACTCACAACAGCGCATGTGTACGCATGTTCCAACACTTCCTTAGTAGAGAAATTGTAGCAGCAACGAGGAGGCAACGCATCGAAAGGTGAGACAGAGCTACCGCCAACGTCGTCCGCGTTCCGCCCGCGTTTCCCCGCAGTCACGCCGATCGCGCGCAGTGCCCGTGACTACAGCCAGCGTCTCCGACGGGGGCTCGGCCAAAAAGCGCTGCCTCTTCTCGCCTCGCAACGTTTCTGATACAAGTTCCTGTTGGGGATCTGTGTCTACTTGTGTTTATGCAATTGCATCAGGTAAACACATGCACTTCTACAAAGTCGCGCTTATGTAAGTTATCACAACATTTACATCCTTAATATTTTTTTCTGCAAATGCTTGGTTCACTGGAAATTCTGGGCATTCTTTTTGATTATATCGGCAAAACTACTGCGAGCATATAAACCAGTAACACGACCACTAAGGCTTGTTCAAGGCCCGATATGACGCTCTCGGGGCTTAATGTTAGTATACTCACTGTAGAAATAGACATGTCACACGACACCATTATCGACATCCTTGCAAATAATCCAACATTTCCGCACTCAGCAACGATATGTTCTTCACCACGGATCCGCCCAACCTCGTCGATCCTGTGAGCACTAGGCGCGCCATCTTCCCGAAATTCGCGGCGTACTTTCCTACAGTCTCGAAGTTGATGGGTCCGAATTTGTCGAAGGGGCAGTAGTAAGCCCTGTGCCTGAAGAACGCGTGCACGGCTGTGAAGTTCCTCCAGTCGTCGTTGCACTGTTCAAACAAGATCCTGGTGATGTCTTCGTGCACGCCAAAGTCGCACGGAATTCTGTAAACGAGGTGCGGCTTCGTGTCGAGGATCTCCTCTGTGGGTAGGTGACCGGCGTTGTAATACCAAAGGTCAGGTGTATACTTGTGATACGACTCGTAATACAGACGCAGGAACTCGGATCGTTTATGGGCCACGATAATCTGGTTGCCGATGCTCTGGCCTGGCGGCCATCCTATGGCCGTCTCGTAGCGTCTATACTTGTCAAGATTTTTCACGATATAGGAGTCACTGTCGAGGTAGATGCCTCCATACTTTCTCAGCACCCTGATGCGAACAATGTCGGAGGCGTGTTCGATCCAACTCACTTTGGTGCCAAAAATCGTCTCCGGCTTCTCGACGTACCTGAGAGTCAGTCGCGCAATGTCTTTGATGAGTTTCCAGTGGGCGCTCTGGATGGTCGCGCTGCAGTTGTTGCAATGAATCATCAGGAAGTCCGGGTTTTGCTGGAGCCAGGCCACTCGAATGCTCACTACCTCGATAAATGATAACGACGCATTACCGAGCCTTATGAAATGCACAATGTTTGGCACAAACGTGTCGTTGTACTCCTGTACCGTCACCTCCGGCACGGGCAGGTCCCAACAGTAGAATGGTGCAAGCGGATGCCTTGGCTTATTTAGATAAAATACGAAGCACGTGGCAAGCAACGTAGCGCATAATGCGAGGCAATAAAAATGCTTTACCGTAAATCGTTTGTTTACATAAGCACGGAAGTGCATCTCCTACCTTGATCTGAAGAACGTGCACTGTAAAACTTCTATGGATGTCACTTTGTCCGTTTTAGCAGGACTGTCCGCTGAGCTTTGGTACCACGAGTTTCATGCATAAGCCAGCTCCTGCAACTATATGGTTGGCAAAAAAGGCAGGCCAAATTTTAGGCGAAAGTACCTGTTGGGCCGAGGAGTGCTGTAGAAAAAAAGAAAGCTTGTAGACAGCGGGGCTAGCAGTGATTTGACTTCTGGTGTAGTTGTTGCCGTAGCACATCGAGTTTCCTGTTGGAACCCTTCGAGCTCATCAACTGCGATTTCGTCGAGCAAGACTGACACCAAATGTCTTCCTGCGGCAGAGGCGCGTTGATGCCATGAGAAATACGGACGAATGACGGTAGCGTTGTTTCCGCTCTCACTGACGTAGTATTACATTTCCGGACGGGTGAATAAGTGCCGTGCCAGCAACAAATGCTTTCGTTCTGGTGCTTGTTTTTCGCACTTGGAGGGGTTATTCGAGGCGAGTAAGGCGCACCTATCGCTACACTATCGACGCGTCGCCAAAACATAACGCAGCTGCTCTGACGATTGTCCAACCTTCGTCCTGTGTGAGGGAGTAGAACAACGGGTGTGGCCGCAGTGGGGCGCCGGCGTAGACGCGGTGCCGCTGTGCAAAGTTGGACAGCAACACCTGTGCTGCTTTGTGAACGCCGTGCAAGTGTGCACGTCGTTCCTCCCAAGGAATCGAGCCGGCATGTTGTGTCAACTACTTGCTCGTATCTGCAGATTTGCTATGACGATGGCATGGATCATTTAAGCAGGGGCAGTAGAGATTGAAGTATATAACATGGCCCTTGTGTCGTGCAGTGGAAAAGCGCGAAAGATGACACCTGTATTGGAAAGCACGGAAAAGTGCTGATATGCTTCTGTGCAATCCGCGCAGGAATTGCGCGCTGCTGCCCAGCCAGCGTCCGCTTTTGGGGCTCGTTAAGTGCCGCTCTGCTGCAAGTCCCAGTGAACCTATCCACGCAATGGAAAGTTCAATAGGCGCCATGTGACCTCCCGTCAGTCATAGACGACACTCTGGAGTGGAAACGCTCTTGCATTTTATGTTTTTTTTTAGTTTCAAATACTCGTAAGTCTTTTATATGCGCGACAAGTTTGGCTACATCCTCGCGGCGTTCGAAAAACAGAAAAGATGCCGCACGAACTTTTCAGGATGCATTTATAGCCATGTGTACGTCTCTGGCCAAGCTCAGGAATAACGCGAAAGAGTTTTGTAAAATTCTTGCACTTGCAATCGTTTAAGCTAGAACAGCTAAGAGCAAGAAGGACTCCCTCAGACTGTTTTTCAGTGTGCGAACACACAGCCGAGAATTCCTCTTGAGCGTTTCCGAGAAGTCGATGGCTTTGTTTTTACGAGGAAAGCTTTACAAAAATTGAAGACAAACTCTCGGTTAAAAAACAAACAAACATAAATATGTTGAAAGTGTCCTCAGGAGGTTCAGTGGCAATAGTTCATTTACCTTTTTTTCATATGCATTAAAGAACAACATTACTCTGTGCCGCATAATAGTCTGCTTGAATCCATAATGAAGAGAATGGAACAGTTTGGTTGGGTCGATTTCAGGGGCGCGAGGATGTAGAGAGGAACATTTCACAATTTTTATCTTCTTGCCTCAAGTTAGTTTCACATACTACTTGATTAAATTAAATTATGGGTTTAACTTCTGAAGACTGCGAAGGTGGTTATGAGGCACACCGTAGCATAGGGCTCCTCTTGGGGTTCTATTAACTCTTTCGTTACAGAGTCCACTCATATCATTCACTGTTGATCGATGACATTGATTCGTGGTTACAGCACGTTGAAATCCTCGTTTCTCAAATGCAGAGCGTTATTCATTGAGTATCTGAGGAAACGAAAGGCTGAGTTCTGCTTTTTTTCTTTCTGCAGCAGCACTGTGAATTTTGACGCCATTGTGCCTTTTGGCGCTTCCATAAAGATAAAGTGCGTGCGACTTGTGTTACGTAGCATCAACATTGAATTTTTATGATTAGAAAACCATTAGTAAGTCAGATAGCGATATTACATTGTCACATTTACGATCTCACGTCGATGAAAGGTGATAATGGGACGAAAATATCGCTACCTGTCTGATAATAAGTTTAGATTCCGACTCTTGGAGCTGGCATTTCTTTCAAGCGCAGTTCAAAAGGTCTCACGCACGCCCAACCTACAGAATTGGATTATTTTACTATCTTTAGAGCAGTTGCCGCTTAAGAGAAGCGCCAACTTCGGCCAGGTGATGTTCAGAATTGAGCTCCTTTAGCAGCATGTGGACCTCGACAGAGAAGACCACAAATACTTGCCTACTCTAAAACCAGTACGATATCTTCGACATCAACTCAGAAAGATCTAGAAGAGGCGATATTGCAAGATGTGCTACCTAGAGCACAAAGTCGAAAAAAAAAAGAAACGTTTATCGCCAGAAATGCACAGTATACCCGTGCCTCACGAAGCAGAGAAATTGCTTCACTGCATGACACCCGAGCAAAGGAAAGGCTAAGCTCGTTGTGTTTTCAGCCCAAAGAACAGATGCGTGTTGAGTATATCTTAAATTAGTGTTCTGGGGGTATTTATCCATAAAACGCGCCCTATGATTTATTCTACATTTATTTTTTTGCGGATAACTCGGGAAAGAAAGAAACGCCGGCCTCACAAATTTTTGGTTACTATTTATTGGCTATTTAATGAGAATTTTTTCTTGCAGACTATGTAATTGCGACCACGAGTCAGTCGTTTAGAAGTTATAATGCTGCATTATATGCTAAAGTGTTTTCTGCGATGACAATTTTTGTCACCTAAAATGGTGCACGAACGTTCTGCGAGACTAACGTTGCGAAATAATTTCGCGAACGAGATCAAAGTACGCGAACATCGTGCACTTGGTCCCCGTCGAAATACGGTCGCCGCAGCCCGAAATAGAAACCGCGACCTCGCGCTTTTATGACAATGGCGAATCATACATTCATAAACAAAGGAATACGTATTAGTTCCATTATCGCTCCGGTCCTTACTAAACTGTTCCTGGACAAAATTGAAGTACACATTCTAGGCGCGTAGCCTCGACTTTAGAATATTTAGTTTTTAACGGCTTCTTCGAATTATCCTCATTTGGGCGCTCTAAGCGCTCTCAAGAAGGCCGATCTGGTTCGATTGGTCAAAAAAGGGTGCTCCGGTTACTCGGATAGTCCTTTCCGGTCGCGTGACTCCAGAAGAAAGTGGAGAGAGGGACTCCCAGCGTCACCTTCGGGGAATCCGGAAAATCTGGTCTGTTTTTGGTCACGTGATCCCACCCCTTAACACGATTGCGCTGACGAATGAGGATTCTCGTTTAAGTCACGTCGACGACGATTATGATCCACGTACACCGCCATCGCAGCCGTGTTTCACGTTTACACGAACTGGCGGTGGCGTTGGCGCTGGCTGCGTTACCGAATGTTTCCTTCAGTTTTTGCTTCCTTGCTTCGCACTGTTATGAAAAGCAGCTAGCTTTCAAGTTGACGCAAGGTATATATTCTGATCGGACTCGGAGATTACAGAGACCATCAAAAGACGCCATTAGATATGTTGGTTATGCCAGTTTCCTGTGAGCGACATGTTTTGATGTGCTAAACTTCTGTATCAAGTATCTGAAACCTCTAGCACTGTTACGATAGGCCAGAGGAGGTAGTGACCTTCTAGCTTCTCCTTCCCCGCTGCAAAGAGTCGCTTCTTGAAGATAACAATGCGTCCCCTTCGGACAGACCTGCGGCGCCAGCAAGGCGAGACACGTTTGGTGGACGTAGTGTTGTTTGTTGGTTTACTGTCGCCGTCACGGACCAATGGGAGCAAGAAACTCTTGGAAAATGGTGTTCTATGGCTTTTCCTCTCGGACTACGGTAACCGCTACAGTCGTTTGACTGGCGCTCCAGCTGACTCCTGGGTCATCCCAGGAACCAAGACGCGCGAGGTTGAGTCAAGCATGGCGATCCCCATCTACGAAGCTACCCTCCTGTCTGTGTGTTCACTGAAAGGTACAAGAGTGATTCTGTGAGCCCTCGCCCTCAACGCGGGTCCTTCGACGAATTTAGATACATTGATTGGACGAAGGTGGGGCGGAAGTTTTCCCTGGCCTAGGGATTTTAGCGAACATTTTTGGCTCCTCGGTGCACTTAAGTCAGTCATGCTAGACTGATAAGAGGTAACGTTCTCCACTCTTCATGTAGATATTGTTAATAAACCCAGTACTCCTCATTTTCGACGACAACAGGTTCCTCCCTTCAACAACGTCTTTAGCGTAGATGAGTCCGACGACGCCATAGGCCAGCTACCCCTTTTGACATGCCTGACCCAACTCTTACAGCACTAACCCATATTGACCTGTTCAAGATGATACTTCAGCAGGCAGACGACACTTAGTTTGCTGCAGTCGAAAAAAAAAGGTAAAAGGTACCCGCTTGAACTGTTGAGTAAGCCCACAGTGTGACAATGAAACATCACGTACATTAAGAAATTAAGCTTTTTGGGGGTCCTACGTATAACAGGTTTTCCCCTTAGATTAAGAACCATCCTGGCCGTCTGAACAGCCTGGAGACTGACAAAGAAACTAGAGAACAAGTTAAGGACTGCGCAAAGAGCGATGGAACGAAGATATTTGGGTATAACGTTAAGAGACAGAAAGAGAGCAGTTTGGATAGGAGAGCAAACGGGTATAGCCGATATTCTAATTGACATTAAGAGAAAAAAATGAAGCTGGGCAGGTCATGTAGTGCGTCGGTGAGATAACCGTTGGACTATGAGCGCTACAGAATGGGTACCAAGAGAAGGGAAACGCAGTCGAGGGTGGCAGAATACAAGGTGGAGTGAGAAAATTAGGAAATTCGTGGGCGCTAGTTGGAATCGGTTGGCGCAGGGCAGGGGTAAATGGAGATCGCAGAAAAAAACCTTCGTCCTGCAGTGGACATAAAACAGGCTGATGATGAAGATGATGATGGTCGTCTAACCAGTATCCCGCCATGCTATCGAATCCCAGCAATTCGAAACCATGACCGTTATTGCGCCGAGAAAACAAATGAATCATGGTGTACCTCCTCCCGCATTGTTGCACTGTCCGTAAAGAACGCAGTTGGCTGCTTGGTGCACGCCATTGTCCCAGGGAACGCGGTGCATTGTTAGACACGACAATCCTCCAAGGTCTGTGGCCCTCATTCAAGCGAATAGTCAAGTCACAGATAAGGTGAGCACTAGTGGTACACGTCATGCCAGAGATGAAGGTACAAGAAATCCGTGCAGGCAACGGTAACTTTGACGCGAATGTTTTTTCTCCGCCGCCAAGTTGTCTCTTGGCAGTGCCAGCAGATCCAAATTTCTTAGTGCCAGTTGTCAATGTTGTTCGCCAAGTATGTGCAATTAAAATCAGGTAGGTGCCTCCTAACTTCCTAAGGATCCTTAGTGCAATTGCATAAAGATGCTGGTTTACGTTTACGTGGAAAATGGTGTGTCATTTCTCTAAGTTACGGTTAGGGTCAAAACGTCCTCGACGTATTTTTAGTTGGGACTGCAAGCAGTCGCGCTGTAGTTGTCCAAATGGGACACCGAGCAGTCGTACTGAAATTGTTTCAGTAGATGAGCAGAAGATTCGGAACCTGATGAAGCCGCGCTGCCCGAATGTAGACTTCTACGAATGACAACAGCGTGTTTACGAGCAAGACGAAGTGTACGATGTTCGGGAAGACGAACCCGTAAGCTGCGTGCAATAAGCTTGCCTGAGTATGTGAACTTGAGCGCGGCGTCTTCTTTCCGAAAATTAAAGCTAAGAAACATTGAAAACATTGCAATAACTCTTGCCGTGTATTCCAGATGCTGTTTTCGGAGCCGTAAGAAACAAGACATAGCGCGATTTTCCTCTCGTTGAGATCAAAGAACGAAAGGTCTTCAAAAATGCCCTTAGTGGCTTGCGTACTTGGGTACTTCGAACATTAACGTCTGTCGTGTGGCCGGAGTCATAGGAATGTAAGGATACCAGAGAAAATAAGAACAAATAACATTACATATATCTTCGCAAAGGAATGAAAAACACGTGTTCAAGAGTTACACTTTATAGCTCCAGCAGATAATCACTGCACTTCAGGTGCAAATAACCGCCAGAAACTGCAACTTTAAGGAGGAGCGTAGGTAAGCTGGGTGGGATTGCCCTAAATGCAAGGACTATCGCGGCACGGTAACGCAGCTGTCAAAGCCGTCGTTGACAAGTAGATCTGCGTGGCTTTCACTCGGTGGGTAGTGCGACATAGGCGCGCACCAACGGACTGCTCGAGTATTTATGCCAACTTCGTGGAAAACAACATTGTTGAACACGAAACATTCTGTATAGGCGACGCGGCTTGAGCCGCAGCTTGATATGTTATCGGTGTTCGTTCGCAGTCGGTTTATCATTCCTCCAACGCGCGGCCCAAGATACCATTGCACGACGGTGCCGAATGATTTCAAACGATATTCACTTGACAAATACTCACTAATAAGGTTTAGAAAAGACATGGCTTATTGGTAATTTGTTTGTATCTGGTGTTTTTCTTGGTTGTACGCTCATGTTTGACTGTGCCACACTGTGGGGCTGATTATTCGCCTACCACTCATTGTGAAGGCGGATGGTGTACGAAATTTTGTATCGATAAGTAGCGTGACAATGTCCTGGTAGCTCATGTGAAAAGAAGAAAGTGCAAGAAAAAAAGTCAGTTTCGTAGGGACGAAGTGATCAGGCGGCTGGTTTTTTAGGCAAATCGAAGCAAACTCCACGGTGCGAAAGCGTATTGTGGCACGCGGCTGGGTCAGCTAATTCGCAGTCACAGAGGCGAAACGTGGAACTAAACGTAAAGAGGGCAGCACAAGATGATTTACCAGTGCCGCCTTCAACTTCCGTGGTAGCTCCGTGGATATATGGCATCGCGCTGCAGAGCTCCAGGACGCGGGTTCAATCCCGACCGCGGCTGCTGCATTTCGATGGGGCGAAATGCAAGAACGCTCGTGCACTTAGGTTTAAGTACGCCCGAATGATCCCCAGGTGGTCAAAATTAGCTCAGAGTCCCCCGCTACGGCGTCCATCATAATGAGATCATAGATTTGGCGCGCAAAATGCCACAATTCAATGAAACCTTTAGCGCCGCCTTCCCACCCCAAGAAGTGCGTACCAACCTAACATTTTCAATTACATTCACGAAATTCGTAATCGATGAGAGAACGTCTTGGAACAAACGTACAGGAAAATGAACAGTGCATGTCTGCATTGCTGGCATTGCCTATATATATACTTCTGTCGTACCGTTGGTATATTATCACATGTATAGACGGTAACCGAAAACAACGGACGGAATAAGCGTTCATATGGTTTAGTTCTCTTTTTTCCTTCACTCGGTACTATTTTGCGATACCTCCCCTAGTACACTGCAGATGCTGTTGTTGTCGTCTTGCTCGTGGCGCATAATCAAAAGTTTCTACGACGAAATGTCGAGCACCGTCCAGCCTCCGCTCTTCCACTGTGGCTGCGTGCTCAGGGTTTATGAATCGTTACAAAGTAAACGTGCGCGTGGATGTCGCTAAGCTGCTCCTCCAAACTCTTCAAAGAAGACCAAGAAGCGGATGCGAGGGTTCCCTCGTGGTCGGCAGCCATTTCAAAATGAAGCTTTCTTTGCCTATATGCTTGCATAGCTTCGCGTCTTTCGGTGCTGGATTTCTTGCAATGTAAGCTCACCAGCGGGTCGCACGCAGGCGCGCACAACAGCTGGCGTTACGACGTTTGAAAGTGGGAAACAATCGCAGACACATGTGGCAGGTGTGGGCAAAGGATAAAGGAGAGGTGTGACGGCGCGTAACGACAGAAAAGCACGTGCCAAGGAGCGCCCTGCTTCTTGATAGGTTGTGTAGGTGGAGAGGCCTAGCGGAGGCGTATACCATTTGATTCTGAGTCGGGTGTATGCGACACCAGTGTGAGATGCGCGTCGTTCCTGTGCATATGACACTCAGCTCAGTAAGCCGGAGTGCTACAGTGTCTTCATAGGAATTGGTCCAAAACACATATTAAAGGAAGAGGAGAAAGCTGCTCAGAACAAGCGGTGCATAGAGCATAAAATACTTCTATGTGCAGCAAAGCCTGATGTCAAGCGTGAGCAAGGGCTTCAAGCAAAACGCGACGCTAAGCGTCATATCCCATCTGAGCGGTAACCTGACGTCTTCGCAAGCTGCATTTCACCGCTTAAGGTCGTTGCGTTTGACTTAACAAGAAAACTGATGCATGCAACCTTTAAATATGCAGTGCATATGACCTTGAAAGTGAATTTTTATATACGTTGAAAAACACGTGCACACACACAAACACATTTCAAACAAGGTTTTATTCGCCGCAAGACAGCTTCGCGTCATTTAGACTCGAGCAAGTTCGCTGGATTTCCACAATTATTACTTCTAAGAGTGGGGCGATCGTGAGTAAACGTCACTTCGTGCTTTGAGTCTTAGCCAGCTTGTCCTTTCGATGTCTTAGCGTGAATGGAAAACACTGTCTACTGCAATGCCGACTCACAGGTGAAAGCGGTCGCGATTACAGTGTGCGCCCACGGATATAGGGGGGCGTTTGGTGGAGCACATTCAATGAAACATATCTTGTGCTTTTGGCATCCGCCCTGTTTTAGCGGCATTGGATTTATTATTGTGCTCAGCTTCACACATTTAATTGCAAATCACTCATTTGATAACGCGCCAATGCGCGAATGGTTTTTTCCTATATGTGGTGTTTTCCTATGCCAGTCGAGCCGGCTTCAAGTTCAGCAGCAATACACCCATTTCAGTTATCGCACCCTGTCGAGAGGCTCACTTCAAAGAACTCGCCTCAGTTGACCCTGTCTGCCGGCTGGGTATATCTAATCGCATCTCTCCGTCGTCTTTCTGAGTGGCAGGCGTATGAGTTAGGCTACATCCCGAGACCACAGCTGGTGCGTTGCGTTTGAGTGTATTTTGAGCGTTTAAGAGCGCGGAAGTAGGCAATCGCTGACATTTTAACATCGTTATCCAAATAATCTGTCACCAATGCGAATTTTCGAGGAAAGAAAGTGTAGAATAATTGAGGCATAAATGAAGGATTTTACGGCAACAGGGCCAATAATGTCAGTGAAACTCCTCGCACTCATCGTATTGGGCGCCTGTATCCAAGGTGAGTTGTCCGTCAACAGCGAAAGTAAATGCATGACGTGGTCACTTTAAAGTACTCGATAGACAAAGAGTAAGCATGGGCGAATCTTTGACGTTTCGGGTAAGAATAGAATACTACATGTCAACTATTCAAATTCGTATTGGAAAAGGAACTATTCAGCATTTTCTAATAGTCAAAACAGACCAAATATTACGCAACAACCGAATGTTAAAGTCTGGTTAATTTTTCCCACCTGCTAAACAAGGCATTGCGAGTTATCAGGACTGGGGCAACGAGAACACTTTTCGAAGCAGTGCAGAACCAGAATGGATAATGAAAGCTTTGTTTTCG
Organism: Dermacentor albipictus; assembly: GCF_038994185.2. NCBI lineage: Eukaryota > Metazoa > Arthropoda > Arachnida > Ixodida > Ixodidae > Dermacentor > Dermacentor albipictus. Next base: position 372,302,509 of record NC_091821.1, read on the forward strand.
GTTTTGCGGTGGAGGCTTGCTTGACAACCTGGAATTTTTGCTTGTGTGTCAGTCATTTAGCGTTTGTGTCCATCCAGTTATGTGGCAGTGCTATCTTTCGCGCCAAAACCGGTGATATTTTTCTTCCAGCGGACCCTTCTACATGTGTGCACGCCACACAAGCCTTTCAGCGGATTACCCCCCCCCCCCCCTCGCCCCCCACACAACTTTTGACTTTCGGCAGCCATTTTTTTGGTGGTTAGTCATATAGCAGCCATTCTTCCTTGAAAATCTTGTTTTCAATCAGGTTATAAAGTTGTAGAAAGGCTTTTCGTGCAGTATATTATATGACAATGACTAATCTTTTGTTTAAAATTTATGCTTTGTCCTTCATAGTTGTCTTCTTTAGTACAAGTGGTGTTGTCTAGTAGTTTTTTAGTAGTTTTGTCTAGTTGTACTTCATTAAACCGTATTAAGTATTCCTGCTGTAAATATGTGCGTCTGCGTTTGACTGTTTGAAATTTGATTCGATATTCGATACCTAGTATTCATATTAGATCCGTATTGGAAAAAATCTATACTTGCCTACCTCCGGAAAAAGGTATTTGCAGGGGGGAACGGAATACACAAACGATAGTTAGAACCAAGCTTTGTATTCAATTCTAGGGATGAGCACTCATGCATTGATGGCTGCATCTACGGTTATTTTACGAATAAAAAGTCTTTAAAGTAAGCATAGGGGCCTGAAAAGATGGTCTGTCCGTACAATGGAGGTAAACACCATGGCTAGATATGGTCCATGGTGTCACTGTTCCCACTTCTTATGTTATCTGACTGAATACGACTACCCTGCCGATTGATACACGCCGTTTCGCGCTTTCTATACAGTGTCATGGTAACTGTTTTATGTCATTCCGAGCCTGTTTTCGTCTTAATAACGTTAAGCAAATATTTGTCCAATTTTTCATTCTATTACCTTTGTCTTTAAAGCAAAGCTTTCTTTACCTTTTCTCCCACTTTCAGGGAGCTGGCGAATAGACAAATGCCCATCACCCACCTCTATACTATTCACTAGGCCACTACCAACTACCTTCCAATGTTGTCTCAATGTGACACTAAGGCATGTGGATGGCGCCGCGATAGTGTCGTGGCTTTATTTTGCGTCGCGGTGCAACAATAGGCAAGGAGTGAAGAAGATATCTTGTTAGCCTGCCATCAATTTGCAAGCCACATAAAAAATGTCTTGAAAGATTTCATTCCGATGATAGGGTATCTCTGTAAATTCTCAAGACATCCTCTCCTTCGGGGCCTTGGCATTCGGCATAGAAACATCAGCATGACTATCTGTGAACACCTGTGGAACACAAGAAGCTGAGTGCCGCTGCAATTTTGTGAATCAGCAATTGTACCCTTCGCAAATCTGTCAATTATTTTCCAAATCATTTTATTGCTACAGAATCTGCTGTGTATACAAAAATTACACGTTTTTTAACTGTATATAAACTTAGTCAATTTAATTGTTATTTGTAGAACTTCCACGTTACCCTGCCATACTCTCTCTTTTAAGTGTTCTCTCCTCTCCTCCATCTGACCGCCGGCTTTCCCCGTAGTGGGTGAGCGTCGTGTGAGGAGCAATCAAGGAAGCAAGCCGCTGAGTGTGGATGTCAGTTACATTACGTCAAAACACGTCAGCCACAAAATTGGACGAAAACGTGCATTGCGTGCGGAAGGGACGGATGACCGAAATAAGTGTCGGGCGGAACAAGCACGCCTTCGTTGCGTTGCGAAGTGCGATGCAGAACGCGAGCATGTGCTGGCACGTAAACTCGAAGCAAAACAACGACTCTTGGTGGTCATGACTCGTGTCGAGGAGTGCGGTACACACTATCCCAAGAAGCGGGACGCGGCAGAACACACGTCGGCCATGTGCGGCGAGTGAGTATCGTTTCTCAACCTGCATTTCGTTCAGCACGCAGAAAGGGCAGTGATCCTTGGATACGACAAATTCGGTGCAAGTGCTCGTTACTTAACGAACATTTTATAATGTCGACTTATAAAAACCGGAAAGCCGGTGGTTACCGAACTTTATAAAGAGGCCTTCTGCTTCTGTCTTGTTAGGGTACGTCCTTTTGCGGAAATAAGCGTGCTCAAGGCGGCGGCGTGCTTATTTCGGCAGTGCTTGTGGTGTCGTCTTTTCGTCTGGTGTCCCGTATACGTTTTGTGGTGTGAACACCAGGATGGAAAACCAACAAGCCCAAGCTGCTATTCTTGGGAATTCTTGCCACGAAAGCGCCTTTCGCAGCGCGCGTTTTTAAGCACGCCGCCTTGCGCGCCCTTATTTCCGCAAGTGAGGACGTACCTTTAAGCGGTCACCATGCAAACAGTAATCATTACTGATGTGCTCAATGACCACGTGTTCACCAGAGGGTTCGAGACGTTGAACGTTTCTAATGAAGTCTCATATTTCTCGACACGCACACCGCTTCTCACCATTGTGCTAACTGGCAACTACACCAAGGACAAGAGCAGACTCGAGAAAACGCGAAGCATAAGTTATGTTGGCATATAGCTTCCATGCATACGGCACCGTGCTCATGCAACCGCGCCAAATAGTGCTAGCTGAAGTTGCATCGCCAATTAGAAACACTGACATTTCTGACAACGCGTAACCTAAACAAACTGCGTCTTGTGAATGTGGTAGTGAAGTAACAGCGCAGAAGGCCAACAGACGCGTGCCTTGAGTCTAATAACTTCAATGCGCGTTCGCTTCACTAAAACGGACGCCGAACTTGCATCGAAATGCTTGCATCCCTGTGTTACATTTATGTTGCCGCGTTACATTTGCATGAACATTTCATTTGGATAACATATGCGTAAACGTCAAAGAAAGCTTCGCAGAACACTGACTCTCACATATGGATGGGATCTACCAGTCTTTTTGTACACATTTTTAATAATACGGGAAAAGTCATCCACGTCAACGCAGCACGATGCTATAAAGCAAATACATGCACGCCTCTCGGGAGGAAAACTTCGCAGCGGAACAAGAACTCGGGCTTATGAGGGGATCCACTCGCGGTGTTATAGGCTAAGCGCTGTAGTTCACCTGCCAAATGAGCTAATCGGGATGACAACAGCTGGCTAGCAAGCATCCTCGTTTCATTTATTGGCTGGCTGGCTGGCCAGCGGTTGCTACTCTGAACCATGCTTTGGGTACTCTCAAACTTTGACATATTGTGGAATTCGCCATTTTGACAGTCCTGATTGGTCCACATGGCTGCTATGGCCTCTCTGATTGGCTCAAAACACCAACACGGCAGAATTCGACAACTTGCTGAATATGACAAAGTTGGCTGGTTGGCTGGCTAACCGGTGCGTGAGTGCATGAGTGCATGAGTGCGTGTATGCGTGCGGGCGTGTGTATGAGAGAGAGAGAGAGAGAAAGAACAAGTGAGGAATTCATTTAGAGAATGAATTGTCTAATCATTGTTTAGAAATGACAGTGCTACTCTAATATTCGATTGCACGTCACCTAGGCTTACAAAGCTTAGTATCAGATGGGAGATATTTTTACATACTGCTGCGTTCACAAAAATATAAGCCATTGTGCAGTTGCTGAACCTTGTCTGCGTTCTTTCACTGCCCAGGCGCCTGGTCCCAATGCCAACCAAGAGACTACGGCAAAGGCAGCGTGGTGTGCGTGTGCAACACCACGTACTGCGATTACCTCGAAGAAGTGAGCCTGGCCCCTCAGGGACAGATACTTGTTTTCGAGAGCAACAAGGCTGGACTCAGGTTTGCTAAGACAACCGGCAGCTTCGACTTGCAGTCAGGTATCGCCATGTGTTTACGCCTGCATTTGAACTATAACGATGCACACATACAGCTTATGTCAACTTCTCGGTGAGAGACAATATCACGATCGTCAGGATGTTATAACCATACGATTACTTATTACAGAGAGTAATAAGAACTTTTGGCAGTTAGTGACGTGATAAACATGTTTTCAGTTTTCATTTATAAGAAGACGGCAATGTACAGAAAATGAAAAATTAAGCAATCAACGTGTAGTAAAGGCCACCGGAGGCTCGCTGAACTGCAGTCTACTGATTACGCCGCCACCGTAGCTAAACTTGAAGTTGCGTAGAAACGTTCAGATGGTCCGATTGTATCCAAAATGACACATAATTTTTAGATACATAATTGTTTGGCTAATAAGATATATGCTTCACCATAACGTATCTCCAACTTGGTTCTTTTCTTTTGTTCTTCGTTGCTTTGGGGTGAGTGCGTGGTATGGCAAGTGCGCCAGGAATTTTTCTGTATAATTTATAGCTCACAGTAAATGGTTAGGTCTGTAGTTCCAGGTTTTTCCCGTGACCCTCTTCTCCTATGGCTACTGGGACGTTTCTGTTTCCAATTCATTTCCTGATCGGCTACAGAGGCGGCCACATACACACGGGCAGAATTATCTGCACCTAAATAAGCAGCTTTCACTCATCTCCTCTCCATATTGTCTTCCAAGGGAACTGCTCAATTCATTTATCTTGTGTTTGAGACAGCAGCGCACGAAGCTTTATTGTGATGTCTATACCCAGTCCCAATTTCGTGCGACATCTGTTTCTTTAAAACAATTTCAGGCTTTTCGCGCAGTGACGACGACACTGTAACCATAGTGGTCGACACGTCCAAAACTTACCAGACAATTTACGGTTTTGGTGGAGCATTTACCGACGCTGCGGGCATCAACATCAAATCTCTGCCGAAAAGCATGCAGGAAGATGTCATCCAATCATACTACGCTGACAAAGGTATACCCATGTACCCAATGAGCGGAAATGTTGCAGCTGACATTTATTGTTACTTCTTTACATTCCTACTATTCTCCAATTGTACAGGATTGTCCTACAACATCGGCCGAGTGCCGATGGCAAGCTGTGATTTCTCTGTGAGGCAGTACACGTACGCGGACACACCGGGTGATTTCGCTCTGGCGAACTTTTCTCTTGCCGATGAAGACTTCGAGCTAAAGGTTCGTTTCAGTGCCTTTTGGGAAGCTGTGGGTCTACCTTATGAGATTACATCTACTGCAATGCATGTGCCCGAAGTATTGTACACCACGCAGTGAGATTGTGTTTAGGATTGTGTTTAATTGGGCTGGTTGGTGCATGGTTTGCCAAGAAAAAAGAAGAAGAAAAAAAGAACGCTACTTCCGATGGGAAAGGGTTCGGCGCCAATGTATTACGTAAAGTTAAAGTTCTCTTGTTTATAGTGCCCTGTCAAGCGGCCAGGCTTTCATAAACATGTGGTCACGGTCATTGTCAAGGGGTTCAATCTTATGCATGGGAATTGTAGCCAGTCCATAATGAATGTTAACGAAGACGATGAGATCTGGGCAGAAAACCGGCGGTACGCACGCAATGGCTATTTACAAAACGTTATGATGGATTCTGCAGATATCAATTTTCTGAATCTCGGCTCGCACTCGCATAGCAGGTCACCAACTCTTAGAGTGTACAGTAACAATAGGCACATTGATAAACAGTTTTTAAAAATGGGAAAAAAATGCTTTCAAAGTTCGTGCGCTTATATTGTAGTAGAATTTATATCTTCTCTCGCTTCAGATCCCGTACATAAAACGAGCATTAAATGTCTCCAAGCATGCCGTATGGATGTTCGCCAGCCCCTGGAGTGGCCCAGCATGGATGAAGACCAATGGACAGCTTAATCATGGCGGCTTTCTTATCGGGCATCCCGGTGGACCATACTACAAGACCTGGGCAAACTACTTTGTCAGGTGCCCGGAATTGGCGTTTTATGCAATGTATACTGTTCCTTTATCAAGAGCTGGAAAGTTTTCACATGGTGCTACCTCCCCAGAATCTCTGCAAAGACAAAGATCCACTGCATTGTAGTCCAACATTTAATCGTCAGTCACATTAATCCTATCATACAATAACGACAATGACCATAGTGCAGAGCAGTGAACTGCACCTTTCATTACTTCCTTAAACTCTCTTTTCTGTTATCGCATGGCCTCTTGCTTCATTTAGATATTAGACAAGATAAATTACTATAGATAAACGAGATGGCAAGTTGTGAGATGGCCCCTTTTTGTTTCGGCAAAAAGGATCTGCGAGCACACACTCACTCTTCGCTTCTTCTGACGATTGTCCGCTGCTTTGATCACCGCCTTCGACAGGAAAGTTCTAACTTTGATTTTATCCAGAATTCATGCCGACGGAGCTTGTTGCAATCGCTCTAATTACGCTCAAAGCTCTCTAGCGTATACCACACAACACATATATGGTCATAGTTGCGCCCTAAAACAAGGTTTGTGACCGTGCCACCGCGTCTTATCGCCCCCTATACATCTCACCTCCACACCCGCTAGTCTGAACAGGGGGCAGAAACTGAAGTGCATTCTTTCCTCTTCTATTAACCGTGAGAGCGATCTAAGTCGTCTATTACGCGTTACAATACAGAGTGGCTTTACGGGCGCTCAACATCTGTTCTCAAGATATTACTAATTTTGGGTAGTAGTAGAAGTAGTGGTAGAAAACCTTTATTGTACAAAATATGACGAGCGGTCTTCAGGCTGGTCACGCCCCTATTCTCGTGTTCTGCTGGCGTGAGCTCTGGGCCACCTCCTCCGAGCTATAGAGCAAGGTATCCCATCCCTCTTGCGTTGTGGTTTTGTTAATGTTTTCTCGAGGCGTATCAGCGCGTTCCCATGTGATGTGGCCCGGCGTGGGCTCGGCACCGCACCTGTTTTGCGTAGGCACCGCATCTGTTTGCGTAGGAGATGAAAGTCTGGGTGAGTTTTAGTTTGCGACCTCCTCCAGGTCACTTGTTCCGGTTTCCTTAGTTTCCGACAGGGAGAGGCGAATTTAATTCGAGCCCTCCTGTAATGATCGAGGATTGCCGATCGGCTCCATTCCACTGGTTCCGGTTCAATGCTCGCCTCCCTGTCGGAGTGGTATGTTGCGCGCGCAGTGGCCACCATGAGTGCATTTTCCCTGATGTCATTGTGACCTGCTATCCAGATGAGTTTGATTGCGCCGAGGCCCCTGTTTTTATTTATTAGCTTAACGGTTGACATGCAGATCCTACTGTTTCGGTAGCTTCTACGCGCCTGCATGGAGTCCGTCAGGATGCGGGCTTCCTCACCACCTAAATAGTACTGAGAAAGTTGCGTTTTACGGTGGCACGATACTCTTTGGTTTGAAAGCGTCCCCTGATCGCCGGTTGTTGATCAATAATACTGCATAGACGCATTGCTTGACTAAGAGCTTGACTAAGAGCTTGACTAAGATCTTTTCTTCTCCGCATTACAATTAATGCAATGGCTGCGCGTATTATCGGAAACTAAACGAAGCTCAAAACCTAGGTTCCTACAAGAATACGAGCGCAAAGGCATCAAGTTCTGGGGCTTGACGGCTGAGAACGAGCCCACGGCGGGTTTCGACCCGAACTACGCTTTCCAGAGCATGGGTTTTACGCCCGCAATCCAGCGGGACTTCATCAAGTTGGACCTAGGTCCGGCCTTGGAAAAAGCCGGCTACGGGCCGGACAAGATCGCACTGATGATTCTAGACGACATGCGGGTGCTCCTTCCATTCTGGGCCAAAATGGTAAGTCGTCAGACGTGCCAGTAACGTGCTTGTACACTTGTCGCCTTATCAGAAGCAATCGTGCTAGCAGCGAATAAAAAAAAAATCTACAACAAATTAGGGGATGCAACAATACAGAAATTGTTTATACAACAATTAGGTGATCCTTACCAAAAATCCCATATAACGACTATAATCAATGCTGTATATGCATTTTACATCTGACAAGTTAATTAAAAGAAAGGAGCACTACGATCATGAGCATAGCCGGCCGAATCTTTACGTATGCCCCGCCGTCCTGACGGCCAGTGCCAGGAAGAGTACAGCGCCGTGTGCTAGCTTGCGCGCCCCTTTCATTTGCATCAGGTCACTCCACGAAACACATTGTAGAACCTGCATCAAACTTTCTGATTGGCCCTGACTTCCCCGCAGTGAAAGAAAAAAGAAGGACAGCGACAGCTGTGGAATGAAGCAACAAATCGCGAGGGATACCGCTTCACCCATTATTTCCCGGCTTGTTTCTTCGAAATCTCTTCTTTTTTTGTTTTATTTTGCTTTATATTTTAACCTTATTATGTAAATAAAGTTCAGATTTATTTACTAATGAAAGCGTACCTCAATCTTGTTGCTGGGAATCGACACGAAGGAGCACGTTGAACCTGAGACCAAGATGCAAGATAAATGTCGAGGCGTCATGCATCCCCTTTCTTATAGCTCTACTGGCCCAAAGCAATGCCCATGTGACCGCATATGTGACAAAAACTACGAGAAAGTCGGCTTTAATGCAATCCCCTTTAAAAGATAGGTGATGCATTCGAAGGAGCCTCTGGTATCTTTGTGGTAACTTTTGCGCTTACACCAAGTTTTTATGATATGCAGTACCGGAAGCGTCTTAAGTTTTAGACTGAGCCTCCTCTTCCGTAATCAGTTCTGTATTTCCCTCGTGTTTTCCGCCCACCACGATGATCGTTCAAATTTACGCCGTTACTTTCGTACACCAGCGAAGCTATAGTTTTTGCTAACATGTATCTTCCTATAGTACGCGTCGTATTCCGTTGCTTGGTTTGCTGAAGTGTGTCGAATGCAATACTCGAAGTATATTACTGGTCTGCAAATGACGCACAGATTTTTGTTCTCGTGTGCGTGTTGATGCTTGTGAATATAGGCTTTGGTGCTTAAGGATTGTGCAATGGCGGAAAGCAGTATTGCTCTTCCCGTAGGTACTGAACGACAAGGATGCAGCAAAATACGTTGCTGGTGTTGCCGTCCACTGGTACACGGACTCTGAGACAGACCCCGCCAGGCTGGACGAAACGCACAACGCGTTCCCGGACAAGTTCATCCTCGCTACTGAAGCGTGCATGGGCGACAAACCGTGGATCAAGGAGAAGGTGCAGCTCGGCAGCTGGGACCGCGCAGAAAACTATTCCCACGACATCCTCGAGGTAAACCCGCGTCAACTTGTACCACATGAAATTCCGTTCGTGTTGTGCCAGAATGCAAGCTGAACCACAATTGAACGAAGCTCGGTGCTTTGAACCAAATATTTCCGAACATTTTACGACCATTCAAACATGCGACATTTGCCTGCAATACGGCTGGGACAGCGCAGACAACGTAGGATACCGCAGGAATAATTAAATTACACGATGTATTGGAGTAAACTGGGGAAAGGGGAAGTGATCAGTGAGCCGTTTAAGTGTACAACCCTGGTAGGTCTGTCACTGAAAGTGTTCGCGACCGACTCTATAGTCATGCTGTGACTGTGTTACGCGCTCTTGCAAACGCTAGTCCTTAGAAAAAAATGTTTATAAATATTAATGAGCATATAAATCATATGTCACACGCTTTTATTGGGATGTAATCACATGTAAGTGTAGAAGAAATACGCAGAAGTGCCCTACAGAGGTTAAAATATTATAACCAAGCGTGAGTGATTATTTAATGTGGGGAGCGCATGAACATGCATGCTAAACCGGCTATCGCTGAGGCAGACAGTTTGTACGGACATATATGATTCGTTTGTCGATATTTTTTAACTTAAGTTGCCTAGAATACGTACTAAACAAGAAATATAAACGCATATGGACGTACACTGTACGTTAAACCTGCTTATGAACAAGGAAAATTAGCATATCATATACTAGATATGACTTAGAAACGCGTTGAGTTGATCTAGTCGCTATGGGTCCATTTCCCTAACACAGCGCGAAAAATCAAAACAGGAAAAACGCAAGAAAATAGGCAATGCGGACACTGACTATCAACTGATCGTTTATTGCTTTATGCATGCGCTGCGCCACTTCCCAGTATCTTATATTACACAGCCATCACCCGTGTTCTATTAGTGCTATTTGCCTGTGTAATCATTTTTAGGAAGCTTGGCTTACACATCCATTGACGTTTTGTTCTAAAAAGTACGCTTTCATAATTTCTTGGGTAACCGCATCTGCGTATCAAAGTAAAACCGCGATCTCCTGAAACAAGTGCTACAATCACAAGAAAGATCGCAAATCACAATTTGGTGCCGCTCTGTCTGGCACCAAATTAGGATAGACTGTAAGCGACACGATGACCCATGGTGCCTCCGGGCGGACGCACTTCTGCCACAGGATCTGCAACACTGGGTGACCGGGTGGGTGGATTGGAACCTTGCCTTAGACAAACAGGGTGGGCCCAACTGGGTTCAGAACTTCGTCGACTCACCCATCATCGTGGACGCTGATGCACGCGAGTTCTACAAGCAACCCATGTACTACGCACTGGCGCACTTTACGTAAGCATGCTGCCAAGGCATTATTTTGCAACCTCGAAGCTATGTGAAAAAGCAGATAGTCAGGTGATCTATTAGTTAAGCACGCTGATAAATCCACCCAATAGACGAGCGCGGCCGTGCTACTGCCGCACGCTCTCATCATTCAGCTATACAATACTTACATACAGCTATACAGCTATACAACCCTGCATACAGCTGTATAGCCTATACAGCTATGCAGTCATTTGAGCGTATAATTTGTAACTGCCTGACACACCCGAACCCCAACGTGCACTGTTTAGAAAACGCTATAGATTTCTGAGACGAACTCACATAAAGATTACTTTGGCTTAATTATAGTCCTTTCATAGTGCGCCGTTCACGATCGGCCAATCCCGGTGATGACGATGGTGGGTCGTTGTTCGGAACTGCGGACGAAACACAAAAAGGAATAGCTCTGGAATAGCATTACTACATTTTCGCGGTCTTAATTTCACACCCAGGTAGGCTTATCCGATCCACGCCATCGCAAAAGGGACGAAATTTCGATGTATTGACTATTGCCGAGTACGTGTGGAACATCCTCGGAATGAATACCAAGTATGGATCTGTAGCGCCAGGAGGTGATAGGTTTCAATAAAGACACAGTTTGGGCTTAATGAAGCTGATTTCTTTCGCCATATGGCAGGTACCTCCGACAATAGCGTGCAAAAAGGCGCAGTTCATCTCTCCTTTGTTCCACACAAATTATCGAAAGCAAACAACGTATAAAACACACATATCTAGTTGAAAAAGTTTAAGTGCACTGAGAACGTGCCAGGTAAAAGGATAGATTTCATGGGCGAAAAATAAAACAAAACAAAACAAAACGAAACAAAAAGACAAGTGCGGATGCCCTTTTCTTTCTCGTCTTATTTCCGTGGTTGTAGCGCGTCTATTTCCCACCACTGACAAAAAAACAAAAACAAAACAAACCAGAGAAGTTGTTGACCTGCCCTGCAGCATGCAAGTCCTGATAATTTATTTCTTCCAACGTTTTTAGGAAGTTCCTACCACGTGGAAGCGTACGAGTTGCTTCTAGACAGAAAAGTGGAGATGGGCACGGACTGGAGTTTGGGGCATTCAAGACCCCCGAAGGAGCCACGGTCGCCATTTTGCTTAATCCGTAAGTTAACAGTTACAGCGAGATCATTTGTATTCATCAGTCGTGTTACTAAACAGCATTTATCAATCGTGCGAGGGCGCATGTACCATTTAATCACCATGCTGCTGGCTCTTATCAGATGTACATTCCGGCATGTTTGTACGAACTATATATTTGCGCGTTTCTGCTCTACACAGCATATTTTGTATAGACTATTGCTATATGATCATTATTCGTTATGATGCTACACGCTTCGCATCTACGTTATTCTCAAGGCTTTGCGGGTCCTTGGTGATCCAGAAAGCCCGCAACAGAACCCTGCAAATGACCGTAGAGAAAAGTGCAGCCAGCCCCTGATATGAAATATGCTGTGTTAAAATCTTGAGGAATTCCTTTGACAGCAACAAACTCGAATAAAGCTTTGTGGAATATTTTAATAAACACAGCACTGCCAACCATGCCCGCTCGTCTAGTCACCATTACGCACGCGCACTGCCCTCCGGCTTCTCCGCTCGCGGCATTATTTCGGCGTGGCAGCTGCCGACATCGTTACAGGCTGCGTGGTCGCGTATTTCGACAGCGGTTCCGGATGGAAGGGGAGCAGTTATCGCCTTTGCCAATGCCTCCGCCCCGTTATCAGACTAAACGCCACACGTAACAGCCGCGTCACATCAGGGAGGAGCTTTGCGTTGATCCTAACTCTCTTGCATGAGTAATCATGCGAACAACAATTAAAATTTGGAGTCGGATATCTCGGAGCACAGACACGCAAGTAGAATTCTTCCAACTGGTACTCTGTAGAAACACGACTGCCTCTAACTTTTCAGGACAAATATACCCACTTACTGTATTCAACAAAAAGGTAATTGTTCAATTTTAGTTAATTGGGCTGCTGACAGCGATAATTATCACCTAACTTTGTGTCCCACTGGCCACATAACTTATTTGCTCAGGTGGTCTTCGCGTGCCCCCCAGTGCCTAATTTTAAGAAAACCATAAAGCTTAATTTAGAACACCCTGTAGATATATAATCATCTTCTGCAATTTAGGTATATCTGTTGCGATACGGCAGTAAGCAATAGCTGCGGTTTATTGACCGTTATCTGCAAGACCGAAAATGAGCCTCTTCTTTCCTGATGACAGGTTCCGATTCTACATACTCAAAGTACACAGTTTAATTCACTGCAACGATTATTTCGCGTTTTTGTTCCGTTCCAGCACCAACAGTGAGCGCAAGGTGCAACTGAACGACGACTCCAGAGGTAGCACGTACGAGAAGACCATCACGCCACGTTCCATCAACACATTTGCCTGGAGGTAGAAGTGGACCATACGACAACGGTCACGAGATCAGACGGAAACTAATTGTCAATAATAGATTAAAGCTGTTTTTCACACTTAAAAGCTCCGTGCCCTTACTCCCTATATTAGGAACCGCGCATGGAGAAAGGGAAAATATGTGGTAGCACGACTTCAGGTAGCCAGTCTTCGCAAGGTAACTTTTTCTGACACCGTCCTCTTCTTGCTTTCATTTGAGGAACCATGGGAAATGCGCATGTCGTGAGTTAAATCCTGGGAGCAGCACGCCATACATGGCTTGGTTCGCCGTATAGGTCTGAGTGCCGCTGGCCGCCGGAGTTACAACTTTCACCAGCCTGTGTCGCTCGCTTTCTGCTCGCCGCATTTGATGGCTTTGGTTTCCATCCTTGATAAATGAAAACATTGTCGCCTTTGCAACGGCAACACTAGCTGTGGAGCGAGCGTTCGTACGATTAGCCGCGAGTTACAATTTTCGAGCGGCGCAGCAGACAGTCGGACAAGAGATGATGAGGCTTACAGCGCAGGAAAGGACGAGGACACAGAAAGACGTGGTACACACAGGCGCTGTACACACACGTCTTTCTGTGTGCTCGTACTTTCGTGCGGTATAAGCCTCATCATGTCATAACAACACGTCCAAAACGCTGCCTTACGGACAAGAGTACACAGCCTCGACGCTGGAACCACGCGTGCCCAAGAGTACGTATTTTGTCATCAAGAACCACCAGACGTACTCACAGTCGAACTGCTGACTGTCCGTGACCAGCGCACGAAGCCGTCGAAGAACCTCCAGGTACTTCACCAATGACAATACATACTGACAGTGAAGCAGCGGTTTGCGTATTACGCGCCCCCGACACTAACCCTATGGCAAGAAAGATAGCAGAGGCGAGCAGGCGGCTGCGTACGGCACACGAAGTCAAAACTTGGGTATGGTGGGCTTCCGGCCACTGTGGAGTACCAGAGAGCAAAGCGGCTCACGCCGCTTCTAGCGCGATAAGAACCTTAAACCTCCTCAGTGATGTAGCAATATTTCTGCTCCTGCAAACTGACGAAAATTAAGTGACATCTTTCCTGGAACAACGACAGAGGCGAGGAGAGCTGCGTGAATGCCTGCAACATACGCCGAAGGAACATCCACTGGCTGCAGGTTTGTCACGCGGATGTCAAGTACCCGTGCGCAAAGCTCGCACCGGTACTTATTAATGTTTAATGTAATGTAATGTAATGTAATTAATGTTTAATGTAATTAATGTTTAACGCTTCTGCCACGATGTGATGTGCGATGTGAGTCAATGATTATGCTCAACTTTCTGAGAGAGTATGAACGATGACGCACAAGAACGGCTCGAGCAAACACATCTCCCTGTGTGTTCTGTGGACTACGCAGACAAACAGCAGTGGTGCGCAGGTAACGTGCAACGTCAACTCACCAATCTTGTATTTGACTAGACTAAAATCACCGCTCGTTATTGTCCATCAAAGCAAAGAGTATACGAAGCTTCGGTTACATCGTTTGCTATAGGATCCGGATATTTTATTTTGATTCTTATCGCTTCTAAAAGGCGCGTCGATCTTGTTATAAACAAACTTACACGATGGAAGACGCTCAAAAAACAGGAGACTCCGCGTTGCAACAACTAGATACTGTGGTGCGACGCGAAAGCAGGCATCGAAGAAGCTGCGCTAGCCACATTAGCACTACCTATCATCGTCATGACTTGCTGCTACATTGAGCGCCGCTCGCTGTCCCGCCGCGATCCTCCTACCTCCTCTTCTAGCCATCTTATCCCCGTTAAGCAGACTGCGTCAAGCATATTTGTGTTAGCTAAATGCACCTTCTAAACAAGCACCCGTGCTGGCGCGACGTCAGCTTCTGTGCTTACTATCTCTTGTTTCATTAAGCGTCGTTAATTGGTCTGCATAATGTTCTGAAAACACAGAGCGCGAAGCCGTCGAAGCACATCCAGCCATTGGCATACCGTGATTCGTCTTCCTTTTCTTTCTTTCGAACGTAGCAAATCGCGATTGCTGCTGCTCGCTATCTGCAATGTCAAAATAGACTCAAGAGCGCGCCGCTTCTGATCTAATCTGCTCATTTGGACCACTAGCTTGCATGTCAGATAAGAATAGACGGCTCTCTGATCGAACGATGTCGCCGCTTGGAGAGCAAGGCAGATCTGTTGACGTTCGATTCTCGCTTCGGAAACGCCGTGGTATGGGGAAAGACGTCTTCATCGCCGCAGCAACTTTTGCGGCACTTTTATCAGGTGAGTGGATGACCTGTTAAAAGGTGCCTAGAATGGCGTTGCGTAGAAGTAAGCCAACGAAAAGTAACAGGAGCAAGCGCCTTGACATGAGGGTTGAAATTGAACGTTTCACAATGATAGAGCTCAGAATTAAGACCTTTGTGTGTGTGTCGTTCGTATTTGGACTTGTCGACATATTGAAGCTCAATTAACGCAAAGGTGAACAATCAGAAATAGAATTTCAAATGTCATAAAAATATGATGATGAAACAAGAATTTCTCTCGTAGTTAGCGCAGTGCTGAAAAAAAAAATTGAGTAAAGAACCTCTCGCAATGCTTTTTTCTTAAATTTACCTTACTTCAATATAGCGTAACAATAACGTTGTATTTCTATATGCTCTCGTTGCGGCGATTGAAGCTGCTACGGCATAAGAAACCCCTTATTATTCTAAATTTGGCTTCAATGGTATTATGTCCCGGCTTAAATGTCTCGGAAAACTAGAGTTCGCTACCGTGAAACCGACAAGAAGGTTGATACGCCTGTTTCTGCATCGAACTCTGCGAGGTGGTGCCTGCCGCGCTCATCCTTTCCATGTTAGTAAATATCACCGGCTTCGCTGTTATCCCTTTTCTGAGCGTTCTTTATTTATTTATTCAAAATACCCCCAAAGGCCCTCATTACGAGGGTATTACATGGGGGGGGGGGGGGGTCAATCACAAGCACTGGTTGTAGTTTGTACACACTAAAAACAAGACAGGTTAACAGAAGTAATAATACAGTGAAACATAGTTAATATACAAGATAATTAGGTCACAATTATTACAGAGAAAACATTAGTACATATTAGGAGAACATAAGGCAACTGCACTAAAAAACACCAACAAATATCGAAAAACACTGTAAAAGTCCCAAAAAAGAATAATAATACGATTAGTCGACAAGTCGTGAGCGAATTAAATGTTGAAACTTAGTCAAGTCTGGTTCCGTGGCAATGACTGATGGTAAGGCGTTCCATTCAGTTATTGTGCGTGGTAAGAACGAAGATGCATAATGGGATGACTGGCAGTTAATGCGTTTGACTTTGTATAGATGGTCACGGCGTGGAAAAATAACTGTTGGTGACTGAAAGAAATCATCGTGAAGTGATGGATGGTGATAAAGCTTATGGAAAAGTGTTAGGCGAGAAATTTTACGGCGAAGTGCTAAGTTGTCCAAGTCAGCTTTATTCTTTAACGCGGTGACGCTGGTGTAACGTGAATAATCTGAAAATATAAATCGCGCAGCACGGTTCTGCAAGGCTTCGATGTTACTTATGATATACGTTTGTTCGGGATCCCAGATGGCAGACGCGTATTCTAGTTTAGGACGGATTAATGTTGTGTATGCTAGTTTTTTAACATGCATTGGGGCTTCTTTTAAGTTATGTTTAATAAGTCCGAGAGTACGATTTGAAGAGGCAAGGGTAAGGTTAATATGATTATTCCATGATAAGTTTGATTGAAGATTGATGCCAAGGTACTTGTAAGTAGTTGCGAGTTCCACAGGGTTGTTATCAAGGGAGTAGGTGGTTCGAATTCGTGGCCTATTGGTGAAAGACATGAGTTTAGTTTTGGAAATATTTAATGGCATTAACCAATTAGAACACCATGCACTTATTGCGTCCAGGTCAGTTTGTAGTAAGTGGCTATCGGTGTTACTTGTTACACATCGGTAAACTACACAATCGTCTGCAAATAGTCTGATTTTAGATGAAACGCAACTGGGTAAATCATTAATATAAATTAGAAAGAGTAAAGGACCAAGTACGCTGCCTTGTGGAACTCCAGACGTAACATCAGCATAACATGAGTTAGAATTGTTAACTGATGTAAACTGAATTCTAGATGAGAGAAAATCGGTGATCCATGCAATTATAGTAGGGTGAATGTTAAGCTGTGAAAGTTTAAGTACCAACCTATGGTGTGGAACACGGTCAAATGCCTTAGAAAAATCTAAAAATATTGCGTCAACTTGGAACCCGGTGTCTATTAGTGCGTGTATGTCGTTAATAAATCCGGCAAGTTGTGTGTCACATGAGTAGCCCTTGCGAAAACCGTGCTGATGCT
The DNA here is from genome assembly GCF_038994185.2 of Dermacentor albipictus. Classification (NCBI taxonomy): domain Eukaryota; kingdom Metazoa; phylum Arthropoda; class Arachnida; order Ixodida; family Ixodidae; genus Dermacentor; species Dermacentor albipictus. Next base: position 372,319,675 of record NC_091821.1, read on the forward strand.
TAAAAATAATGTTATGGTCTTCAAGGAAGCTGATTACTTGACTGTGTATGATATGTTCGAGTAATTTACAAATAGTGCCTGGCTAAACTGTGCCAAAATTCTCTGTTATATAGAAAGCATGTGCGTTTTCTGTCAGTCATATAATCATCGCGAATATTGTACGTAAATAGAGAAAGTGTGGTAATATATACGTATATATCCAGTACACTGCACAGAATTGCTTCACCACGTATTATATGTAGTGACACGCGGCTCATATACTAAACGGACGGTGAAAGCTCCGCGAAAACGACGCTGCCCATAACTGGCGAAGAAACGGCACAGGGAACTAAAGCCCTTGACAACGTAAGGCGAAAATAAATGCTCCATTAGCAAGCACAAGTGAGCTAGTGAAAACATCTGCAGCAGGTAATAGCGCAGAAACATGGCATGTGTTGTGGGACCATTCTTTCAATATTCCTTTATTTTCAAGCTTCGTCATCGGCTCGGACGCCACCGAGCTACTGTTATCACCAGTATCCCCCTCATAGTGCAAGTGAAGATAACAAATGAATGGAATCGAAACGAAAGAGCAGCTGCAAAACAAGGTCGTATAGACGAGACTGGAGGTGGAGCCGCGGGTATTAAAAGCGGGGTGAATATTTGATAACAGGTATCTTCTCGAGCTCGTGGAAGCTTTTAATCAAGGAGAATAGTCTCCATGATTCGGAGCTCACCATTCACAACAAGCAGTAAATGTTCAAATACGGTTCGAAATCTAAAAATAGCCAGGGTTATTTCCGAATCAAGCACACCGGCGGCCAGCTCTCAGAGCTCTGCCAAATTATGTGCCAGCTCGTATTTTGAGCCGAAGACAGGATCACATGAAGATGTGGACTTGAAGTGGTAGAACGAGGACACCACTTCGGCAACATTCCTCGTTTGGCCACAGTTTAAGTGATTTGAGTCAGACTTGAAAAAGGAAAGTTGCGCTTCGAACAGCTGACTTGAGCAAATCAAATTGGTGCTATATATTCACAGTGCGTCCAATTTCACCTGATTCAGTAACACTAACCCATTTTCAACCAAAGCCGTAGCTGCCCAATGCCAGCCCAGGGACTATGGCCGGGGCAGCTGTGTGTGCGTCTGCAACGCGACGTACTGCGACTTCATTGGTGACATCGGACCTGCAACTGAAGCAGCGTTGGCGTTCGAGAGCAGCAAAGCCGGCCATCGTTTCACCAAGACCACCTTACCCTTCGGTGAAAAGACTGGTCAGTCGCGCTCTTTCACTTTTAAGCTGTTGTACTCATAAAAAAATGGCTGTGGCTTAGCTAAGGTTAAGCCCAGGATGCGAAGCATACTAGCCTTTATTTTAGTTGTTGAACCACTGTTTAGCCTGGTGAACTGCTGTTGCTTGGCTATATTTGGTTCGGCTAGACGAAGAAACAACTCATGCAGGCGAGCGCATGAGCTGAGACCCGGCTATGTAGCTACGCGGCCGCAAGCGAGCGCACGAGTTGAGCCTCCGCTTTTGCAGCTGTTATGACGTCATATGGTAGCTACGCGGCCGCGCGCGGCGCAGCAAGGAAGAGCGTGGTTGTGCGGCTAGTATGCTTCGCATAAAATGTGAACTGTTGTGGCCTTTGAAACGTAGCATTTGCCGGCATTTTAGTCCAGGCGTTTTACAAACCCGTTGTGTAATTCAGAACCTAAGCTTGCAAGCAGCTCAGTTCTTACTTTTAAGCCACAACACGTGACTGAAGTTTAAAAAAAAACTATTGTGGTTTTACATGCCAAAACCACGATTTCATTGTGAGGCACGCCGTAGCGGGGGCTCCGGAATAATTTGGACCACCTGGGGTTCTTTAACGTGCACCTAAATCTAAGTACACGGATGTTTTCACATTTCGTCCCCATCGAAATACGGCCGCCGTGGCCGGCTTAAGTTTCGTTACAGGACCTGTTATGTACGTCTTTTGCCACCTCTGCCAGCTCGTTCTGTGTTATCACTCTCAACAGCCTGAGTATTTTCGAATTCTAGCAATAGGTTCTTTATGTTGCTACTGCTTATCTATTGAGAGCTAGCTTTGATTTCCATCAACTTCGGACTGTACAAGTGAAAAAAAAAGCTTGCTCTTTCGCCCGATAGCCGAAACATCGATTGCGATAGCAAATTAGTAGATAGCTATACGAAGTAAGGATAGCAGTTTAATCTGCCGCGTGAACTTGGTAAATATTTGCTTACTAACTAAATTAACAAACACGGTGTCACGCGCGCACGGGTAAACACGAACATATCTTGCTCGATGACCTCGCAAACTCGCTGTCAACACGCTGGAGTGAGGAATCGCGGCAGCAGCCACGAGCGAATTGACCTTCGTGCATCTCTCGCTTCAACACCAACCAAACATCGAAAGCACAGCGTATACGAAGCTACCGGCACTACGCGCACTCTGCAAACATCGCAGATCGCTTTGAAGATACGATGCCCGCACGGGCACGCCGTAAACAGCAGCCGCTGGAAAAGAACGCCCCCTCACTCCCCTCCCTCGCCTCACCCCCTTGCCTCGCGCGCGATAGGAGAGAACGCGCTTCCGACCAAGTTCGGATGCGTGCCCTCTTCTGTGGCACGTGAGGCAGGGGATCAGGCGAGGGAGCAGGGGCGTTCTTTTCCGATGAGTGCTAGGGTGCCTCGCCCGCCGCTCCGTACAGAGTGGAGACAACCGCGGCGTCTACTATGGCGTTGGCCATGCGAATCATGGAAGCCGGCAGCGCGTCCCTACGGCGTCCGCGGACGCCGTTGGGACGCGTTGCTGGCGCTCGTGTGTCTTGTGTGTGGTTTGGCATTACATTACTGGCCTTCCCCCAGCTCCACTGATCTCTGGTGTTTGCGATAACAAAGCCACGAATATTTATTGAGAAGAAAGGTTTCCACTTATAAACGCTTCTATAGTGTTTTTCCAGCTGCATTCAATCACATTTCCATGTAATAAAACTTGTGTTGCACTTCAACTGACACTTCAGAACTCTGAAATATGAAGTCAGCGTCTTGTAGCTTTTCTGCGCAGCCAGCAATCAGCACCGTTCGCAACTCTTTATTCCCGAATTCAATCGACGAGTTCTTTTTTCATGTTAGCGACCTCAGATTATACGCCCACCGATATCCGAATGACGTCTAGGCACTAGTTTACTAGTTATTTTTCCCGTCTGTTCCCGTCTGAACAGGTTCAAGCGACAACGACACGTTGCTCCTTGTAGTCGACTTCTCGAGAAAGTACCAGAAGGTGTTTGGCTTCGGTGGCGCTTTCACCGATGCGACAGGAATAAACATCAAGTCTCTTCCAACGAACATGCAAGATGACATCCTCAAGTCATACTACGCAAAGCAAGGTAACAGCCATGCACGCATACGATAACACTTGGCGACGCTTCCAATCTAAGACATATTCATTGAAGTTTCACGAGCGTAACTTACATTGCGAGAAACGCCACAGGAAATGATTGCGGTGAAGTTACTTAGGTCATTGACCCATTGAATACAATGCCCCTGCAAATGAGAAGGGGAAGGTGGGGGTGGGGGGGGGGAGGAAGGTAGCTGAGCAGTTTTCGGCCTCATGGATTTGACTGACTAGCATTGGGACGTACGACGCGTACAGTATTGTCGCGTTGTAGTCATGGTGAAGGGCCAGCGAGTACCAAAACCGTGAGCCACTCTTTATAGGGCAAACTTGTGCCCAGAAAAACAAGTAACGCCTAAAGCTCAACAAGAGCGGCCAGCACAATCACCGGGCATCGAAATATCATCTCACGGGTCAAGTACGTCCACTTTTTCAGGTTAATCGCTCGTGCTCACTGACATTCTAGAATGCACTACAATTCGCGTCGCTCGCGAGTTGTGATTAGGCAAGACTCTTCCACGGCAAAATTCGCGACAACATTCAAGGATTTTCGGATACAATATGTGCGTCTTCCGCTGAGATAACAGTCACAATCCGGTAAATAAACGTCACCGATAAAAGAACAAGACAATATACGCGTGATAGCTTATTTCAAAAATGCAACTCTACTTCTTGCTTTCAACACGCTCTCATCTCGTGTTACAACCCGGGCGCTTACTCTCTCTCGGTGTTCTGTGGTCGTCAATCAGCCACGTGAGTCTTATAAAGCTCTATTCCATTTCTGTTTTTAGGACTTGGGTACACCGTCGGCAGGATTCCATTGGCGAGCTGCGATTTCTCTGAACGCAAGTACACGTATGACGATACTCCCGGCGACTTCGAGCTCAACAACTTCACGCTTGCCCCGGAAGACTTCGACCTCAAGGTAACACAAATGCAACCGACAAAGCTAGCGTTTGATTAGAGAAATTAGCGGAATGCTTTGCGCTTTTGGCATGTAATCAGTGACATTACACATGTACGATCTAGCCTTTCGACATTAAGTCAAAGGACTTAGATTGTTAGATAATGATTTCACAGCGTTGAAGGGTGGCAATTAGAAAAGAAAAAATGTAGGCAGCTGTCCGCCAGTAAGTTTAAGCTTCTACTATGAGCGGTTTTATTCCTATCAAGCCCACTCACAATGGTCATCCTGACGTCTCACATGTAGAAGTGAGCATGCTCACGCTGGTTAGAACAGTTTAGATTTTGTTCTTGCGGCTAAAACGTCCCGGACGTCGCTGTTTTGACCAGGTTGTTCAGAATTGAGCTCGTGCACAATAGGTCGCGAATGCCGTTACTCCTCCAAAACCAGTATACCGGAATTTCAACCCCAGCCCAGGATGATGCAGAAGAGGCGAAATCGCATGCCGTGCCATCTTGAGCGCAATGTCGCCGAATAAAAAAAGAATGGACGTTTGCTGTCAGGAAATGCAGCCTATCTCTGCCTCGCTAAGTCGTGGAACTGTTTTGCTGCATGTCACGTGCACAGGAAAGGCTCACCTATTTGTGTTTTATTGCAATGGCAGTTATAGGGACGCTCGAAGCCCATTACGATGGCCATCACCTAGAGGCATGTGCAACCCGCGAGTTGAGTGTTGGGAGGCACTCAGAGACGTGCAGTGCGTTTGGCTTCAGAAGCGACGAAGCCCAAGTGGGCGCACCGTCCCGGTCCGCTCAAATGGCTCTACCGGAGCCAGGGCAGCGTTTCGACTTCCCCTGCTGGCACGCATACACATTAGTGTTGCCGATGACCAGCTGCGTGTATGCGTACCCCACCCCAGTGTATACATTGGCTAGCTGAGCGGAGCGGACAATAAACGTCAAGCTAGCCATCTAACCCTCTCTTTCAGCGCTGACGAACGCCGATGGTTTTCCTTCGGTCTGACCTCGTGCACAGCCGAGATGCGACGGCCGCAACGCCATTTTGGTGCTACTCATTCCGCCAGCGTTTTGAGACGCCTTCAGCCGCAACGTTAAACCTGGCTATCGCTCTCAATGCATCTCATTCGGAATAAACTACCAGTAGTTTTTTTTTTCATGTGACCACAAAACTGTTAGGACAGCGAACCATTTGCTCATGATTCCTTTTTTTTTCTTTTTTTCCAACTTATATCTTTGGAAGCACCAGTTAGTTTTGCGCAATTTATATTGCTGCATGTTATGCTTAAGCACATTGCCGGTGGCAGCAATGTTTATTTTTTTTTAGGCCTCTGAAAGATGGTCATTTGCGCGTGGTAACCAAAGTGTAAAAAGGATAAAAGTGACCGCTATTGTTTTACTCCCCATACTTCCATACAAAACAGTGAAAAAAGTTCGGAAGAAAATGTATGAGATTAAGTTTGGAATGTTCTTGTTAACGAGTGGAGGAATATGAAAAAGATACAGTGCCTTATAGCCGGCTACACAAGAGAAATTGCATTTTTGTGTACAGTGGCATGAATTTATGTGGCAAGTTTGAAATTGTGCTCTGATATCATGGTGCCTTCTAACAAGCCGCGTTTTCTTACTTCTTTGTTCACATAGATATTTTGACTTTGTTAGTACGTGTCACACCTCAATCTGAAATGAGGTTATTTAATACACTCGAAATATAAGCATGTTTTGTACTGGTTGCTACATATGAAATTGTGTCACTCGGCTTAAGAAATATTACCGTATCTGTATTCAATATGCAAGCCCTGAGCTTCATACTTACGATGTCGCACTGCATTGCACGTATAGAAGACGCAGATGAAAGATGAAAATAGAATCAACACACAATCCCGATTTACCTTCTCTTCCAGCGGGATGCAAGTAGGTAAACAGATCATAGACCAAGAAGCATCTGATTTACAATGCAGACATATAATCAATAAATATTAGGTACCAGTTGCGTGTCACGACTTATCTGCTTAACTGAGCACGTGCTGGTGGGTGAGTTGGTTATGCATGATTGCAACGAAGGCGCCAAATAAAACAACGGAAGAAGGAAGAAAACACGAGATAACCACGTAGGCGCACCTACCGTGCACCTACGTGGTTATCTCGTGTCTCTTTCATTCGTCCGTTGTTTTATTTGGCGCCTTCGTTGTAATCAATTATCTGCTTAAAACGGTCAATAATTGTATTACTGGCCTCTCTATAGCTGACCGCGAAATGTGGCTATTAATTTCTAACGTCATTTTAATAAATACCGTGAAATAGCCCTATTTGAATTACTAACTCTTGTCGGTAAGAGAATGCCGTCGATGAAATGGTTCTTTCGCAGTTTTGAGCTTATTATCATTGCCTGGGAGCACAGCGGCAAATCTTTTGAGAAATTTCGACGCCTTCCTTCGCAGATTCCGTACATCAAAAAGGCCATGTCTTTCTCTAGCGAACCCATATGGTTGTTTGGGAGTGCTTGGAGCAGCCCATCTTGGATGAAAACCAGCAACATGCTGGAGGGCCCAGGGGTTCTCAAGGGTGAACCGGGAGGTCCCTATTACAAGGCGTGGGCAAAGTACTACATCAGGTATTTAATGCATGTACCTTTATACTGCTGCGTCTGGCTGTGGCACATCTATACCAGCGTGAAAGTTTTATGCGTTCAAGGACCAGTATATTTACTGCACGCTGCGGCTACCTAATAAGAGAAAAGTGAAATCGAATGTGCGAAGTGGAGAAAGAAAAGTGTGTGGCTATGTTAACGAAGGAACATCGCATGAAACCATAAATGGCTGGCAGCGCCGCGACTTGATATTTTAGTTTTAGCTAGGTGACTGAATGTTTATGCGAGGACATCAGGAGTGACAGAGTGCACATTGCGTCACGTTATTCAGAGTCAGCGTAATATTAGGAAAGAAAACGAGTAAAAGATTTGCAATGCTGGATTTGCTTCCTGTTGAATATTCCGGGTGTTCGCTAACTGAGTTGCGTTTCGCTCTTTACAGCGCATGCTTGTTATGTCTGCAAACATTGTTTATTGTCTAATTGCAGCGCCTCTCGAACTATACACGATTCACGTACGAGTCGAGTTCTGTGCATTCTTTTTCACACCAATATTACCTATCAGTTGCTGAAAGGAATTGATATATTTCAAGTGCTTCGTGGTTCGGGACGTTGTCTCGATTATATGAAGCAATATGTTAAAACATAAAGAAATGCGAGCATCACAGAAAGCTGCGGGCACCTGTAAACGTAGTAATATTTCGATGGCGGCAGGTTTTGTACGCAAACGAGAGGACTCGTGCTGAGACAGGACACGACCTCAAGCTTCCAACTGGATTTTTTTTTTTTGGTGCAGGGTGAAGTTTATGTACAGATATGATACGACGTACATCCGGTTGGTTTATTGGGAGGGGGGGGGGAGAAGAGCCCGAGAAAAAGCTTTAAAAAAACAAGTTGCGTATGAGTGAGGCTAATCAGTACGACACAAATATTAACTCGTCCAAGCCTCACGCAGTAATGACTTAGCAGCTCGTTTTTATGTGCTGAACAAGTTCAGCAAGTGATCGCTATTTCTCTCCCTTTGCATTCTCGCGGGCTTTCAGGTTTGTGCAGGAGTATGAGCGTAGTGGCATTCCTATATGGGGCCTGACAACGCAGAACGAGCCTACGACGGGCTTCGTACCGGGCTTTCCCTGGCAAACGCTGGGTTTTACGCCTAAGACGCAGAGGGATTTCGTCAAGCTCGACCTGGGGCCGGCGCTGGCTGAAGCCGGCTATGGTGCGGACAAGTTGCAAGTGATGATCCTCGACGACAATCGCATCGTTCTTCCGCACTGGGCAGACGTGGTACATTTCATTTTTTTTCATTTATTGAACCCTCAAGGCCAAAGGCATTAAAGAGGGGAGTGGTTAAAAAACAGAAATACATAAATAAATACAATGCATATTACAGAACAAGTATTATCATCTTCCTGTTATACAATGTTAGCTAGTGCAGAACGAAAATGCTGGTTATCAGTTATGTCGACTATATCTGCGGGAAGGCGGTTCCATTCGCGTGATGTGCGAGGCAAGAAAGACTGAAATGCAGTTTTAGTGTTACATGTCACTGTTCCGCGATCATTCCGACGCATAGTCGTTGTGTTGCGTGAAAAACCTCTTTCACAGTAAAAGCATTTATTATGATAGTGTTATGAGTTGCGTAGTTCAGAATAAAATTTCAATTTTCTCACGAGATGTTTATATAAACAGTGCAGGACACCCAGCTAAACAACTTTTGGTGTACAAAATTCTTAAAGCCTGGTAAATGTACCTAATTGTTAAAGCACAATAGTACGAGAAACGATATTTTACCATTCCGCATGCCGATTATAACGTTAAGAAGATAGCACAATACTAGTTCTGGTTTTACACAGTATGGCGGTGAGCGATATTCTACTGCCCACGCTTCCATTCATTTTCATGCCTGCCCGTGACCGTCGCAGTAATGTCAAAGTGCCTTGAGAAATATTTATGGAGGAAAAATTAATCGACGATTACCATACTGCCTAATGCGAAATCTGAGCGCCGCTCTGTACGTGTTTTTCATTCAGCGATATATGAAGGCATCGCACCGTACCGATCACTGCACCGATATAAAGACCGGCCACACAGTTGCCGCTTCCTGGCAACTGCAGCTTATGCAACCGTAATCGTTACCGGGAAACGCTTGCGGCGAACGCTATGCGCGAAGGCGAGCTTTCTGATACTTTCTTTCCCCCGCACGGCCGGAGCCATCGCTGCCGCGAATGCGCGGACGTGAACGCCATCTGGTGGTGCTTCCAGGTGGTTTCTTCCGCTTCCCTCCTCATGCTTCCGCTGCACCCTCCTGCTCCACCTTCCTCCTCGCGCTCTCTTCGCTCTCGCCGTCTTTCATCTTCCGCTGCACTCCGCGTTCGCTCTTTCACCCTTCGCTGTGCTCGTTCGTTCAGTTACGCCGAGATACGACGCCGAGGCACGCCAATGATCAACGCAGGAACGGACACCTAAGAGTAGCGCTCTAAAGAACTGCACTGAGCCACCAGGATTCAACCTCCGTACTCACACGTTGCCAGTGAAGGAGCTAATCGTCCAACGGCTCCACCGATACTACAGAACGGACTACTAGGCCAAGAGGGCGCGCTCGTGCCATCAGCTGCAATGACTGGTTGACGCGCTATGATTGGCTGGCACCCAATCGGCTTCTAGTTGTCGCTACTGGATTGCAGAACTATATACGCCCCTCCTTCGTATTCTAGCACGTTGTAATCCCACTTGTGGAGGGCGTGATTTTAGGGCATGAAGAAAGGCAAAATATTAAAGGGAGCGATACGTGACAATTTTGCAGCCGTCATAAAGATAGCAAGAATAAGGACCTTGAGTAATAATTCCTTACCACTTAATAGGCAAAAGTTAATAGCCGCCGAGCGCGCAGAGTGTATGGGTACTACGGGCAGAGAGAGAGAGAGAAAGAGAGGCAAACGAAATTGGAAACGCAGATAGGTAGAGAACCGCAGGTAGTAAACCGAAAGAGAAACTTCTGATTTATCACCTAACAATGATGATGAGGTAAGAGGGAAAGAAATAGGGGAATGATAGCAGACAAAGAAAGCAAACGTGCGGGAAAAAAAGGCAGGTGTGCGGGAAAGAACGCTTGGCAGTATCAAAGTTTTTATAACAAGCTATCTAGAACATAGAGATTTCAACAGAGCGTTGACCGACTTCTGGTTTGACGATCCTATGGCCGGCACTCCAGGATTGTCTGCTCTGAAAGCGACCGGTGGTCAAGAGGGACCAACGCGGACGTAAGCCACCACCCTTCCGCATTGCAGCCAAGACAATGGCAAATAACGCGTTCGATAGTTTCCTCGCGGCCGTAGTTGTGACAGCATGATCAGAGTTATTGAATTATTCTGCTAAGGGGAATTGTATCTTGTATACGATAGGAGTTGTCAGAAATCAGTATAAAAACTACCAAGGAACAAGCTTCTTCACTGCCAGCCGACGGCCAAAATGCTTTCCTAAGAGGCCCAAAAGCTTCTGCTTGCAGACGTCCCAACTCGTTATGTCATGTTCGTGGGTCTCGTACCATGCTGTGTCTGGAGGTAGAATAACACATTCTCTTGCATTAGCGTTGGGTCCCACCGATTATTTTCGCTTACACGCTCATACCAGGCAATCCAGTCTTCAACGTCCGTACCATTGATGCCATTGAAGGTCCCTGAGTCTCGCAGCTGGGACAACACGACAAAGGTCAGAGTCTGCGGTACCGGAGGTGCCGCAGACTCTGACCACCGTCGTGTTGTCCGTGGTGTTGTCCTCTTGAAAAGTCCGGAACATATGCCCGGCAAGGGCATTTGTTCCAAAAGTCAAGGCGGGAATGGGTCCTGAAAGAATTGGGGGAGGGGGGGGGGGGGGGGGGTCGGCGTCAGATCGAAGAAGTGGTCTTCCCGATACTAGCTGCCTGACGTCATGCTCCCTTCCATTCTTTTTCCTTGCTCCATCTTTTTAGGAATGCGTCAGGCCTATTAGATCAGGCTTCATGATTCGTCTTCGTGACGATGCACCGCTGCTGAAAAAATGGAGCCAAAATATACTCGCGCCACCGAAGCTAGGGCACGGCGGACTTGACAGACTGTCGAGCAGAGAACAGCAGCTTTCCGTTGACGTCGGGGACCGACAAGCTTCAATGAACGCGCCTCTCCACCTAGTGCTGGGACTGTTCCACGCGTTTTGCACATCCCTATGTGCTATTTGATAGGTCTTTCGAGAATTCCTCTCAAAGTTAAATAAAAAGGTATCTCGAAGCAGAAGCTCATGACTCATTAGAAACAGCATGTTTCCTTGTACCTCCCTAGTTTGCTGATGACACCTGGTAATATATTTCCGTTGTGAAGATGTCTATCAGTGTGCTCTACGTAAATTTGTGGTATAACATGAATTAAAGCGCGAAAGAAAAATGAAAACAAGACCAAACATCTGCCCATGTTATCATTATCAGCTTGCATGACATTGTCATGAGTGGCAAAAGATGTGGGGCTACAGCGCACTAATCCATTGGAAAGAGAGCGATGCCGAAATTCACTCTCTAATAACCGCGCCATGAAGTATTCCAATTCCAATTTTTTTTTTCACGTTTCACTTCATGTAAAAGACGTGCTGTGAAAAGCATGCCTTGGTCCACGCCTCGCTGACGGCTCCACATAACAAGGGTTCTCATGTAGTTTCGTTACTGGTGTCACGGTGACCTGGCTGCCATCAAGACAAACTTCGTTCATCTCCAATTGCATTTTAAACAGCGACTACGCTATTTTCCCCCCACTATCACCTTTAACCGTTTGCCACACAGGTGCTAGGCGACTCGGAGGCAGCCAAATACGTCCGTGGAGTCGCTGTCCACTGGTACATGGACACCTTCATTGGCCCATGGGTCCTCGACAAAGTGCACCAGAGCTTCCCAGACACGTTCATTCTGGCCACAGAAGCATGTTCTGGCTTCCAACCGACTGTTAAAGACAAGGTCATACTGGGAAGCTGGGAACGCGCAGAACAGTACGCCAGCGACATACTAGAGGTGAGGCTTTTAACCGTTCAACAGCGCGTTCAACCAAACTCTCCAAAATGTGTAAATAAATAAATAAATAAATAAATAAATAAATAAATAAATAAATAAATAAATAAATAAATAAATAAATAAATAAATAAATACAACGCAGCCTATTTTGAGCCCCACGCATACTGCCCTCTTCTGTTTTGGACTGCACCGTAAAATACGCAAGCACTTTAAGCATTACCTAATCCTTCACAAGTGGCAAGTCCTGCGTAAGGAATGAAAAAGAACCGGCTCCCATTCACAGACACCAAAGAGGAAGCGTAAGTTAACTAGGGAATAGGTATGTACAAGGCAAACAACACTGTAGACAAAAATAAAGAGACAATGGGACGATCCAAGTCTCATTATTCATGTCATGAGCCTGTGATCACAATTCAAAGCATGCATTAGAGTGCGCGTTATTTAGAAATATAGATAAAAAGATACTGCGCGTAAACCGACAGTGCGTTTCAAGCGAGTAGTCCCAACAACCTAAGTATCGGATAAGAAGCACTGTAAGCAAACAATGCGGTATTTTTTAACGTAGTAGTTCCCTGCATTTGCATGTGTTTCTCCTTTATATTTTTGAAGCGTTCTTTAGACGACACAAATTGTATGATGCGATACGTTTACCGTACTTTTGTTGGCTGTTGGCTCGAACGGTGGATTATATATATAAACGGTTTTTGTTATCCTTAGGACCTAAATCATTGGGCTAGTGGATGGACAGACTGGAACCTTGCGTTGGATCTACAGGGAGGCCCCAACTGGGCGAAAAATTTTGTCGACTCGCCCATCATCGTGAATGCCACTGCTAAGGAGTTCTACAAGCAGCCGACATACTACGCCTTGGCCCACGTCAGGTGTGGCTTCATTATTTTGTATATTTAAAAAAATTTGTTTCTGTATTCTACGGTAGACCCTCATCACAACGAAATTGGTTTTTAACAAACAATGAGTATAATGAATTAATCATAATTTCTATTGAGCAAGCGAGCGAGAGAGAGAGACAGCAGAGAAGTTTATTTAAGAATTAGCGGAGACAGCATCCAATTTAAAATCTCGTCTTCATGAAATAACGGTTTTCTGTAAACTGATATAACAAACCTTCTTTTAGTTCGTGGTAGAGACTTACCGTTATTTTCTTTTTACTTTTTTTATCTAATACATTTGCCGCATGGCACATGTACTCAGAACAGCAAAAGAGTGTCAAATAAATTCATACAGCCCTATTTATTTCTCGTACTACAGCAATGAAATAGCGCTTTTGTTGTCCGTTATCTTGCCAGTAAAGACATCTGGAAGGAACATTAGAATTTAGTTTGGCCTCCCTGAGCATCTTCTGCCTCAGTACCAGGACACAGCCTCCAAGGGAGATGAATGGCCACCGTAGACACAGGCACCGGGCACTCAGGACACGTCGTGCCAATTAAGCCGAAAGCTGGTGGTGCGCGAAGCTGCTAATAATTACAATCTGAAGCAGCAGTCAAAAACATTCACTAACAGTCTGCTACCTAGAAACCACATGACTCCCACTGCTGTATCAGCGGCCCAACTTGCATTCTGCCACTGCCGCCTCGCCCCCCCCTCCCTCCCCTAACAAACTACGTCGCTACCCACTCTCTCCCGCGGTCTCCGTGCCCATCACAATGTGCTTTGGTTCAAAATACTGCATAATTACGCCGGAAACAAACGAGAACAGAGCCTGTGGCCTGCGGTACTTGAAGGAAAGATGCTGCTTAAAAGCGACCGCGATAAACTGCTACACGTGAGCGGACAAGGTGTCATTCGCGTCCATGGACCATGCATATACTTCATAATCATCCACTTCGTTTTTCGTACTTCGCGCCCTTCGTGATTTGTTCGCGCCGAGCCGCTGTTATAGCCAGGATCGGTCACCCAGTGTGACGTATGATCATAAAAAAGAAGAAAAAAATCTTTCGTTATAAACTAGGACCTCTGACCTAACGTTCTTGGCAATCGGTCAGCTTATTAGCATTGTAAGCATTTTAATAAGGTGTTAGCATTAGGAGTATCGAAGTGGAAAGAAGTTTGTGTGTGAGGAGTGAGGGGAAGCCGGTCTCGTGCTAGAGGTATAGGGAATGATAGAGCTTATCAGAGCGCGTATGTATGTATGTATGTATGTATGTATGTATGTATGTATGTATGTATGTATGTATGTATGTATGTATGTATGTATGTATGTATGTATGTATGTATGTATGTATGTATGTATGTATGTATGTATGTATGTATGTATGTATGTATGTATGTATGTATGTATGTATGTATGTATGTATGTATGTATGTATTGTGGGGATGCGCGACCCTCGCGCCTCCCCTGATGTTTTTCCCGCATAGCGCGTCTCCTGTAGTGCGGCTTTGCCGCGCACGCGGCGTCGGAGTGGTACAAGCGTGGTGCGAGAGATGGCGCGAGCGTCGCGCCGCTGCGCGATTACTTGGGTTCGGGAAAGACAAGGCTGGCTCTCTTGGCTTGGAGACAGCCAGCGGGACGAGACGTGCCGCACGTGCAGCAACGCTCTTCCCCGGCGGGTCGCCGAACAGCGCGGACATCCCGCGCGCGCGGCGACCGATGCATCTGCGAGACCGCCTCGCGTGGCCGCCTTCGAACGCGCCACGATTCGCGTGACTATACACGCGAACGACCAGGCGTTGGGATCCAGCATGGAGCGAACATATTCGCTCGCGAGGACGCGGTGAGTCGGACTTCTAGATTTGTCGCGCGCCCATCGGCATGTTTTATGGATAGCAACTCGGCTAGCAGGCATTGATGTATGAAAGGTGCAATAAATGCCCTTGTGATTGTTTGCACTACTGTGTTGCCGTTCCTTTGTCCCAAGAGTACGGTGTGAGATACCCCACATCAGACCCCACAGTATGTATGTATGTATGTATGTATGTATGTATGTATGTATGTATGTATGTATGTATGTATGTATGTATGTATGTATGTATGTATGTATGTATGTATGTATGTATGTATGTATGTATGTATGTATGTATGTATGTATGTATGTGTGTGTGTGTGTGTGTGTGTATGTATGTATGTATGTATGTATGTATGTATGTATGTATGTATGCATGTATGTATGTATGTATGTATGTATGTATGTCATGACTCTTCGCTCCTTGAAGATGCAGGACACGTGCCGAATGAGCTCCAGAATAACACTTCGCAGTGTGTGGTGAACGCAGTTTAGATAACGAATCAATCAGTCTTTATTTTCGTCTTTCGTATACACCATAGAACAAAAAAGGTGGCAAGAGAAAAAGCTGCTTCCTCGCAGCTTGTCTGAGCTCCTGCCACCCGGGACCTCGAAGAGATGCGACGGAGTGCTCACGCATTTCTTTTGCATTTACCGCTAAATCACCGCTAAATGTTGCTTGCAAAACTCGTATCCCAATGCCAGCACGAACAATTTATTATTATTTTCCTTCTGTCATTTAGAGGGTGCGCTGGGGCAGCAACGGGAGTTGTACGAAATCAGAGGTTTTTGGTGCTCCGCCGCCACACTCACGAAACGCTGATACCTGTCGCACACTGCTACTGTTGGCTATTGCACTAGAAAACATTCCATCTTGCTGATGAAGACACGACAGAGAGCAAGTTTTCGCGGTTTTTTGACGGTCCATTGCGGGTTTACGGCTTCGATTTAACCAGTGGTAACTCACAGCGCACCCCCTTCCTTTCCCTCCTTTCCACCCGCTTTACAATACCAGCGGCGAGGGCGGACAACCGTTATACCGAAGTAGGTTAACCTCCCCTTTTAATATTAGAAGGTGATTTTACAGTATAGTAATAATCCTTGGATAAAAAAAGTTTGATTTACTATTAGTGCCGCATTTCTTGCTCTCGTTACCATACTTCATGGGGAGATTTCTTCCTATCGTAATATCGCGGGTACATGTGCGCAATTTTTCGCCTCGGATTTTTACAGCTCATTAGGCATGTCGAAGTGAAAATGTTTGAACCTCTCTTCATATTTTTGCAGCAAATTCGTTCCGAGAGGCAGTGTGAGGGTTGCGTGTCGACTGGAGCGGTCTCTTCTTCAAAACAGGGCTGCAACTAACCTCCAGTATGCGGCATTTTTGACGCCAGATTCAGCGGTTGTGGTGATCGTGTTGAACAGGTGAGCATCCGCTTTTTATTCTTGGAGCTATCCTGCGACTATAGGCTTTCACGTTGCGCGTGTGTCACTTAGGCGCATACAGTGCACATTATTCCCTCGTGTATGTTATCAATCGACCGGTATATACTGCTGAATCGTCCACATTTCTATTTTCACCGCTGTACAGCAAAAGATACCGTTGTCGACGCCTGCGTAAGCTGAAAAAATGTTTTCGTCATTACATCTTTCGCATTCTAATCATCAACATTAAATTACACATTAAATTACAATCATCAACATTAAGCATCAACATTAAACATTACACTCGGCCATGTAATGGAGACAATATATTCTCACTTTGTCGTTAGGCAGAATCGTAGGTATCATGGGTGCATGGTCAGTGCTCATATGGCAAGCGTTATCCTACATTTTCGCTTAGTTAGACGTAATCTGTACTGCACTGATGATTCTTGAGTGCTGTCGATTTATGCTACCTGTATACCCACAGCTTGCCAATGCGCTCTCTTGCTTGTTTTGTTTTAAGGGATGACAAGAAACACGCGTTGAAGATCAAGGACGCGTCTGGCTCTCGCACCGTGCAGAAGATCGTCAACGAGCGGTCGATAACGACGTTTGTTTGGCAGTCGTGAACATATATCCGTTTTGGAAGCAAATAAGAAGTTTATTTTTTGCATTTTGTGGTTGCATTTATTGATTGCTGAGTTGTAGTAACAAGATGAAGTCGCGCTATTTAAAGTAATGTTTAATGATGCGCAAGCACGATTTAATATAAAAACAATCGTGCAAAATCATGATCCCCTGCATACAAGTTAAAATCATCCAACCAGTGAACTTGGGCTAGGCCGTTTCCAATCTGTGGGACGAGTCACCCCAACGTTCCCTATGGGCCACCCAGTATCAGATCTTGGTCCACCCGATGTCACGCGTCACATGAGCTACAGATTTCAAACTGGACGTACAGGAAAGCCGGGGCCCCGGCACGTCGCAGAAAACACTGCACAATGGTTCCTGTACCTTCTTTACCCCATACGGTAACCAATACCGTACAAAAAAATGTAAAATTAAATTCTGGTGGTCTACGTGCCACAACTACGATATGATTATAAGGCACGCCGTAGTGGGGCACATATGGTTAATTTTGACCACCAAGTGTTTTGTAACGTGCGTCTAAAACTCTCGTGTACTTAGGTTTACGTGCACGTTAAAGAAACCCAGGTAATCAAAATTGATCTGGAGTCTTCAACGATGGCATGCCTCATAATCAGATCCTGGTTTTGGCACGTTAAACTCCATAATTATTTAATACTCACTGCTACGTAGCCTATGTAGTTCTTCATTCATTTCAATGTGCAGCCTAGATGGCTTTGTTATGTCGTCATTGTTTAAACGAACTAAAATGCTCGATACATTGACTCGCCTTTAATTTTTGAATCCTTCGCTTGTTAGTCCACGCAATCAGCTAAAAACCCATGCTTCATTGGTTTAAATTTTGAGAGCTTCTCGATTACGAGTGGTTTGGTACATTACAGTATTGCTGCTTTTACTATCACCTGGTCGCGTTATCTGATAGAGCGATTGCTGCACGTTTTGAATGACTACCTCCCTCCACCACACGACATGAGCGCGACGCAACCTTCAGGCAGCCTCGAGAATTCCCAACCGCCCACCCGTCCAGTGGGAAGCCCTGATGACAAGCTCGAACTCAACATTAGTAATATAAGAAAGTTGCTCAGACCCTCATAACCAGCGAGAGCCCGTGTGGCAGGCGCGGTAGGCAGCAAGAGCCGTAAGAGCCCTGGACTGAGGGCACCTCCTCGCGCAAGGAGGAAGGCACCTGCTTGTTCTTTTCTCAATATATTTTTTTCAATAAGTATTATTCGTCCTCCTGACCGTACAAAACTGCTACGCAGTTCCTACACTTCTTCAAATTCAATGTACTCTTGCGCTGACACGTACTTACTTTTTCACGTTTTCGTCTTCATTTACGGTCTCTGTCAAATGCTCCAATAGATAATGCGGCGAAGATAGCCATTTAGCCAAATATCGGCGAAGATAGCCATTTAGCTGTCTTCACCGTACAGCTGCTATCTCAAGCTGTGCTCCACTCCTTAAGTACACGGCAAAGAAGACCACGTCCCAGTCTGCAACGAGACGTCCTCTTGACTTACCATATGTGACTTTGAGGTGCTCACTCAAAGGGTTTTTCACATTAAAGTTTATGCATTACGTTTTTATCTTGTGTCGTTAGGTAATCTAGTGTGATGGATGCTGTTTGACTACACGAAGTCACGTAGGAGCTATGAGAAATACCGTAGAGAAAGTTTCCAGACTTTTGGCCGCCTTTTGTTTGCTAGTGTGGCAGCGAAGACTCGGTACAAGAGCGTTTTTGCAAGACGCCACCGCGGCCACACGAAACCAATCGCTGATGCTCGTGCTCGTCGGCATAGCCTCTTAGCCACTGTGGTGGGTCCACCAGTCTTCTTTCCAAAGATCACCGTCACTTCATAATTCTGCCTGCGCGCTTCATCTGGACCTTACATAGAGGATAATGTAATCTGCACACACAACATTACAAGGTGCTTCTCAGGTTCCTTGCTCCGTAAGGACACCCACTACCTCGCCATTTTTACAGCAACAGCTATTATGGGCTCACCTTACTAGTTGTTTTTATGTCCACCGCTGCCGTCGCTGAAATCCCAAAATTATTACAGTGGAATTGCTAGAACCTCGCTGGGTTCGTCTTGACGTTCGCAGCTTCGCCGAGATGAGGGCGAGAGATCTGAGAGAGAGCGAAAGTAGAGTATAAAATAGCATCCTGCAGCATAGCGACGCGGCGAGGGTGGGTGGAGCCTAGCAGGGGAGAAGGAGAAGCACGGCGGGGACACAGCTAGTGTGACGTCATTGCTATCTGATAGAAACCCGCGCCCTCACTTCGGTGGTCCTCTTTCTAGCAGTGAAAAAGAAATTATATGTGGCTCCGCTATAGCATGAACCAGACACTAGCGGAGCTGGAGGAAGCCCAGGAAAAGTTAGGCTAAGTGTGGGGTTTGCACTACTTTACTGGCCTTCGGCCAGCTCCACGGTTCTCTCGTGTTTACGATAGCCGAGCTACGCATAATTTTTTGCGAGAAAAATAGAAAGAAAGAAAAACTCGCATGGTGCCGCGAAGACTCGAACTGACGACCAACAAATTGACAGTCCAGACTTTTACCTTTCAGCCACTTCGCCGATGCTATAGCAGTGGAGGATATAGATCCTGGTGAGGCGCGATCGCGTGATCAGCTGCCCCCCTCCCCCCGTCATTGGCTAACAACCGCTCAAAATCTTTGTACCAGATAGAGATAGCGTCGGCGCCTTCTTCGTGGTCTAGCATGTCGCCTCTGCAGTTGCGTGTAATGACAATGATTGATTATGATAATGATTATACTTCAAGATATGGCACTTACTCAAATGGATGGATGGAAACAACTTGATAGAAACTTATTCGAAGCGGAATTGGGCGTGGGCTAGGAAACTAGCGCGACCTAATTGACCTAAATAAAATTTTTCCCTCCATCCACCCATGAATCGGTGGGCTTGAGCGCACTGATGTTTATGTGAACGAATGGATAAGTAGTAAATTTGAAAATTTTGGAAGAAATGGTGTTTATTAAGGAATTCGAACCAGATTAATAGACGATTACAGATTTAAAACAAAATGAAGAAGCAAAGGTTTCCTGAATTATTTAGGCTGAATGAAATTATAAATGGGGATTGGAAGGAGAAGTGTGATCAACATGGTGACCATTTTGTAGCATAAATGTAATCACACAGAACGCCAAACACGTCATTTTAGCTAAAACCTATAAAGCTCCGAGAGAGAGAGAGAGCAGCATCAAAGCCGTTAAATGTAATAGAAGTTTACGAAGTGGCACCTCAAGCAACCTTTTTCTGTGTTGTAGGTACCGGCAGCAGAATGAGGAACAATGATCTATAGGTTAAATTTTTCTACATGAATAGCATAGGAGAGAGATTAGCAGGCCTGACTTGTATAAATATAGATTTAGTGGGGAGGGGCGGCAACGCAATCTTGCAATCCATAGCTGCAATTGTAGTGATGGGCACCACTGATTTGAAACCTCAGATGTTTGAAGTCCGTCAATGATGTTATTTCCGTTTTGATGGAGTCTCTTTGTATTTAAATTTTGGAATATCTTATCGCCATGATGTAAGCCAATACGGAGTGCGTCTGATTTGTTTACATTAGTCATGTTCTCGTTGTCTTGTTTTCTTCAAGGATAACTTGAGGTCAATTATCGAGGTAGGCTAGATATACATTTGAGAAAAGCAGAACAAATCCAGCAGCTAAAATTTAAAGGCTACTTTTATAGCAGAGACCAGTGGTTGACTCCGGAGTGGTAAGAGAAGGAAGAAAAGCCGAGTCTTTCCGGTTCACCGCCGGGAGGCACAACTTTCACAAACGAATACAACTCACACCTCTTTTACTTCACGAAAAGATATTGCTCGCTCGCAGCTGCGAATGCCTCACTCAGGCAAATACTGCACGATACAGTCTAAGGCTCACTGCGGGTTATATTCCACCAGCTATCTCGTCACAACTTCGCGTTGCGAGCGAAACTGTTTTTTAAGCTCCCGACCAACAAACTAGTCTTTTTGTCCCTAATGAATTAACTTTTTTTTCTTGTGCACGAGATGCAGCGGAGAGTGACCTTCTTGATAGTTGCGACTGTGTTGTGCTTGCGTAAATGCATCCTCCTGGCGTCATCGGGGTGATGTTATTCATAAGATTACTGTCATTATCGAATCTGCAACGATATCGAACGTATTCCATGAGCCCTGACGTTCACCGCTTGTAGAGATCTTTCGGAAAGGTATGCATAGCCGCTCAAATACAGTGATGACATACCAGCTTCTAGTGGTAATAAATGTACGCTAACTCTAAAAGCTTCAACATTACAAGGAATTAGATTTTTTGGTATATGCTGAGGTCCTGACATCAGCAATGCAACCTGTGGTAGAGGGAAATTCAATTGCCCGTTGACAATTTCACAGCTTTTCTGCCGGGGAATAAAACATTTCCGTACTGAGCGATCGATGGCTGGCATTTCTGTCTCGTTGGTGATAGGCAAGATACGCACGCTATAATATTACGTGACCCTTATATGAATATGATCTGGAAACTAAATATAGCGCGGACTATACCACCTGTGCACCAGTGCTAATGTGAGGGAAAATTGTAAAGAAGGGGAAGAACTCAAATGAATTTTTACAGGATGATATAAAGATAAGAAGAAAAAAAAGATTACAGTGGGAATTGTAGTAATGAGATAAATTTTCAAAATTCCTGACACCGATGTACCTTTGTTACATCTGTAAGTTGGCCCGCTTGAACAAGGATACACATTGCTGTCAGGGATGAAATTCTTTTTGAGCATATTTGTGATGCGGTAACTAACAACGAATAGCTTGCGCTACTTAAAACAATTAAAATTTACCAAGACATCAGCTGTAAGGTGAGTATCTGTAGAGGATAATTTCGTCGACCACTTAGTTGAATAAGTCCCTATCCGAAATGGTACTAGCGGCTCTGGTGTCAGCTAAGGGCCACCAGTGGATATGGCTGTGCTCAATTCTTCTTCAGACGGATGCGAAATGCCTCGCAGATTTTCGTAAATAAAACTGGAAAGGCTTATGCTACTACACCAAACTACACATGACGAAAATTTTTACTCAATCTGTTTTCACTGTGTAGATAATAGTTATAGATTGCTAAATTTTATTACCCATACGGCATTACTGGACATTTGCGGATAATTTCTACGCCATAAGTACTTCACAGTTTCACAGCAGGTGTCGAGTAAATTTGAAGTTGCACACACTCTTTAGGTACACGTTCGAAGCGGTATATAATGTCAAGGCCGTTCATATCGAATGCAAATATTTCGAATTATTGCGAATGTCGAACAGTGGTACTAGATGCTTAAAAAAATGGCATGTAAAGGATTAGAGCAAACTATATCTTTATAATGAACTCCATCCCTGACACTATTCGATGTTTTGTCCCGCCGGCAGCATTTATCTACTGTAAGTGCCCGTGCCCTTCAGTCACACTGACGTTCACTTGAGTCATCGCTTTAGAATTCTAATCGCAGAACACTCGATGCCGAGGAGACAGGCACGCAGCATACGCTACACCGGTATAATTAAGGTCATGCAGCGTCGGTGCGAGTAATGAAAGATGGCTTTAGAATGCGCCCTGCACGGCGAATGGGTGTGAAGTCGTCAAGTTCGCGTCAGAAATGCTAATTCAAGAGTGGCGCATACCCAGTGACACAAGTTGGTCCGACAGTTGGTTTTAAACCACATTTCCTCAGCACCATGGACTGTCCTGTGACTTAAGTTGAAAAAAAAAAAAAGGTTAGATGCGGACAAAAAAAAAAACACAACAACAATAGCATAAAGACCTACATACCGCCAAATGGGTGAAGTTCCCAAGTACCGCTGATCACATTGAAAACAGTATAGGGTTATTTGTGATAGCGAGGGTGCGGGATTGGGGTTGTGGTACGGGTTCTTCCTAGTAGGAGGGAAAAAGGAGAAAAAGAAGAACTGAGAAGAATGTCATGTAGTTCACTAGGTGGGCCTAATTTTCGTAGAAAATATCGGACGTAAGAAAAGATAGGCTTGCAGAGTTCGAAAACGAGTACTAAAAGGAAAACCAAACTAATAAATGGGGAAAGTGGGCTAGATGAAACTGAGTGGTATCAAAGGATGTCCATTTAAGTGTACAATCGGCAGATCGGAAACTAAAGTATTGAGTACGAATACCGCATGTCTTGTTGAAAGCTGAGCGAGTGAGAGAGAGGAAAAGAGAGGCAGCCGGGTGAACGAGGTAGTCACTGGTTTGGGATGAGATAGAAAGAATAACTAAAGAAATCAGGGCCAGATAATAATGTTAAAATATAAATCTGAATAAATTAAGTGTTAAAAATGAGTGAAAATAAAATTTTTGCATTCCTAGTTGAAATTTATTGTCTGATCTTCCTTGCTTGTGACTAAATTTTTTTCAATCTATTTATTTCTTTCTCTAAGTTTTGCAAAAGACTTGCAGTATTGTATCCAGTACTTTAATTTCCGATTTGCACTTTTGATGAGCCAGACAAGTTGATATACAGCTGAGTTCCTTTTAACCTCCATTTGTACTGCATTACTTCTTACTCACCTTTGTTGCTCGTTTTTCAACTCTCCAAAAGCTATCGTTCCTTAGGTCCAGTTTTCTTCGAAAACTAAACCCACTTAGTTGACGACACTCCTTGACACGAGAAGGTACCTTTATTTTTCAAGCAGCACCCCCTCCCTGCACCCTTCATTCCTTTTATTTAAATATTTCCACATTCTTCACCCTACCTTAGGCCCCCACTTCTTCTTCTGTCCCGTTGAGGGCTGAGAAAGTGAGCCATATAATCGCTTTCAAGGAAGGGCAAATCCCCTTGTGGAAATGCTGGCGCTAGAGACGCCCATTGTTCGACCACTGCTAGAACGCTCCTTGAACAACACTTTACAACTTCCAGTGTACAACCAAAATGTTAGAATGAGCCCCCCACAATGTACCCCCCACCCTGCCACAACCTCTCTCGGGTGGTTGCAGGGGGGGGGGCACATTGGGGGGGGACCAACCGGTTTCATGCTTGGTTCACCTCCCTGCCTTTCTTTTGTTAAGCTATCTCACTCTCTCTCAGAACCTTGCTGCTTGTTTGGAGAAGTCGGGGTACGGTTGTCAAAAATCGTACCCGGAGCGTCCTTCGTCTTATATTTGTCTCCACGGCAATGCGATAAGCCTGACTCTTGCGGTACACGCTTCACAAGACGACTTCGCACAGTGGACGGACGTACAGGACTACTTCTGAGCTGAAAGTACCATGGCAGTCAATTTATTGACAACTGTAGCAGCACTAACGGCCCTTGTATCGGGTAAGTACAGATATTCTTTGCATGATGACAGAGATAGGCCGATGAGTGTAGCTATAGGGGCTTGTTGGTACGGCATTTCCTATTTTGCTGTAGCGCAAACTGCATGACAAGTATACCATAAAGGCACATTTGACACACACACAGCGCAACTTTCAAGTATAGATTTATCTCCAGTTCTCGTCACTATATATATCATCGAGACGTCATGCAACACGTTTAAAATCTCGGTAAACATGAACAAAAAACAGGAAACCACACGAAGGCACTTTTTTGCCACACAGATTGACAGACGTGTACACGTTCAACGAGAACAAATATAACCGAGCTCTTTTGTGGATAATGAAATTGAGCGCTTACTGACGCATGTGTTACCAAATGTTGATATGTGTCTAGCTTCTATTATCAAGCGTGTCATCTCACAGCTTCTTCTACTCATGATAACTTCTCCTTTAAATCCGGGTTTGCATTTGCATCTTTGGCAACGGATGGAAAGAAAGCCGTCAGCAGTCACGTTGTTTGCTTTGCTGTTGTGGTGTCGTAGCCTATGATTTGTGAATCAACCAGTTTGACCAATGTAGCACCGTCCACACTCGAGAGGTATGCGGTATTACCACACCCGCAATGGAATCAATGATATTGTTTTTATGTCCCCTTTTGCATGCGGTACCTGTGATTCTTTCTGTCTTTGTGCTTCTACAAAGGCTCACCAATTTATTAGGCGCCGAAAAAAAACGAGCTGTCACTCCTTCCAACAATCTTTTTTAATCTGTGGGAGAAACTAATCTGTAGGGGATGACTGCAACCTTTCTTTTGTTCATGTTGGTGCTTGTACCATTCACCTGCTCCGAACCTTTCTCCTGTGCCTTCTTAAGCAATCCCTCTGCGAGTGACACGAGCATGTGACTCGGGTAACTAGCGCCCCTTAGACATGAGACTTGCCTTCCGAAGCTGTAGTTAATTAGGTGCTGGCATGACTTCTTCAGTGCTTCACTGAAATACATCTTCACGATTCCCCTCTTCACAAGCTTCGTACGCTCGGAATGAAATGGTAAAAGTGGCTTACCTGACGTAATATAGGTTCGTAACAGGGCAAGTAAGCCACTTTTACCATTTATTTCAACGCTGTTTTTTAGGCCCCTAATAAATTGGTGAACCGGTGTAGAAACGCAAGTCCAGAAAGAATCACAGGTGCGACATGCGAAAAGGGACATAAAAACAAATTCATTTATTCTATCGTGTCTGCGGTAAACCGCACTCCTCTCGCGTGTGGGCGATCCTACATTGGTCAAACTGGTAGATGCGTAAATGATAGGCTATGAGAACACAACCACAAAGTAAACAACGCGGCTGCAGACGGCTTTCTTACCATCCATTGCCAAAGATGCTAATGCAAACCCAGATTTAAAGAAATATCATGAGTAGAAGCAGGTGTGAGATGACGCGCTTGATAATAGAAGCTAGACACATATTAACATTTGGTAACACATCCGTCAGTAAGCCTTCATTTTCATTAACCACAAGAGAGCTCGATTACCTTTGTTTCCGTTGAACTTGTACATGTCTGTCAATCTGTATGGGAAAGAAGTGCTCGCGTGTGGCTCCCTGTTCTTTGTTCATGTTTACCGAGAGTTTACACGTGTTGTAGCATATAGTCACGGGGACTGTAAGTAAATCTATTGTTCAAAGTTAGCGCTGCGTGTGTATCAAGTGTGCCTTTCTGCTGTCCTTGTCGTTGTCGAATTCACACTACAAGATCAAACTCCATTGCATGACTGATAATAAACTCGCCAATAGAATTGACTGTCGCGGTAGTATAATTGTTTCATGATTGGATGAACATGAGGCTACTTGACCGGAGGACAGAGCGCTAACAACTGTATTCATTTACTTGACAATCATTGTTTCTTGCGCACGAGTAAAGAACAAGATCGGCAACGTAGGATCGCACCCGCAGCTGTGGCTTAGTCTAGGCTGTGGCGTTGCGCTGCTAAGCACGAGGTTGCGGGTTCAATTCTCTACCACGACGGCCGCATTCCGGAGGGAACCACCTAGGCGGTGTTGTGGAATCATAATACAAGAACCTTCGTGTACGAATATTTAGGTGCGTGTTAAAGAATCCCAGCTGGTCAAAATTATTTTGGAGTGTCCCATTACGGTGAACCTCACAGTCATATTGTAGTTACGGCACGTCAAACACAAGAATGTAATTTTTAAGGCACGACGGCCGCGAAAGTAGAAACAGAAAGGCACTCGTGGCATTTCGTTACGAATACAATTCGGTGACTAGAATGACAGAAAGAACCTCAATTTATTTATCTGTTAAATATATTTTGAGCACTCAATTTCAAAGAATATTCATCATGTCACTGTAGACATTTCCGGCGAATTTGTGAAGCGGTGAAGTGTGCGTCGCCTCAATTCAACGCCTCCCCTGGATGGCATTCCTCAACCCAACTCTCTTTGTAAAGCCTTTTGCCCTCATTTCCTTGCCCCCTCAACTCGAGGTCTGCGCAGGTTTGTCACGGTGACAAAACAGAGAGAGAGAAGCATTGGGATGGAACCTGTTTCCGGTGATTTCTGTCCTCCCACTAGCCCCGTTCACATGAATATCCACACACACAGCCATAGCGAGCAATTGAGACAGTTTTCGACAGCACATGCTGCGATTTCGCTTCATTAATTTGACCGCTCATCTTGACGAACATGTGTCCATATTCTGGCCTGACTGGTAACCTGTGTCAGGCACGTACCCAGGATTTTTTTTCGGGGGGGGCCCACCACCTCCATCATCATCATCATCATCATCATCATCATCAGCCTGTTTTTTGTCTCCTGCAGGACGAAGGCCTCTCCCTGCGATCTCCAATTACCCCTGTCCTGCGCCAACCAATTCCAACTAGCGCCCGCGAATTTCCTAATTTCATCGCTCCACCTAGTGTTTTGTCGTCCTCGATTGCGTTTCCCTTCTCTTGGCACCCATTCTGTAACCCTAATGGTCGAACGGTTATCTAACCGGTGCATTACATGACCTGCCAAGCTACATTTTTTCCTCTTGATGTCAATTAGAATATCGTCTATACCCGTTCGCTCTCTGATCCAAACCACTCTCTTTCTCTCTTAACGTTATGCCTAGCAATTTTCGTTCGATCGCTCTTTGCGTGGACCTTAACTTGCTCTCAAGTCTCTGCCCTATATGCACTGGCAAAATGCACTGCCAAATGCACTGCCAAATGCATTGGCACTGGACATATTGCACTGGCAAAATGCACTGATTGCCCACCTTACTTTTCAATAATAATGGTAAGCTTCCAGTCAGGAGCTGGCAATGTCTGCCGTATGCGATCGAACCTATTTTTATTCTTCTGGGAATTTCCTTCTCACGATCAGGGTTCCCTGTGATTAATTGACCTAGGTAAACGTACTCCTTCACAGTCTCTAGTGCCCGACTGGCGATCCTGACCTCTTGTTCCTTTGCCCGGCTAGTTATCATTATCTTCATCTTCTGCATAATAATATTCAACCCCACTCTTACACTCTCTCTGTTAAGGTCTCCAATCATTTGTTGTAACTCGTCTGCATTGTTGTTGAATAGAACAATGTCATCGGCAAACCGAAGGTTGCTGAGATATTTGCCCTCGATCTTTACTCCTAAGCCTTCCCAGTTTAATAGCTTGAATTCTTCTAGGCACGCAGAAAATAGCTTTGGAGAAATTGTGTCTCCCTGTCTGACCCCTTTCTCTATAGGAATCTCCCTGGTTTTCTTGTCTAGAATTAAGGTAGCTGTAGAACCTCTGTAGATATTCTAATGCGAAGGACGAGTCAGTAAGACGAGAAACTATTTACAGATTATATTTACAACAACGGTTGCAGCGCTGACCGGTTAGATTGACAACGGGAGCCCAGTTTGTTCTTCCTCCTATTTTCTGGAGTGATGGCGCCTACGCGCCTCGTTCAAACAAACAAATACTTCACGCATGTAGCAATATTTTCCAAGCTTTTTTACGTAAGCGTTCTGTACTCCTTGATTACGTAGTGCCTCTACGATTGCTGGTATCTCTACTGAATCAAATGCCTTTTCGTAATCTATATAAGCCACATAGAGAGGCTTATTGTACTCTGCAGATTTCGCGATAACCTGATTGATGACATGGATGTGATCCATCGTAAAGTATCTCTTCCTGAAGCATCTCTCCCTGAAGCCAGCCTGTTCCCTTGGTTGACAGAATCCAGTGTTAACCTTATTCTTTTGGAGATTATTTTGGTAAATATGTTTATATACTGGGAGCAAGCTAATGGTCCCATAATTGTTCAATTCTTTAACGTCCCCTTTTTGTGTGGATTAGTATAATGTCTGCATTCTTCCAGTTTTCTGGGGCCCTTGCAGTCGATAGACACTTCGTATAAAGAGCCGCCAGTTTTTCTAGCATTATGTCTCCTCCATCTTTGATTAAATCGACTGTTATTCCACCTTATCCTCCGGCTCTTCATCGTTTCATGTCTTGCAGGGCCCTTCTGACCTCATCGCTAGTTATAGGAGAGTTTCTGTATCCTGTTCGATCATTACTGTTTCTAAGTGAACTATCGTGACTCCTCTGGGTACTGTATACAGGTCAGCTTAGAATTTTTCCGCTGCTTTTAGTATATCTTCGAGATTTCTGATGATATTATCCTTATCTTTTAGTGCATACATCATGGTTTGTCCTATGCCAGGTTTCTTTTTTACTGATTTCAGGCAGCGTTCATTTTTTACGGCTTCTTCAGTCTTTCTCATGTTATAGTTTCGAATATCAGTTATTTTCGCCTTGTTGATCAGTTTTGACAGTTCCGCGAATTGCGTAACGCTGTGCGGCCGCCAGTCCCATACAACCGCGTAGAGCGCAGGACTCTGCGATTCTAGACGTACTGCGCTCACTGCGAAAGGTTAGAAAAACACCCACATAAGCACAGCAGTGAAGTGGCTACGTGAGGCGGTTCGACCGATAACTGTAGAAGCGTCATTCAAAACAAGTAATTGTTCTCCACTTCCGGCGGTGTTTTCTCTACTTCCTTCTTAAATAAAAAGATGTTGATCCATAAATATTGTCATAAACAATGGTTAACTATTTTATTATTCGCTTTTGCTTGCAGTTTGGTTGTTGCCTTGGCTCTCTCCCTTAGTAGATCGCTTAATTTCTCAACTCCTTGCGATTTTTGTTTCCAGTTGCCAATTTTGCACGAAAAGTGCTATACAGTTAGGGAAAAACAGACGAGGTAACGGGCGACAGTCATCTTACTTATGGGTTTAAGGGTTATTGCAGGGTTTCATGATGGACGCTCTTTCACATTATTTTATTTCTCACCTTATCTAACCAATATCACGTGTATATGGTTCAGGGCATCTGCCAGCGTCGCGGCGAGCCGTAACTCAAGGAAACAATGAAACAAAGGGATAAGTTAAAAGAAATTTGCGTTTTCTCTGGCCGCAACTCGTTCCATGAGAGTACAGACCAGCTGAGTAACAGCCGCATCCCTCTCCTGGTCCCAGGATCAGCCTAAACAAAGAAGGTTGAACTAACAAAAGCAACAGCTATGTGCGTGACGGTTGAATAGATGGTGACAACTGAACGCATCTCGAGTTAATCGCGCGGGTGCGGAATCTATGAGAAAACTCCTTCACATTACAAGAGATGCCGATAACTACCGCCATCTAAAAGGAGTGAAAAAGGCAGCATAATGCTGACCGATGAACAGCCGTGAAGTCTCAACATTGATCTGGCGGCGCTTTAGGAAGTTGTGAGGAGTGGTGGGGGGCCCGGGCCCCCCCGGCCCCCCCCCCCCCCCCCCTGGGTACGTGCCTGACCTGTGTGCTGGAACGTACGAGCGCATGCGCTCCGGAAACGCGCATGGGTGTGGCCTACAGCGTTTCCTACAATAATTACTGGAGGTAACTTTGGCCCTGTAATCTTTGAGCCACCATGAAAATGATGATTAGTATATAGATTTGTGTAAACTTCCTGCTTGTGGCTTCAGACGTTCTTGCGGATTTATTTATTACGCTTTATCTGCCTTCATTGGCATGAGCTTTAAAGCAATCTATACTATTTTTATGTGCAGAAGGCAACAATATTGTGCGAACACACATAATAAATGCTACTTGCCGCGATTCCGCATGTCCATGCGTCTGTGGAGTAACGGTTTCCACATCAGGCCTCTGTGCTAGAGGCCCTGTGTTCGGATCCTGTCTTCGGCCAAATTTAATAATGTGTGTTTAATCAAGTATAACCCAGTGTTTTCTTGAAAATGATCAGTTTGCAAAGTCGCGAAGTCGTCTAAAGCCAGGAGGACGAAGTTTATGGAAACCACTGTACCAACCATTAGTTCTCATGCTGCCTGAACTGCCCTGCTTGCAGCTCCCGTAGCACATTATAGCGTCACAGTTCCCTCTAGTAATTGTACGAAACTATACGGTATGGACAGAGCCAACAACAAGAGCTTGGCTGGACGCATAGAGTTAAAGTGAGCGTTGATACTGGCGCGCCTGGGTTATCATCCAACACGTCGTACCATATTTTTGTGGCCTTCGTATCGGATGGTGTTAACAAATAGCAGTTGCACATGGATGGATGGATGCTATGAGCGTTCCCTTTGAAACGGGGTAGTGGGCTGCGCCACCAAGATTTTGTTATTATTTTGCCGTAACAGACTAAATTCTAAAATAATTGCAAAAAAAAAAAATATGCCGTAGCGCCTCCGGGCCAGTGCTGGTGTCATGGCCTCCGACATCGATGGCGCGATGGGGCGTCGCCTGATCTCTGAGTCTGTGATTGGGTTTTAGGGCACCACGGGTCAGCGTTTGCATGTGGCGCGCCTTCGTTGACGTGGAACAAGCCGGAACCTGCTTTCGGCGATTTCCATTCTATCAGTGGGCGGAGGAAAGCACACTGCGGTCGCCGTTTCGCTTTTCCTCTCTCCCTAAATGCGAAAGGCCAAAGTTTACGTGCACCGCTTGAGACGACTTACGTCTAAGCGCATCAATGCGGTTCGCCTCCCTAGCGTAGCGTAATATCGCCATTTGAATGAATAAGACGCACAACTTGTCCTATTCATGTAAACGCTGCTGTATAGTGAAAGACGCGGTGCGATGTTTTCTAGGGCTGGTCAGCCGATACGCATATTTAATGCCAGTTTATATCTTCGTTATCACAACAGTCGCCTTGTTCCCAGTTCGACAGCTCATAATTTGCGCAGTGATATTAATGTTGCTGATGTCTGTGTAATTCGATGACTTCTGCATGCACAAGACGCCCGCTGAGAGTTCGATTGAATTATTGTGCCAGAACAAGGACACAAAGAAACTCAGCATTCTTTTAAAAGGCAGCAGCTGGAATATATAATGCAAAAACAGTAAGCCGATAACGGTAAAATGATTCACTGTAGACGTAAGTAAAACAACGAAAAAGAAAAAAAATATTCACTACTTGACGGTTTCGTTTGACGGTACCGGAAATTCACTTGACAACCTATTTTTATTGTTCTTGCCATAAAATGATGCACCAGGCTTGTTGCTGAACGTTTCAAGTGCATCTGCCTTGACTGAATCGTCCTCGTTCCTCTAACTCGCAATGATTTCGTTTTGAAACCCAAAGCCGTTGCACCGGATTGCCAGCCGAGAGACTATGGCTGGGGCAGTTTCGTGTGCGTCTGCAGCTCCAGACAGTGCGACTTCGTCGGCGACACCGGCGATCTGCCGAGTAGAGCCGCGGTTGTGTTCGAGAGCAGCAAAGCCGGCCTGAGGTTTGCCAAGACCGCCACAGCGTACAGCGACAGAGCAGGTGAGCTCAGTGTTTTCCTGGACACATTGGCCTGTACGCATTCAGTCTCTGCTTTAACCACAATGTTTTGCGGTCGCTTGAAACGTGTGCCTGGCGTGACCTGATCTATTCAGCTTTAATTTCCCACCTGTGCATTTTCGGACTCGCACATTTTGCTTTGTTCTTTTTTTATTCCGTTGCAAGTTCCGCGTCTTTAGAAGTAACTACGCTTTGTTTTATTTTCTTTCGAACTCTCTGGACAGTATACACAGAACCACAGAATAGTTACTCTAGCCCGGTTAAGCATTTTTGCACGTTGAAGTACAACATCATGTTACTCAATGCGCCTGGCAACAGTAGCGCACATTCAGAGCTCTCTCTCTCTCACACACAAACACACACACACACACACACACACACACACACACACACACACACACACACACACACACACACACACACACACACACACACACACACACACGCCACTTCTGCAAAGAAGGCAATGGAACGCAGTTCGTTTAACTCAGAGGTCAGTGGAGGTCATAGCACAGGTGTTCTATAACCAAGTGGGCGTGTATACTGACCACCTTGAACGTCGCACAAAAGTTGCAGCGACTTCAAACAAAGAGCAAGAGAAACACTCTCCTGGTGGCTGCCATCCCTGACATACTCCTTGTTAAAATGTCACCCCTGCAACCCCTCCCTACATCCAATTGGCTATGGCTTTCGTCTTTCCTCCCTTTTGGGCACGATTTAATGTGACGCTGTTGAAGTGTGGCTTATTGACAAACTGCCTACCTGGTTTTGCGCTTCTTCGTTTGTTTTTGATAATGCTACTGTATCTACGCGCAACTTTGCACTCCCGCTGTAGCAGCACTGTATGTTTGCACAAATTTTCATTCGCGGTTGTTTTCGTTGACCTTGACATGAGCCAATGCCCGTGTTGGTATTCGTGACGCCACTAAATATGATCATAACCACGTATTCGTGATCACGTATTCGTGACGCCACTTGTGATCATAAACTAAGTTTTTTTTTGTTATGCCACTGTCTGTTTTGAAAACATTGTGATTATGACAACTGAAGTCCGATGGTTTTCTGCGCATTTGGGGAAAGTGGACGAGACTCGGGTAAACCTCAATGAGGTTGCTCATGACTTGGCACGAGGACTTGCCAACCGTGACAGTCACAACCGAGCCGTTCACGATCAAGCCAGGGAATCTAGAGATCATTTATTAACATACAATTATGTTACCAAACATTACTATTTAGGACGCAGACAATTCCCATTGCCACATTCAAAACTGAACAGGGCTCAGGCAGTCTCACTGCGCTTATTGCAAACGGGTACATATCCCACACCTTACACCATTGATAAAATATATCCAGAGAGGGAGATTAAGATGGACTGCAATGATTGTAATGGCATCATTGAAATCAGACATATGCTGGCGGGGTGTCCCGCGACTCTCCCCAACCTCGTTGAAGAATGGACACAGTGGGAGAAAAGGATTCAAAGCCCATTGTTTCAGAAACAACTAAGGGCAGTCCAGAGGGCCCATGATGTCGCTGAAAGGCTTGGCCTGACAGTGTCAACGTGGGAGCGGCCCGCCTTGGCTTGAGAAGTCGAGCCTCCGGACCTCAGCACAATAAAAGTTTTCACACACACACACTGTCTGTACACGCTCAAGTTTGCAAAGATTGCATTCACGTTTTTGTTTGCTTTCTCTCGCTTCTTTCTTTTTTTTTTACGGAGAAAAACGTAAAAACAGAACTCTGTGTGCTTGCGATCGCACTCTTTATGAAGACTGGATCGCGGCCGAACTTCTCAGACGGTGTTCTAACTATGCGCGGGTCCGACTAACGCGGACGCGACATACACGGGTGCGTCGAAATTGCTGGCAACCTTGAAAGCTTTAACACGTCGTGTACGGCCTGCAATGACATTGCGGAGAGACAACTATGCTGCGTGTAAAGAGCCACGCCAGTAAAATTGCACCACATTCAGATTTGAGCCCTGATATTGTTTTGCACATTTAGTATTTAACAGTCTGAGAAGATTGAAGATAAAAACCATGCGCCGTGAATGTTATGTTTCATGACATTTACTTGTGGACTGCCATTCTTAATATTCTGTAGAATAATTTAGCAGCAAGCTTAAGATACGACATAAGCGAATTTGGTGACTGCATAGCGTAGTAACATGACCTGCATAAACGGCATGGATAAGCATATGCTATACATATACCTAAATGTGTGTGGAGCTGCACTTCGACGTCGACGGCAACGTCGTTGGTGAAAATTTGCTTGGAGTGCCCACATAATTGCTATCGCAATAAAACACTATGCCCTCAACACTCGTAGGAACAATTTGGAGGCAGGCTGGGGGAGGCGAACAAAGGCCACAACCGGGATCATTATTTTTCTTTTATGCTTTGTCTTACACTGTATACAGATGACGACGCAGAGGTGCTTGTGATCAACCTTTCAAAGACATACCAGAGTGTGCTTGGGTTCGGAGGTGCGTTTACTGACTCTGTCGGAATAAATCTGAACTCTTTACCAAACAACATGCGAGATGATATCCTGATGTCCTACTACTCCAAAGAAGGTACGTTGAATGACATGTTCTCTCAAAAGATATTGGCCGAGTAAGAAGTTGATCAGCTATTTAAACAAAACAATTTAAATGACTATTAGAGGAAATCATAATCCGACACGTCCTCCACTGCAGCAAACAAATGCATGTCTGCATCTTCACCACCAAATCTGCCGCTCAGAAATGTCAATAATGGCTAATTGTTAGGTTTTAAGCTCCCAAAGCTCTGTGGTATGTGTGCAACAACTTAGTGAATACTGCCGCACCGATTTCCACCTCACGTTTTCTCTTAACGCCAACACAAACATAAGTCCTTGATAAGTCCTAGATAGGACTTTATGAAAATTCGGCCACCAAGGCCGTAATTAAATATTGCCACTTCGGGATCACCCAAATAACACCATCCCCGCTGTGAGACTGCGGCAAGTCTTAAGAAAATACTGTTACGCGTGGAAAGACACAGACGAAAGAGGCTATTTACAGGATATTTACACTGGAGCCAGACAGCCAGGCCGGCACTCGCTCGCGCTATAGGGGCACCGACCAACCTCATCGTTGTTCTCGCGGCGGCGCGTCTCTTGAGCATCGCTCGATGATATCGAAATATTACCCACCCACCTACGGCGGCGTAACCCCCACCCCAGCCCCCTGACTTAACAATACGAAATGAGAATATCTGAGCAGGCTTCACAAGGTCATAGCTCCTGGGCAACATTTCGGGGTGAGTGGTCATCGTAGCACATGTTAGATCCCACCAAGAAAAAAACCTAGTGGGGTGGATATGATCCGGAACTATATGTCTTTGCGTTACCAATATACACGCTGTTTCTTTCGAAGGAATGATACGCGACACTCACGCATTTGTTTCACCCTGCCAATGCCATTTTATGCTTTGTGCAAGTTACTGTCTTGACGCTCTTTGGCTATAGCTGGCCATTGCGCCATAGAAATCCACACATCACTCATGTGCAAGTTATCACGTGTGCCCACTCTTACCTACATGACAGATTGTATCATTACCATTACTGGAGTTCACTTGTCACTTACGAAAATTGCAATAGCTGCGCAATTTTATGACGTTTATGATGAAGATAGATTATAACTTTGCGACCTAATGTTGTTTGTCTGACATTTCTACGCGGCGATAGGAATCGAATACAACATCGGCAGAATCCCGCTGGCTAGCACTGACTTCTCTGTACGCAAGTACACGTACGACGACTATCCATACGACTTCGAGTTGAGCAACTTTACCCTTGCCCCAGAAGACTTCGACCTCAAGGTAACGCCAAGAAATCAGCCTGACCTACTGAATAAATCACCCTATTTATTTCTAGTGTCTGTAAGTAATAAAATCATGAACGACTGCTTACTTCAATCGCTTATGATACCACGTTACAATATAGACATCATCAGCAGACACTGGATCAGAATTCAAGTTAGGAGGTGCACTCTAAAGCATTCGTAAGTAAACAAAAATGACTGTGGTATCCCAAGGTGCCTTTGCTTCTATTGATCGGGTCACGATCCCTTCCATGCAATCGCTCGGGGGTTCTTGTGAGGCACTTTCTGTTCAGTGGCCGAACACACTAGCACACTATTTCTTGCCTACTTATACGTTTCCTCTGTTCTAGGACTGATAAGTCATGAGTGCATTCCAATTAACGTTCTTTTTTAACAAGCTGCCAAGAATTGCTTCGTAAATTGTATGTGTTGTGTTTTACAATGAACGAACGGGCTACAATTGTTATTGACAAACTGTGATGTGGTGTGAGATACAATGAGCTTGTGTGAACTTTCCAGGAACTATGTCCAAAGCGGTTCCCGACCTTATATTGTTTTACCATTATCATTTATTTTCGAGTCAGCCTATACTTGGTATCTATTTTGTGTGGCTAATCTAAAATAAGTGTCCGCCATCACGCATTATGCCAACGTTAACTGTACGCGCACATCATGTGCTCAAACTTAGACTTTGGTAACTCCTGCAGCTCTGAACTCATTTACTGCGACAACAGTTACTCCCCTGACTCCTCGCCGATGGCTTCAACCTTGTGTAACGCTTCTGCGATCCTGTGAAAAGTCCGCCGATTGCATTCAACGCTACATGACAGTGACGACAGCGGCACTAGGCAGCGACGTTCTGAAGTTGACGACAGCATAACGACGACGACATTTCGTTTACTGATATTCAATATAAACAAGAGCCGCCTTCGCGACAAGAAGTTTTGTGTCGTCTAAACGTCATCGTCCTCATAAGGGCAGATATTTGGGCGAATCGGTACAGATACATGATAAAAATGAACAGCGCAACTTTTATGCAGGCGGTTGTATTGCGTGAGTCTTCTTTGCCAGTGGTCTGCATAAAAGTCGCGCAGATTCCGTGGGAATGGTGGCATGACCATGACGGTGCGGTGGAGAGTACGCAAGCACGCAAACAACAAATCTAGTTGGACACGCGGTGCAAAGTGCACTATTTCTCAAATGTGCTGATTTCGTAAGGTGATTAGCCAGATCTGCCCAAAGCTAAATGCTTCTGGATAGGGCATTGGGAGAAGAGGTGCTTTTAATTATAAGATAAAGATCGTTTGCTCAAAGAGCTCTGAACGTGATGGGGATATGAAATATGAGCTTAACTTAGATGATAGAACAAGATAGCTAAGGTTCTTTTTCCCTTCGCACAGCACCGCACTCATTCAAAACGGCAAAGCTTGCATTTTCCACCATTGTTTCACAGATCCCCTACATCAAAAAGGCCATGGCTGTCTCGAGCGACTTCGTTTGGTTCTTCGGAAGTTCCTGGAGTAGTCCGGCCTGGATGAAAACCAATGAGAAACTGGAGGGTCTAGGTTTTCTTAGGGGCGAACCGGGTGGGCCTTACTACAAGACCTGGGCAAATTATCACGTCAGGTATGGCGCGGGCGTGAAAGTCCTTTTTTTCTTCACTTCCAATGTACGGTTGTTCATGAGTTCCCATACTTGTAGCTAAATACGTTGAGCCTTGTTCACACGCCCAACACCTTTTTGTTGCCGTCTTTGCAAGACCAACCCGCAGCCAGCAATACCTAGCGAGCCAGAATTGAATGAATTCACAGCCAGAACAAAATCTCAAAAGAAAGAATCAAAACAGTCATAGCTAGTAGATCTCAAAAGTGCTGAGACAAAAGTATGGTAAACAACCTATATTTCACCTTTATTGTGAAAATCTCACATGCTTTCAGGGCACTTCGTCTAAATATACGCTTCCAAAGTGCCCGCTGGTGTCAACCGCATGGTTTCCTACAATGCCTTTGTTGTCGGATACAATCTACGTGGTCTGACAACTCTGTTGTGTTCTTGAACACGGGGAAGCAATTTGTGCTTAGGTAACAGGTTAAGCGTAAGTTTGCAAAATAATAGATTATATAATAGAGAACTGACTTAGCTGCCACAGAAAGTTATTTGGTCCGTTTTATGTGGCAGTGACCCGTGCACAGAACGACATTTCGACGAGCTTTTACAACAAGGCAGCTTAAACCATGTTTGAATTTTCTATAGCAGCTGAAGTTGTGACATTGATAAACATGGCGAATATGTCTGGACGCTCTGCTCCCACCTCTGACTGGTCAAATGGAAAGCAGGGAAGGCAAAGGAGTTGCCCGTTCGCAACAAAAACAGTGTCAGTAGCAACTGTAACGACGAGAGCAACATTAACAGCAAAGCCAGCATCCTGGCTTCCAAAATTTTATGAAAAGTGAGATATGTTTAAAAAGCGACGCTAGAACGTTTACTTAACAGCAGGAGGATTTATCTTGAGCAATGCACCGCTGCATCTAACCAAGTATTCACATAAAATTAATTGATTGAAAGTTAGTTGAATAACGATATTATGGTGCCTGCACTGGTTTGTCATGGCAAAACTAAGCTGGAGGCTAGATGTGACTGACAGCCCAGGCCGCCGCACATTTTCCCGCAACAATTGTAATGCCATTGTTTGGTGTTAAAGCATGTATCGTCTTGTCTAGGCTGCTTATCTTGGAACATGTTTCCAGGTTCGTGCAGGAGTATGAGAATCAGGGAGTTCCCATCTGGGGTTTGACGACACAGAACGAGCCAACGTCGGGATTAGTTCCGTTCTACCCCTGGCAGACACTCGGCTTCACGCCGTGGAATCAGAGAGACTTTGTCAAGAGCGATCTTGGGCCGGCTCTGGAAGAGGCCGGCTACGGAGCGGGCAAAGTCAAGGTCATATTCTTCGACGATAATCGCCTCTTCCTTCCGTTTTGGGCAAACGTGGTGAGTAATATGTTGTGTCACGAAAGCTTCACGCTCTAACTGTAAGGAGACTATAGAAAGAATAGATTGAGGGTTGTCGAGGTTTCGCTAATAAGTTCTGCAAGCGGTTAACGCAAAAATTCACCCATCTGCGTAAGCATATTGCATGCCCGCTTCTGTTTATATGAAAGGGTGCTTGCGTGATATAGCGGACAAAGCCGAATGGGTTGCGATTTTAGCATCGTGGTAAATGCAACCTACATCTGTGGCCTAATGTGACCAAAATTCTGAGTTATTTTTATTTACGAGACATGGGACTTATGAATGGAGACGGTAATACGTAGCCACGTAAACACTCTCTTATTTCCAGTCTGAGCTCCCGATGTATAGCTTTCTCTTAAAATAACAAGTAATCTATGTTTTTTTTTCTGTGACCCCAGTTATACGGAGGATACACGAAAAATTTGATAATTTACCAGACATGTTTGATAGACGATTACTGACACGACATGCCAAAAATTCATCATTGGATTGTTCTCGTTTGCAAGTGAAAGGGAGAATTGGCCAGACCCTCTCCTTTCTTTCTGGTGCATGCGCAATTTACCTACATTTTTCTTTTCAGGTACAAGTGTCAATATAAACATTGTCATTTCAAAAGAATCAATTTGCTTCGTAGCGGTAAGGTAAGGCCTTCAAGGTCAGCAGAGACCTTGAAGGCCTTAAGAAACGATGGCCGGGAAAGACGGGGTCGAGAGCGAGAGAGAGCAAATTTATTTAAGAAATGGCCGAGAGGTGAACCTAAGGTTAGCTCCTCTACAGCTTCCTACTCTTCGCAGGGGTAACGGAAAGGGGAGAGAAACATGTTATTACGGAGGACGACTTGAACAGAGTGAGCGAATTAATAGTCTATCAGATAGATATATTTATGAGAGAGAGAGAGAGAGAGATGCAAATGAAAGGAAGGCAGGGAGGTTAACCTGACTTAAAACGTCCGGTTTGCTACCCTGCACCAAGGGAAGGGAAAGGGGAAATAAAGACGGAAAGAAGAGGGTGACAAAAATGAAAGCATGAGAAAAAAAAATATGAGAAGGGACGAAATGGGGTCATTATAGTCTTTCTAATAGGCCACTGTCACGGAGAAAAGTCAACAGAGCCTTGACCGACTTTTGCTGCGACGACAGTTCACGTCGGCATTCCAAAACTGACTGTTCTGAAAGTGGCCTGTCGTCAAGGCACGCCAACGTGGTCGCTAGTGACAGCCGGTGCGCGCTGTATCGAGGACAGTGGCAAAGCACGTGTTCGATAGTCTCTTCGCCGCCGCAGTGTCTGCAAGCCGCGCTGTCATCCATACCGACTCGGAAGGCGAAGGATCTTGTATAGGCGACACCAAGCCACAGTCGGCAAAGTACTGCTGTTTCGAGTCGAGAGAGTCCAGGTGGGGGTCGAAGTCGAAGGGATGGGTCCAGTCGGTGTAGACGTGTATGCTTTAAGCTGGGTGTGTTCCATAAAGTTTTGATGGCTTCATTTGCAAGCACACGAATTTTCGTTGCAGCGTCTGTTCTTGAGAAAGGAATGGAGTCTTGCAAGCCCTCCTCATGTGCAGATCGTGGTGCTGCGTCGGCAAGTTCATTGCCCATTATGCCACAGTGGCTTGGAATCCACTGCAACGTGATGTCGTGTCCTTGCTCGACGAGGTGGTGAAGCAGCAGTCTGATTTCCATAACTAGTTGTTCGTGGGGTCCTCGGCGTAGGGCAGAAACCAAACAATGAAGAGCAGCTTTGGAGTCAGTGAACACGCTCCATTTCCTGGGTAGTTCTTCAGAAATTACACGAAGTGCACAACGAATAGCAGCAAGCTCCGCGGCAGTCGATGTAGTCTGGTGAGATAGTCGAATCTTAATTGTGGAAGGTTTTGCAGGAAAGATCACCGATCCTGCAGACCCATTCACCGTGGTTGAAGCGTCAGTATAAAGATGATGATGCTCGTTGTAAGTCTCATACAGCAAGAGCAGTGAAAGCTGCTTGAGTGCTGGAGACGAGAGTTGGGCCTTTGTTCGTATGCCTGGTACGATAAGTCGAACATTTGCTCGAGCCAAGCACCATGGTGGAAACGGAACATTCGCTGGAGCTGTATAACCTGATGGTAGGTATGCACGATAGGGCAGGACAGTTTCACAAAAGGAAGCACGTGGTCGATCCTCTGGCAGTGTGGCTAGATGATGGGCAGGGGCTCGAGCAAGGTGTCTTACATGTGCTCTGAGTGCTTCCATGACTATATGGGTCTTGGCTGGGAAATCGTGTGCAATCGCAATGGTTTCAGCCGTGGACGAACACCGCGGCAATCCAAGACACACTCTAAGCGCCTGGGCCTGGACGCTTTCGAGTGTACGGATATTACTTCTGCAGGTGTTGGTCAGCACAGGCAAGCTGTATCGCAAGTACCCAAGAAAGAGCGTCCTGTACAGTTGCATCATTGCATGTACTGAAGTACCCCAGACATTTCCTCCAAGAAACTTAAACACATTAGAGATATCTGTCAGGCGCTTCTTTAGGTAGGCCACATGAGGACTCCAGCAGAGGTCACAATCAATTATTACGCCTAAGAATCGGTGCGTCCTGACATAAGGTATGCTTTGACCGTCGATAGAGACATCGTATGATCTCATTGGCTTTCGGCTAAACGCGACCAATGCGCATTTTTCTGGCGAGATCTTGAGGCCTTGTTCATTTAAGTATGCCGATGTTGACGTGGCAGCTTTTTGAAGCCTGGCGCGTACTTGCGGCCGTGTCACACCAGATGTCCAGACGCAGATGTCATCGGCATACATTGATATTTTAACTGTGCTCGGAAGTCGTTCCACGAGACCAATGAGTACAAGGTTGAAAAGTGTGGGACTCAAGACACCGCCTTGTGGAACTCCATGGTGCGTATAGTATTGCGAGGTTGGGCCAGCTTCAGTGTTAAGAAAGAGAGACCGCCTATGTAAATAACTGCGAGTCCAACGATATAATGGACCGCCTAGGCCCACCGATTCCAATGCTTCAAGTATGGCGTCATGAAGAACGTTGTCGTATGCTCCCTTTATGTCTAAGAACATTGCGACAGATAACCTCTTACACGTCTTTTGGTGTTGAACATAGGTTACCAGATCAATAACGTTGTCGATAGAACATCGGTGACGTCGAAAACCAGCCATGGCGTCCGGGTAGATTTCGTAGTGTTCAAGGTACCACTCAAGTCTGGCGAGGATCATTCGCTCCATTACCTTCCCAACGCAACTTGCCAGCGCAATTGGTCGGTATGAAGTAATCTCTAAGGGAGACTTGCCAGGCTTAAGAAGCGGTACCAGGCGGCTGATCTTCCAATCTTGGGGAACGTTGCCCTCCTGCCACGACTCGTTATAGATATTAAGGAGTGTTCTTCGTGCCCGTTCACCAAGGTGACATAGCATGCGGTAAGATATGCCATCCGGACCAGGCGACGACGACCGATTACATAGGGCGAGCGCCGCGTCAAGCTCTTGCGTCGTGAAAAGCAGATCCATGCGTGAATATCGTGAATCTGGAATACGGTTCAATGTAAGCGAACCTGTACGAGTTCGCTGGCCCGCAACCATAGCACAGAAGTCTTCCGCCACATCAATGTCTTGTCGGCGCTGGAATAGTGCTAGGGCCTTAAAGGGGAAACGCTGTTCCGGAACAGAACGTAGACCACGCACAGTTCTCCATATTTGAGATAGCGGTTTGCGGGGATCTAGACGCACAAAATTTCGACCACCGCTGAGCCTCTAGTTTGTTCATGCGGCGTTGTATCTTCTTTTGCATTCGCCTGGCTGTTCTTAGATCCTGAATTGACTTAGTGCGTCGATATCTTCTTTCGGCACGACGGCGAATCGCACGAAGCCGCTCCAATTCCAGGTCGAATTCAGAATACCTTGGAGAACACGTGAGTGTGCGCGTGGCTGTCTGTGCCGTTTCCTTGATAGCTTGTTGAAGTCCACAAGAGAGGCCTTTGTGACAAGCGTCCTCAATGTGGGATTTAAAGACAGTCCAATCTATTCTTCGTATCGTGGTGGACGTATATGTGTTAGACATTCCCTTGATCTTGAGGTAAGTGGGGATGTGGTCACTTCCGTGCGTTTCAATGTCCAAAAACCACTTAACATGTGTGGCGAGGCAGTGGGAGACGAAAGTCAAATCGAGGCAGCTGCTGTACGTTATTCCCCGCAGAAATGTTGGACTCGCGTCATTCAGCAGGTAGAGACCGTTGTTGGAAGCTAAGGAAGCTAGTCGTCTTCCCGTCGCGTTAACCTTAGAGCTTCCCCAAATGGTATGGTGTGCATTGAAGTCCCCGGTGATAATCCATGGACCAGGTTGTGTTTTTAAGATGTCTTCTAGCCTTTTGGTGTCAAATCGGCTTGATGGAGACAGATACACCCCCAAGAGTGCAAAGGTGACATTCCTATTTTTAACAGTCATGCACACATACTGATTGTCGTCATGAGGTTGCACCGGTTGGATGACGTAAGTTCACGGCGAATAAACACGACGACCTTGCTACTTTTGATGTCGCTTGATGAGAATGTTGTCTCGTAGCCGGATAGTCTTATTGGATGGGATAATCTTGGTTCACAGATGACAATGATTGGAAATCGGTTAGTGAGAACAAATTGACGAAAATCAGCGATGCGAGATCTTAGACCTCTCGCGTTCCACTGAAGGATCGACGCTTCTCTGACCTCCTTACGAAATGACTGGTGATTGTCAGTCATGGCTTCACTCAAGGCTTGCTAGGACGGGGCTCAGCGCGTCGAGCACTTGTAGTCCACTTCGAGCAGATGGAGTGTCAATGCTTGTCAGCATGGCCCTGATGTCATTCACAATAGATCGCAGCACCGGGATCATTTGGCAGTCGACTTTTGAAGCCTCACCAACAGAAGCGGGCTTCGATGGGAGCGTCAAGCGTGGAGGCTCCTTAGAAGACTGATAGCTTGCAAGCGCCGGCCACTCTTCCACGGGGGCAGCGTTTCCCGTCTGAGGTCTCCTTGTGCTCTCGGGTGTTCTATTTGAGGATGATGGCGTTGGCACAAGCGGCGCACGAACTCCACCCTGTCTTGAGCGTTTTCGTCGATGACGACGTCGACGCCGGATCTTTTCTGAGGCTTCTCTATGGGTTGAGTTATCCCTGACCATTTGCTTCAGAACTTCGAACTCTTTTTTGAGTCTTGGGCATTCTTTAGACGTCGCTTCATGGGTGCCTTTACAGTTGCCACACCTAAAGTTTGTTGCACGGCAGACATCTACAGTGTGTGACTCCGCGCACCGGGGGCACAT
This sequence comes from Dermacentor albipictus, assembly GCF_038994185.2. Taxonomy (NCBI): domain Eukaryota; kingdom Metazoa; phylum Arthropoda; class Arachnida; order Ixodida; family Ixodidae; genus Dermacentor; species Dermacentor albipictus. Next base: position 372,363,717 of record NC_091821.1, read on the forward strand.
TGGGGAGTTTGCGCAGGCGCCCTTAACATGCCCGATCTTGAAGCACTTGTGGCATTGAAGCGGCTTTGGGACAAACCGCCGTACGACATGTCGGAAGTGACCGACCTTTACGTGTGAAGGAATGGAATCCCCCTTGAACGCAATCTTCACACAACGGCTGTTGCCGAGTCGGCATACGTGCGTGATGACCACTCCTTCGTATGCCGGCTTGATTAGAATTGGCAGGTCCGAGTTCGAAATAGCCAAGTCAACGTCGTAGATCACACCTGCAGTGCAGGCCCCATCCATAGGTATGATCGGTCGTACTTTTATGTTCCCCAATTCTGTGATCTGTCGTAGCGTCTCCAGCGTGGTTCCACGGGTTGTGTCGACAGCTAGAACATTCTTTCGTGTGTTCAGCCGGACTTCCTTGATTTCGTTTGGCGCCTTTCCCTCAAGAAAAACAGAGAGAGCTTGCCTGTTCAATACTCGAAGGTTGACGGAAGAATCCACTGGCATGAAGAGGATAGTGTGCGGCCAGCGTTCACTGCCTGCCTGCATGGTTGACGTACTCGCTGGTGACGACGCCTTGATAAGCCTCCTCTTAGCCCTTCGGCTCCTCACCGACACGAAGCTGTCATCGGATGAGTCGTCACCTGTGATTGAGTAGACCTCGGTGTCTTCACTGGTGCTGGACCAGGTGCCTCGTTTCCTTGAGGAGCTTGTCAATGTAGTGATCTGGCCAGACGGGCCGGCAATAGGCTCTGCATCCATGGCCACAGGAGTAAGAGTCTCTCTGGGGCGTTCACTGGTGGTTGACCAGGTGCCTTGACTATTAGAAGAGCTTGCAGTTGCAGACTTCTGGCTGCACGAGCCTGCGGAACGTGCCGCGTCCATCACCTCAAGCCAGGACGCGGAAAGCGCTCCAGAGACTGATGAAAATTTGACGAAAAACTGGCTAGCTGGCACAGGTGCGTTCTAGCACTGAGTAACTTCGTCGTCGTCTCATATTTATGAGCTGCTTGCAAAGCCCTATGCTGTGAAAAAATGCAAGTAATGAACGAAGTGCATTAAGACTGGTTTTAGAAACTGGCGATAGTCCCCGTAAGATGGCGTCAACAAGCGGTCAGGTGCCGATTTTAGATAAAGAACCATCCCATGCACGTAGTTCGCGCGCCTACTGAGGACAAACGTTTGCAAAGGACGTGGTGCACTGTTTCTAGTATGCCACAACAACCAGAGTTCCGTTGAAAATGGCAACTCGTTGTGCACATTCTTCATCCCTGTGGCAGAGTTTATTAATGTGAATACGTACGTGTGATCAACTAGTCCGAGCAACCCCTTTTAAACTACGGAAATGTAATCTAAGAGCAGTACAACAACAGTTGTGCGATGTCTTTTTATCGCAGTGCTCGTGTGGGGTCTTTCTTAGTCTGTTTATGGAAGTGGCTGCGAAGCCACAGAGGTTCCAACATCTCTTTGCCCACAATTTATTTTTCAAAAATTAACCACTGTCAGACGAAACGCCTTACGGTGGTTAATTTTAATGGCAGTGACACTGGAGTTTTTATGACAGTGGTTAATTACAGCCAAAGCGACTTTAGATAAAAAAGGTGTTATTTAAACATGCCGTGTAATGTGGCAACAGCTCAAGAGATTCACATCCCTAATGTTGTTTCTTTACTGGCTTCTATGCTTTTGCTTCTCATACGAAGCATATACGGAAAATGGGATGATTTACAAGGCAAGTTTGGTAAACGGTCTGTGTTATGTGACTCCACTGGAATATCGCATTATGCAAAAGTGCATACGACAATTATAAAACAGCGAAGCTTGTTTCCGGTTCCGAGCTCATAGACGGGTCGCTGCGTAGGTCCTAAGCGATGATGAGGCAGCAAGGTACGTGCACGGAGTTGCTGTCCACTGGTACATGGACAAATTGATCGGCCCGTCTGTACTGGACAAAGTGCAAGCGACTTACCCGGATAAGTTCATCCTGGCTACTGAAGCCTGCACTGGATACAAGATTACGACCGTGAATAAAGTCAAGCTTGGCAGCTGGGATCGCGCTGAGCAGTACGCCAGCGACATACTCGAGGTGAGGCCTTCTTGAGCGACAGCCAGAAACTGAGCAGTGCATTAATAATCACACCTTGTGCAAGCGACTTGCCAAATTATGTGCGAAATGCGAAATACATGCTGTCCACAGCTGCAAGAAATATAGCGTGAACTGAACGAACTTAAAGAAAGCGAGAAAAAAATGCAAATTGACTAAGTTCTCCGGATCACGCACAAGATGGAGACAGAAGAGTACGAAATCCGTGAAATTAAACAGATATTTTCCCATTTAGCTCAATATGCTTGGTAATTACCTAGCAGATTTTGTGCCTTCTTTCTCTCTTAAGAGGGAAAGAAGGCATGTAAGAAAAAAGAAAGACGAGAAGAGAGGAAGGAAAACTAAGTTAGCCTAGCTAACTTTAAAAACTGTGTCAAAATACAAGCATGGCTTATTTTTCTCTCTTTTTTTTTAATCAGCACTAGTACTACAGGCATCAACGTTCCTTTTTAGTTCATGGTCAAAAGACGAAGGGGGCAAAGAAACTAATTCAGAGGCGAGTTAGCGATAAACGCGACAGGCATGCATTATATTACCGTCGCACTTCTTTCATGTCCCGGAGCAGATCATCTTCAATCGTAATATATATATATATATATATATATATATATATATATATATATATATATATATATATATATATATATATATATATATATATATATATATATATATATATATATATATATATATATATATACATATATATATATATGCAGCTGTAGCAACGAGAACGAAGGAAGCAGAGGAGCTCGATTTCTGTTGATCACGACCATATAAAGCCAACAGGCCATGAAGCCAAGAGAAGCATAGGGGTATGATTAGCTGTGGCTGAAATTGAAATCTAGAAAATAGTGAAGGGAAATAGGAATGAAAGGGGTCGAAAGGCTAACTTGTCGCCGTTGTGGATCGAACCCATAAGCTTCGCTTTATGCGTAATACGAAGGTTGGTGACACCATTCCTGCCACCCTGCTTTCCTCGCACCATCCATGATTTCGAAACGCGTGCCTCAGTTTTACCAACGCTACTATACCGGGAACTACTACTATACCAACTACTATACCAACTACTATACCAAGGGAAGGGAAGCGTAGCAGGGGGCGGCAGAAAGTTAGGTGGGCGGATGAGATTAAGAAGTTTGCAGGAACGGCATGGCCACAATTAGTACATGACCGGGGTTGTTGGAGAAATATGGGAGAGGCCTTTGCCCTGCAGTGGGCGTAACCAGGCTGATGATGATGATGATGATACCGGGAACACACTCGTCTTGGTCTGAGCAAGATAGATGCATGAGAAGGCCTGCTTACAGAATATCGAATATCGTCCATCGCTCCACCTTATCGTCGCTCTCGCGAGCAGAAAGCCCTCGACTACTCGTCTATGACATTACAGTGCCGTAAAAATGCGAGTAGACGGGGCACATGCTTTCGCAGAATGCAGAGCCTTTCGAGAAACACTGAATGTTACACACGAACACACACTGAGTGCACGTCTTTAAGGCTCTGCTGCAAGTTCATCGTATCGCAATAAAAACGAAAATAACACATTTTTTTCTGTTCAAATTGAGAGGCCAGGAGTTGACGTATGGGCCTGGATGGCCGAAACTGCTAACCATCTGTGCTGATATTTTGACAACTCAAATAGAGATATCAGCATAAATTCAACTGCTTTCCGTACGCCAGCAAAGGCAGTACAGAACTCCAGGGGAGACACAACACTGGCCTTTGGCACATCGAGAGGTAACGTCTGTTTTTCAAGCCGATCCGAACGATTCCAAGCCACCGCAAATAACGGGATAGCAAAAGAACTCGTGCATAAGCCGCAAGGCGTGCCAGTGATTCCAAGCCTTCCAATTAACTGATGTTACCGATCTACAGCAAGCAGTAATAGACCTTAGGAATGTATGCAAAAATATAGAATCTGTGCAACGGTAGTATCACTAGAATCTATTCAAGAGCATGTTTATCTATGCCACTTAGTTAAAGGGGACCCTGATCAGGAGAAGAATATTTACGAAAGAATAAAAATCAGTGCTATAGTCCTGAAGTAAACACAGAATAGGCTGATGATGACGATGACAATAAAAATTGTAAGTCTACAAAAGCGTGCTAATTTGTGGTGCTCAATGTGGCTTGCCAGATACAGCACATTATCAATCTTGAGCGCAGACTCCATGCCAAAAGCCAAGTCATGCGTAAGGGATGTTTTCTGTCCAAATCAGTTCAGGCCTCTAAAGCTTTTGCAACGTGAGATATAGTTAAGGCTGACGTATAATTAGCTGGCTAAGCGATACTGTTCCCAAGTTTAAGAATCACTGACTGTCCAAACTTGTGGAATGCCATCTTGTGCTGATGCGCCTGTTTCAATTACATTGACTTTCTTGTACATACAGGACCTCAATCACGGCGTGGGTGGTTGGACAGACTGGAACCTCATTTTAAACACGGAAGGCGGACCCACCTGGGTCGGAAACTATGTCGACGCGCCCATTATTGTGAATGCCACTGCTGAAGAGTTCTACAAGCAGCCCATGTATTATGCTATGGGTCACTTCAGGTATTTCTTTTCCCTTTTTCGTAGCAGCTATAAGCGAATAACTCAGCATGCACTTTCATCCTTCCATTCAGTCCTTCTTTCACGACATTGCTTTATTCCGTCTTGCTTTAAAAATAATAACAATAAAACCGAACCTTGCTGATAAGATTCCCAGGGAACCAAAGGAAAGAAATGCAGGCTCCGGCTAACTTTACATACAATTACGCATGAGACAGCACCTGCTGATTAGGCAGAAAGCTACTCTCATGCAAAATGTTATTTGTAGTTCAACAGCAAGCCAACAAATCATTCAATACTCTTTAAAAGAAGTCCGCTATCGCTGCGTGGCTTTTATATTGAACGTTAAACACTTTTTCTTGAAGCGATTCTATAGCCTTGAATCACACTGAATGAAGCTTGTGATTTACATATGGACTTTGGGTCGGATCTTGGTTAACAACTTCCGATGACGCTGTGGTCATCGGGCGTATGCTGTAGTAATTTTGAGCCCCTACTTTTCTGAAAGATGTGTGCCGGAGAGCGGGCTGTTATGTCGCACAGCGCTTCCCCGGTGTGCAGTGCGAACGCTGAAAAGACATTCTCAATGTTTCGCGAGCTGCGGCGATGGCGCCAGGAAACTGGAGATCTTGAGCGCATCAGCGATGTTTCATGCCATAAGATCCGGGAATCACATAACAGACAGGTATCAATGATGTTATAGTATGGTAGTCGCTTTGTGCCGCATTAGTATTTCCTATTTCTCGCAGCAAATTCATTCCGAGAGGCAGCATCAGGGTTGATTCGAGTCTAGAGCAAAATGACATCCTAGGCTTCTTTGGGAAGGAGCTGGAGCACACAGCCTTCCTGAGGCCGGATTCAGCAGTCGCTGTGATTGTCCTAAACAAGTGAGTAAATCCGTTGTCCATACAAGAACCGGACATACTTTCAGAATATTATCCTTGCTCCTGTTATTTGCATAGTCGGTGATTTGGGTTGCATGTAGGCACGCCTTGATGACCGGGAGAGTGTTATTAGTTATCGGTACCTCATTTTCGGATGTTGGACGTGCCGCGTACATTAGAACGTACGTATGGTGGAGAGAGAAAGCAGGGCAGTCGAGTGCATAATACGTGCGGCATCACAGCGAGCTTAAGTGACACCGTCAACTGCTAGATTGCCTTTTTGAGCGAGTTGCTTTCGCTGATGATCGTTAGTTCACAGCAAAGAGAAATAAACAGCCCCGAAATGTACAAGAATAGAATGAAAGCGAACTGCCATCTTTCTGGCGATTTGCACGCCATGGCTTGAGCATCTTTTCAATGCACCATCACGTCGGTGGATAGTGCTGAAAGGTAAAAAGGAATAGAAATTGCGGGGAATTCAAGAAGATAGTGCGGCAAAAAAAAAAGGACAGACTTAGCAGCGCCGATCCAATGACAGCACTAAGCAGCAGCACTGCGACGAGCCCTTTCACATGAACTAGCAACCCCACTTATACAACTGAACGGATGTTTACATACGCAATGCTCAAAATTGGTTTTCACTTGAGTGCCATTGCGTAGTAATTACTGTCACTTTTTGTTCGTGGAAGCGAGCAAATTTATCCTAAGTGGCGGTTCGGGTTATCGGCGATGTGGGAAAACAATAAGTATTCTGGCCCGTCAGAAGTTCGAATCAGAAACAACTATTTTCAAGGTGTACAATTTGACAATGAAACATACAGGAGGGATTGTGACGGCCACGGATGTTCGTGCGGGGTCTTCGGTTTGAACGGAGGCATAAGGTGTGTGTGCCTGTATAGGCTTCAGATAGTCAGGCGCTTGGACGCGAGTATATATAGGGCAACCTCGGAACCCGCGAAATTGGCTATTATGCGTCTGCACGCTACGCTTGATAGCGTAGCACATTTCCTCATGAACAATTTTGAGAAAGATATAATTTTATCTACAGTGTGTGACTTTCTTAATCTGCCTCGCTCCCTTGGCAGTCACGCGATCTTAGTACGCGAATGACTGGACAGGAGGAGACCAGGGACATGCTGCGCGTGGGTAAATCCGCCCTTGTCCACTTCCAATATATAACGCAAATAAGTAAAGAAGAAATTTCATATTATTGTAGTACATTCTAGTGTGACACGATAAAAGCGCTTTGTAGAGTGCAGCAATGTTAGCAAACAACATTGTTTTTTCTTTTGCGATGTGGTAGAGGACGAAAAGGAGTGTTGCTTTCTCGGTCGACTTTTGGGTACTTTCAAGGCTTAATTCCAACCATAAGAGAAGAAATTTTACATATTCGGATTCTACCTTTATTGTGACCCATGAGAGTCATTTTGGGAACTCGTAAAATAAGTCCCTAACGGAACATTTCCTTCACACACACACAGGCAGCCCCAACAACAAACCTTTTAGATCTCACTTTAATACAGACGGCGAATATCTTGACACGTCAGTGCAGAGGAAATCAACAGATATCGCACCTGTACTTAAACGAATACAGTAACCACTTAAGACACTGCAAAACATCGATTTCTTAAAGTAAAGCTATTGATTCAAGCGAATATGCACAAAGGCCGAAGACTACGTCATGCTGAGAACGTTTGTGCACTGACATAAGCAGTCAGAATTACTCACCGTCGTTCATTAGCGTTGCAATAGAGAAAGCCAAGAAACAAGAACTGAAACAAGAAAGAAAGAACAAGAAAGAACAAGAAAGAACAAGAAACAAGAAGTGTGAAAAGACTATTTGATATGTAACCTTGAACCTTGTACGATATGTGACGGAACCACTCAAGAGATGAGGAGTAGCCGGCGCCTTAAATTGTGCGCCAACATCTCCTTATATCATATCAATAAAAAAAAAGTACCATTTTTATGAATAGCACCAAACCTACTGAGACGCAAACCAGACACAAACCAATGAGACGCACAGACTCATATTGTACTGAAACACTCGACAGCTAACATAAACCCCAGTTCACCAAAAACACCATAATATATTACTACAAAGCGACAAAATGTGGCAAGTCATTCCGGAACTTTCTCGGTGGGGAAAAAGACGGGCAGCAAGCATTATAAAGGCGTAGTAACTCCTAAAATGAAGCGTGAAGCCTGCACAAGCTGCGCACCCAGCAATAAACCACGGCGCAAAATTTGTCCGTAAATGAACGCCACCTCAACGGAAAAAAATTTTCGACGATTACGATACTCCCTAATGCGAAATTCGAGCGCAGCTTTATACGTGTTTTCATTTCGCGATATATTGAGGCAAACAAAGTGGGACCGAAATCGACGCGCGAGCAGTGGTACACACATGCTCGTGTGGTTACAACCGACGCCGGCGCTCAACCCAGGAACGGGCGCCTAAAAGCTGCAATCTAAAAAATTGGCATTGGCTTAGCTCAGCTATGCCAGGATATACGTAGTGAAAGCTAAGGCCTGGACCATCATCATCATCATCATCATCATGGTTACGCCCACTGCAGGACAAAGGCCTCTCCAATACTTCTCCAACTACCCCGGTCATGTACTAATTGTGGCCATGTTGTCCCTGCAAACTTCTTAATCTCATCCGCCCACCTAACTTTCTGCCGCCCCCTGCTACGCTTCCCTTCCCTTGGAATCCAGTCCGTAACCCTAATGCCCATCGGTTATCTTCTCTCCTGATTACATGTCCTGCCCATGCCCATTTCTTTTTCTTGATTTCAACTAAGATGCCATTAAATCGCGTTTGTTCCCTCACCCAATCTGCTTTTTTCTTATCCCTTAACGTTACACCTATCATTCTTCTCTCCATAGCTCGTTGCGTCGTCCTCAATTTAAGTAGAAACCTTTTCGTAAGCCTCCAGGTTTCTGTCCCGTACCACATGGTTAGTATGGTTAACCTTGGTTAATCTTGATTGCAAGTCCAGGTTAGTCTGCTTGTCTAGGTATGTTGCGGCGCTTAGCCAGTCATTCGGCGCGCTGTTCGTCTTTTTCCTGGGTGATTCGTTTCATTTTCATCTCGTTCCGATGTCGATTCCTGGCCTCCTCCTGCTTATCAGAATTGTCGCCGTCCATACTGCCGCCTCAACTGTGGTTGCGGCGCACGCGAGCTCTCCTTTTCAATCCTCCGACATGTTATCAGGCATGCGACGCAGCTGGCGAAGCGAGCGGAGGCGAGCGCAACGACGAGGAATGTAGTATGACGTCATACCAAACGGCGGATGCGGAAGGGCACGGCGCTACGCAGTGGAGGAGCACCTGTGGCTCGGTGCTGCTAGTGGCACATGCGCAGTAGTGAATAGGGAGCGAGAGAGAGAGAAATATCCGCGTCGAGGCGCGCATTGTGACGTCATGTGCCTCCTCGGAGCACCGCTACGGCGAAACCGCAAGTTCGCGGCCAGTAAAGCTTTCACTTTAAAAGCAGCGCGTCTTCTTTCTGTTTCAACATACGAGGGTATTTTGACTGCGACAGTTCTAATGTCTACCTGCTCGATTGCACACTTTGCAGCATGCAGTACACTAGACACACAGAGGCTCCTTTCCGAATACGTTTTCTTAACCGCAGAGCGCTTATCTCGCATTTATCTCCGGGTAATATAATATCAGTCGGAAAAAGGCGTAACAGTGCTAAGACAACGTACACACACAAACACACACACACAAACACACACACACACAAACACACACACGCCCGCACACGTACACGCCCATACACGTACACGCCCGCACACGCACACACACAGCCAAGGAACGCATTAGCTATGGTTCCAATTGAAAGATGCAAATTAATGAATAAAAAGGGAAATGAAAGTGGACGAAAAGGTAACTTGTCGCCGGTAGGGACCTTACACACAACCTTCGCATCAGGCGTGCGGTGTGCTAGGGCTGCAGCGACGGCCATCAATCAATCAATACATATGCATATTTAGGGTGTTTTTCTTTAGCTGCTACAAAATTTTCAAGAAATTCCCTTTGGCAAATAGCGCAATTCTAGACCTTGATCTAGATTACTCGATGAGGCGGCTATTACATCGACGATAAGTGAAAATTCTTAATGGGAAGAATAAGCTAGTTACCTTAATTAATTATTAATTGATTACGTTACGGCACAGATTTCGATGCAAATCGAGTTGGCAACGCATATCGACTTGGAACAAATTCTAAGGATGGCACTAGTTTCGAAATATGCGGCTTAAAAGTTGCGGTAATGATGCGCTGCTATTCCACTAACGTTTTAAAGAAAACGTTGGAATACCAATGCATGGCGTGGGGCACTTTGAAAATTATTATCTCGAAGCTAGTGGAGTGCTGAGAATTCGTTCTAAGTCTAGTCTATATGCCTTGAGAACTCGCCGGCTACAAATCATATATGTGCGGTAACGTAATTAATGAAAGCGTTAATTGGCGCAGTTATGTCCATTATTCAATTGTTCATTTTGTTTTCTCGTAGAAGTAATGGCCATCTCATCGAATAATTTATATCAAAGGTTACAAATGTGCTAACTGCCGCAGGTAATTAAAAATTGCGGAAGCTAAAAGAAAAAGCACCCGGTACAATGCATTGCTGTCTGATTAGGGTTGTTTTGCAATAAGACTTTGCGTACTTTATGAGGCAATAACTTCTCTTTTCTATCTTTCAGAGGCAACAGCGAAACCACGTTGCACATCAAAGACGTGGTTAACGGTGTCAGCTTTCATAAGGTCATCAAGAAACGCTCCATAACAACGCTCATCTGGAAACCTTAGAGCTTCCTCCTGGTATTAGACAATCGTGCAGCATCACCGGCATGGCATTCCCTTCAATTAAGGCAGGACGCAAAGCGTTTGTATGCCTCTCCCTTTTTTATTAATTTTAACCGAAGAAGAAATGTACCAGCATACATGGTGTCGGATGGTCTAGGAATAAGTTGAATAATGTTGAAAAATTCATTTTGGATGGTCTAGGGCCGAGGCTCGAGTCACAGAAGTTACAGAAGTCACAGAAGCTAAAATCAAAATGACATGGCAAGTGAGAATTAACCGTTTTTCGGGAAAAGCAGCCTACTTTGCATTCGAAACGTTTAAGCACATGAGCCACGTATCACGCCCATCACTGATACGTTCAAGCTAATTTTGGAGTGCCACGTGGTCAGCGGAACAGTTAATCAAACGGTATACAATACAGTCATCAGCAAATGATCGTACGCAAGAGGATATATTATTCAGTAAGTCGTTAATGTAAATTAAATAAAGAAGGAGTCCGAGTACACTGCCTTGAGGTGCACCGGAGGTAACGTCAGACAGGAGAGAGGAAACGTTGCCAGCAACAGTGAACTGTACGCGATTAGAAAGAAAATTACGAATCCATGATAAGGTTGGTGAGTGAAGTTTAAGTGCAGAGAGCTTTGATATCAGGCGACTACGAGCTAAACGATCGAATACTTTTGAAAAGTCCAAAAAGATGCAGTCAATTTGTTTATTACTGTTCATGTAAAAGTGTAAGTCTGACGTGAATTCTAGTAGTTGGGTTTCTCAAAAAAGTCACCTTCGGAAACCTTGCTGTTTCGAGTAAAATAACGTTATTACGTTAAAATATATGCTGTAAAGTAATTATTTAAAATTTTTATTAGCTTAATTACGTTAATTATTCAATTGAGCATGTTCATTCACTCGCTACAGTAAGGTTCCTTTAAGTTCTCAGTGTACAAATTTGTGCGAGAGAAATGAATTAGTTTTTCGTTATTCCGACAGCATTCAAGGATTGGAAAGATGCATGAATTACCGGGCGTACCAGACCTGCGTGTTTCAAAAAACGCGGCCATGGATTGTTAGCATATTTAGTGAAGAAAAGGAAATGCATTAAAACTGAAAACGATATCGCTTTCAGTGGGAGTTTGATGACTTCCTACACATGTGTCCGTTATTCCATTCACTCGACTTATTCAACAAATACCTATGTGTGCGTCGAGGTAAATACAGCATTCGAAGCAGCTCCGGTTAGATGGAAAGCCGTGGGTTGGCAGTGCTGTGTGGAAAATTTTGGTTGCATGTATGCGATAAAAGGTGTTTGCTTTCTTTAGGGTTGTCCTTTTTTCAGGTGACTTACCGGTGATACATAGAAGAAGATTGACCTTTTGATGTCGAAGGGCGACATCACGACATGTCTCCGTGTCTTATATGTCGAGAACCTGCGATGATGAAAAGAACTGACGAAAGAAGAAATGCACGAGCACAGAAGTTCCTTGCACGTATTGTGAGCACCACGGCCACCATCTGATAATGTGGCATTGCATCATCATGCAACACACTACGACTCGGCTCGACATTATAAAAGTGTTTTTTTCTTCTTCCAACGGTGCAAGGTACATTTGAGTGAATTTATCGCGGCTAACCAATGCAAGCTCTCACTTGACCCTTCATTTGTAAACTTGAGGGCACTTGTGAAGATGCCTAGACAATGAGGTGTTAAGCGGCGTGCAAAACAATGACTCTATTCTGCCTACTATCAATCTTTGCTTGTGCTATGCTTTAAAATATTTTATTATTTTACATTTTTCGAACCATGCGAATGTCATGATGAGCATCGTTGTTTCACCAACTTGAACTCAACCTAAATAACTAGTGAAGTAAATCTGAATACAGGAGAGGTTGCTACAGCGCGCGATTTAGGCCAGATAAAAAAAAGAAAGTTGAAATGTGATTAATAGATATAAGCAAGCCGGACTAATTTGTGTTTTCCTGCAAATTATTTCACGTACATCAGCCACTCCTCACGACAAATAAAGCGTGGTTTATTGCGATTTATATGGACATTTTAGGTTTACTTACTTTGCTTCTTCGTCTGATGGTCGTGTTTCGCTGAGCCTTTCATCATGGAGTACTTGTGTTTGCTGTCTTTTGTTTTTCCAAGCTAGAAGTGGAGCGACTTAATTCCATGTGGTGTCTTGGCCATTTGGAGTTGTCTGCCTAACTTTCGGAAACTGTCATTTTGGTCAGCTTATTAATTAAAAGGATGATTTAGATTGATTGAGATGAAGATGATTGATTGATTGATTGAGATGGATAGACAATATATACGTGAGATGTTATATCTGATTTGCTAAAGTTTATAAATGAAGTAATGTATCAAGAAGGAAGATTAGGCAGCAAAATTAAAGCATGCTGCGTGGAAGACCGCGCAGGGTCAAGCAACGCTCTCCACTAATGACACTCATGTTTAGACAAATCACGCAATGGACTTCAATGGCGTTTCTGCTGCGATTAACTAGCGTGAGTCAAACATAAATTAGACTGCTTTAAGGCCTGATTTAGGGATTACCACTGCATAAGGAAATGGCGGCTTGTCTACACGTTTTGCTTGCCGTCAGTGCGAGCACGACCTCAGTAGTCAGGGCAGCATACTGAAACAAATCAGTCAACTATCAATGTACTTCTTGGGTATATGGACACCCAAGGAGAAATCTTCAGGTAGTGAACACAAATTATTTATTCGATATATAAATATACACTTCTAAATTGTAAGCAGCATATTGCTTTGCGCCTAGTCTCAGATATGAGAAAAGAATTTTCGGTGCGTCATCAAGGATGTTCAACAAGGTATACGAAGAAACTATCAGACAGCGGCTCAGATGTTGCAGGGAAAATGTGTGAACGCCTTGCACCAGTCAAAACGGAGGCAAAGGTATAGTCGCTTCTTTTTTACGATTTCGTCTCTGGTCACCATAGCTAGGCTACACCCGCCGCCGCCACCTCCTACGCCCCCCCCCCCAAAAAAAAAATAAAAACAAAGTACATAGGTGTTTGATGGCAACTCTTTTTGGAGGAGTGGCGACTTTTCCCGTACTTGCCACTTTTTTTTTTATTGCTCAGATTCCTCAACGGAATACGTTCACTCTGCTTTGACACCAGCATATTGAACGTACTTCTACTGAGAGTCAAAACATACTTCAATCTGGAGCACCAGAACTGTCGGATCTGGATTTAAGTAGAAGACAAGCCTTTTTTAAAACATATGAAGAGAGAGAAAGTGCCTTTAATGCTGAAAAGTTCACCCTGAAGGACGTGCCTCGGGCTTTTCCCCCTTCTCTCCACTGGCAGAGAAGGGGGAAATACGAAAGATGAACTCACAGGTTATAAAATGAATAGCTGCCCACTCTCAAAAGGCTCCATGTTCTGCGCCAGTGGCGCGTTTCAATAGCTCAGGGCTGCATTTATTTGTCCTCTTTAGAATATGACGTTCGTTGCAATTGCGCAAGAAAATTTACTATTGAAGTCGGCCACTACATTCGAATACCACTTTTTTTGCTTCTCTGTCAGACCCCTGAGGCCCTTTTACACAGAGGTTTCAGCCACTGTAATTGTGTCTAAAAGAAAAAAAAAACATAGTCACGGTCATGCATGTGTCTCAACAATGGAAGTAAAGCTCAGGGGGTCAGGGTTGCCCGACAAAAAAAAAAGAGAAACACTTATGACTTGAGAAAACTAAGTGCCTTGGCAGACACTGCTTATACCCTCGAAATGAGCGATTCGGAGAGCACATTTGCACTGCAGTGCAAATGCATGAGTTTCTTTTGTTTGAATGAATCCATTTTGTTAAGAAATCTTCCGTCTCTGTAACATTAGTCACCGATAGCACACGGCAAAAAAAGTTCGTTGTTGCAAACCTCTTACATCGCTTTATTTCCGACGAACCATCTTTGCACCATGTTTCCCAAGAAGTCTGACGAGTCTCTCTCTCTCTCTCTCTCTGTGTGTGTGTGTGTGTGTGTGTGTGTGTGTGTGTGTGTGTGTGTGTGTGTGTGTGTGTGTGTGTGTGTGTGTGTGTGTGTGTGTGCGTGCGTGCGTGCGTGCGTGCGTGCGTGCGTGCGTGCGTGCGTGCGTGCGTGCGTGCGTGCGTGCGTGCGTGCGTGCGTGCGTGCGTGCGTGCGTGCGTGCGTGCGTGCGTGTGATCTGCAGTATAGCGACGACGCTCCCCAATTGTCTGCGGGTACCAATGCTCACTGAAAACTCGCTGCGCTAGCGGCAACATCTCGCAAGCTCTTATTCATTGTTTCTGCAGCCTTCGTGTGGTCAAAGCCGTAAAGTGAGTACAATGCAACGTTTAACCTGACAAAGGACGAGAAAAGGCAACGTGGCGACGTGGATACGGGTCTTCGGCGTGTCCGCGCGGTAGTGTAGCGTTCTTCCAGCCCCATCGTCCTGTTTACTCAATGGCCTGAAGTCTGTGGATAGAACAACATAAAGGTTGGTGTGGTCTTGTTCTGCACCGTGTGAACCTGTATGATTCCTTATACATCCCCGCATCCTCAGCCTGTACAAAATCTGCTCAGCTGATCTTGTATACGAGCTCACGCTGGCATGGTCCTGTTACGGCGTTCCCAACCCGCGGACCACCCTGGTTCCAGCTCTGTGCCTCCCCCGCTGCCCTTGGGTGCCCTGGAAATCTTGCGTCGCCCGCTTTAGTATAATCTCAGGGGCTCTGCCAAGGTCTCCGTTTGGTGGTGTATTTTTTTTTATTTTCGCAAGCTAAATCATTTCATAGCACCAAATCACACAAAAAACGCACTTTCTTTTCTGCAGAAAGGAGCGCGCAAGAAGAGGCGCGCCCTTACAGAACGTACTGTAGTAGAGGGACTGTTATGTCACGCCTTGCTGTGCGTTATGGGAACAGTGAAAATACGTCTTAGATGCACTGTAAATGTGGCAAAGAAACAAACAGATAAGCGAATGAGTGAACCATTTTTTTTACAAAGGCTGCACGCAGTGTTTATGGAAATGATAGCGGAGTATAAAGCCGAAGGCGACAACCTCATTTAGCAAAGGTTCGAGCTCGAGGAGTTCCTTGATTTGTATTGAATGCCATCGGGAGGTGTTTTCCCCGGACGTGTCGTCGGCACCGTCTGTGAAAATGACGGTCAACTCGTCAGTGCCTTCCCCCGGGTTTGCCTATGCGCAAGGACTGCATGCGAAACACAAGACGCCGAGCCTTTCGAGAACCAATTCTATTTTGCATCAGTCCATCATAAAAATATCCGACAGTGACATAAAAGAAAGACGCTATGATGTACCTTGCTGTAAAAGCTGTTTATATTTTCCTGTCGTCTTACATACTGATTAAATATTTAACCTACTAAACTAGAATGTGGCATGTGTTCCGCTGCTGATAATTCAAATGTCAGTTTCAAATAGATGGAGAGACGAACGAATAATTCCCACTTGCTTTACCTACGTTAAATATTCAAGCTGTCATGTGAGCCTCATCAAGTAGTGTCGCCGCGCGGATGATGCGTTAGAGTTTGAGTATTTCTATCCACGCGTAAACATACCGCAGGAGGAATTCTCGTACTGAAGTGTCCTTTCGAGAACCAGGAGCAATGATGAAGAACTTATTGCTCGCCGCAGCCACAATGGGAGCTCTTTTGTCTGGTAAGTGCGCATACTCCTTGTAGACAACAGCGGAACTACGTTGCGCAAGATATCGACGAAAGTCGAAAAACTGTGGCACGTTAGTGCACACTGCGAAACTTAGAGACTTAGTATAGGAGTCCTTGTGCTCTTTAGGTATACCCTGTTATGCGCGTCTTAAGCCGTGTTAGTGCAACAATGCTTCACTGTCTAAATACAGCTGGTGCATATGTGTCGTGCATGTTTTAGTTTCTTATATATACAGTTCGGTAGCTAGGTGTTATAGCACTAGTCAACGTAACTGCAAAAACAGCGAGCTCTGTGTGATCAAGGACTGTTGAGTAATTAACGTTTTTATGGAACTGTACATCTCTGTGCACAGTCTTTTACTCACTTCTGTGTGTGAGTGCGTGCAGCTTTGGGTGCCATCGTGCTTTTATACTGTCTTTAATGCATTTCAGTGCTTTTCCTACTTTAATATATACTTGGTTGGCGTGCGACTGGTAGCAGGTGGTGCCACGTGAAGGGCTCTAGCTCTCAATTAAATTCATATTACACACAAGTCGCAGTCCTCCTCGAAAGGCGGAGCATCGATTGCGATAGTAAATTAGTAGACTGCTACACAAAGTAAGGATAGTAGTTTTAGCGGCCGTATAAACTCGGAAACATTCGCTCGCTGACTGAATTAACATGCGTGGTGCTAGCACGCACAACAAACATGAGCACAATCCCACTCGATGAGCGTGTACACTCGCTGCCAAAACCGTGAGCGAAACGTGAGCAAGCGTGACCGCAGCAGCAGCGAGCAAAGCGACCTTCGTGCTGCGTATCGCTTCAACACAAAGAGCGGCGAGATAACCACACGCGATAAGGTATGAGCCGTTTGCAAGATCGCTTTCAAGATACGGCGCGCGCGACGACCACGCGAAGTACGCATTGCTGGCGGAGTTGAAGCCAGAATGTAGCCTGCTGAAGCAGGACAAGGGCAACCAGAGATTCTTGACAGCGGTTTTCGCCCTGCCGCGGTCGTGAATTTGATGATGATAAAGCGCACATCCACCGGCAAACTACGTTCGAGATTGGAAACGCCTGGTTACAGTTACTAGGAACTCTCGTTCTCGTTCGTAACTCTAGTAAGACGAGCTTTAGAAGTTTCACTGATTAAAGCTGCTAAAATTCGACGCTTCTTCCGCAAGATAGGCCCTCTATTGATGCGTCAGGCAATTAGGTCCGTTTAAGCATTTCCTCCTGCACCTTATCCGTTTAGCTGGACGGGAAGACTTACCGCACGCCCAAGTAATTTTCCATACGGCGATACGGCATGACTAAGACTATATTGAAGTGTACGCGGTAACGCTTTGATTAGCCTCGGAAGAACAGAAACAGTTCAGCATGTCTTGCAGAGGCGTAAATAATAAGTGAGCGTATAAACGTGAACAATCATTACATATAGCGAACCAAAGCCGCAGCCCCCAAGTGCTGGCCCAAGGACTATGGTTTTGGCAGCCCTGTGTGCGTGTGCAGCATGACGTTTTGCGACTTCATCGGTGACATCGCTCTTCCGCGAAGATCAGCGGTTGCCTTTGAGAGCACCAAGGCCGGCCTCCGATTCGCTAAAACGGTCTTGTTCATCAAAACAACAGGTTAGTTATGGTTTGTACTTGTTCTGTCTCGTCCTCTCTCGACACGCTTGCCTGCAAGGAATGTACTTGAATATAATTGAAGCCTGGTTCTCTGTAATTGATGTACCAGACCGTCACCCTGAGGTTTAGGTACACGTTGAAAAACCCCAGGCGTCCAAATAATTTCGTAGTCCTCCACTTCAGCGTCGGTCAGAGCTACGGTGTTTTGTTAGGACGATAAGATAAATAAATAAATAAATAAATAAATAAATAAATAAATAAATAAATAAATAAATAAATAAGTAAAACGAAAATCAGAGCTATTCCTCCGTTTACTGAGCCCTTCTTTGGCTATGAGCGTGACGTTACAGTTCATGACAATGTACTAAATCACTGTTGCTTATCGTAACTGTCAGTGAGTTTTTAATTAATATTCAATGCGAAATTTAACATGCAATAGCACTAACGTCAGTCAAAACAGTACAACGATGCTCCCGTTCCCTCTGAACGGCTCAGCCCTAATGCCCGCGTTGATAACTCTTGGTAACTGTCATAAAATATGGCCCGAAACGGCAACCGTTCCTTAACGTTGATTACAAAAGATGCATTCGGTACTTATACATTCTCCCACAAAAGGACGACGGTAGACACGGGAATTCAAAACGCGTTTGAACATCCTCTTGCAATTCCTTTTTGTTTTTTTTTTCGTTCTTGAACAGATCCCCCAGGAAAGAACACAATGGTGCTTGTTATCAATCCTGCAATAACCTACCAGGAAATTTTTGGTTTCGGAGGAGCTTTCACGGACGCTGTCGGGTTGAATCTGAGAAGCCTCCCAATAAAACTGCAAGACGCTCTTATAATGTCCTACTACTCGAGACAAGGTAACAGTAATGATTTCTGTCGACGCAATTGGAGCACTTACGCTTAAAAGTCCTAACGAACTTAGTTGCAGTTACTCTGTGTTAAAAAGGTGTACCTCTGTACGCGTTTCATTTCCGGCGACAGCTGTAATTCAGAACTCAGGTCGGAGTACTACACATTTTTTTTTACGTGAAACATTCTTAAAATCGGTCAGAGCGCGTCACTTGCTAAAGCGGCAAAAAGAGAGAATATTTTATGGTATTATCGCTTATATCTTCGGAACCTACTAGTAACGCGCGTTAATTGGTTTCATTATGCAGAGGAAAGAAGTCATTACTCGATCATGCGTGTGCGACGTGCATAGATGGCACAGTTGTCGCGACACGTACGGGGCAATCGGAGCTAAATTTAGCCTCTCGCTCGGCGTTTAGACAAGCTCACTAAACCATAGTAGGTGCAGCTTATCCAGCTCAAGCATGTGCTCATCACGAGTCATAAGCGCGCAATTTTCTGCAGAAATTTCACGCTTGGTCGGTTATGATTCCCCCTTCATTCGGCGCGTAGGACCAAGAAATGGCGTGAAAAGGCTCGGAGAGCAACGCAGAGAGATATCCAAGAGCTTTGACTATGGTGAAACGTGTCCGTCTTCATAGAGAGCGCAAATGCAAGAGATTGAAGCAAGCGCACGAGCTCCAACCTTCTACGAGTGCGGCGGGCTCGAGCGGTGCAAGGAAGTCTCGGGCGCCACCATTAGGGCGGGTCATTTCTTTACCCTATTGTCCAAACATACTATGGAAAACAAAGTAGTGCCATAAATGGGGAGCGAGCATGATTGCAAACTTATAGACTGTGAGACCACCACTATAGCTTTAACAGAATCGGGTATATAGGCTTTACAATGCAGCAATAAATAAAACTTGTTACGTCTCTTCTAATGTAACATTTTGTGTCACGTCATTTCTGTACCCCATTGCCCGCACACACTCTGCAGCGCGCACAAGACGTTTCACGTGCGCCGTTGCGGCTGTGTAGCTGATACAGCCTACCCGAATCTCGGTCATGTACGCACGTCCTCACCTAACGCATTTGATCCTGTTGTATTCATTACAACCTTTCTTAAACATACGCTAAACTGAGATCTTATGTGATGCTGAAGGGTACACTGTGCACCTAAAATAATCATTTATGCCAGTTATAGAGGAAGAGATGGCTTGGCAAGCCAGAATAGCCTGAAGACGGATAGGTAGATGGCGAGGCCACCTTAAGTTTCCCACGTCAGCGCTCCATGGTGCCATGAATTGCTGATAGGGTCTTGTTTGGTTAATTGGCTGTCTGTCAACACTGATATTGAAGCATAACATATTTTAGTACTTTTGCTGTGCAGAAACGACCCAAATACCGCAAAACACCTTGAAATCCAATGCGTCACAACAACGCGCCAGCGCGTTCACTTTAGCCTGCACCGTAGGGGCTGGTAACAGGCGTTTTCCCGCCAAATAAATGTAAATAGTGTTTTTGAATAATACTATACCAGTTTTTAAATGACTGAATGTTTCTCTTTAGCATCGCTTTAAATTGCATGTGTTGGTTTCATTCGCAGCGCGCTTTAGCAAGTTATAGCTCGTGACTTAACATATCCCGAAATCATTTACCTATAAATAAACATACATTCAGGGCAATGTAGCGTACTTCAACAGTGAGTTGCAAAAAATATCCCTATAATTTTCAACACAACACCGGCGTAATTATAATTAATTACGCCGGAACAGAAATAATTAATTTTCTGTTCGCTTGTTGCATGCATATTTATTATAATGCGATGGATGAAAGCCTTCGAGACAGTGGAACGTGTTACAGCGAAGCTGTATATGCCTATAGTCGGGTACTACCTTAGATAAAAGGGGAGGCCCCGCCCAGTTGACCCAAGCGCGACAGCCTATATTGCCTCCGCGACTAAAATAGTGCTGCTCAAGAAACCATGCTTCTAAAACGCGCAATTCTCGGTATAAATAAAGAGTGGTATTTTGGAGACTGGTTTTGGAGAGCTGTTATGGTTGGAATACTACAGCACATGCCGGATGGTGAGAGAAAAATAACCCCGTGCCTTCTACAATGCTGCGTGTCGTCCGCTTTTTAGCTTCATTGCAAGGGACAAAAGAAGAAAGAGCAGCTCTGCATGGCTTTCGCGCTGGTTTGCATGCACACAGCACATTTACCACTCGTTTTCCAAGCTCAAAATGAATGAGTTTTTTATTTAGCAAGTATTTAAAGAAACAATGCGTTTATCAAAACCATTACAAACCTGGGGCGAGAAGACGATCGAGGCAGGAAAGGCAGAAAAATGTTTCATTCGTCGTTTTAAACAAATACTATTGGTTTTAAATAGCATAAGAGATATATGTTTTTTGTCTTTTCACGAACTTTTTCTTTTCACTTAACCTTTTCTTTTTTTTTACCAGCCTGCAGTACGCCGGTTCGCGAAAGATTGCAGCGAGCATCGCTGCAATCTTTCGTCGCCGGATCACGGCTCAGAATAAACACACGTGGCACAGATAGTGCATTGTAAGCTCACAATAATATTTCCGGCATGACAGACCACCGCAAACAGTTTGGGAATTCACTCTGACGAGGGGCAGACGCACACGACTGACGCGATTCGGCCCAGTTCGTAGCGCGGGCGGCCACCTTCTCCATCGGCGGGGTCACTGGCCGTCCAGCTCGTGACGTCAGTCTAAAGTGCGCGCCCATTGGTGAAGGCTCGTGTGCATCCGCCTTGGAAGAGTAAACGCCCCTTTTTTCCTAAAGTTGTACTCCACCATAGGCAAAACGCTCGCGGTCGGACCACAGAAACCCTACTGCGGAGGTATGAGCCATTGCATTCGCCTTACGTGACGGACGGACAAATTTCTCGTTAGGTAGGAATAGAAATGCTTACGCATTTACAACAAATGCATTTATCTACATATTACAGCGAAGCTGTATATGCGTAAGCAAAATGTCCGCGGTCCGACCACAGAAGCCCTCCGGTGGAAGGTGCGGCTCGTCATTGGCTACGACGATAGTGACGTCGTTTCTCTCTCGCAGCAGATCGCGCATGCAGCAGTCTCTCTCCGACTTCGAATAGGTTCATAAATATGTCCTTGTGTTTAATTAAATGGAATGTGCGGCCTCGGTGTGCCACTTGGTAACTACAGTGCATAACCGAGTCATAAGCACTGTGATTAACGCATTACGAAACACAAATGAGTAACATATTTCAGAAATACTTTGATGAACCCGTTGGATTAACACAGTAAAGCACTCATTGCACCCTTCAAAGATGGTGATTATGCGAAGACCAATGTGTGGCATTTCAAATAAACAATGTGATAAACTCAAGCTAAACATGTACGTAACTTCATTACGAAACACAAAGACGTAACCAATAGTTGAGAACGACTTTAATAAACCGTCGGAATTAGCCCAGCGATAAACACCGGGGCCGCACAATTCAGCTTCGCTGGCTCACCATCTGTACGGGGTGCATGGGCGGTATTTATTATTATTGTCTTGATTTTTTTTTAGAATGGAACAAATTTTGGTTTCTTCTTCTGAGGGAATGACGCGATGATATTGTTTCTTCTTTGCGACAGGCATTGAATACAGCATCGGCAGGATTCCGATCGGCAGTAATCACTTCTCTGTGCGCAAATACTCGTACGATAACTCCGCGGGAGACATGGACCTGAGAAACTTCACTCTCGCAGAGGAAGATTTGGAGCTAAAGGTACTGACAAAAACGCACGCATTCCTCCCCAGTCCCGGGGTACTGACTGCGCTAAGCAGCTTGAATGTCACGCATCCCGTCGCGTAATTTACAACATTGCACTACCTGCCAAGCGCTTTCAGCAGATCTCTCCCACTGTTTGTGAAGCTGCCCTGAGTCCCTGGCGGCAGACGCCATGCGAAACCCTTCCCTTTACTCGCGGGAGGCTACTCCTTCGGGCCACCGGCTCGGATGACCACTTTTGGCTGGTGGACCGGGTTCCTCTCGAGATGTCAGGAAGAGGACTCCAGGGCATGTAGGGGCTAAACCATATTGAAGTAGTCTAAATAAATTTTATCCATCCATCCGTCCATCTGAGTCATACTACAGACCGAATGCATACAAAAAGAGAGCTGAAAGTTTGAAGGCCACTGCGGACTACTCAGTAACTCTTGTCACTTTGTGCCTCTCGAAGCGGGCAAATTCATCCACTAAGTGCCGATTGGAGTTATCAGTGCCATGGTGAAATTTGGCGCTTTTCGGCGAATCACATGCACGGCTCAGGAAGGAGCCGTCCCACGGACGTGTTCGTCGACCACGCCATGTGCGAAGTGCAGCGACGGCTCCTGCTTATCATTCAAATCAAATCAAATCAATTAAAATCAAATTAAATCTTGTTTTTAGGTCCCCAACTCCAAGAAACAGTCAGAAAGCCGCAGTTTTATTGACGAGTTACTGTGCCGCATAAACATGGCTTAGTAACACACTTCGTTTTGAATAGATACATAGTAACGTACATGCCTATGATTCTGACTTACGAAAATCAGGCCTTTGTACCTGTCCCCCTTCTTAGCGTTCATGATACATAATACATATTTTGCAAGACAAATCGAGCAGATTCAAGTGCACAGGCTGTCCCACATAACATGAGCCAAGAATTTAAAAATGAAAGGCTTGTCGGTAACGAATTGAACTGCACGCATACTATTCGCAATTGCCTATAGTAACTCAGACATTCTTTTTGTTTTCCCCATAACGCACTCATTAATTTAGTTTATTTACCCAAAACGTACAATTTTCTTAACATTACTCGCAGATCCCCTACATCAGAACAGCAATGTCGATGTCGGAACAGCCCCTATGGTTATTCGGAAGCTCCTGGAGCAGCCCCGCCTGGATGAAGTCCAGCAAGAAGTTGGTGGGACGAGGGCACATCATTGGAGTTCCAGGTGGTCCCTTCTACAAAACCTGGGCAA